>NC_072852.1:130925676-131589176 GCF_028858705.1 Grus americana | reverse complement strand
ACCCTCCATAACACAGGTTCTACATAACACCTCCTTGCCAACTCTGTGATATGGACTTTTTCTGCAGCCTCCACCATCACTGCTTTGTCAACACCTCCAGCTTAAATATCCTTAATTTTTCTCAATAAAGTATGCCTGGACACAATTCTGGATTGAGGACTGTATGTGCTCTGCTTGAAAGATGTCTACAGGGCATCTGCCTGTTTGTGTCGCTACACCTGGTGCCTCTCCCCAAGCTTTTGTGTTTTGCTCCACATGCTTCTTTATATTCAGTCCACTCCCTAAGCATCTCCCTCGCCTCACTCCAATTCCCACGCAAGTTGTCTGGAGAGGGGGCGGGACGGTAAAGACAGGGAGAACGAAAGGCTGCAATTAAATGGACCCCGAGATAAATTCATGCTACAGTGAGAAATGGTGTTATCCTTGATTTCCCCACCTCCCTTTCTCTCCTCCCTCGCTTCCATTTGCCTGCTCATGATTTTTATTTCTCTCACAAAGATTAGATAATACTTTCTCAGGGCAAGAAGAGGGACCATATTCAGCAGGCATGAGTGGTGCAGTGGCTCGCAGTGCCCTCCCCAGCGCCAGGCCATGACTGCTCACCCTGCACCCTGCACAGGGCTTTCCCCAGGCAGGGGCTGCACCTCTGCTTCTGTACATCGGGTCCCTGGTGTGTTTGGGAGCACATGGAAAAATGCAGAATAAAGAGGAGGCGAGCTCTTTAGCTTGGCCAAGACAGGACTGCTATGACAGAAGCTTGAAAACCTCAAACGCTGTTTTCAATGTTTAACCTTTTAAGCTGGCATCAGCACTGCACCACAATTAGTTTTTAATCTATCACTGCCTAAATCCGTGCATCTTTGTCCCAGGCATTATATTTGCTGTAGAAAATGTCTTACGATCGCCTGCTACTACAGCATTACACAACTGAAATACGTTCCAGGATGTACCCATCTAGCATCATAAAATACCAACATGTCAAGCAGTTTTCATCTTGCCGTCAACTATGCGCGTACACAAGCTGGGGAGTACATACACCTCGTCTGAGGTGACACCGGTTTGCATAAATCACAATTAGGCAATAATCACAGTGAATAATAACCAGAGTTCACAGCACAGCACATTAATCTCAGGGAAGATGAGAGTGACCAGGGTAAGGAAAAGACACTAAGGTCAAAAAAACTTTGCTTGTGCAAGCAGCAAAGGCAGGCAGACGAGGAATGCAATGAACTCAAAAGGTATAAGCAACTAAACTTACAGTTACTTCTTGTAAGCAATGTATGGACAGTAAAACCCCATTGGAGACATGTTTGGAGCATGCGGGGACATGGGGAGAGGGAGAGCCTCACATGAGGTGAATCTTCCTGTGCCGTGCCATGTTTTCCACAAATGCAGCTAGAAGTTTTGGGAATGAGCTGTGGAAGGCCAGGTCTTCATACCAGAAAAACATACAGCAAAACAATGTTTCTCACCTCCTTATTGAAAAAAAAAAACCAAACCCAAAACAAAAAAAAACCCAAACCTTTAAAACAAAGCACAAACCAGGGCTCCTCCTCAAGGCTTCCCAGCAGGGCGGCGGGAGCTCCTCTTCTCCTCCTCAGTTTAGCAAAACCATGCAGGAAAGGGAGGTGATAATCCCCTGGCGACATTTCACTTAACACTTCTCCGGTAGGCAGTAATTCCTGTGTGCCACAGGAACCAGCATAATGGAAGCAGGCTCTGTCTCACAGAAGCGTGTTAATGTATTTGCAGCACACGAAAGCCATTATTATGAGCTTAGTCCAAGTTTCGATGAAAGCAATGTAAAGCTCTTGTAAGGCCTTTGCAACACGAGGCACTTTTACTTCGGAGCTGGCGTTGTTTGGTAACATAAACACTGAGAGACACCAAACAGAAGGAAACCCAGGCCTGACCCAGGGACCAGATATGCAGAAGGATTTCCACACATCGCAGGTAGCTGAGCCACATTCTCCATCCCTTCCATGCAAGGTTGGGACAACAGCTGTGGCTTGAGCAAGTAAGCAAACGTAAGCACGTACACACAAACCCAAAAGTAATAAATGTTCACGCTGAAGCTTTTCTAAATGAGGGCTGTACGATGGGTTTCAGTTGCTAATTCACAACAGAAGGCTGGGAGCCTAAAAACTGGGGAACTGTCCCCCATCTCCTCCTTTTTTGGGCAACTTATTCCCTCCTCAGACATCCCTCAGCAGTTTGCATACTCATTCACCTTGTAGGCACAGGTTCTCTTGAGCTTCTACGTACAGCTGACACCAAGTTTTCTTACAAGGTGGTTTCTCTTCACAGTCAGTAACGGTAGTGCTTTCTGCAGCCCACATGCTAACATGTTCTTACACATTTTTAAGGACTGCTGTGGACTAAGACATGTTTTGTGAAGAGACAGAGAAAAGAAGAAAGAGCAGGGAAATGGGGCTAACCGGGGCTGAAAGTGTCAGAATATCAATAGGAAACTGTATCTGTAAATGATGACCTTTGCTATTTTTAGCTATCATTATAGAAACAACAGCAATGATGGATACCACCTTTGTACCTCAACTCCTTACTGGCAGCTGCATCCCTTGTCCTTGTGGCTTTACCACTGCTGCACGAGTAGATGATTCTCCCAAGCAGATAAGGAAAGCAGAGCAGCTCTGCATGGGACTGTACCCAGTGAGTTAGCTGCAGAGCTGCCACTCATTTTGCCGTGTTGCTGTATAGAAGCTAATTAGCCCCATTAAGAGTCAGGCTTTATTATTCTGAGCGCATGTTTGTTAACCTTGTCTTACCGTCCGGGGACACCGCTTGGCCAGCACAGGACCAAGGGTCTCTGCACACACACGTGCCGCACGTCCTGGGTCTGTCCCTGATGCAGTGTGTTGCCCCAGTTCCCCCAGTGCAGTGGCCAGCTGGGGGAAGCGGGGGGGAGGCATGATTCACTCCGCTCCCCATTTCTTTCCCACTACTCTCACCTGCAGGCATGGGAGAATGCATGCACCAGCTCAGCAGAAACAACGTTCTGCCCTATAGCAGCTGCTCACCATAAGAGCAACCATACACACTCCTTTACAACAGTGGTGCTACTTCAAGTTTGAGACAAAGCATAGGCTTACACCCAGTAAACACTGTCACTACGTATTTTGTAGCCACACTCCTGTTACTCCAGCTGCAGTTTAGACCCGAAGTGCCAACATTACCTACTACAAGCAGGAATTAGGATACCTGGTGACGGACACCTTGCCTGGAGCCTGCCTCTCCAAACAGGGTGCAGGGGACTCTGTGCCCATGGCAAGGCACCAAGGGTGCTCAAGCTTGCTGAATTGCTCAGGGGCTGCACTAGGCCTGTTCTAGAGCAAATGTGCGAGCGACTGGACAGTCTGTATGTGCAAGGAGATTAGGTTGGATGATGGCCATAGGCTCCCACTTACCCTACAAAGGGGGAAAATAAAATAATACCCATAGTCTGAAGAAAAGAAACTGAGAAAGACAATTTGGTCAGGGCCACACAGAAACACTGGGCCAGAGGGGGGAATCAAGGCTGACTTGAGTCCTTGCTTAGCTCTTGTATTACAAGCCCAGCCTTCCTGCTCTACGCAGCATTTTGGTTATTATTGAGAATATGAAATAATGCTGTGCATCATCTTTAACAGAAATAGTGGTAGGCCACAGTTCAGATAATGCAGGGCATTGGGAATGAGTTCCTTAAGCCTTTTGGCTGCACCCCATGAGCTCACTTCACCTGCTGAGGATTTCTGGAGCCTGTTGCCCTTCTGTACTGAAACAGCTATGCAGATCAGGACCTGGCCACAAAATCCTCTCCACGGCACCTTAAGCCTACAGGTCTGCTCATGGTCTGCCTTCTCCAGCGACCCCTGGGTTTGGGTGAGCACATCTCTGCAGTGTCGCTAACAGGCACAAGCTGTCTCTATGGCAATGAGAGACAGGAAGCGCCTGAGAAAGATGCTGCAGAAAAGACTGTGTCTGGCACCAGGAGGAGACAGCAGAATGTGCAGAAGCCTGGAGGGAAATGCTCCCTGCAGGCTTAAGCAAGTGATGTGGCGATAGGATGACATAAGTGACCCGGAGGAGGAGGATACCAATACGTGTCCGTTTTCTTCAAGTCACGCTTTTCTTCCAGCTAATGTTTTCATTACCTTTTATTTATAATGGATTAAATTTTAACTATGCGGTACTATAAAAAGTGCTTACTGCACATCACCCGGCTCAATCTTCATCAGGTTCCTGTAAACTGTGAAATGCAACCTTTCCAGCTTTCTAGTGCAGAATTGCACAGCACGTTATGTACTTTGTTGTAGAGCAGGAAGGGGTGTTACGAAATGACAAGTACTGCGTAAGAGTACTTTCAGGTGCTCTCCGTATTTGTGTCAGGCTTTTCCCACTCTGGAAGAACTGCAGTTAGAAGGCATCACATTAGCATAAAAAACATATTTAACTAAAAATATACCTACTACTCTGTTTTATGACTGATGATTCAGAACAGGAAAGGAAAGAAGGTAAAACCTTCTAACTCACTCTTCCCTATTTATTGTTCCTTTCCTTTTTAACTCTTCATTCAGACAAGAACAATGAAATGGTCTTGTCAGGCTCAGCTTCTGTTTACAGCTACCTTTCAGTTCTCAGGTACTACTGCCAACTTGCCTCATACACAGGAACAAGGGAAGTATGCTTAAAAATGTATGTTTCACTTTTGTGGGGATTTAACGTGTCACTAGAGAAAGTGCAATAGAAGTCTCCAAGCTTCTGCTTCTGCTATAGACGAAACTGCTGATCGTGATCAAGACAATGACAGGGATTATTAGTCATATGAATTGTTACACTTCATATTCACAAATTAATTTTAGTCTTTCATGTATCTATTTGCTTTCAAAAAACTACCAAGAACACAAAGGCCACTTTTTTATTGAAATCCTGAAAAAGAAGCTATCTACAAAAGTCCTGCCGTTCACCTCCATAATTTCAGGGGGCAGATTAAGGAACAGCACAAATTTTTACTTACTCCAAATAAAGTAAGGAGCAATGCAGCATGTATTTGCAAGTTTATTCACCTGTGCTGTATTCCTGCTGCATGCTCTTTCACAGCCACCTATTCTCTACAAATGGGGAGTAGTGAGGGGGAAAGTGGGAAGGATGAAATACTGGGATAAGAAAGAAGTATATAATCCTGAAGTCCTTGGAGAAATCAATATATAGGTAAAATATGCAAGTTCCATATGTGTGTATAAACAAAAGATCAGGACTTAGATATAAATCTGCATATGGTATATGGAACTTCTTCTGGAATGACTCCCTGACAACATATATTGCTGCCCTACTGCTGTGGTTTTCAAGCCCACATCTTTTCTAAAAGGGAAAATGTCTGCACCTAGCAGATTCTAACTTTGTGTGGGTGTGTAACCGACTTGGTTACCAAAGAAACTAGTTCATGTTCTACACCACTTAAAACTAATATTACTATTAGAATAAATAATTTGAAGGAGAGGAGAGGAAAGGAGAAAAAAAAAAAAAACCACCATGACTGCACTGCAGATTTGTAACAACCAATTAATGGCCAGAGAGAGAAATGCCATAGCCTCTGTCACAAAATTTTCAGTCTCCCTACTCTGCCCAAAACAAGCCTTTGCTCTCGATGCAAATATTTCAAAACCAAGTCTACACTGCTGTGTTCACGCACCACTGCACTGCCTACATGACGTGTTTTCTGCATAAGTGAAGGAAAGTTGCAGACATCTTGTACTGTTGCCAAGACACTCTGACACTTGCTCAAAGACACTCTGCTGCTGCTGCTGCTGCTGCTGCTGCTGCTGCTCAGAAATGCTTTGACTTCCTACACTTCAGTGTCATGCCCAGGGCTGTCTCTGGCTGCTTACACCTTCAGTCTTGCTTTTCCGTGGCATTGGATTTGTCTGTCTTCTCTGCAGCAGTATCCACCTGTATCTGGAAGGTGAAGAAAGAAACCTAAGAATAGAGCCCGATCATATCTTTTGGGTAGAAATATCGTATTGCATCATATTTTATATGCCAGCTGGGTAACACCCACACACTTAATGCAGCCTCACACCAGCAACACCGGCTTCTTTTTCAGCTAAGGAGCTGAAGCGTCCAGTTCACAGACTTTGACTTGTTTTCCCAAAACGACACAAGAAGTCCTACAGCCACGCTCAGCAGCCGGCCACTGAGGCCACACTTGGTCCCCTGCAGATGTCCGGCGGCCGTCAGCAGGCAGGAAGGCATCGCCTGGCAGCCAGTGCTCCTCTGTGCTGTCTGCATCGGGAATAACTTCAATGTCTATGAATGCAGAGCGGGGGCCGACAGCGGGGGCCGGGCTGAAGGCGCTCATGGCTGGCCCGAGCAGCCCAGCTTGGCCCACGCCGCGGCGCCGGGCCACCACAGGAGACGCCACCCGCCCCCGCGGCCACGAAATGGCGCCTTGGCCCCGTGAGGCCTCCAGGCGCCGTCACCTCCACGGTGCCATCCACCGGCGGGGCAAGGCGGGCGGGCAGGCAGGGCCCTCGGGCCCTGCCCCTGCGCCAAGACAACACCGGCCCGGGCCGCAGCTCTGGCGCCCACCCGGCCCCGCTAAGCCCGCGGGAGCGCTGCGCAACACCGCCGCCCCGTGGCGGCCGCCGCCGCCCGGCCGCCCTCCGCGGCCTCCTCGGCGGGGCGGGTGTCGCTGGTGCCTTCCCTCCCTGCTACCCGTGTTTTTGCCTTTTTATCTCCCCCCGAAGGGAAACTCGCGGGAGTCCCCGCCGTCCGTGAGGAGGGCGGCCCCGGGCGGCGGCGGCCCCGGGCGGCGGCGGCGGCGGCAGCGGGAGCTCACAGGGTGTCTGAGGGGAGAAGGAGAGAGAAACCGAGGACAGAGTAAAAGAGAACAAGGAAGAGCAGAAAACTCAGGATCTGATATGGAAATACGGTGCGAGAACGCCTTATGCAGCAGCCTGGCAGAAGCAGGGATGTTGCCTTGCCGCAGGGTCAGGATTTGGCCAAGCGCATCACCAGGGCACCAGCGGCTCCTTCGTAGGCTTGTTCCATGAACAGGAGGCAAGGGCATTCCACAACATCACAGCCAGTGTAAATGGAAGGCACTATTGCCTTTACAAGAGCTAATCGACTTTTTTTTCCAGGTAATCCTCTGTGTTTACAGCCTGTGGTGGCTGATGCATCGGCAGGCTGGTGGCATCCCCGATGACCGCTAAAAGCAGCAGAGCCTCAGCAATGGCAAGTGGGAAGAAATGATGAAGCTTCACCAAGAGACAGCGAAGCTTAGTGATCTGTCTCGACCCTGAACGCCACCTTACTGAAGGTTTCCCTTTCTCATAACTTTTTTTCTCAAATCTGTGAGCTTGATTGTGCCAAAGCGTGGCCATTCTTCATCTCCTGCTCCCTTTCCTCCTCTCTCAAGCTGCAACCAGTTTCACCTCTGTCCAGGCCATTCCAAGCCACCTGGACCTCTGGCTACAGATCAATGACCCAGGAATTAGTGTCACTTATCTTGATTTTCTCTTTAACTCAGAGGATCTCCCAGCCCTGACAAGAAGACAGATAACAAATTTCAGAAGCCAAGGCTGAGTTCACTCACCTTACTGCAGCTCTTCCCCACTCAAGCCCTTTCCTCCCATACTTTTACCTAGACAAAATCGTGCTTCTTAGCTCTCAAGTTTCAGAGTCCCCAGGCAGTCAGACATAGCAGTGAGAAACAAGGACAAAATCTGATTTGCAAGAGGGTATACAGCTATGTAACTCATGAATCTTTCCTCTTCTTTTCCTCTTTTGTCTTCGTTCCAGTCACAGCTTCCTTCCAGCACCTACAGCAAATGATGCAGGGCCTGGCCTCCAGGGAACAGACTCATTCCATGTACAACTCGGACTCCTTCCCTAATTGATCCTGGACACCTAAAAAGAAAGGCTTAATCTTAAAAAAAAAAGCTAATGTTTACCATGTAAAATGTGTGTGCATACTGAGGGCAAACTAAGGTCGTATTGGCATCTCAGATTAGGTGTTTCTGAACATTTCGGTGCTTGACTCTGCAACTTGAATGCTCTTTAAATATATACGTGTATATAAATTCTGGAATGGGATGGGGGGGAGGGGTGTGTGATTTTAAAGCCAATGGCTTCCCCTCCCCCGCATGCATTCCTGCATGCAGTATTGTCTTAGAGGGCAGATCTGAACTCTTAATACACAGACTTTGACCTCACAACCCAAGAGGGAAACTTTCCAAGGGAGAATGAAACACACTCCTTTTACTGTGATTGTCTCTACTCTTCTCTGGCAACGGGAGGCACCCAGGAATACAAAGAGGGGGATGTATGGTGGTGGTTACAAACACATCTCTCTGTTCAGTTCCCACTCCTGTAAGTAATGTGTTACCCAAGCCTGGGATTCACTTTCTCACTGCTATATCCCACCTGCTGGTCCCAGTTCCCTTCTGCACCATTATTCCCCATCATCCGCCTAAAATTTCTGTATTTCCATGCACCTCTGTTCCTCTCCATTTCAGTCAGACTAATTCACCTTCCGTGATATCAGAGGAGGATGCATTAAAAAGAAAAAAAAACAGGAAAACAATCTCCCTGAACTTAGCAGAATTGCCAGGGACCAGAGCAGCCCCTGGCTTCCAAAAAAAGCAATTGCAAAGCCCCAAACTGAGCATGCTAAAAACAGTGTGGTTTAAGCAGCCATCTCTTAGGAACCATCTGCTAAGCATGTGCAAATAGTGACTTTTGAGATTATTATGATTTAGTGAATTTGGGAAGAATTTTACAGGAACAGCAAGAGGAGGCTTCAAGTACTACTGTGACATAAATATCACAGAATAATGAAATACTGTTTTTAGTCTTAGGAATAACATTAATCTCCCATGAACCAAAATGTAAGCTTGCAGCAGCCTTGAGGAAAAAAATACTTTTAATGATTTCCTCAAATATACAGTAAATTTCATTGAAATATAAACCAGTCTTTCCTCATATGATATTCCCATGCAGTCAAAATAAAGTGTGTGCTTTCAGGTGCAAAGCCAAACTCAATTAGTATTATACACAAACCAGAATACACCCTGAATTCTGATCAGAGGCAAGCTGATGATTCATACTGCCATGGTCTGCACGTTCGTATTTGCTAGGAAAGCCAGTGTATGGCTTGATAAGGGTTTTTGATCCAAAAATAGGCACATATGCAATTTTAAACATTTGCCTTAGAAAATTAGGTTTTGACACTCTGCTTTAATTGTGTGTCATCTAATGCTGATGGGCACTTACCAGGATAGAACACCAGCTCCTCGATTAAAATGTAAAATAACATGTTACATTTACAGTAATAATATAATTCTATATTCATGAGCAGAAAGCGTTGTTTGGAATGCAGCTTTCATAGAAAGCAAACCCAAAACCCCTATAAAGATCAAACGTACATCGTACAGTAGGATAATTCTCTGCTTCTGGTTTTGTCTCAGAACATCAGGAACAATCGGAAAATCAAGCCACTCCTATGAAAAGCATGTAAGAGAAAAAGGAATCTGATGTTTTCTTACTTTGAATATGCACCTGCTTAAATACCTAATGCTTCTGAACTGAAAATGTATGCCTTAAGACGAAGAGTTCTCTGTCAAATGCTGTATGCATTTCACCTGCTCGTAAAATGTACACCTGTGACTTACTGCAGTGGGTTTCTTCCAGCACTGTACATGCTTTGTCATGGGAGATTTTTAGTGCTTAAAAATAAAACCAGCCAGACTTGTCTTACCCTAAACAGTCCTCAAAGAAATCTTCCGCTACTGTCCTGCATATTCTTTACATGGCAACATGGCGTAAGCAAGTAACGGGACATTTTTAAGGGCTATTCAAATATGACTGTGGTACGGTTTTAGCGATCACATGTAACGTAAGGGATGTATGAGTGGCCAATCCCCTGCTTTAAAATAATGTGGCTGTTCTGTTTGTTTGATTTGCTACTTAAAGGTCCTAATCGGTCCTCTTCTGTTTTCTCCTGATTGTAGCTAGTCCCTGACTTCATTCATGGGTACTTCCAGCAATGCAGGGGAAAGACATGTTTGTGACAGGCAGAAAGGACAGCAGCAGCTCAAGGCACAACAGAGAAACAGCATGGGGGTACATCCAAACTCTCATCAAGTACGTACCTGGTGTAATTGCCTGGTATAGGTTGAGAAAGCACTGGGGCAGGGCTGTGACAATGGCTATATGGGATTCATATTTTTATGGGAAGCTGAAAATGGGCTGGTTAAAGAGTAATTAAAACTCACTTCTCCTTTACTTTTCATTGTATTACTTGGCTCATTTTGACATTTAATAACAATTGATAAAGCATAACAATAGGAACATTAAGAATGATCTTATAAATAAGGGTTCTCTGGTCTGAATACAACTCATTTTTTGTATATCATACTGTATTTCCTACCTGCTGTTAAATTGCTGATTATGCTCATTCCACTCCCTGTGAGAGGCAGACAACCTTTCGCGTCCCAGTTTTAAAGATGGGGAAACTGAGGCAAGAGGAGATTAACAGTGAATTGACTGTAACCATACAGCAGTGACAGAACCTGATTCCTGCAGCTTTCAGGCCTTGGTCCATTGTCTGTGCTGCACCCTGTCAATGATGCAAAACCTCTGTGATATTGTCTAAAATCTAGTCAATATGATACCAGTTCATACACACATTCTGAAAGACTGGAGAAAAATTAAGATTTTTTTTTAAATGTCCTTTACTGAAGGTCTCTTACTTTATAGCCAACTACACTGTCAATATGACTCAATATGCAATCTAGATGCAGGTGGAAGAACGTGACAGAGCAGTATGAAGACGATTCTGAGTCAGAGTGTGCTGTCCCAAAGCTGTACATCTGTAATTTATATTTAGATAATTGTCTTTACTAACAGCTTTAGCGACACAAAGCCTAGCCAAAGGCTATAAAGGGGACATAAGTCAGAATGTGGAGCAGTAAGGCGGGGGAGAAATAGGCTGATCACCTTGTCTATACAGCTTGGCTGCTGTGCCAGGGGCTACCACCAAGCCCATGTTTTCTGTTCTTGTAGGTGAGCTAGGGAGGAGTTGTCCTCTGTGCTCAATAGTAAGTGTCTCTGCATCTGCAAATCACAGCTTATTTTTCTTGTACTTCCTCAGATGTGGATGTGTAACACCTAACCTACCCTTTGGTTATATCCTAGACTCACAGGAAATAGTGCTGGCTGGCAGAGATCTCAGGGGGACACCTAGTCCATTCTTCTACCCCAAGGTGGGATTAGTGATACTTAGGTCACACCTTTCACATTTATCCAGCTTGCTTTTAAAATCCTCCAATACTGGAAAACCTACACCCTTCCCAGGTGACCCTAATGTTCCACATTACTATAGAAAGATGCTACTGTTAGACAGTTTTGCTAGTATCTGACTTAAATGTCCCTTGCTTTCATTTAAGCCTATCTATGTAAATATATATGCAAATAACCATTTACATATATGCCATATATGTATGATGTACCTGTGTGTGCATTCACATATATAAGTGCATATATGTGTGCATATGTATGTATTTATTCCTAAATCTGAAATCAGATGCTAACCTATTTCAATAGCTCCATGTGTTTTCTTCTGCTTTCACTTGCAACCTACTTGTTTTGCCCAGTTTTGTGTGAAGGCACATAAACAGAAAAGAAACATTCACACTATTCTAGGCATTACGCTCTGCCAAAATCCCAGTGTCTCCAGACATATTTACTAAACCCCCAGTTAATTTTTTTTAATACTAAAACTTGTTTGTCTCTTAAAGCCGTGCTCTACTCTTAAAGCAAAGAAGCCATCCATTTTATACATTGAACTGTGATAGTTAAATTATAAATTCGTATTTTCCTAAAATAATTTATCCACAAATGATACCTCTTTTTTTCTTTTGGTCTCTTGAATGCTGAATAATATAATTGTTTTTCTACTATCATCAGAGTTATTGTAATAAGAACTTTATATACATACACAGCTATGCTTCTTCATTGGCTCACAGACTTTTTTCCCAAGGAACATATTGTTTAAGTCTGTCCTCTCCTTCTTTGGACAAATTCGTGATCTGGACAAAATTTGTGCGTTTCCTATTTTTTTGGGAAGCTGCATCATCCAGTTATCTGATACAATTGTGTTCAATTAACATTAACCAGTCTGGGACACCAGGCAGATTTATTGTGCTGTCTTGTCTCCTTGTTTTGTTTCTTAAAATGTAGTATGAAAGCTGTAAATTGACTCGTCTGCTTATATTAGCTGTAACATTTCAGTACACCAGAACCATTTAGACTGCATTTCAGAATAAGAACTTAATCCATCTTTCTGCAAGGAAGGACTTTTTTTCAGGCCATTATTGTTTACGGCAAAGGAAAGACCCTACCCTAAGGCTGACAGAAGTGTCAGCAGTCACTGTTTTAAACAGGTGAGAGGCCATGATTAATAATCTAGTCAATCACAAATATCAGACGGCCTAGCCAAAAATATAGCAGAGAGCAATGGTTCAAAGGCTTCAGCTTAAGAAGTAGATCTAGATCTAATATAATATGGGAGAACCCTAATAAAAGCAGAGCTGTGTTTTTGTGCAGCCTCTGCCAATATGTGAGGGAACAGAACCATCCTTCCCCTCTACTGAGTTTTCATACAAGCAGAGAAAAAAAAGCACAGGCTCCCTGTTACATTCCAGTTTGTTTTTTCAATCTGTTCATGTTAATGGCACAATTGGGGATCTCCAATTTTTGTGTGATCACTGCCAGCAGCAGGCTAATGGAGCATCTCAGAGACAGACCACAGAACTGCAGTTCCAGCCACACAGGGCACTTCCCTCTTTTTATGACACTCTATAAAAGATAAGTCACACACGCTTTCTCGTAGCAGTCCTCATGAATCAGCAAAGCGCTGCCGAAGAGTGACCATCAGGGCACTCAGGAAAGAGTCAGGTGCCAGCTGTCAAAGTATTTCTTGGTGATGTACATTCTTTTTCTATATCTCTGTATCCAGTAGGAGGAACAGGCCAGCAAGGAGCATTTACGTATTTGCATTTTACAGGACAGGCTGCAAAAAGATGTTGTCATGCAGGAGCAGGAGGGAGGATTTCTTGCCTTTTAGCTGATGCAAAAAGATAATCCAGTTCCCTCCTCCCAAGATCTGCATTAGCAAGTCCAATTAGGGTATGTGTGTGTCCTGTCACGAGTAGCAAAACGTCAAGGCACTGGGGACCGCAACGCCAAAGTGCGTGCACAGCCATGGCTTTTCTTCCTCTTCACCTCTCTCTTCCATTCCGTTTGGTGAACGCTAGAGGCTTACAGGTGCTGAAGCAAAAAAATTTCAACACAATTGATTTTGTCAGTAGCCTGTTTCAGGAGGTAAGAAATCAGCCATCTTGAATTCTGGGAATGAAATCTGTGGCTGCAGATTGCAAAATGTGTGGCCATCCCGTGGCAGGGTATTGCTTCGTGGTTTGTACATTGGGTTAAGGAGGCAGCCATTGTTCAGGTAGCCCCATCCTTCATGCCCCAAAGGACTACTTGTTCTGAGAGAGATCACACATGCTAAAAATTCTGCTCTGATCCTCTATTTCATTTCTGCTTTCTCTGGTTGCAGAATTTAAAAAGTTACCTTAGTTTTAGGTTTCTCAAACTGTGATCATGCTGTTCATGCCCATAATGCCCCACACTTTGGTACCAGCCAAGAGGAGGTGGGACTGAAGAGATGAAAAGAGAAAAGTGAACAGTTCCATTGATTAAATATAAACTATTAACTGCACTGAGATCGGCTTACAATTTCCCATGGTAGCTTCTAGAAAGCCCTGTTCAGTATAAGCAAATTGCCATCATTGTGGGAGAAGTTCTGCATGTATCAGTGAAAAGCGTGATACTTTTGAGTAATCTTCCTACTGTGATGGGACCCAAGCTGGAAATGAGAAGGAGGCTTCCTTCTGCTTCGCTTTTCTGTCAACTGCAAACGGACAAAAGCTACAAGTTGTGAGGTTCCCTCACCAATCAGCAATGGGAGATTAACTTTATCGTTAACCTTGTCTGTGCCCTCACCGATTTAATTGGCATTGGCCCAGGTCCCAGACCTAAGGCCAAGAAATACAGAGCAGAGCTCGGTCGGGTGATGCAATGAGAGCTACTGCTCTCCCCAGCCATCCTGGCTGGCTGGCTACGTGTTGTTTTGATCCCTTGGCACAAAGCACAATGTCTTTGCACGTCACCAGCCAGACTTTCAGCAGGTATAAATAAGCGTATCACAGAAAACTTCTGTGAAAAAGGTTTTGCTTCCCTTAAGAATCTTGCCATAATTATTAAACTCTCCTTGAAAATTTTCATTTTAGTTCCCTTTAAAAAAAAAAGGTCTTTGTTACCCTCCTCACTGTGGGTAACCTCATTCTCACCAAGCTCCAGCTGGAACCTGCATCACACATTGCTCAGTGCTCTGTTGCAAAAATCATTCCCCGTTTGCAGCACTAAATCCCCTGCACACACTCCTAAAATATCTTCTCTGGTTCCTCATGCCTAACTAAACAACGCAAAATCCTGATTCTCTGCATACCTCCCACAGCCATCCCAGCTGCTCCTGCCACCTTTCCTTTCCCCTAGGCCCTCTTCACTCATCTGAAGTTACTCATCAGGAATCCCCTCCTCCAACACTTCTCTCAGCTTTTTCTTTCATTGGACCCCTTTTGGGGAGGTAGGAGGAAGAGGTTATTGCAAATAAAACCTTGTCCACTTGTCCCTCTCACATTAGTTTTAAAACTTGCCATCGTAACAAGATTTGAGCAGACACATAGAGAGATGCTCGTTTCTGGATGTTCAAAGCATCCTGCTTGTGCTTGCAAAGAGCTAAAGCCCTGCGGCCTGGGCTGTGGGGTGCCTGACCCATCCAGACCTTGCAGACCCTGGGAATGACAGCATGGCCTCACACTGAGCCACTGGACCCGTTTGGCCTTGGGAGCTCCCAAGCGTGGGTCAAGGCAGTCTCTTTGCACAGGTCTGAGAGTCAACACATGTTTTACAGCGGACAGGTCTGCTCTTGAGAGCAGACTTGAACCCTGTGCAGATGCTGTCTTTATGAGTCACGTCTTCCCCATCTCCCTTGTACACTCTGGCCCCAAAAGTAGCTGCCCTGAGGCATTTGCTTTGAAAGGACATAATCATATTGTCCTCCCCATCATTATCCCTCTTCCCAGCATCTGCACCTCATTGTATGGTCATCTCTTCCCATCGTTCTCTTAATATGGTTTGGAAACTCTCTAGAGCAATGAGACATCATTATGTATTTTGTAAAGCGCCATTCAGAACTGCAGCGGAGTAGCACGTATATGTGATAGAAATCCTACCCTTCCATTTCCTCCAAAAGACAGGCGGAGCAGGTTAATGCATAGCAGGTTAACGCGCACTGCCTGGCATGTGCTACCGGCAAGAGCTCTGGTTGCTGGAGCTTTCCCTTACAACTGAGGCGAGAGCTCAACCATGCTTTGCTCCTCACAGAGGGCTGTGGGGGGCCGCCAGCTGCTCCACTCCTGACAACCGTATTACCACAGAACATATTTTGATGGCAATTTTTGGAGCGCCAGAGCAGTGACGGTCAGTAACAAGGTGATTTCACTGCCTGCAGAGTCAGGAGTACACAGGTTTCTCCTCTGGTTTGGTAACACCGACAGCGTGCTCGCAGCGTCATAACGTTCTCACTCAGCACAGTTAGAGCACACGCAGCTGAGCTGTGTTTCCAGCAGCACATGTCAAGCTGCCTGACATCCCACTCCTGGATGTCCCTCCCCTGTGAGCAAACTCACAGTCAAAGGCAGGGCGATTCCCTGTGCCAAGGGGAGGCAGAAGTTTGTGGGGTGAAAACCCATGACTACCTTTGGAAAGACATTGTTTCCCACAGCGCAGTCTGGTGCTGGTTACAATAGGCGATAAAAGAGACACTGGTCTTGGAAGGCAGAGGAACATCCAGCATCAGAACTGCTGATACATCATTTTTTCTCTGCCCCCGCAAAATGGATATATTCTTCCTGGAGTCACCTATAGCTTACCCAATGTTAATGTGCTGAGAACTGGGCAGAATGTCAGGTCCTCAAACTAGTTTACCTGAGGTACTCTGGAGGACTGTGAATCAGCCACTGCAAATAATTAATAATCCCCTTCATTTTTAATAATGATAAAACATTTTTAATGGAGACAAAAAAAAATGCATCAGCACAGATGATACTGTCAGCAGCAACAACAAAAGCTCTTTGCTTGTTGCTAATGACACACAGCACCAGGCACATCCTGATGTTTCCCCCTAATATACAGTAATGTGACTAAGCCTATGCTATCATCTGTGTACAGCTGGAAACAGGCAGCGAGGGGAGAGTGCTGGACTGGGAGACAAGAGACTTGGGCTCTGAGACCTGCCCTGATACCGAACTTCACCCAGACTTGAGCCTGATCCTTTCCCATGTCTGCTTCTATTTCCATCTTTGATGTTTTCTTCAAGTTATATTCAAATTAAATTTTTTTCTTAAACCGATGTAGGACTGATACAAGCAGCCGGGACCCACCTCTGTGGGAGCGGAACCGAGCAGGGGCACGATTACAAACACCAGCATCCCTGGACCGCGCACTCCAGACACAGCCTCGTGGTCCCTGCAGGCAGAGTTCTGCCTGGAGCATTTCCTGCACTCGGGCACAAACCCCAGAAGAACCAGGGGATGAGAGGACCTCACTGGCCGTAACTCAGCACTGCTCAATCAAGCCATTAACTCTCTCACCACATTAAAAGTGGTGAAACGTGGGAAGAGTTTAGCATTCAAGCTGTGTGACCTAGCTGTGAGTGAGGAGACGGGAATGATGTCAAGGAGGTTTTGTGCATGAAGCGTCCGTGACAAAACATTAGCTTAGGTCAGACACTACTGAAATGTAAAAGGAAGGATGACTGTCAGTCCATCAATAACCAAAACAGGGAGCTGCTGCCGGTTCATGCAGCAACAGGTGTAACAGCTGTCAAACAGAAACTTCCTTTTTGCCGATTTTTAAAACCACCGGCCTGGCTGGGAGCGGGACTCCTAATATCGACACCTTTGGTTTGAGAAACACCGGCTAGGGCCAGCTGACAGCGGTAGGAATCCGTGTGCCCGAAGATGCCCATAGCCAAAGCTGACAGGACCAACCGGAGCGTTTCCGCTCGTTTCTGTTAGTTAATTGCCATTTGTGTGCAAAGACGAGGCCGTGCCCCCCCCGATGGCACCCCGCGGGGACGGGGTGTACCCACGCACAGGTGGGCAGCGCGCTCAGCCGCTCGCTGCCGGGGAGGCGCCGCCGGGGCTGCCGGCTTGCGGTTAGGGGAGCGGCAGCGCGCTCCCCCCGGCCCGGTCCCGGCAGCAGCGGCGGAGCCGGCGGGCGGCCGGGGCTCCCCGCGCGGGGCGCTGCCGGGGCAGCCGGGGCGGCTCCGGGGACGATGCCGGGCGGCCGGGGACCGCGAGGCTGGCAGGGGCAGCCTCGCCGCCGGCGCCCGGTTTCCCTAACGGGCATGTGCGGCGCTGCTCGCACATGCCCACTCGGGCGGCGCGGGGCCGGCGGGCTGTGCCGCGCTGGCGGCGCCGCCGCGGTAGGCTGCGCGGCGGGAGCGCGGGGCGCGCCGTCGGGCACCCCGGGACGCGGACCGCCCCCGGCGCCGGGGGAAGCGCGCAGACGTTTCTGGCGGCGGGTCCCCAAGCCAAAGGCCCCCCGCGAAACACACCCAACTCCCCCTCGGCGAGGGGCAGCCGGCCGTCCCGCGCCCCCGCCGCCCGCCCGTCGGGGTCGCGGGCAGCTTGCGCTACCCGGCCGCCCCGGGGGCGGCGGCCCGGGCGGGGCGGGGATGTGGCGGCGCGGCGGTGCCGGCGGCAGCGGCAGGCGGAGCCGGCCGGCAGCCGGGCGGGGCGGGGCGCGCCGCGGCGTCCCGAGCGCGGCCCGCGGGGCGGCCCCGGCGGGAGGCGCCGCGCTGCGCCCCGCCGCCCCGTGTTAGGCGCCGCCCGGCGTGGCCCCGCGCCCCTGGGCGGAGGGCGCCGGCGGCGGGGGCGCGGCGGAGGGTTTTCCGCGCCCGCCCCGCCTGCCGCGGCCGGGGGATTAGTCAGCAGTCTGCGGGCAGCCCCGCTCCCGCGCAAACTCCGCGGCGGGGGCGGGGAGCGGCGAGCCGGCGCCTGCCCCTTCCCCTTCCCGCGGCGAGGGGCGGCGGGGCCGCGGCGGCGGGGCTGCCCCCCCCCCCCCCCCGGCGGTCCGCGCCGCCGCTCCGCGGCCGCGGCGAGGGGCGGCGGGTTGGCAAGTCGGGCAACGAGGCGCCGGGAAACTCCTCTCGGGCACGGCGGCGTTGCAGGAGGACGAGCGCCCGAGCCGCCCCGCGCACGCACACAGGCGAGCAGGCGCGCACACACACACCGCACACACACGCACACACACACGCGTGGCGGCGGCGGCGGCCCCCGGCCCCCCGCAGCCGCGGCCGGCGGGGAGGCGGCGCCCAGCGGGGCTGCCCCATGGTCTTGCGGGGGCCGTGGGGGAGCTGCGGGGGCCCCGGCGCGGCGCTCGCCGTCCTGCGCGCCCTCCGCACTAGGATGTTGCGGCAGGTCTTGCACAGGGGGCTGGGGACGTCCTTCTCCCGGCTCGGCCACTTCGTCGCCAGCCACCCGGTGTTCTTCGCCTCGGCTCCCGTGCTCATCTCCATCCTGCTGGGCGCCAGCTTCAGCCGCTACCAGGTGGAGGAGAGCGTGGAGCACCTCCTCGCCCCCACGCACAGCCTGGCCAAGATCGAGAGGAACCTGGTGGACAGCCTCTTCCCGGTGAACCGCTCCAAGCACCGGCTCTACTCCGACCTGCAGACGCCGGGGAGGTACGGCAGGGTGATCATCACCTCCTTCCGCAAGGCCAACATGCTGGACCAGCACCACACCGATCTCATCCTCAAGGTAACCGCGGCGGGTCCCCGGCCCCGGGCACCGCCACCCCGCCTGGCCTGGCGCCCCGCATCCCGCCCCGCTCCCCGCCAGCCCCGAGCCCCGGTCTCCGCACCTGGCCGCACGCACGGACCCACCCGCGCATACCGGCCTCTGCCTGCCCGCCCGCCACCGGCGCTGCCACCGCAGCTACCCGGGCACCTCCCTGCAACAGTTGGGATGCCTGCCCGCCGCGGGGAGCCGGCACCGCGCTCCCTGCCAGCACCGGCGGGCTCCGCTGGCTTGGCCCGCCCCCCCCCCCCTTTTTTTTCCCCCCTTCTTTTTCCCCCCTTCTTCTTTTTTCCCCTGTTCTGCTTTTATTTGCTTTGGGTGAGCGAGAAGGGCAGGCTGCTTGCTTAAATATTTTTTTCGGTGCCTCTGTACTCGCCTTGCAGTCGTGCTCCCGAGTTAAGGCGACTCGGGGTTTGATAAACTCAAACTTCAAAAACAGTTCGGTACCAAGCTGCCGAGAATGCTTTTGGGGGCTGCTGCTGTGTCTGGACTCACTTCTGCCCGGAGAGGGGTAGCACAAAACCTCCTTCTCACTGCTTAGGAAGGCAAATGACATAAACTCAGCCGATTATTTTTAGCGGGTAGTATTTTTTATTCCTCCACTCCCAACCCACCATCACAGAAAATGCTGGTTTTGTAGATGAAGAAAAATCCAGCTCAGCTGTAGATTGCAGGCATGGTGCAGCCTGTGCTGCCGGCTCAAGTTAGAGCGGACAGCATCTTCCCCTGTCACTTGAGCGGCACGGAGCGTGCGAGTCACAATCTAACAGGACATCTCACCGTACTATATGTCATAACATGTCGGAAATCTGCGTTTGTTGCAGCCGGTACTCTAGTTTACACACCAGAAGTTTTGAGCAATCTTGGAAGGAAAAACAGGGAGGACAGATGCAAAAACTGTGTGTTAAGAGGGTCAGGTTCACCCGAGAAAAAGGAAAGGAACATTTACAAATAACAGAGGTGTGGCAAGCTCAGCCCTGCACGTTTTCACTGTTGCCTTATGGAAACCCCGGAGACTCAGCAGTGCTGCTTTTTTTTTTTTTTCCCCCCTTGAATGTCAAACTGTCAGCCCATACAAAAGCCAATGTTAATTCTTTTTAATAGCTTCAGGGAGTGTCTCTTCTAAAACAGAAGATAGATGCAGATACCTATTGTATTTGGGGAGACCTCACTCTTAACAAAGAAATAACTGTTACAGTGGATTTATTTTATTTCCACTGTAGCCACATACAGAACTATAGTACAGAGCCACTCAGTATTTTATGTTTTCCTTTTTTTTTTTTTTTTGCTTTTGACAACGGTAATCAGCAAACAGATTTAACGAGCATCGACTCACTAAGTACAGTAACAGGAATGTTACTGGTGAACGAGAAAACTCCAGAGAGACGATTTTCATTCCTTCATTTTCTTGTACCATGAATTGCATTTGCATCCAGTATGTGCACATTTACTCAGTCATAGGATAATAATGATAATGGATTTTTTCTCTGTACTGCTTTCTCTAGAGATCTGTAGTTTTATCAATAGTATAGTGACACACAAATAAATGGTACTCGGAATCTTTCCGCAAGCAAACTTCTGCATAAGATTTATCACATCAGCGAAAGAGCTATAACTTAGAAAGTTCTGTCAGTATTTAACACTGCCTCATTTTTAACAGACAGAATTTGCCAACAAAATGATTATTTTTCATTTACTGAGATAATGAACACCATTGCCATTTGACTGTTTACTCTTACTGTTAATCTGACATCATCAGGCATATTTGATGCATTATTTCCAACTCTTTACTTATCTAATTAATTCCAGTATGTCTGGTGCAGAATAGATTATGTCCTTTGTCCTAATTATTCTTCTGTTTGTGGGCAGAGCCAGGCTCAGGCAGCTGCCTATCCAACCCTGTGGACGGACCCGTGGGTCAAAGCACAGCAAAACAGGAGGGAGGGCTCCCAGCTCCCAGTATTATTATATCCGTCGTGATGCAGGGCTACATCATTTTGTGTCAACTGGAGTCACCAAGGGAAGGGGAAAGGGAAAGGTGGCCATCAAGATTTTCCTATATGTATCTGGTTGCATGGAGGGGAGAAGAGAAGAAGGGCATCTGAAGCTACGCCCCCTGCCCCAGTCCAGAGACACCCAACTCAAAGAGCTGCGCTTGTAAATAAGGGCCCTGGGTGAAACCGTGGAGTAATCTCACCTGCATTCCTGAAAATGCTGCTGTGTAGGCACGGTTGGGACAGAGAACCTATATGGCAGCATTTGCTTATTTTTCCTGTTCTGGAGAAGGATGACCTCCCTGAGGGAGAGGTTTTGCTTTAGAAGAGGCATCAGGTTGGACGCTGGCTCCTCCTGCGTGGTTGTCACTGCGTCTCCACTTGCTAGCAGGAGGGTGGGAGACCCAGGGGGATGGTTGCCCCAGGCAGGCGCTGGCTGCTCTTGCAGCATCTCTTCGTGGTTTCCTTACCTGCCGTATCCCACCTCATCAGCCACGGAGGGAAGGGAATGAGCCTTGAACCGCTACAGCTGCCCTAGTCATGTGGCAAGGGAAGGAGAAGATTTCCTCTAGTTCGGGCAGAGGAAGAAGTCAGCTTCCATTATTGTCCCCCTAGTAAAGAGATACAAAGTTTTGGAGTCTGAGCAGTTGAAAGATAGCTGGTACTGTCAAAAGTTAATCACGCTAACATCCTCATCAATTAATTAGTTAATGAAATAGCTTCTTCAGTGGCATCTCTAAAATACTCTGGTTAGCTTAGTGCAGTTCCTCCTGGGCACATTATAAACGCGAGAAACTCACCGTTACCACTGCTGCACGACACCCTGTTGGCTGCCTGGGAAAAGATTTAGGGAAGGGCTCGGGCTCATGCCTGTGTCTGGCCCAGGCCTCAAGCGGCACTCCCGGAGCAGGAGCTGCCCTAGGACTCCCCGCTGACAGCGTGCATCTGCCAGCGCGACGCTGGCTGCTCACGTGGCAGTGGCAGGTCTTGCTGAATGTACAAGCTGCTCCGCACAAGGTCTCTCCTGCTCATTAGCAGGGAGGTGTGTGGCTGCCTTATATAATAGTTTTGACTTGGAGATGATGCCAAGTACTCTTTTTTTTTTTTTTAATTATTTTTGTATAAATCTCTATCCGTAGTTCTCAGAACTCCCTATAAATGCTTAAACCATTCTGGGCCTGCCATCCCAATGTTGTGTTTCCAGCTAGCATAGTCATTTGCAGAAGAAAGGGAGAAATCTGAACATATCCTGAATCTCTGGCCTTGAATAGATGATCCAACAAAAAAACCTCGGTAGAGTTTCCGATATGCAAGAGATGCATCCTCAAACTGAGATACCGTGGGAGGGCAATAATGAAATTTTACTCGCTGCTGTACCTGCTCTATAGCTGAGCACAGGGCACTGGCATCCTGTGCTGTCAGTGTGCAGGACCTTTCTTCCTCCAGATTTCACTCTCTCAAAAGAGAGGTAGGAAGTAAACACAACTGAAGAAAGTGTGTTTTTACCCCTGTATTTCCAAGAAGTGCTTGGAGAAACAAAAATAATTGGGATATGTGGTGTGGACCATCATGCAGAAGTTCAGATGATTATGTAAAGTCTGTACGAATTCTCTCAGCCTAGCATCCCATCCTGTGTTAGAGCAGCCCCCTACCATTTCATAGTGGTATTTCCACTTGCAGCTAGAAAGTTGGTAGATTGAAGGCACACAGACTCACTTGAAATACAGACCGAGCCAGATTGCTGAACCCCAGAAAATATATTCTGATTTAGCCAGAATTTGAGACACCCATCCTTTTGAGCCTGTTCATTCCTCTATACTTACAGTAAGTTAACTGCGTTATACTACAAAAGACTTTTTTTTTATTATTATTAAAAGGTTTCCTTTTTCTGCAGAAGGATATCCTCTCTTCCACTTAGTTATTACTGTGTTTATAACAATAACACGGTACTAATATTTTTTTGGCAAAAACTCTACTTAAGGTGACAAGATGCAAAGATGGAAAGGGAATTAAATGTAACATGCCTTACTGAAAGGGATTGCATTTGCAGGTTGCCTCTATGAAAATCTGTAGATGAGGGTTTATTTTTTTTAAAGAAACCTCTCCTAACTACATGTTTTCAGAGAGTGCTTATACATTGCCCCTCTCATATAAACTGGCCATCAATTGCTCTCGATAACTGATTAAATATCTATTTGAACATGCAAGCGAATAGTAAAATTAGGTATTTCTGTTTAAGGACACATTTAAGAACTGCATAACTTCTGATTACTGCAGAACAAAACAATTTAACTTCAAAATTTTGCAGATCTCATACTTGTTGGGGTTTTATTTCTTCTCTCTGCTCCTTAATTATTATGTCTCTGTTAACATGTGTGCCTGCATGCTCTGTCTACAGCCTTCCTGGATTTCCTCACTTATTTTCTACCTGTGAGGAAACTCGTGGAGGAAATAACCATATTTGTGTTCCCGTGTCTGTGGTTCCAACTGCTTTGCTGCACAAACACTGCACGCTTAAGCCATTATTTTCAAAGTTGGTGGAAGTGGGTCCTGGTCGTTCAGGAGAGCCAAAAGCTGGGTCTGTCGCAATCCTGGCTAATGCAAGGTACCCTTTATTTTATAACTTCGGCTACTTCCAAATGCCTGGACACAGGCAGTCAACTGTGGATCTAGCAATGGATATAGTAGGTCTCCACCTTCTCTAGGTAGCCCCAGCACTAAAAACACATCTAGGGAAACAGTCAACAGAACAAATAATGAATTCTGCTTTAAAAAAAAATAAAAGATGAAGTCCTGTCTTTAGAGCAAGGCTGTAAGATGAGGGGAAGAGTCCTAATGCAAGAAAAACAAGGGTGTGAGAGCAGCAGAAGTGCAAGCCTGTTGTCATAGCAGCACAATGCTGCAGGGCTAAAATGTATCTTATGCGAAAACAGATGAGAATTAAGATACGCAGGTAAGATCTGGGCACAGCCAGGGAAGAGGGAAGATAAATAGCACGCTGCAAGGATAGCGCGGAAGCACGTGCAGAAACCCCCCTGAGCTCCCGGTGTCAGCAGCAGCTCCTCCTCGGCGTGGTTCCAGCGGGCGAGAGGGTTTGATCTCTCCTGCAGCACCGACCAGGGGCTGGAGCAGAAGTCCTGAAGTTGCCCGTGCCTGGGAGGACGACTACATCACACTGGTCCCCGCTGCCCCCCTGTCCTGCTCCAGCCACCCCAGCAGGGATGGGATCCTTCTGCTCTCCCTCTTGCCTCGCACCGTGGTGTGATGCTCCCCTGCGGTGCTGTGCCCCGAGCTGCTGCCAGCCGGGCAGCCCGTGCTGGGGACGCCCAGCGCTCCGTGTTGCATTGCCTTTCCTGCCTTTGAAGGTCAGATCTTGCCTCCCGTCTAACGGAGCACACAGGGGACAGATTTTCTCAGTACATGGCTGGAAGCGTGTGATGGGGGACGTCACCCCTCCAGATGAGCCTCCAAGCAGGCTGGGCAGGCATTGCATCTCGGGGACACTGGTGCCCCAGGCAGTGCCGCATGGCTTGAGCAGAGCTGCCAAGGCTCCCTAGAGACCACATTTGGGCTTTCCAAAAGTTGTGACTGGATCCTGTCTTTAAGTTGGGGTCTTGAGCAACAGAACCCCCTCTCTTCTGTTGGAAAGGGAGAAGGAGTCGTCGAGTTGTTAATTAACACGATGGGCTGTGAAGTTGCAGCTCTTGAGGTTTTCTGCAGCGAGGAAGGGACCGCTGGTCACACTTCTGCTGGAGAAGCCTTTCCTAAAAGCCTGCACTGTGTCTCCAGCTCGCTGACAAGTGCTGTAAGGACAGAGAGGCATTTATGGAGAGGTCTGGGGTATGTGGAGAAGGCCACCATAGAGCTGATGCGAGATCAGCTGCAGGAGCGAAGTTTTCATCTTTTTTTTCCCCATCGTGAAAAATCAATCTCAGAGCCGTGCGCCAGGCTGTGCAGAGGGGTCCTGTCTTCCAGCAGCGATCAGCCTGAAAACTGGACTGGGTTTCTCTCAGTGGGACAAATTCAGGCAGAACTGCCAGGGCAATCAGAACTAAGACCTTATTGATTAGAAAAGCTTCTCCACTTTAGATTAGAAAAGAAAAATCATATCTAGCAATTTTCTGTAGCCACCAAGAAGGCAGATGGAGATGTAAATGCACAAAGTGGCGCATCTGCCACTTCGAGCACTAATGGTTGCCCCTCAGTTGATGACTTGTAGTTTGAACAATTTTTAGATTTTATTTACATGAAAATTGGAGAAAATATAATTTACCACTTTTTGAACAGCCGAAAAAATTAGTTGCAAAAATACATAGCTTGCATAATTAGTATTTTAGTGTCTCTTCAAGAAACTTGATTGTAGGACTGCTAGAAGAAGAGCTCAGCTACCCATAGCTTTCCTTGCTGCACGCTCTCCAGCTGCAACTTCTGATGTTTTTCCTGAGCTGTTAGGATCTGTTGGCTTCCTCCATGTGGTCTCCATCGGCCGGAATGGCTTGGTCAGGAGGCTGCTGCCCGCCAGCCACCTCTGCCCTGGACCCAGCCTGACAGCGGGGCAGAGCCCCATTCAGGGGCTGCCTTGCCTTCCCTCTCTGCACCTTCTTCTGATGAAAATACACTCTTAATAGTTTAATTCTGCCCATGTCTGCAGAGCCCACAGTGTTTTCTGTCGTGAATTAAGCTGGGAGATGTGCAAGTCTTTTCTTTCTCATAACCTTTTTACATTTTGATTGAGGCCGTCTCTTGAAGTGAATAAAAAAGCACTCTGCAAAGATAGGAAATGCCAGAGATTACTGAGATCATAGGAAAAGTGAAGAAATTTATAGCAATCCATTAAAGCCTTTTTTTCTCTTCGTTTTCCTTGGCACAAGTTACCTGTAAAAATTACCAAAAGAGTAAACCAGCTTCACATGAAAATGAAGCCTATGTTTAAAATCATTGTCTTCATCCTGCTTTCCAGTTTTTCAATCTTGAGCTCAAAACGGTGATGAGATTTTAAGCAGTAATAGATAATGAGTTCATTCTTCACTTTAGTTTTGAGCCTTCTCAGGCTTTCTTCCATAACTATGAGATCAGACATTTCTTTTTTTTAAATGAAAGCTGAGCTATTTTTTTTTAAAATCACAATACTTCATGCTCCAGGGCTCAGAGAAAAAACAGACTTGGTGAAAACAACAGTAAAAAAATTGTAAGAGTTGGCAACACTGACTAGAGTGAAACTCATTTTTTAATTTGAACCATCAGATGGAGACCGAAAAATGAAATAGAGTCAAATAATAGCAACGACAACAAAAAAGTAATAAGGCATTGCAAAGATCTTACTCCTGTTAGTAAAACATGTCTCTCTATGTCCCAGATCATTCATAGTACAGGAGGGCATCCGTATATCTAGCTGGTTTTGTCTAGCTGGCCATTCATCGGCTATATGTCAAGTAACAAAGCATAGTCGAGTCCTTACGATGAGTAATGTCCCCTATAAAACACCGCACATCTCCACTCAGCAGCAAAACCAAACACGTTTTTGCAGTCTGTGTGATAAGCAGAAGGTGGTTGTACCCATCCTTGATGTTAAAAACAGCGTCTGCGACTGCGATGCAGCTCCCGCGGGAGTCGGGCTGCCTTTCCGTCAGCTGGGAACAGGGGCTTGGCAAGACTCGGGTGTCCCGTTGCACGTTGCTGTCGCTCTGGCCGCAGAGTTTCCCATGGAGTGAAGCTGTGCTGCCAGCGAGGTGAGACCCGTGCAGGACACCAGTGGCCGTCGCTGGGTCCTCGGGCCTCGTCCCCTTTGCCCATAGCTTTGGTCGGGGTGGCAGATTGTATAACTTGGGCTTAAAGGATTTCTGGGATTGGACCGTTTTGCAAATGAATCAGCAGTTTCTAACCCCTCCCTGCTGGGATGGGATCTGTTTGCTTCGCAGGGAGGCTGCAGACTTTTTTGTTACCTGATTAAATTGGCAAAATTCTGGTAATACCTGCTCACTTTTGAATTAAAGAAAAGACTTTTCAACAGAGCAAAGGGGCCAGACTTTTTCCTCACCCCTTCTTATGGCTCCCTGCATTTTTTGCATGGAAGTAAGGATACAATCAAGCTTTCCTTTCTGTCCTGAATATACATCTCTAAGTACAACCCCTTTGCCTTCAGGTTCAGCTTTGCTGCCACTGCTGAAAGTTGTGCCAAGCTCTGTACGTGGAAGAGCTGTTGCGTAGAGCTCGATGTGGGGCTTGGCCATCCCAGGGCAGCCAAACTGGGGGTGCTCTGGTTCCCGGCCCCTGCCCTCCTGTGCCGATGACAGAGGTAGGAGGACCGGCAGCCAAAAACAGCTTGACAAAATCTTTGCAGCCGCGGTACTCCAAGGTGCAGGAGCAAATGGTTTAGCCCAGGATAAGCGAAGGGATTTTAGGTTTTGCCTCCTGGCATCTCCTCCTGGGCCCGCGGGCAAAACCAGCTGGCATGGCAGCGCGATTTCGCCACCTCTCCTCTGTCAGCTGTGCCGCAGGCTGAAATGTGCCTTCATGTGGAAGCGTGAGACCAGTACGGCCCTCACCTGGAGGTATTTGCAGAAAGGGATTTGTCTCTCGGTTGAAGCCATCTTTCCTCTCTGTCTAAAAGAAGTAACTGAGTGAGCATGGGACTGAGAGTAAACAAAGACCAAGACCAAGATGTTACCACATGCAAATGGCTAAAGGCTGAAGGAAGGGAAAACAACGTTCTAGAAATCTCTGGCATGGTACGGGACACACATAAACACCATTTTTGGAAGGGAGAAGGGAACTGTAAGTGATGGTCACTATTTAAACAAGGATGAAGGGGGGAGGTGGAAGTTACTGTTTCGTGCCTGAGCACTTTCATGGACAGCGTGCCACCGTGGCAAGGGAGCGTAGGGGATGCTGTGCAGCTCTCCTGCTGCAGTGCTCTGGCATCTCAGCAGTAAACTGCTTTTTGGTTCCTTGCACTGTTAGCTAGCTGAAAAAGCTGTGAGCGATGAGCAAGCAGTGCATGTCTCCCTTCAAGAAGAAACATTCATTCAGCTTTTGGTATTCCTTTAAATCTCCCTTTCTCCTAATAGGATCGGTAAGGATAAGAAAGCAGCTGGATAAATGAGAATCTGGTGGGCAGTCGTTTGTCCCAGTACTAGGTGCCAGGTTTATTCAGAATGTGGTTACTTCCTATCAAAATCTGCTGCACTGAGGAGTGCAATATGCATTCAGAGGAGTGCAATATGCATTATGCATTAGCATATTGCAAATGTTGTCCCCATCACATGACGATTTTTACCGTCTACTGTTAACAAACTGAAGTTTCCTATGGGGACCTCCTGCTGTACCACAGGCAAGCCAAATTGCAGACTCTGTTATCCCTCGAACTCATAGGACGTGCCCATGTAACCTCTTGGACCTTCTGTTTTCTGCGGAAGCCAGTCACCCAGGACCGCAGGTGTGGGCTGTGGATGGATATGAGTGGAAAAACCTGCGTGGCCGCAGTGGAGTCCCCAGCAGGGCAGCAGAGCGGAGAGTGCCGTGGGACTGCAGCTCTCAGCGGGGAAGAGGCAGCAGCCCTGCGGCACAGGGGCTGCCACGGACAAGCGAAGGGAGAGACAGCCTGCAGCTGCAGCCATGCTGCAGCACACCCCTGCCCGGCACTGAGGCAACAGAGGTTTGTTTTCTAAGATCTGGTCTGAAAAAGCCAAGTGCAGGTCAAGCGATGTGTTAGTCCTCAGGATGAAAGTCTGAGTCAGGCTTCCCGGAGCTAAATCCTTGGGCGTGCTGGGGCAGCGCTCGGCATGCTTCGAAGGGATGTAGGGAATGGCAGGTTTTCCTCCTCTTTGGCTGTTTGCCTCCACTCTGAGACCGAATGGTGTGGCCACTGGCAAAGCTCAGAGTGTATCTCAGAGCCGCTCTGTGCTGCAGAAGCTTGCAGCAGGCTCTGGGGGCTGCTCGGCTGCCGGGATGCGCCAGGACGCAGAGCTGGCTGCTGCTCCCCTCTCCTCCCGAAAGCCCCACCACTGCGGGGTGCGGTGGGCAGGTCCCCGCAACGCGGTGCCTGGTCCAGCCCGAGACGGCCTTGGAGGAAGCACCGGGCCACCGCCGCAGAACGGGCTCCCGAGTCGCAGATGATCGTTTTCAAGAAGAAATGACAATTTTAGGTATGACATTTAGCTTCTAGCCTTTCGCTAAAGATGAAGTAACAGCTGTGACAGATGAGGTTATTTTATAACCTAAATATTAAAAGAAAGTGTTTCAGATGTAGAAGGAAGCAAATGCAGCAGTAAGGGAGGGTAGGTAAATAGCAACACACATTGTTTGATAAAAGTTTCATGACGATTTAGTTTCTTCTGCATTGTGTCACTTGATGGATCTTCTCTGAAAGAGTTGTATTGTGAATCTAATACATGCAGGAAATTCCTTCTATTCCTCCTAGTTGTCTTCAGCTGTGCTTTTTTAGATGACATCTGATTTTACAACCATTGTCAATGAAAACCATACAGTAGCTGCCACTGTAAAAAATTTAAAATCAGGTATTTGTCTTTGATTCGGTAAGCCAGGGCATTTTCCCCAAACCATGACATACACTTGAATTTGTACCCCAAAACAGCTCTTGCAAAGCCAAGTTTTTCAGAAACAAACTGGAAGAATGGGAAGAGTTCCCCATACGGGCTCATTTTGTTGGCATGTTCTTGCAAATCTTTTAATTTATTTCATTTTAGAAGAAAGTTGTGCAAAAGCCCCTAATCTGTTGCACAGACAGGTATTGGTTCTCCCAACACGGTGGAGAATTTTGCTTCTCACCATGGCCAGGTATTGTGTGCTCCTAGTACTGTGAAAAGATTTTTTAGTTCAGTTTATTTCTCAAATCTATCTTTCTAATGTCCATATTGAACTGTTCTGCAGAAAATAAAAACTACTCAAATTTGGAAAAATATACGCCCAAGCTGCTAGAGAAACAAGTTGAGGATATAGGAATTTTGTAGGTTTTGCCTATATGATGTCATGTCATCCTGAGGAACAGAGGCAGCTTCACTAATTTTATACCCATCACAGATGATGGAATGTATTCACAAAACAATCAGATTCATAGTGTCATACAATTATTTTTTTCTGCAAATGGGTCTGAAATACCACACAAAAGTCGCTATGACTATTTAACTTCAACAAACCCAGGATTTTAGACATGATTATTAAACATTTCGTCCACTGCCACCAGACGAGTGTATAAGCTCTACTGCTGTCATGTACCCTGTGGTTTTTTTTTTAATCACTGTTTGTCCTCAGAAGAAGCCAGTTCCATTAAATATCACCTAATCCCAGCCTCTTTACGGGCATAAGAGCCTCCTGCCCTCTTTGGATTGCAGTGGAAAACAGCATATGCAAGTAGGAAAAAAAAAAATAAATTGTCTCCCTGTAGCCAGTTTTCACTGTCTTGCTCAAAATCTGAAGGCAGAAAATAACTATTCCCCCTTTAAGGAAAAGAAATTATAGTCCTTCTTAATGTGGTTCTTCTGCTCCTTAGAAGAGCTGTGGTCTCCCTGCTTTGCAGGTGAAGGGAGGGCTCCTCCTTCTCTTTCATCAGCCCTGGTCGTGTCACCACACCTTTGCAGTGCTCCTACTGCCATTGCCGTTGGTGTAAAAGGAACCAAAGGATAAATCCGTGCAGTTCCTCGGAGCCCGTCCGTGATTTTCTCCCCCCACGGCAGCACAACCGGGCTGTGCAGACTGACACCTCGAGGAACCAAATATCTCCCCGAGCCGTGCACAAAGCACGTACGCAGTGACGTGCAGGGGGCCCCGGTGCCTGGGATGTCAGGTACCCCCTGTGCCAGCTGGAAAAGAGCAGAGGGAGCCCCGTTCTGAGCTGCGTGGCTGCCCACGGTGAAGGACATCACAGCCGCAGGGAAAGTCTGCGCAGGCTGCTGGCGGTGGGTGGCATCGCCGTGGCCTCCGCAGCATCCTCACTGAAGGTCTTGGTACTCTCTGCACACAACTAGAGCAGCACAGAAGGAGTTAAATGGTGATGGTGGTGGGTGAGGCCTGCGCATTTTGCAAGGCAAAGGTGCAAAAAAACCAGCTTGCACTTTGCTAAGGCTCTCAACATTAGCAAGCTCAATATTCTACTTTTGAAATATACTGTAACCTCAGCCTATCGGGGCTATTCCCTTGCCGTCTTTTAGGTTTCTTGCTTCTGCTGTGTTGACTAAAACAGATTCATAAAAGGTTGCAAGAGTTTTCTATATTTTTCAAGAAGAGAGGTTAATTTTTCTGCCCTTCTGATGCTCAAAAATAACTGAAGGCACTTTGGGTCAGAGCTCAGGCATGGCAAATTTCAGAATGATGCAGAAGGACTTACAAAGGAGTCTGCCCTGAAAGCTGCTAGACCAAACAATAAGAGGTAATAACCTGCAGGCCCTAAAATTAGGGCCTTCCCTGATGAACAGAACCGCTTGGAGAGAGAAGGAGAAAACCAGTGTGAGTCTCTGCCATTGCTTCCTGCTTTGGCGCTTGCTGAGGATTTGATGGGGAAAAGAGAGCAAATGAATTCATGCCAGCTATCTTATTCCCTGTTCCCGCTATGCCGACAGTCTCTGCGCTTGGGACGTGCAGCCGTGACCTGTCCTCTACCCCGAGAGAGTGCTGGTCCCCTGCCGCTGCCGGCCTGGCCCCCACGGGGGCACCCCCTGTCACGGTGCTCTTCTGTACCTGAAGTTTGTCTGGTGAGAGAGGGTAACTTGGCAATCCCGAGCACGACAGTGTCCCCAGACACGGTCGGGCTGTAGTTCTCCCTTTTGCGTTCACCCAGATCACTTGAAAGTGGAAGTCCGGGCCTTTTCAATTGGCTTATTTGGAGAGGCCGAACGGCACGGGTGCAAGTCGCAACACACCCGAGTTATCGGCAAAGGGCGTCGGGGAATCATACTGCTATTTTAATGCATGTTTCCTTTTTTTGCAATGAGCGTGCTGTTAATACCGCAGTCACCAGAACTTTTGTTGTTGCTGCTTAGATCGAATAGGAGAGGGACGGAGGCGAGGAGCCGCTGTTGTTCTGGCTGCTACCGTGCGAGATGAACTGATGAATAACGTGTGTGATTTCTCTTTCCCTTGTAGTTGCACTCTGCTGTGACCAGGATCCAAGTTCAAAGACCTGGTTTCAATTACACGTTTGCCCATATATGTATCCTGAACAATGACAAGACATGCATAGTGGACGACATAGTGCATGTACTGGAGGAATTAAAGGCTGCTCGTTCTTCTAATCGAACTAATTTTGCAATCACTTATCCGATTACTCACTTAAAGGATGGCAGGGAAGTGTATAACGGGCATCAGCTTGGTGGGGTTACTGTGCACAGCAAAGACCGGGTGAAGTCTGCAGAAGCCATTCAGCTCACCTACTACTTGCAGGCAATCAACTCCTTGAATGACATGGTGGCAGAGAAGTGGGAATCCATTTTTTGTGACACTGTTGAACTTTTCCAGAAATCCAACAGGAAAGTCAAAATGTATCCTTTCACTTCTTCTTCGCTGAAGGAGGATTTCCAGAAGACGAGCAGGGTGTCAGAACGCTACCTGATCACGAGCTTGGTCCTTGTGGTCACCTTGGCCATTCTCTGCTGCTCCATGCAGGATTGTGTCCGCAGCAAACCCTGGCTTGGCCTGCTGGGATTGCTGACCGTGACCCTTGCCACCCTGACTGCAGCTGGGATCATCAATCTCACTGGTGGGAAATACAATTCCACCTTCCTGGGAATCCCCTTCGTCATGTTAGGTAACTATCTCCTATCTCCTCTCTCTTTTGTGTGTTTGTGCCTCCCTGACGCATTTCCCAGCAGAGAAGCATCACTGCATGGCTCCCGGTGCCTGCTCCCTGCAACACCGCCCTGTGCCAAATCCATGCAGCCTCTTTGTCTAAACTATACCGCACCGGGACGTTAAAATCACGCCTGGGGCTCCGGTGTGGCGTAGCACCCTGCCGTAGGATGTGGTGCCCGCGCGGTCGCGCGGAGCAAGGATGCGCAGATGCCGTGCCTCGTGCAAGGGGGGGAGCCTGGCTGCTGCTCTTCTGTGGACGTTTGATTCTGGTTTTGGTGGCCAGCGCTGGAGGGAAACCTTTGCGGAGGTGCCTGTGCCGCAATGACAGCGTCAGCTGTGCCGGCAAATCAAAGGGGCCGCGCACGCTGGGCATTTAGAGAGCGCTGGCTCCTTCGGAGAGCAGAGCGGTGCAGGTGCTTGGCAGGCGCCTGTCCGTGGGGTAAGGGCGGTGGTCAGTTCTGGGTTGTGTTTCTCCTGAAGCCCCTTGTGTTGGCTGAGTGAGCATAGGGGGGTTTCACAGCCCTGGGGTGGAGAGCTTTTCCTCCCCCCGTCAGGGACGGACCCGTCCGGTTAGTGCCAGCATGTCCCATGGCAGAGGGCCATGGAGAAAGCGGCGATGGCCGCTCCCTGGCTCCAGTGCCCGCAGAGGCATCTTCATCTCCTCGGTTTTTGTACCGCCTTCGCTCACCGCGGGGTACGGGGTAGTTTCATTTTGTTTTGTTTTCCTCAAGAGCAGGAAAGAGGAGGAGAGAAGGGCGGTCAGCTTGTTCCCGACCGAAATCAGTGTCCTCTCCTGTTGGCACCAGGGTGTTTGTGGGGATGCCACGCGTTGTATCCGAACAGGCAGGAGGACTTCACGGGAGACAAAACGAGAGCTCTGGAGAGCTCACAGCCTCTTTGTTTGTGTTTGGTTCATAACCAGTGTGAAAAGCTTTGTGCGCTGTAGGTGTTTAATATGTCCTTGTTCGCACCGTTATTCATTTGTGGAGAATAATACATGCATTGATTTGATCACAGCTTCCCCAGCTGAAAATCGGTGCTCAGTACTACTTCAGGTTTCAAGCGTAAGAGTGTCTCCACTGACTTAGTCACACCGTGTGGTGGTATGACACGTTTCAGCACAGCTATTTTTATATCCAGTGCCAGGTTCCTATGCCATGCCCGTACTGTAGCTGTGGTATTGTTGCACTTTAATTAAAGACCATGCTTCAGTGCATCGCACTACCAGTTAACGTACAGAATATATTTGGTGACAAAGAGAATTCAGCTACATTACATCGGCTCTCGTTTTCAGATGACATCCGTGAAAATTAAACTGTATCATAATCTAGAGGAAATGCAGCACAAGAAAGTCAGAGTCAAAAGAAGGCTAGTTTTCTGACCTGAGTCTTTCATTTCTTTTGTGGGTTTTTATGCCTGTGCATGTATTATAAAATTCAATTCCTCAAACTAAGTAGTGTATATTGCATATGATATTACGTAGGAGGGGATTTCTGGATGTGTCGCAAGAAAAGCGGTCTGAAGTCCAGTCATACGAAATCAAAGTACCTGGGGAAAGTGACTCTAAAATGTGAAATATTAGCTCTGTTTGGGCATCGGATCAAAGCATCTGCTCACTGGGACAACCTTTCAGCTCTTTAATTCGCTAATAGTGACTATGCTGAGACTTGAAATCCTTGAAGACTTACAGATAACTATGAAAAGTTTCACACTTCTATTTTAGTCCTCCTTTAACTGCCGAGCTGTATAGCCAACTCCGCTTTTCTTTTCCTTTTTTTTTTTCTGGGGCTTTTTTTTTTTTTTGTCTTGCTTAGTTGAAGTATTCTACTCTTAAAAGGAGTAAGTTTCAAATACATAGCTCAGCTCTCTCTCTGAACAGGTCAAGACAGAGCAGCCAAGTTCATGTGAACCTTGCCTGCTTCCCCAGCTGCATAAAATCTCCCAAGGGACAGGAACATCAACAGGTGAATGGAAGGCACTAAAGACGGTCTCGAGTTTTTAATGAGAACTGTTTTAAACCAGCAGATAGCTAGAAAGGCAGGGTTTCCTTTTTTCTCCTGCAGTACAACAGAAAGATTCAGCATGCGTTTCAAAACCTATTTCATGCCTATATGTTGTTTTGCTTGTAAACGATGGTTTAACTCGAGATAACTGAGGGCTAGAGATACAAACCACCCTCCCTTATAGCCCGCTGAACTACTTCCACTTAATTTCAGCGACCATCAGATTAGATCATAGATTAACTGACCTTTAGAAAGCTAAAGGATTTCTGGCTAACAGTGTAGCCTCGTAGCTGTTACTCATAATCTCATGGCTAAAAGCAAAAATTAGGTAGAAAAATGATTACACCGGACACATTTCAGGCAAAGCCCCTTCACTAGTATAAATCATTAATGAAGTTTCCCCGGTTTTTAGCAGCTGAGGATTTTTAACTTTTTGTCAGCATCGCAGAGCTGGGCGGAGGACACTGTCCAGACATCATCTGCCCTCTGCCACAGGACAGGATTACGTCTTTCCTAACAGATACTTCTCGCTCTGCACTTTGTCTCCTCCTTGGGCCGCTTTCCCCCATGTTTCGCTGCACTACCGCTATGGCATTTGTGTCATGTCTAGCCTGAATTCCGCTTTTGTAACTCATCTGTCCTCCTTATTTATCCACTGCATCTGGAAAACAATTTCTTTTCCTTTGCATGTTTGGGACCGCTCTCACTTGCCCAGTCCTCTTCCCTTTCATTCCAGGTTTCCTCTGACTGTGCTTACCAGACTTCCAGCAATCTTCTTGCTTTTGGCCGCTCCACATCTTCCTTGGAGTGCGGTGCCTAAATCCGGGCGCAGGATTCAGGCTGAGGCTTTCAGCAGCAAGTAGAGTAGGAGGATGACTTCACACATCTTGCATATGGCACTCCTGTTCATACATCCCCGTATGACACTCATTTTTTTCTCAGCAGTATGAAATGGTTGGCATGTGGTTGGTGGCACATGGTAACTCACAGATCCTTCGTGTCACTTTCTACCCTGTTTGCACAATCAGTTATTCCAACCAACACGTAGAAGGTTACCCTTGTCCTTGCTGAGTTATAGCTTGTTTATCTCACACCATTTCTCCTGTTCGTTAAGTTCACCTTGATACCATCACTGCCCTTCCAAGATGCATTAACTAAAGTTGCTCAGCAGATTTTCATATTTCTCATCTGCTTTTTCATATTTTCAAGAATTACTTTCTGAGTAGTTTAAATACTTTGTGCAGTCACAAGCCTGTTCTAATAATTCAGGCAATATGTCTGCAAAATACTCCGTTCTTTAATACTAGATTTCGTTTATCCTTTTTTCTGTAACATCCCTTCAGCATCAGCCATTTCCAAGAACCAACAAGCTATAGTGAAGGGTACCAGCCTCTGTAGGTGTTGAATCCTTAGCTTTTGCATCAATAGGACAACGTTAAGTTATTAAATTACCATGGCTTACCAAGTTGCAGTCTTAAGCTCAGACTGTGTAAGCATGACCTGGGGCTGGTCCGAGCCCCTGCGGAGGGGCTGCACTGGGGACCAGCTGGCTGCAGCCGCTCTCTTCTCTAGGCAGACCTTGTCAAGTCAAACTGGGAACTTTTCTTCTTCAGCTCTGGATTTATACAGGTACTTCTAATGTGAAAGTGAAGCCTAAAACCTGTGAAACTTGGCAGGCTCCCACCATTCGTCTGGGCATGTTTTGAATTAGCATATGCCTCCGTGTTTTTTTAAAACTATCATCTGCATTTATCAGTGTGTAAACAAGTAATTTAAGGATGAGATTACTCACATGCCTGGTTCATGTGAAATACTGTGCTGAATCGAGGCTATTCATTTTTGACCCTAAGAACCAAAAATTTAAATTCTTCAATTTGGCTGAATTTAAAATAGCTGATTTATAGTGTCAGCTGGAAAACAGAATTAAAATTCTGATTTCCTGTTGCCTGCTCCACTAAAAACTACAGATGTTTGGTCTGGCACAGATGCTAATGTATTCATCATAAGTTTCCCTTGCGCATTAAATGCTGTTTAATAACTGCCAATCCTTTAAAAATACCAGTTTCCTCAAAAAAAACCACAGTGTTACCAAACAAACCGTTGGACAACAAGCGGGCTGAACAAGTTTTTGGCATGACTTTTTTTTACCTCCCAGAGGTGGAGCGCAGCATTTAACTTAGAGACTCAAAAGAAAATTGCAATATTGCCCTTTGCACTGAAGAGAAAACTAGCAATCTGTTTCCTGTTCCTCTAGAAACTCCTACAGCTTATTCGGGGAGAGGCGGCTCTCCTCAGCTGCCAAGTTCGTGAAAATCTCTGTGAAATCGCAGTGGAATGCCAGGCTCTGCCAGATACGGGCAGGGACGCAGGGATGGCTCCGCGGGCTTATATTTAGCCTCCGATGCTGGCAGGGGAAAACCAGCTAGCAGTTATGAGACTTGAGCTTGCAGTTTGCTGTGAATGGAAACAATAGCCCGCCTTGTGTGAAACTCAGCAAAACAGGGACAAATGCAAATACCTCTTCTTACCGTCTCCCTCCATCCTCCCATCACGTCCCACTCTGTCAGTGTGCCCTTTCTGGGAAGAAAGAAGGGGAAAATGATCAACAGAGCAGGTCCAGGGAGGGTCAACTGGGAAGGAACAGGTAGGGTCCTCCTGAGGTTTGGTCATGATGGGGGAAGTCAGGGTGAGAGACTGCACAGGACAGCGTCTGGCAGGAGAGGTGCAAAACTCTTTGGGAGGTACCCGGAGGTACCAGGGCTTGTAGGAGCACCTCGCAGATGCAGAGGAGTGCCGATGGCCTCTCAGAAACACAAGTTTGTTGGATGCACACCTTCCACGTGGCTTACCTGGGGGAGAGCCGTGCTGCTGGAGGAATGAGCTGAGATGTCGGCACAGGGGCTTTATGGATACAAAAAGTTGGGAGTGACAAAGGTGGGATCTGAGGTCAGAGGCAGTTGGGAAAGAAGGTCAGAAGGAAAACATTAGGGAAAAGAAGAGAAGAGGTCACTGGTTTTGATGATGGGAATGAAAAGCACAAGAGGGCAATGAGAAGATTGCTGAAGGTTAGGGACCATGAAGGGAACAGGTAACTAAACCAAGCAGGGCAGCTAACAACCGGCATGAAACCCTGAGAGGACGAGGGTGCTCTGGCCAGCGTGCACTCACACGTGGGGCTCGCTGCAGCTGCGCCTCGGTGCCAGCAAGGCGCCCGGCCCGGCTCCTCCTTCAGATTTCTGGAAGAACACGCTGGTAGGGAATTGCAACATATGCCAAATTTGTACACCCTAAAAGGATTCATTATCCTCCCCATCAAGCACCCAAGTGTTTGCTATATTCAATAAACCTGAAGTGTCAACACTGGTTATAGGGAGAGAGTTTCAAAGAGAGAGAACCAGCCCCTGCACAGGTCTCCCCGGTGTCCTTCAGTCCACACATAAAGGTAACACGCACACGAATGTTTGACTTTGTATAGTACTTTTCCACCAGTTTTCCTGTTGTCAGTTAATAACAAAGCGAAGCTTACTGAGTCTCTCTTGGGTTTATTCCCCGAGCTAAGCTTTCTTGCTCTCCGTGTCGGGCTGCCAGTCTGCTGTCTCATTGCGCGGGGAAGAAGCGTGTGCTCCCTCAGCCGGCTACCTCAGCTTGCTGCCCCACTGCCCCTTTCTCTCATCTCGTCCAACTCGTTTGCAACCTCTGGCAGGCTCCTTCAGCAGGTCTCACCCGTCTCCCTGCTCCAGGCCACGGCATCTCCTTCCCGATGCCTGCACAGCTCTCAGCATCTTCTGGTCTCCCTGAGCTTCCTTCATCTTTTGTCCTGTTTTCCCCACTCCTGCCAGCATGTCCCCTCTGACATTTTGTTGGGTTTTTTTAATTTCACTTCTCTCCCGTCCTCCCCTCTCCTCAGCCACAGCTGGGCCCATTGCTCCTATCCTTTTCCCTATATTCTTGAATAACTTCCTTGGCTCTCAAGCAGGTCCCCACCATACCCTGCAGTCGTATCTCAGCTGCTTCACATTTCCCAGTGATTTCCACCATTCATCCTTTGCTTTTTTCACACTGCCAAAGGACTCCAAGAGTGCCCTGGAAGTACACTTGGTTTTTTTGTCACTCCATCTGCTCAGCTTTCCCAGTTCAACCCTGCGCAGCTCAGTTATACTCCTAAAACGTTTTGTGTTTTGTTCCTTTCATTCCCCTTCTAAGAAGTAAATAAAATTATCTAGTATTATCTACCCTGAGCAGAATCCCAGGCATGCTGTTTTCCTAGTCATTGCTTTTTCCTCTCCTTTTTCTTTCCTCAGTCCCTCAGTCTCTTCCTGAGCTCTTTAAGCCGCCATGTATCTTCTGCAGTCCCTCAGGCATCACCCAGCATTTCTGTTCCTCGGAGGGAAGAGCAGAAGCAGACCCTCAGGCCAGCCCTCCTCTCTCAATGTACCAGTGAGTCCTCTCACCAAAGTCAGTGTTTTCCACCCAAAGGCCAGGTGCTTAACCACCTCCTTCGCCTGCTGGTCTCCCTCTCTCCAGTTCTCCTCGTGAAGGATGATGCCCCAAGCCCTTTGAAGAACCTGGACACTAAGAAGCCACTAATGCATGGGAAGGAAGTAAACTTGAAATACAAATGGTGGCAGAGTATTTTAGACACTTGTACCAGCCCTTTCCCATGCAGTGCAAAAGTGGCAAGTAGAGTGTGCAGGTGGCCACGTGTGGTGGTGACCCAGCCAACAAGTGTCCGTGTTCCCCCACCACCACCACAAACCCCAGTGAAATCCTTGCATGCATACATGCTTCTCAGCTTCAGCAGAGTGTCAATGACTCAGTAACTATAATGCTTTTTGGAAAAGGAGCTGTATCTGTAGGAAGTCAGTCCAGAGAACAGTTTCATATTGAAAGCAAGTACTGTACAATCATTAAGTAAGATCAGACATTGCCTCTTGACTGGTGGTTCTCCAGTATGCACTTAGTTCATATGAAAAGTGTGTTACAAGTGATGCAGTGCATTTAATGAGCATTCATTTATGCAAACGGTAGCAGAAAGATGTTATACTTTTACTGTCTGCATTCTTTTACCTGCAGAGAAGTCAGTGCATGCGATGGGTTAATGGCAGGGCTCATCAAGAGAAGTCCCAAACAGTCAAAGTACTGAGAGTTTGGCTCTGACGTCCTGATTTTCTTCAAGTAGTGAAGTCCCTCAAGAGAAACTTCCACATATATGAAAATATGTTGGAAGTTCACAGGTTAGAGAAAAGAAACCTTTTACTATCTCTATATATACATGTAGGAAATATATGTTTGTGGTATACTTTGCATACTGGACTCAGATGGTCAATGAAGACCTGGGGAAGGTCAGCAGGAACTGATGTGACTTTTCATTTTAGGTCTTTCTGTGAGAGAGATGGTGCACGTTTTATGCATCTAATAAAAGACATTCCCCCAAATAGACAATAGCCGAGAGGCCTGTGTGGCAGGCAGGGGGCCTGCCATTTTCAGGTCATGAGACCTCTGCGTTCTGGCAGAGAACATTGGCAGAGATGGATCAAATTAAATTGGAATAAGTTAAGTCTGGGTGCTTGGTGGGAAGCCCAAGCTGAATTTGAAACTTGCAATGATTTTTTTTTTTTTTTTTTGGTGCCTTAACCAAAGTTTTGCAACTTTTTGCACATTGTGTTTCACATATGGTTGATTTATATATTATGAGTAAGAGGAATGACAAACATCGCTTAAACAGGAGAATCTAAGGGTATGCTTGAGATGTTTTGGTTGCAGCTTTCTCACCAGAAAAGGGGAACTTGAAGTGCGGTAAACCAATCCATATTCCTCTGGCCCATATTCCACTAGGAAAACACTCCTAGAAGCAATTGATATTTTGGCTTGTGGGCTTAGAAATTTAAAACAGATTTCAAACATGGTTTTGCCCCAGATATACTCACTGTGTCTTACTCTGTCTTCAGGAACTGTCACAGACTGTCACTTGGCTGTTCTGTAACATGGTAAACATTAACCTTGCACAGGTGAATGCAGGTACCTTTCATTTACCTTTAAGTATTTTTTTTTACACAGCATGCATAAAATCTGTTGAAAACTCACTTTGTGGGGAAAATCAGTTTGCAATTTTGTCTGCTGATACGAATCTAAGCATGTCACGTGCGAGACGAGCCCAGTAGTACTTAACATAAAACTCTGCATCTAACTACCTCCTTGGTTAGTGAGGCTTGAGGTACATGCATCGTGGGTGAAATCTGTCTTGCCAGCCACATCTGTCGTTCCTTTACTATCCTGGCATCAGACTCTCCCGTCCTGTGCAGCTTAGGCAGGGCGCTGCGCTTCCTGGGGGATTTTCTGATGTTTCCGAGGTAAAGACAGTGAAGAAGTGTTACAGGGAGGAGTGGGGGACTCCCGGGCAGGGGGACCCTTTTGAAGGGCAGCAGGAGTTAGATGCTCCCCAGAACTGCAGGCTTGCACGTACGCCATGGGTTTGGCTCAAACGCTTTCAGTTTGGATCTGCACAAGGTCTGGGTAGTCGGGAGATGAGCGCGCTGTGCAGACATAAATATTCCAGCAGCTAAAACCGGATTTCGCTCACGCTCAGCTCCTTCTGTTGTGCTGAACAAAATATGACTTCTAACTTTTGCCAGGTCTTTCACGAAAGCAGAGGAAAGCAAGTCACACCTTGAAACAGAGCTGACAGCCTGCTATTTAAATGCCAAAACAAGCCTTTACTGATTCTTAAGTGGAATTAAATATTCACTTTATATATAAAAGTAGATTTTGAACCATAACTGGCTTTACTTAGCTGTCCTTCTCAAAATAAAAGAGCCACTCAAGTTTTCTCTCAAATGTATTTCTGTTTTTTAAAATGTGCTTAGTTGACATTCTTGCTATCACTGTAACAACAAAACCTCAAATATTACATTGGTTCAATACTAAAAAAGGGTGATCCAAGCAAAAACCAGCATTTTCCCAAAGCCTAAATCAGTAATTTTTACTCTATTGAAATGAATGGGACTATTCAAGGTTAACCACGTACTTGCTGAATTACTCATATAATCATTATAATAAGAGGCTATTGATTTGAATTGAATTTGGTAAGATTTAAAAAAATAATTTCAAAATGCAATATTGAGTGAAATGGCTTTTTTATAATGAATAGCTTTAAAATACACATACTACAAAAATAAAAAGTGGTGAACCATGTTTCTGCCATTGCTGATTAGGGTTTGTGGTGAAGACTAGGACTGTGAATACTGAGGCATTGTTTAATTCTACTTATTTAAAATACTACTTCTTTTTGTTTCTTTTTCCCTTATATAGGTAGAAAAATGACAGGAGTGTCTACACGTGTCTTGTGTATGTATTTCTTCAGAGCTAGAGATTTTTATGTAGAATGATTTTTGTTTCAATAGTAATATGTAGATCATGCTCTCAAAATGAGCTTGTGATTTGTACCATTTTCTAACACATTGGCTCATTGTTGCTTGTTTGCCACGAAAAAGATAGTGCTGGGGAGTTTATCATTGGGATGCATCATGTACCCGAAGCATCACTGACTGCGTCCCCACCATTTAGAGTTAGACCAAGAGTGTGAGGGCGTTTTTGTGTGTGCATTCTTTGTGCAAATGTGTACTTTTTAGTGTAACTCAGAAAGGGCTACACCTAACCAAAGCAGACTATTTCATAGAAGAACAGAGAGCTAATCCTATGCTGCATTTCCAAAAGTTGAGTTTAGAAACGTAGAAAAGGTAGGATGTTATGGCAGACGTTCATTGCCAGCGGAGTGGCATCAGAATGCCTCCGGTGCAGCAGATTCGTGTGAGTCTGCCGAGGAACCCAGCCCCCTTTGAGCCTGTGCTTACCGGTGCTACACCAGACCCAAATGAGGCACAAACCTTGTACTGGATTTCCAGATGCACCCTGTTTTCCTGCCTGTGCGTTGACAGAGCAATTTGAGCACGGGCTTAACGGCCCAGAGAGCCTTTTCTGTGGGACCTACGACTAAAAATAACGTCGTGGTCTGATAGCATGAAGCGCCAGCACCAGTTGAAGGTTTCTTCTCTGCGTGCTCCAGCCAATACGGTGTGTTGTATGGGGACACTTTCTCTTCAGCGGTGCGCTTCTGTGGGCACAACCACCCACAGCTGTGAAACGCAGCAGATACTTGGAGCATATTATTAAACATTTTGGTCTTCTCTTTATTTTGTTGCCAAGTAGATACAGCACAAAACACAACTCTCTCTCTGGAGACTGAGGCGGATTTTTATGTGGTGTGAATGCACCAAGATGCTCGTGTTTTTGATCCCGCTAGTAAGTTGAGGAATACTTGGGCATGCCTGGGGCTTTCTGGCTGGGATGGCCGGGGCTGTTGTAAGCACAGCTGGAGAGATCAGCCTGACAATTGAAGGCGAATGTCTAAGACGCGAATGTACAGATTGGTCTGCTGGTATCATGCCTAGATGCCTCATAGACTGACATATCTAATTTCAGTATGTTTCTCTTTTGGGAAGATCCCAAGTCAGATGTTAATATCTGCAAGGCATAGTACACCTTACTGATATGCATGTAAAACTTACTAGTCCTTAAAGTTGTAATTGCATATACTGAACCCAACAGCATTGTCATCATATTTTTGAGGTATGTTTTCATACCCGTAATCCAATTACAATATAGACATGTAGGGTCCGTGTGACAGAAGGCGTTGCAGTATGTGCAACCTACGCTTATACCAGTACATCCCATCCTGTATCGCTCTTCGTGTGTTCTTCTTAATCCAGCTACCACACCTGCGCATAGCCTTCATGCTTACTTGCCTTTTGAACCTGTGCTTGGAGGTATGAAATGAAGCCAGGCTGTGCTCGGGTGCCTGGAGCTTCACTCACTTTGCAAATGAGGACCCATTTAAGACTACTCAGCTGTCTGCAGCCCTCAGTGCCCTTGCCATAGTTGTCCCGAGATGAACGCTGCTTGATCAGATGATTACCTTATAGGATGTTAGTATCCTGTAGGATTTTACTCTACACTGTGAACTGGGCCCCCGAAAATACTCAAGCAAGCATAGGAAAAGCAAGTAGGATTTGCAGTGCATTGTCCTCGCTCAGCAGAAATGTCTGGGATGGACAAGTCTGCGCACGGAGGGGTGTCGGACGATACACGCCCTCTTTGAGGTCTGACATTCACACCCCAGAACTGTAGCATTGCAGCGCCGTTTACGGACCACAAAGGTAGACATCGGTTAGAGTAACCCACAGTTTGTTAGCTAACAAACTAACAGCTAACAGCATGCTAACGATGATTCAACTGTTTGGCTCAACCCATGAATTGTGATAAACTCAGTGAAAACTGTCGTATAAGTTAGGCTTGAGTGCTAATTCTGTCTGCATACTGAAGGATCTCAGTTAGCTGCAGTATTTTACTATTTTAGTGAGAACAGAGTATGAAGCCAGATGTTTACTTCAGCTGGATGCAAATTCTAATGCTCTGCCTGCATATTCAGCAGCACTTTGAACCTGCTATATGTTCCGAGTTAAAATTGTGCCTGCTGGGAGAGGCCGCATGAGGCAGGTCGTGTATTTAGTCAACAACTGGTTGATTGCAACTCCTGTGACAAAGGGAGTCTGGATTAGCAGTTTCACTTGGCTTTTCAGAAGATGGGAGCCGATGAGCTCACTGATCTAGCTGGAAAAAATAAGTCAGCAGGGGGAAATTATCTCAGCCTCTTTGTTGACATTACTGTGGAAAGCAATCCCAGAGTTGAGCAGTGTACATTGTTATTTTTAATACTGTCAGCTAGGAAAATTCATTGCACCTTCATTATATCATATGTTATTACAGGTATCATTTTGGAAAGGGCAATTCCTGCGGTATGATTCCTATCATCTCCCATATACTAATTTTGCACAAGTGCAGTTCTTGAGACCTTGCCTGCATTGGCAGCAAGCCGGGATATGAATTTATAGCATCCTAGCTATTTCATGTTAGTTCATCCGGTGTTTGTCTCTGCAGATGATATTTCACTCCACTTTGAATGTGAATCAAAGTGTCCTTCACAGATTTCCACAAAGAAAGCTGGTCCAACATAGCTAGTCCTCTGTAAATTCACACACTTTTTTCACAGCACACTAAATTCCTCTTGCAGACAAGTGCTCCTATGCAGTGGGGTGATTTCAGGCTTAAATCAAGCTAAGTGAGACAGCATTTGTCCAGCTGAACAGATAGCGTTACAAGGATGCAGCCATTACAATACAAGCAAAAACCTTAAATCAAAATCCAGACTTAACCTCAGTAACTCCGTCGGAGCATGCTTCCACTACCCAGTTCACAAGGCTCCCATTCCTCCTGCCATGACTCATTCCCAATTTCAGCTAGTCTTTTGTGCCATCAGTGTCAGGAAAAGATTTCAGATTAAAAAGTAACCCTCAAAAAAATAGCTTGCTGATGTTTCTAATCCCGACTGTTCCTTTAGTCCAATTTCGACTGGAAACAGGTGAATTAGTAGCAATGAGGGAGCAGCAAACTTTGGTAGGGAAGGGGAAGCAGTGCCTGAGAAGGGGGAAACACCTCTTAACCCGGCTTTGCTGCTAGAGGTGTCTGCCCCCTTAGGAAGACAGTTTGGTGCTTTGTTAGTCCTAATTCTGGCAGTTAATGGGCAACATACGTACCGGTGCATCATTCAGCCTCACCGACGTGGAGATAATCATTCTTAGTGCTTTCTGTGCCACTGCATTAAAATGGGATGAATAAAATTAATTTCTCCTGAAACGTGACCTTCCACACAGAAGGCTGGAACTTCACAACCTGTAAGTGAGACTTAATTCAGAGGGATTGTACTCAAGTATCAAACTCACATGCACACACATGCAACCTTCAAAACAGTAAGAACAAAAAACCGAGAACCACATGCACTGCTAATTCTCTTCTTTCATAGATGAGTAAAACTGCAAGAGGAAGCAAATCCTTGTTCTCAGTCATTCCCCTTGCTTTCTCTTACAGAAGTCGTCTATTTGAATACCCAGACCTCATCTTATCACAATAAGATCGAAACCTCCCATGATTTTAGTGCAAAATTGAACATCTCCCTTAATCTTTAAACAATAAAAGCAGGCAGCAGCCTTTGTCATAGGGAAGCAATTAAGCCAAACGAATAGAGAGCTGGTCTGTGACTCCGGTGACCGGGATGTCACTTCACTGCCCTCCCACGGACTCTGGGGCTGCATTAAATCCCTTCACCCCTCTCTGCTTCAGTCCTGCCATTTGCCAGGCAGGAGTGGAGCCAACTTTAAGCCCAGGCTGCTGATGCCTGTTCGTAAAGGCCTCTTACTTGAACAACCACTTAGCAGGAGAAATATCTTTTTTGAGATTTTAAAATGGTACTAAAATGAACAACCTGAGTGCCTGAATATAAGTAGTGTTTAAAATGAGGTAAATAATTTGATAATTTTAAGCAGCAGAAGATTTTGCATTAGTTCTCACAACATCCTACAAGTGCTTTTTTTCTTTCATGCATGCTCTGCATTGATTTTGCAGAGCATGTGTAAGTGCAAGACTTGATCCTGAAAGAGGCAAATGAAACTTTTTATAGCATTTTCAGGCTAGTCATAAAAGTACTGTATTTAAGCTAGGTATAATTTATTGTTTTTATTGCTGGTATTGTTATTAATTTCTAAAATTAAAGGTAGCCCACCTCAGCCCATAAAAAATTTAAGCTCCTCAGAAATAGCAGTGACTATCTTCTTCATTTGCTTTGGCTACAAAAGCCAGAATTTCTGTCCTCAGTCATCCAAGACGTGTGGTAGGAGTATCTCCTATAATGCAAAGTAGTAGAAAAAGAGAATAAGGAAAAAAATATTTTGGTCCCTGTTTTCTCCAATACCTTTCTCCTATTCCCCTAAGATTTTCTTTCCCATTCAGAACCTCTTTTCCTTAAAAAAATCCCGTCGTTCTGTGTACTCCTTAGCTCATGGTTATACAGCCTGACTGTAGGGCACAACCAGTGAATCATAACAGCAAATGTCAACAGGAAAAGATCTCCAGTAGCCCATTAGCTGTATGAGTTCATATTTATTATTTGCTGAATGACTGTGAATAATGAACAAATTACTCTAAATCATGACAGATTTATGGCTAAATCTCTAGTAAAAAGGGAAAATCAGTTAAAGCAATTACAGAATTTATTTGCAAGGAAAAATTTGCCACCTTCTCATTAATATTATGTAGGGAAGACATAGCACCAGCAAGAGAAATAGAGGTAATCTGTGCAAATCAGTTAGAGATGCAAAAAATGGAAATTCTGACATGACAGAATAGTGAAAGAAATTCTCACAAAATGCTTCTGTGGAGCTCTCTGCCCTTTTCTCTGTTGGTTAGACTTACGCAAGCATCAGCAAGTTAGGCAACGTTGGAGATTGTCACCCCAAGTTGTGCTTGCAGTCAGGATTTAGAGGAGTAAGTTATGTTAGGTACATCCCATTCTAGCTAAATAAGGCTAATCTTTGGACCGCCATGCCTAATTTGTGCGCGAGTTTGGGCTTAATCTTTTTCTCGGAGGTGCTGGATCAGGTCAGTAGTGCCACTGATGCAAAAAGTGTGCAAGTTTGTCATTTAGGCTTGTAGCTGTTATACAAATGGACAGAGGAATCACAAATTGTGTAATTGAAGGAAAATACCAATTCTTAGCATGCAGATTGTTTAGCAAACAACAAAAGGAACCTATCCTAAAATAGAAGAGTATCTAAGTGGTTTTTTTGTTGCCTTTGTGGAGCACATGCGGTGACGCCTCTTCATGCGTTTACTTGAGCAGTTCTCTAAATCAGATTCCATTTTAGGGTAGTCACAAAGATTATGTAAGAGCAAATTGTGCTTTTATGTTTCCTACTTAAAGAAAATATGTGGTATCAGGAGTCATGTTATCAGACATTATCCAAAATCTTATACCTGTTAAAAAGTCATGCTCGGCATCATATTTAATTAGCTCTAAATTCTTGTATTCATTGCAAAGTCAAAGGCTTTCCAAATTAATGCAGCTATTTGAGTAGTTTCAGGCAAGAGCCTATTAACGCTGAAATGTTTTTTTACAAAAACATGCTATAGCTAAAGCTCACGATGGAAGTAATTTGTAATATTCAATGACCTCATTTTATACTGTTTTGCTCACTCGAAGCTAATGCATATGATGCCATGTGAAATTCTCAGACGAGCCTGTCTGCAGGACTTATGGGAGCCATAAATGGATTAAACCTCTCACTCCCTGCTTTGGCAAGTGATCAGTTACATTTAAATAAAGGTCAGTCTGTCTTTACAAAGAGCACACTGAAAGCAAGCTTGATAGCTTTCCCTACTGAGCCTAGAACATAACTATTTGAAACATAATTAGCAACGGGGTGCCAGTCACTGATTGTGCTTTTTGCTTCTTTTTATGTCTGGGGAGTTCCAGTATTCCCCATTAGCTTTAAGAGGGGGCACGGTGCTAGTTATCAAATTGACAGTCTTGACCTGGCCTCTGAAAGCAGCTGTAAAACATTGTTTGGGAAAACTAAGATGAATGCCAAATGCCATACCAAAACCAGGAGCGTAATATTGCTACAAATTGGACAGTCGTGGTCCATGCCGTGACTCCAAATAACAATGTAGGTAAGATACCTGATATACAGACTTTGTTACTCTAAATACCACGTGACCGTGATAAGGAGATACACCAGCTGTCCTATTATCTTATGAGCTCTGTATTTTGAATTCTTCATAAAATACCCCATACCTATTTTCAGCATTAACAGAGTGATCAGCTCTGCCATCTGTTAAAATGTAGGTAGGATATTCCTTGCAGGAACGGTGGAGTGAATCAACTACAGCCGCCCCTACAGTAAAAGGTACTGACCGCAAAAGGGTTATTTTGTCAAGTTAATGAAGCATTTAGCCTACATGAGGCATTTAAGAATAAACATCATCATAGAATCATAGAATGTTTTGGGTTGGATGGGACCTTAAAGATCATCTAATTCCAACCTCCCTCACATATTTTCTGGTTTTCTGGTTCTTCAGAATACCTCATTTGTTTGGGGGTTTCTTGACCGATGTTCATAACCCTTGTGGCAAAAGTGATAATCATCTACAGGTGGAGAGAGCAGAGCCGATACAGCAATTTTGATACTCTGCAGACAGCCTGAAATTCTAACAGAGATCTGTGAATTACCTTGACCTGCCTGACTGGAGCGTCAGCTTGAAAAGTCCAGTGATTGCACTTCAGTGTCATCAGCAGCTAATTCAACACTGATCTTTTTATCTAATGTTATCAGGGAATAGGTAAGAGCACCGTGGTCTGGCTTCTGGGAATTTCTGGAGATAATGCAAGAGCAGACCAGCGAGGTAGACAGGGGACAGCAAAAAACAGAAAAGAATAAGAAGGAGTAATTAAAAGGCAGCAAAGAGGGTGGGATTAGATGGAAAGGATCTATTAAGTAAAGATGAACATGATGTGAATTATTATGAGAAAATATTACAGTCTTACATTTTAGGTGTGATACAAAGACTATATTTTTCCATTCATCTCTGTGTAAAACATCAACCTACTTTTATCTCAGCCACTCTCACCTGATAGCTGGTCAATGGCTGCGTTCCCAGTTCAGGTCCACTGTGAGAGAGCAGAGGTCTGTGTCCTCCAAATGCACCTTGCTTATCAATCACAAAATAGAAACTGTAGGAGGAAGATGACCAACCAGGGATTAAGATAAAACCATGTACTTTTCCCAATTTACCTGCACTTGGGGGTTAAACACAGGATTTTAGGTCTGCAGGTCTTCATCTCTTTTCATGAATGCTATATCCATTTTAAGAGTTAATTAAATACATTACAAAATGTAGGAACTGCCAACAAAAATAGAGCTGAATTTGGTTTTACAAGCCCTTCGATATATTAAAGTAAGAGGACCGATACCTTAAGCAGTTCCCTATCAGTTCTACTGTTCTGCATCTCTAAAATTTATTTGTCCTTTTTTTTGTTTGTTCCGTTTCTAGGATTTCTTTTTTCTGACAGAAAGTTTGTATAGGAAGTGGAGAAATCAGTGACTGATTTAACTGACAATTTTCAGCTTATATGAAAGTTTCATTTTTTACAGATTTTCTACAAAGCAGCCAACTAATGCTTTGCTTCCAGCATAGGCACTTCAAGGTCGTATTTCTTTTTTTTCACCACAGGTCAGATCCCATCACCAGGAAAAACTAATTTCAAAGCATCTTCCATCACAGGCATTCCGAAATAATGAAATGAAACAACCAACCAGAAAAAAAATCCTTTTTCTTTAACCCATCAAGCCTGCACCAGCGATGCAGAACTCTCCTCAAGCTCTGGCAATAAGGTTTGCTAGTCAGGTAGCAAATGTGCTCCTGTGGCTTAGACCAACATAATAATTTCTCTCTTCTGCAGGACGTTTACTTCAAGCATTGGCAACGGCCAGCTGCGTCTCCCTTGAGTCCTTTAGCATGTCCACATTGCGTTTTTCCGCATGTTGATTCGAGTACTTTAAACACTCGCTTTGTTCTCTATTGTAGGTCATGGGTTGTATGGGACTTTTGAAATGTTGTCCTCCTGGAGAAAAACTAGAGAAGACCAACACGTTAAGGAGAGGACTGCAGCTGTATTTGCAGACTCCATGCTCTCATTTTCTCTCACCACTGCCATGTACCTGGTCACTTTCGGAATAGGTGCCAGTCCCTTCACTAACATTGAAGCAGCCAGGATTTTCTGCTGCAATTCCTGTATTGCAATTTTCTTCAACTACCTCTATGTACTCTCCTTTTATGGTTCCAGCCTGGTGTTTACTGGCTACATAGAAAACAACTACCAGCATAGTATCTTCTGCAGAAAGGTACCAAAGCCAGAGGTATTGCAAGAGAAGCCTGCATGGTATAGGTTTCTTCTGACAGCCAAATTCAGCGAGGACACAGCGGATTCAGAGGAAGCGAACACTTACGAGAGTCACCTTTTGGTGTGGTTCCTGAAACGCTATTATTGTGACTGGATAACAAACACTTATGTCAAGCCTTTTGTAGTTCTCTTTTACCTTGTTTATATTTCCTTTGCCTTAATGGGCTACCTGCAGGTCAGTGAAGGGTCAGACCTGAGCAACATCGTAGCGACCGCAACACGGACCATTGAGTATACAACTGCCCAGCAGAAGTATTTCAGTAACTACAGCCCAGTGATTGGGTTCTACATCTACGAGTCGATTGAGTACTGGAACACCAGTGTCCAGGAGGATGTGCTGGAGTATACCAAGGGCTTTGTGAGGATATCTTGGTTTGAAAGCTACTTAAATTACCTTAGGAAACTCAACATATCTACCGGATTGCCCAAGAAGAACTTCACCGATATGTTGAGGAACTCCTTCCTGAAGGCCCCTCAGTTTGCCCATTTTTCAGAGGATATCATCTTTTCCAAGAAATACAACAACGAAGTTGATGTCGTGGCCTCCAGGATGTTCTTGGTGGCCAAGACAATGGAAACCAAGAGGGAAGAACTTTATGACCTCCTGGAGACCCTGAGGAAGCTCTCTCTCACCTCCAAGGTGAAATTCATCGTTTTCAATCCATCGTTTGTGTACATGGATCGTTATGCCTCTTCAGTGGGAGCCCCCTTACAAAACTCCTGCATTAGTGCTTTATTTCTGCTCTTCTTCTCTGCATTCCTGGTGGCAGACTCTCTGATCAATGTCTGGCTCACTCTAACTGTTGCCTCAGTTGAGTTTGGAGTAATAGGTTTTATGACCTTGTGGAAAGTGGAACTAGATTGTATTTCTGTGTTGTGCTTAATTTACGGAATTAATTATACAATTGACAACTGTGCTCCACTGTTATCAACCTTTGTCCTGGGCAAAGAGTTCACAAGAACTAAATGGGTGAAAAATGCCCTGGAAGTGCATGGGGTAGCTATTTTGCAGAGCTACCTCTGCTATATTGTTGGTCTGATTCCTCTTGCAGCTGTGCCTTCAAATCTGACCCGTACACTGTTCAGGTGCTTGTTTTTAATAGCATTAGTCACCTTCTTTCACTGCTTTGCCATTTTACCTGTGATACTGACTTTCCTGCCACCGTCCAAGAAGAAGAGGAAAGAGAAGAAGAATCCTGAAAACCGTGAGGAAATAGAGTGTGTTGAAATGGTGGATATGGATAGCACCCGAGTGGTTGACCAAATTACAACAGTCTAACTTGTTTGTTTGTTGCTTTTTTACACTAGGTCTTACTGAGGAAAAAAAAAAAAAAGAAACCAGTACTGACTAAATATCTGGGGAGAGGAAGGGGTTTGGAGGTTTCCCCTCCCCCCTCTAATCTAAATCCAGGAATATTCAAAATGGTGGGAGAAATTAAAAATAAATTTTAAAAAAGAGCTGGGTGATTGTACCTTGCTCAGCTCCTATAACAGCTATTACGAGAGAATTTGCACACACATGCAGAGAGGGGTTGGATTTTAGACGCATGAAGTAAGATCTAATGAGAGAAGTTGGGTTCCTAAGCAGCCATCTGCATCGCCTGTACTGCAGATGCTGCAATTATTGTGGCTAAACCCAATCACATTGAAAGGTCAACTGTCAAGGCTGAAGTAGCACTAAATGTTCGCTGGATGTAAAGGCTTTACAAACTTTCTGCACAGCAATAACTCAAGTCAGTGAGTCAGCTCTTATAGGTCTTAGCCATCACATTTAATTTTTCTTTTCTCCCCTAATCTAAACATTTATGCAAGACTGTATAACAGATAGCAAACTGTACTGGGAAAGAAGGCAGTACACAGCAACCAAACGCTTTCCAAACACTTTTATGTTATAAATCACTTCTTTTTTTTTTTTTCTAAAAATATCATTATTTTAAAATGTAAATCATCCCTTGTTACATTTTTAATCATGGTTTTATAGCTGTTTCTTTTTCTTATAAAAACAAAAAAGAAAAAAAAACAAAAAAATCCCAGTGACTCTGTCACTCTAGAAAATGTATAATTCTATTTTCTACATGTCTCGCTACTAGTTAAACACGTAATCTGCTTTACCAACTGTAATTTTGTTAGCACTCTACTAACATGTGCGAGTGGATCTAGCAGCAGACAGAAGATGGTGTACTGAATATTTCAGCACCAAAATCCATGACACAAACCTCAAATACTAAACTGTCATCAAGAAAGTGAATGTTAGGGCTCTTTTAGTGAGAGCCTATTTCAGGCCATTCACTGGTAATGCACACTAAGAGGATTAGTGGGTAGTTTTACGTAATGTATAACTTAATCCCTCAGTCTTCCTAGAGTACCTGTAAAGCAATAGACCTTGCAGCTATGGGCTCTTCCGAGAGACAGCAGACCATGGGAGTTGCACGGAACAAACCGAAGGTTTGGACTGCGGTTTAGCAGTAGCAAGTTTAACAACGTCCCCAAAGAGCCCATGTCTAAGGGGCCTATTGAAAACATCACATCTGAGGGAAAAAAAAAAACAACTTAAAAAGATCACATTACTGAGTCTTTTTGGAGCTGTGAGTTCTAAATCAATAATTCTGTCAGCATCTGTGATGTGGAGTAATACAGATAAAGCAGCATCTCTTTTCCTCCTCCACCCCCTCCACCCTTAAGAGCAACAGGCTCATTACTGTAAGGTTTTATCATGCTGTTGAACCCCAGTGGGGATACGTAAGCCAATTCTGTAGGTTTTCCTGAGCGTGTTCCAACTGTACATTGCCTGCAAAAACCGAGGTGCAGGATGCTGTTTGGTGTGTCGGGTGGTCTCATGAATATATGGACCATTGCTTTGTGGTGCAAGATGAATGTATTGCAACCGGACTCCTTTCTATAGCTCGTCCAGAAAGTAAGAGTACTTGAAAAGTTTTGGCACAGTGTTTGCTTCAATGACTGCATCTGGAGGGCGAAGAGAGATTGCAGGAGCCGTGGGGCTTGGACCACGGGCAGGGCTGTGGCTGGGGAGGCTGCCTGTGTTACCCATACGGCGGGTGATAGCACATCTGTGGTCACAAGCCCAGGGTATGCTTCACTGCATGAACCTTCTCTTCAGCATCCAATCCCAGTGCCCCCCCCAAACACCCTGTGCAAAACCCACAAATGCCACTTAGTGAGTATTGATTTTCAAGCAAAGAAATACTTCTGAAACTTCCTCCCTAGTGGAAAATAAGATAACCAGATATTTTGCCCCAAAGGAAAATATTGCGTACTGACTAGCAAAAAAGCCAGCAGTGCAGCTGGCAACATTTACTTTCCCCTGGATAAGTCCCTTCTCTGACCAGAAGGAAAGGAAGCTGGGTCCAGGAATGCACAGGCTCTTTGCTTGAACAAACAACATTTGCTGCAGGAGCAGCTGGGAAGCTGTAACAACAACTTCAGCCTTGGCAGAGATCAGGCGGACACCTTGAAGACAGCCAGATGAATGTGAGGTGAGGGGAAAGATCTGTTTCCCGTTTTCTTTAGACTCAGGCTTGGGGTTTTCCAGCCAAAAATTGTTCCTTATGTATACCTTCACTGTAGCTTTTCTGTGATGGTCATTACATCATTTAAATAACAATCGCCTGGCCATTCAACAGGCAGCTGCAGTGGCTTTTAAACTTCTGAGGGCATTAGCAAATCAGTTGAGAGTTGCAGAGGAATTGCAAACCACTTTTGGCAGCAGCAGTCTCCTGGCTTGTGGGACACCTGGAAATGGGAGATGTGTGAAAGAGGTTGTTTGTACACTGTGGAGAGGAATACATGGCAAACACTGATTTTACACCTCTGCTATCCCTGATGCTATCACTTGCAAACACCAGGCGCAGGGATGGCTACCATAAACATCTTCACATCTAATTGAAATGCATAGATAGGAGCATCTTTAAAGAGATGTCCAAAGGCAAGCTTGTAGTTTCACAGATCTCTCATTAAATCTCAGCATGCGTGGCCTTCAGAGATCTTCAAGGAAGGTGATAAAACCAGTGACAAAATTACTCCTCTATCTCCAAACCTGTCAGAAAAAGGATGTGGAGGCACTCCTATGGCAAAGTACCGCAGGACGTGCTTGGGTGTCCATACAAGACAGGGTGAGAAGTCCGGCAGCCTACCCCCTTGCCCCAAGGCAGAGCCAACAACATTTAAATCGTTTCTGAAGGATGTTTGTCCAGCCCATTCTTAAAAATCTTTTTAAGGGCAGATTCCTTCCCTAGCAGTTCCCCCCAGTGCCGTTTCACCCTACCAGTAACTCCTGGTGGCTGCCTGGGACTGGAAGGGGGAAGAGGAGCTGTGTCCTTCTCCGCACAGGGAAGGACAGCACAGGCAGGAGGCAGTCTCCAAAGCCTCCCTGTCCCCTCAGAAATCTGAAACAAAGCCAAAAATAACTTACATGCGTTTCTCACAGTGTTTCACCTCAAGGCGCTGCTGCTCTCCCCACTTCCAGGCTTGGCAAGGTAAAGCCATGAAAATGTCCGAGGCATACTCAGCCCAGGTCCATGAGATTTCTGCCTGAATCCTGATGTGTCCGAGAGATGCACCAAATACTCCTTCTCTACAGGTAGCTTGAATACCTCAACATAAACCAGAAGCAGCATGTTCTCAAGGTCTCAGACTATGCTAACCCACTTTGGCCTTCCTCCCCTTTGACTTTCTCCTCTGGAGCAATTATCTTCACCGAAGTCAATTGGTCCTCACTGTGCCAATTGATTAATGGGTGCAGATGCTGTGCTCTGTTCTCAGTCCAAAGCACTCCCAGCGGCTAACTGTGCGTAAGATTTTACCCTTACTGGTGAACCTCCGTTTTGGAAGACTATCTAGGCTTAAGCAGTTTTTTGTCATACTCTTAAGTGGCTTTTTAGCCCAGGTATCACTGTGGTTTTGTTTGCAATATAGATGACCCAATTTTTTGTATAAATTCAGTGAGTAATAGAGTATTATACGCTGTCAGGCACTGACTAAAATTTAACAGCAAAAATTTTAACTAAGGCTAATGAGAATATATAGGACTGTGGCTCACTGAGCACATCTTCTACAAACATTAAAATTTCCATACAGTAAGGGATGGTGTACAGTATATTTTTACTATGGGGTAAAGCATGGGGAAAAAGAACCAACGTAAGCACGTATGCCCATCAGGATCAGTCCAGTTTTGTTGTAACGTAATTCCTAATGTTGGCTTAGCACAAGTTCATTTTCAATTTACAAATACTCTAATTGGAAGGAAAATAAAGAGATAAAATTTGGTATAGCTGGAGTAACTTAATTTTTACAAATTAATTGACAAAGCCAGAATTTTCTGCCCAAAGCTTTAAGTGAAAATGTTCTAGTTAGATTAAAATTAGAGCTGTGAAGGCTGAGAAAAACCTGTCTGGCAAAGAGAAAGAGCTTCTTTTCCAAAGACAAGCAAACACACTTTATCATGGTCAGCTGCATGAACCTGGAGGGAAAACAGTACCAAAGTGGCCTGAGGTTATGTTGTGCCATGTGAGGATTCACATCGGCTCTAGAAGCTTTCTGAGCCAGCGCTGAATTCAGGTAAAACGCATACTGTAAATTGAAAGGTGTACTTTTAAATGCTTTTCTCTAGGCTGACTGTCCTCCTATGAGCCACCAAATCCCACCTCAACCAACACCTCGTTTATTTGTATTCAAAGAGAAAACAAAACAGAGTGGCAGCATGGCTGGGCAGAGTTCAGGAGAGTCAGAGTGAAGACCGTGACTTCTCTTAAAAACAGTCAGAAAGCCAGAAACAACTCTTTAGCAAGTGGGGGTTTTTTTGTGGGAGAAGACCTGGTGGTTTCAAAACTTAGCAAACCGGTGTTTTTTCTGTAATTTTGGGAGCAGATGGCGTGTTCAAGGAGACGTGGGGAGGGGAAGCAGAGCGAACAGGAGTCAGCCTTGGGTTCGCTGTGGACCCCCAATTACTGTAGCTACTGTGGCATGGCTGGACAGGAGCACGGGGCGGGGGGAGGAGGCAGGGGCAGCTCTGCTGCATGGGCATTGGGGGGGCCAGACCAGGCCCTGCGGAGGGGTCGTTGCCCATGGCCCCGTCCCACAGCCCGGCCCGGCGGCTGCCAGGGGCATGCGCAGCCCGCAGCGTGCACAGCCAGCTCCATGCGTGCCCCGCGTTACGGCAGTGCTGCTGTGGTGCGCTGGGCCAGAGCTCATGTCGTGAGGCAGGAGGCCCGGAGAAGCCGCTTTTTGGAAGGCCCTGGTCAGAAAGAATTACCCAGAGCCTTTTCCTCCCCTGCCTTCGCAGGTGTTAAAACCCCAATCCATACAAATCAAATTGTACAATTATCTGCTTAGGGACTAAGTATTTCTTCCATGTCTTTATCCCTACCTTTATTACTAAAGCTACTTGTCATTTATTTTCTTATAAATAGTTTGAAATAAGTAAGCCTTCCCAGGGTACAAACAGCTCTGATGAGAAGGGGATGTGGAGAGGAGAGAGAGCACCTTCCCCTCCCCGAAAGGTGGGCAGTGGGTCCCCCACCCACGGCCAGGCACCACACCATCACCACAGGGCACCCCAGGGACCCCAGCCCAGGGCAGGGACAGGAAAACCTTATCCCCCCCCTCACCCCCTCCCCAATCTCATTAGCGAACAGAGGGGAGCTTGAGCTCCAAATTGTGGCAGGGTAGGCCCCCAGGGAGCCCTTGTGAAATCCATCTGCTGCCAGGAAAGTGCAAGGGAAAACTTTCCGGGTTTGTTTTTTTTTTGAGAAAGACATGTCAAAGGCGTGGGCCCTGGAGGGGGTTCAGAGACGTATTCCTGCCCGTGATGCACAGGTTGGGGCAGAGCGGCGTGCCCCAGCGTGCCACCACTAGCCCCATCGTGGTCCTGGCACAGCTTCCTGCCTGGAGAGAGGGCACCTCAGCATCACCTGTGGCTGCCTGGGGCAGCTGCTTCTCAGGCATGAATTGGTCTGGTGGCGTTGGCGTTCTGCAAGTCATCACCTTTTTTTAATTTGGGAAAAGGAAAAAAGAAAAATTCAGCATAAATAATTCTAGGTTATTTAAGCTCCAAGAAATCTTAATCTGTGCGTCAAATAAATGGCTTGCAAGATGTCAGGGGTTTTCGTTTGGGCTTTTTTTAACCTATTTTTACTATTTTTGTATTAATTTAGGGAAAAAAATTGTATAATGAATCTCAATGTACAGCATAAGCCTAAAATAAAATGGCTGTCTCTCTCTTTGCTTCCTGTGCTCCCAAACTGCTACAGAAATCCCATGCCATCACCAACCTAACAAACCAATTTTTAACTGGCCTAACCCAAATAATCAGGCTGTGCGTCCTGTCTGACTGCCATCAGAGAGGAGTGGTGGAGCAGTTCAGGGGCACCTGCTGCAGCACGGAGCTGGTGACATCCCACAGACGAAGGGCACTCCACTTCCCCAGTAGCCCCTCTTGTCCTGGGCTGCACACTGCTCTGCAGCAAGCACAGGGAAAATGCATTCGCTTCACATCTATTCATTTCCATGTTGTTGACATCCAAGTCCTTTTTTTGGTGGGTTCTTAGCTAATCCAGCAGCAGAACCCCACCTTGAGCAGGCAAAGCAACAGCTGGGGTAAAAATCTCAAATTGATTTGACCAAAAACTAGTGTTACCTGCTCAGACAAGAACTAGATGTATGGAGATCTGGTAGGTAGAGCTGAAGTATTGCTATTGAGCAGAATTATTACTATTAAAAATTTATTACCAACACCTTAGCATCCACAAAGTTAGGAAGCCCCATCATCACCGAGAGACCCACCTCTCCTGCTCCCCAGCAGAACCACAGCCGCTGCCCCAGGATCTTCCGATGACTGTGGTCCATCATCCTCTTCCCACACCCAGCTAGATCACCCATTTACACCTTTTCCCAATGTTTTGAGCAAAGGGAGCAGCACCCCTATAGGCCCACCCGGACCAGCTGCTTCAATGGAGAAGCCAACCACCTCACCGAGTGACAAGGGTGATGGTTATGGCTGCTCTGTCACACCTGCAGCAATGAGATAAAAATCAATCTACTGTAAAAAGCAGGTGAACCAGACCCAAGCCTGAGTCACTGCAAAAAGAAGCAGGCCTGAGAGCTGGTGGGCTTTTGGCTGCCAAGGGCTTTTGGCCACTTCAGTTTAATGGGAAGTTTGGGTCTGCAATTCAAAGGTGACTTCTGTCACCTGTACAGCTCCTGGCCTTGTCCCTTCCAGTTGTTCTTTCTTGCATTGTCTTAAATTCAGTATCCACAAGCACTGTTGGCAGAAATTCTGGCTGAAACAGAAAATCAAATTATATCCATTTTCTAATTGCTAATCTAATGTAAGAGAGGCTACATCTTAGCATCACACAGGAGCTCAAAGAGCAAAACTCCCGTACGAGGCTGGTGTGCCTCATTTGTCTACGTTAGCAAGAGCTGTTCATTCAATTCTCCGTAGACCTAATTTACAAAAATCAGGCTTTACAAATGTGTAATCAGTACGTTTTATTCTGAAAATTCATCTGTATGTATACCTTCAGAATAGAGACATGTTAGGTCTGATTTTTCGGTTATCAAGGAATACAGTTGAGCCCAACAAATGTTCACGAACAGTACATCAATTCCATGTGCAATTCTCGCACTGCTGCATACAAATCAGAATATTGTCATTCCAAAATGCCACATTTCCTTATTTGTACAGCTAATTTGCACACAGAACTAGGCAGGATTATGGCCTCAAAACAGTTAAGTGTGCTCACATTTACATTCAACCTGTAAACGTCACTTAAACATGTAAAGGTTAATGGCAATATAGAACTTGTTGAGAGAACTGGATTTGTTTTGCTGATTTCAGTTTACTGTCAGAGAATAACTGAAATATATGCCAAGCACCTAGCTAGAAAGAAGCAGGGAATAAGACATCTAACAGTCCATTAGCAGAAATAAAAGTCCACTTGAAAATTTATAGATATGGGAAATGTAAGAATCATGTTAAAGACCCTAGTGGCCGGGTATCCAGGCTACATACAATAGAATATGTTATATATGAGTGCAGAATATTCTATTCTGATTTTCTTCGACCACATTCAATCCCCTTAAATATGATCTATTCTGTGCAGAGACATAATTTTGAGCAAGACTGACACTTTCGAGAAATTACTGAGTTGCACAGGTGAAGTTTGCTAGAAACAAAATTTTAAATGTATGCAAACAAATTGATGCCAGAAAATACAATTTGCAAAAAAATATACCTTCACATTCTGATTATATTTAATAATAAGCAATCTGTTCACTGATGCTACAAGTAAAAATGATTTTATATTTGTTAGCTATATTCAGAAAAATGAGATGCCCCATTATAGTGCATACACCCCCATAACAATTATGTATTTTTTATACACCCAACTCAAGCTGGCTTCATATAAAGAGAAGAAAAAGCCAATCCAGAAACATAGTTGAAAGCTGGTAGGAAGAATGGTTTAGCTGTCCTGAAATTGTAATGAATCAGCAGAGCGGGGAGCAACAGAGAAGTTGGTAAGGAGTTTAGGAACAAAGAAGCTAGCTGCAGAAATGCAGAGCTGTTGAGAAAGGAAAATACTCAGGTTTTATTGTGTCAGGGGGATGGGAGAGAATTGATATAAAAACTACTGAATTGCAAAAGGAAGGAAGGTCTAAGGTAGAATGAGCAGTGAGCAAAATTATATAAGCGTATGCAAGATTTGCAGCTGTAATACATATTAAGGATGTCTAATAAAAGACAGGGTCTGTTCATGTATGGAAAAAATAATAATAATAATTCACAGCTGCTTTATTATATCAATTTAAATATAGATTCAGTATCTCATTGCTTTGGAATAGAAAGTAGAATGATAGAATCACAGAATGGCTTGGGTTGGAAGGGACCTTAAAGATCATCCCATGAGCAGGGACACCCTCCACTAGACCATGTAGCCCAAAGCCCCATCCAACCTGGCCTTGAACACTTCCAGGGATGGGGCATCCACAGCCTCTCTGGGCAACCTGTTCCAGTGCCTCACCACCCTCACAGTAAAGAATTTCTTTCTAACATCTAATCTAAATCAACCCCCCTTCAGCTTGAACCCATCACCCCTTGTCCTGTCACTGCACTCCCTGATAAACAGTCCCTCACCAGCTTTCCTGTAGGCCCCTTCAGGTACTGGCAGGCCGCAATTAGATCTCCCCGGAGCCACCTTTTCTCCAGGATGAACAACCCCAACTCTCTCAGCCTGTCCTCATAGGAGAGCTGCTCCAGCCCTCTGATCAGCTTCGTGGCCCTCCTCTGGACTCGCTCCAACAGCTCCATGTCTCTCCTGTACTGGGGCCCCCAGAGCTGGACGCAGTACTCCAGGTGGGGTCTCACAAGAGCAGAGTAGAGGGGCAGGATCACCTCCCTCAACCTGCTGGTCACACCTCTTTTGATGCAGCCCAGGACACGGTTGGCTTTCTGGGCTGCAAGCGCACACTGCCGGCTCATGTTGAGCTTCTCATCAATCAACACCCCCAAGTCCTTCTCCTCAGGGCTGCTCTCAATCCATTATCCACCCAGCCTGTATTTGTGCTTGGGATTGCGCCGACCCATGTGCAGGACCTTGCACTTGGCCTTGTTGAACTTCATGAGGTTCTCATAGGCCCACCTTTCAAGCCTGTCAAGGTTCCTCTGGATGGCATCCCTTCCCTCCAGCGTGTTGGCCACATCACACAGCTTGGTGGTGTTGGCAAACTTGCTGAGGGTGCACTCGATCCCACTGTCTATGTCACCGGCAAAAATGTTATCAGTGCTGGTCCCAGTACCGACCCCTGAGGAACGCCACTCATCACTGGTCTCCACTTGGACATCGAGCCATTGACCACAACTCTTTGAGTGTGACCATCCAGCCAATTCCTTATCCACCGAGTGGTCCCTCCATCAGATCCATATCTCTCCAATTTAGAGACAAGGATGTCGTGCAGGACCATGTCAAAAATCATTCATAATCTAATCTGGAGCCCAGAGCTGGAGACTTTAGCATTATATATATATATACACACAGACACGCACACATATATAATATCATACAGAAAAACAGATCAGTAAGATGGATTCTGGCTTATAACTTACTGAAAAATAACAAATGGACCCTCATTCTTTTTACAACAACTTTTACTTAGAGAAGAGCAGCTGACTTTTAATGTTTCTGAAATAGTCATACCTTCCTGATAAAATACTCGTGTTGGAGGGATTTTTTTTTTCCTTTTCTTTTGAAGATGTGATCGATTTTCTTTCTGGACAAAGCGAGCCCTCAGGCACGTTACCTACAGTGAGAAGAGGGAAATGCCGTCTCTCTTAAGGTGATCCCTGAGTCAAGAACACCTGCAATTGAATTTCTCTCTTTTCTTTCCTCTCAGCATGCTATTGCAACTGTTCCAGACTTGCCTATTGACAGTTTTACCAACCAGTATACCGTACCCCTGGCTGCAAGAGAGGTGGGATTCTGCCGAGCCTCTGCTCGTGTTGGCTCCAGAGGCAGTGGCCACATTATAATTTCACAATTATTCCTGCTCATTAGCCCTTCTGATGGGAGCCATTTCTGCCAATAGCTTGGATCTTACTGGAAGGGTGGCTACAGCAGCTATGACACAAAAGCCAACAATGTTTTGCTGCTCTGACATACCTCTGATATATACGAGTGACATGAAATATATTATTAGATATAGAAAGAAGCATTCAAAGCTCAGTGTCAGAACATCATATTTAATATCACCATCTGTGTGGATGTTATACAACAGATTTATAATATGGAAGTTGCAGAAATGGGAGAGTAAAGAGAAAGAGAGAGAGAGAAAAAAAATACCATTTAAACTCCTCATTTGGCACTCTCCGGACCTTTCCATCAAAGGAAGAGTTATTGTCTTGCAGTCAGTGGTGACACCAACCCTGAAGAATCTAATTTACAGGAAAAGGTTAAAAGAATTGGGCTTAGAAAGGGGAAATCTGGTCCTGAGCTATGTGACTTCAGAATTATGGAAAGGACTGCTAACAGCAGCGACTTCCCTTTTTTGCCCAGCATGTGCTTCAAAAGCCAAGATTTCAGAATACAAAATGTTTGAAGTGAGAAGCAAATAATAAATTTATGGAGAATGTTTCACAGGTAGAAGCGACAAATACATATTAGAGACAGGGAAGTCAAGGGAGACAAAAAGTTGACTCATCTGAGAAATGCCTAAATTTATTGTAGAGGACTCCATAAAGACCTGCACAGAAAAACTCCCAAATGTACTCACAGCGCTGGAGAGCTCTTCAGGTGGTCTGTTCCAGCACCGGGCTGAAAATAAGGTAAGAGTTTTAAATTATCGACAACTGCAACCAACAGAGCTTTAAACGATGGAGCTTGGGTAAGGGAAATGGAAAAAATGATGGGAAAAATACTTTAATGATGTACCCTTTGTGTACATCAGCATCTCTCCGCAGACTTCACAGGAGCGATAGCTAATAACAGTTGTTTAAATCATGGCCCATCATGTTCCAGATGACTGTTTTTCTCTTCCCCTTGAAGCTAAAGGCTGAGTTTCATTTTGTCAGTCCGCTTTCTAAGGCAGATGGTCGCTCTGACACTGCCTGAGTGACCAAAGACCCGAGACACAGAGGCGAACACAGACCCACACGGGTGTAATGGGAAACAACCCATACCCGAGCCACTGCAGGGCAAAGCTTTATTACTCCTTCATCAGAGAGCCGTGCAAAAGAGGACATTCACATTTTGAATGTTCTTTAAAAGCCTATAAGAAAAATTGCCCTCTGTGGGTGCGCTAAGATGTGGGTGTGCTATGGATGCCATCCAGACATACTTATGCTTGCGCTTTTCCAGTGCTTGGTAGCCCTCAGCCTTTGGCTTCATGCCACACAGCCCATCTGAGGTTCATATTGCAGGTTTTATTGAGATAACTGTTTGGTGAAAGAGACTTTGTTTAGATCAAACAAATCTTTTTAAATATGAACTGTTTTATTCACCCCAGAAGGTTTTCTGCACCTGCCATCTCTATCTTCTGTTAGTGCATTTGGAAACGAAGGTGGCCACAGTGGGAAGAAGAGAATTGGAAAGCAAGTAAAAGTCCCATTGTTTTTGCTAAGTGGCAGCTGATTTTATGAGGCTCAATTACCAGTGATTTTGTGAGGCTCAATTTCAAATTTTCAAAAGGTGCTTAATATTCCACTCCTAAGCCAGGAAGAACTATGGGGTTTCAGTATAGTCCAAGCAGAGTATAACAGCTGGCTTCAAAACATGTTGCCCAGTGGAAATAAAACATTGGAAAGGGGAGGAGAGGAGGATAGAGATGCTGGATTTGAGATTTTCAGCAGAAAATATTGGTTTTTCTTTTTTTTTAAAAAGTTCACTTTTTTGCCTTTGTTCTGATAGGAGTGTCTTACTGACTCTGATAAATTCAAAGCATAGAGAGTCATTTACAAAAACTTCTGTGCAGGAGGGGAGAGGCAGAAGGCGAGCTGAGAAAAGACGTACCTTTTCTGACTTACTTCTATAATGTCTCAGCCTTGTCAGGGACCCAGGAAACAGCAGTATGTCCACTATCAAAGCAGTGGGGTACCTGTGTTTGGATACAATCATTTCATGGAACAATAAAGTGGTAAATAGTTCCCCAGTAAGGTGGACACCCATCGAGCTTATTTCAAAATGCTGCCAAAGGGAAGGAAGGTATTGAGCTCTAACTCTACTGTCCAGGGAAGATGGGGCCGCAAGTGAGCAGCACTTATCAGGAAGGCAATAGCAAATGCAAACAATAGCAAACCCAGTATGCATGTAGAAACACAGATTTGAATGCAGAATCTGCTAAATGTTACCCAAAAATTCCGTCATCCAGGAAAAATAAAGTCGGGGAAAAGATCGTCAAAGCCCAAAATGCCTTTACAGTTCTTAACTTCTTGTTATGTCTTCTGTGTAGTGTTACCAGTTCCCTGGTACTCACACACCATTCAAATCCATATTTGTTTCTTTAGACATAGTTCCTAATAATATACATTAAGTCAGCCATAAAGCAAATATAAGCCATGCTTAGATCACCAATCATAGATCTCAAGTAATCAAGGGTCATCCTTTACACCTACCACCATTCCTAAAATACGTATGAAATTTATGTATTTCACAGAATAATGGGGAAAATCTGTATGAAATTCAAATCTACCTGAAAACAAAAATTTGCTTTAAATAGGCCAAGCAGAATGCAAAAACTGTTTCCAGCAAATACTTTCATAAGCTCTAAATGTGAAGGTAAAGTATCTCTGTTCGAGTCTTCTGAAGAAAATTAGAGAGAATGAATGTGAAAAAGCACATGGAGTGCAATTTAAAGAAGCAAGCAAGCAAGCCATGACCAGAGTATGTCTATAAAACCTTGGCAGTTGACCTTCAGTGGGTGAGGATAGTAAGTGATTTGGAGAATCAGCATTTCATCAAGTGGTTGAGTATTTTTTTACCCTTATCAAAATATGAACCAGCTCTTCAGGTAAAAACTGATCATGCGAGGTTTGTCCATTTGCCTGCTCTCAGTGAGCATGAAAAAAACCATATTCCTAAATGAACCGGTGATCTCTGCTGACTTTGATTACTTCAGATATATTTATTTCTGTTAACCGCTAAGGGGAAGAAAATCAGAAATAAAAATGCTTCAAAGCTTTAATATTTTTTCTTTTCTCAAGAATCTGTCCCACCCCTCCCATTAGCTTCTTCTTTTGCTATGCCAGACCTCTCTTACGAAATTCCCCAATTTTGGCCAATTGGCTCAAGCGCTCCCCTAATACACTCTTGCAATTGTAAGCACTCAGGGGTTCCACTAAAAGGGTGGCTGGATGCAGCTTCAGGACTAATTGTATCCTATGAGTTATAGAATTATGCACCAACAGCTAAAAGGACACAATTACAAGGTGAACTATTGTGACACACACTGTGTAATGTCATACAATCAAATGCAATGTTTAGTAAACATGAACCTCTTTGTCATTTTGTATTTATTTATACAGGTTTAAAAAAAAAATAAAGCACACATTTAAAAATATCCCTTTCTCCATTGTGTCTCTGCGGCATTATGCAACTTCCCGGTGAGGATGATGGGTAGGCAATGACTCGGTCAGTGCCTGAGGGACTAGGCGATGACTAGCGAGGAATATGGAGCTGCCTAGGTGGGAAAACCAAACTTCTGCAGACGTAGGAGCCTTAACTAGGTCACCGCTTAGAGGACTGCATTTTTCCAGCAATTTGTTTACAGCCCATTGTGCCAGTAATGAAACACCGAAGGGTTTCTAATGCCTGAGCTCCCTCCTTGGCCACAAAGCCCGTGGGAAAAGGAAAGGGGAAAAAAGCCTTCCACATGTGGTTGGAGAACAGGTAAATCTCTGGCATGCCCTAAAACCTGCGAGGTGATGCACATCTCTGCAGAAAGCCAGGCTGCCGCCAGTTTGCCCAAGGATCCACAGGTTGTCCCACCAAGTCTCCATGGCACGCAAAGGCATTGCTTTGCAGACCTCTAGCAGGAGTCTCCCCGGGAGTGACAACGCACATTTCCAGACAGCTCTGTCTTTCTCTAGAGAAAGATTTTCCTGGCACCTTGCCCTCCTGCACTGCCATTCTCCTTCTCTCTCCTGTTCTCATTTATCCTCATCCTCATTTATCTCACACACGCACGCACATAAGATATTGCAATGCAAAAGGGTGATCTCAGCCCATTCTCCTCCAGCATAAGCCAACAAAACTTCCACTGGCAAAGGAAAGCAATCTGTGATTCTGGCAAAATGAGCAACTTTCTGCTTTTCTCACCAAACCACAGAAACAGAGAAAGGTGATCTAACGACTGATATCCAAAATACCGCTGAGGGAGTAAGGGGCAAACATGCAACTCGTTTTTACGAACAATGTACTGTGAGTCTAGTGTAAGTACAATGAGTGCTAGAAATAAATCATATGTGGAGAGGCCATATCATTGTTTTTTTCACTAGTTCCGGAATCATTGTATTTTTTGTGGTAGCAGTTTTGATCTGTGCTTCCAATACAAAGCAATTACAGCGTCAAATGGCATTATCTGGGAAAAAAAAAGACTATGAAATTTAATTGTGTTCAAATCCCAGAGCTGTTGTGGCACACTGGGAATTATCACATCAAATTTCAACTCCATCTTTGTACTCTATCGCTACACATTTGCACTGTATGTGTGTGTATCCATATATTTTGTGCACTCAATGTTACCCTTAGCAGACATGTGAAAGGGAGATCCTACATGGGCTGTCCAGGGCCAGCTCTATGCAATGTTTTCACTACTCCCAGCGGGGATAGTGGAAGGGAGAGTATATTAATAAAATACAGCCTAAGTCAGGAAGGACTGCAGAATTTCAAAGGCTGAGAACAGAAGTCAAAATGCACTCAACCCACTGAAGAATGATGTGAAATGAACAAATAAGAAATTCAGAAAAGGAAAATCCACAGGGGAAAGAGAAATCAGCGGTGCAAACACAAGATGTGGAAAAACTGGTTAAACAGCAGTTCTGCAGAAGAGCATCTGAGGGTGCGCTTGGTCACAGTTTCACCATGAGTAAAAGCTATGGCAATGCTACAAAGCCACCATGTCTAATCCTTAGCCAATTTATTAAAAGAATAACATGCAGAAGACATGGAAGCCATCTTTTTATTTTTTTCTGTTCTCCTTGGAGCTGATGAGTCTTCAGCTGAACACTGTGGGCATGACACTTGGAAAGAGTACAGAACAGAATGAGAGCGAGGAGTCAGGAAAATATACCTTCTGCAGGAAAGCCTGCTTAGCCTAGCAGAGATGAATTTGAGGAGAACCACAGTAACACTTTCCTTTATGAAAAGGATATATAAGAAGGACAGGTATCAAATGTTTCCCGCGTCCCCTGAAGGTGGGACAAGACAAAATCAGATTAATATGCAGCAAATATAATTCAATTTGCATATCCTAATTCCAAGAATAGGCATGCACTGGGAATATGCTACCTAGGCTGGCTGTGGAACCATCTTTAGCAGAGTTTAAAGAACAGGTTATGCAAAAAACTGCTTGAAACAACCTAGATACTGATTCAGCCCTTTTTCTACAAGAATCCAGTATTTTCCAACTCGAGTATTGTATAGCGATTTAGGTTGCCCCAAGCTATGTCCCTTTAAATTGGCTCAGATTGGGTATTCAGAAAGAGAGGCACCTAGAATTGCTTGTCATATTACTTAATGTAAAAGCTGGATTCTTGGCCTGTAGAGGCTGGGATGTGTTTTTTAAAAAATGGGAGATTTATGTATCTGTAGCTAATACTTTTAAGTATGGCAATTTAAAAATTTGTAGCAATTCAGCCACAAGTAAGTGGAGAAAATGTGATGTCTTCTACTGTTTTCTGATGCACTTTAATATGTAGCTGTGAAATCCAAGCTTCTTGGCTCTCAGAAAAACTCTGCCATAAAACATTCAGTAAGGACGATCCAGGAAGTACAGAACAACAGCAGAAGAAAGAAACAAATTCATTTGCTGGAGAGACATTTATTGGAAGTTTAGGAGAAGAGAAATACCAGACTAAAGACTTTCTCCATTTCCTTCTTGCAAATCAGCCTTTGGGTGTTTAATGAGTTCCTATCAGCCTATGCAAATAATTCACAATGAATAATTTATCTGATGATCTTTTCTGGTTGTGGGATATCTAAAACCAAATTGGTTTCCTCTCACAAATTCATTATTCAAAATTATATTAGCACAGCTTTAGGTGAGTGCATTTTTGCTGCAGCTGCTTTGCTCCACAACTGAGTATTGATACAACCTACCTGAGGCAAGCATCCCAGCAGATTCCCTTTATCCTTGACAGAAAGATTCTTTCAAGCTGAATTAAGGTCCTGCCTTCACAGGCTCTGCAGGATCTCTCTCTCTCTCTCTCTCCAGTGATGCAGTGGAGGGGGCTAACCCCCTAACTTGAGCATCTGAATTAGATGTGGATGTCTGGATTAAGTTGGTCAATGGGAATTGCTGCCAGTGCCAAACTAGGGACCCTCTTGGGCTCCCACTTTCCAAACGAGTTGGCTGAAGAGAAGCAAGATTTACCACAGAAACAGAAGCAGCACTCCTCCAGGCGTCCCCTTGTGCCACTTACGCCTCCCTTGTCTTCCATCCCTTTGGCTGAGCTGTTCTCATTCACCATTGTGTCCATGCTTACACTTGGTTTGGATGCAAGTGATAGGAAAAGGATTATGACCTCTAGTCTCAAGTCTCATGTTAATAGTCCCTACCCGAAGGTAACTATCACTGTACTGGAAGTCTCCCCCGTTTTGGGTCAAAGAGGATGGTAGGGTACAGTACATGGACCACAGAGGGAACTCTCCTGCTGTTTGGAACAAAGAATTGAATGCTTGTGTGGAGAACTTTGAATTCACGTCTGTCATAAAATTTAGGGATGCCAGAGAGACCACCGAACACAGCAGGCATTGTTTGCATCGCGTAACACACTGAGGATGCCAAATGATAGCGGAGAACTGGCAAGGTCCTTCAGCAAACAAATTTTGAAGAGAAAGGAAAGCTTAAGCAGGACTACAGTCATTTTTCCAGATGTACTCAGATCTTCTGATGATCACATTACATAGAGGTAGTTCTATAAATTTCCCTGTGACTTCAGTGGAGACAGTTAAGGGGTTCAGTAACTGAACACTATGAAATATTTGTGTTGCAAGCAGCACTTGACAGCCAGACCCACCGGGTCTGCATTGTTTAATGCGTTCAGCTCCATCAAATGCCTTCTTTAAGCATGTCTTCTTTAACTTTTCCAGAACAGAGAATATCATCATGCCTTTGTAGAATCGTCTTCCTCGCAAGCACACTTCAGACTTCCTCTTTCACCATTTCAGACTGTTAGAAAAAGTCAAAGTTATCAAGAACATATTTATTTACAAATGGAAAGGCTCCTTTTCTTTCCTGCAAAAGATAGGCCATCTAAAACTGCTGTTTGTTGCTGACCTATTACTGCAAAAGTGGGAGAGCTTGCATGGCGGAGATAAAAAGGGGCAAATGAAAGAACAGAAAGTGTGCAAGGATGTAAAGGAGATGAACAGAAAAGGGAGAAAGAGAAGCAAAGAAATAAGTGGAACGGGAAAAATAGTAGAAAAAGAAGGCAAAATATACCTTAGTGATGCTCTCAGTAGAAAGAAAAAAAACAGTGAAGAAAAAAAAAAGATTTGAGGTAAATGCAGGGATGATACCAGATCTTAAAATAATTCTGAGAAAATAGAAAGTGATGTCAAAATCCCAGTAATTGAATTTTTGCCTTGAAAAGCAGATGACAGCTCTGCTTAAACGTTTAGCCACATAAAATCAAACTCCGCATCTCTGACCACATATATTTCTCAATGAAGTCAAGGAGAATCAATAGCAACAGCAGCATTCAAATCTATGTTGTTTTCATTGCAGAAAATGTAAACACAATACTCTTTCCTTACCTGCATCATTCTTCCATCTCTTTGTAGCCTCTAATGTACTCCTAATATATGTGTATCCCAAAACCACGGTTGTTAGCCTTCCTCTATTGATGGCATCTAGCTGAAAAGAAGCCAGAAAGGGAGAGCTCACATATTGTCTCTTCTTAATAAATAATAATTAAAAGATAGATCGGCAGCACCGCAGCATTCTCCAACATTTAGTCTGTTTGCCTTGAGTCAGCTGCTCTGTACTTTCTCCCTATTCTTGCATAATCGAATACTACATCTTACCTTTTTTTTTTTTCTGCGCAAGGACTGCTCTTATCTGAAAAATATTGTAAACTCATTCAAATTTCATGAATCCATACTGGGCCTAATGCAAACTAGCCAGGAAACGGTATGGGAATATCAAATAAATGAGCAAACCGACACCTCTCTGCTACCCATCAATAGTTCTTCTTTTGTTGTTCCTTTTAACTGCTACCCAGGCCTGCCTAGCCTTCCCCATCCCCTCTGCAAAGGACACTGAAAAAATTTATGAGTAGGCAAAACTTACTCAATCATTTCATCCTCTTCATATTTACAGCATACAGCATAAAGTGGGTATTCAAACAGCCAAATCGTCACACTGAGACCACGTTTCTTGGACCGTTGAAGTTTCCATCCATCCACCTGATGGGTCTGATAAGACAACCTGCAAATGGGGCCAGACAAGCTAGCAATAGTGTCACACCGGTGGCACCAGTTCAAAGATTTCTTGTCAGTTTAGACAAAAACTGAACGTTGCTATCCTAAGAACGAATGAGCTAGCAGGTCTCCTTTCAGGCAGTGGTGAAACTCAGGTGCTGGTGGCGGAGGGCTGTGGATAACGGCACAGCACAGGGTCACGGGGCTGTGGGCAGGGAGCCGATGAGCTCTGTGATGATCTGGAGGGGCTGGCAGGTGGCAGAAGGTTTCTGGAGTTGGTAGAGATGCCCGTTCCCCACCTTCCCATGGACTGTGCAGACATGGGCACACAATCTCCAGTGTATTCTATCTCTCTGGTGGGTCTCAGGTCTATAATATGGGCACAGCAGGGCACCAGCCCCCAGCCCTGCTCTCTCAGGGCCCCCAACCCATGCCCTCCAGTGGAGGGGACCAGGCTGCCAGGCTGCCCTTGTGCTGCCCCATCCCAGTGGCGCAGCTGCCAGGGGGCTGCAGGAGAGCCCCGCTTTCTCCCAGACTTATAGTTTCCACCAAATCAGCTCAGGTGCTCCATGCCGAGAAACGTACAGGCAGGGGCACTGCGAGCACCGCTACGGGGAGGCTGCCCGATCGTCCTGCCCGGCTGCTGGCGCACAAGGAGATCAGCACGTTACGCCCTGCGTGTCAGCATGAGTGAGAAACACGTTTGAAAGCGCACCCTAAAGTGTAATGGGCTTGGGTCTTCAAGACCATCTTGTCAATGCAAAAGCCTAATGATTTTTCATTTTAACGTTAGTCTAGATACCAGAGCCACGACAATCCGTAGGGAGCCATCAGGCTTGTAGGATTCTCTGTCTGTCTCATTTGGGACAGGAAGACAGATAATATACAATCATGTTAATGAGCCAGAGGGAGTGACTTACAGTCTCGTGTACTGTGTGCTTCGAATTCTGACCACAGCTAAGCAAGGGAACAAATTCAGATATGTTCCTGAGTGGCCTATACAATCAAATATATCTATATCTAGGCCCTAAAACAGGAGGAGGATTCGTCTCCCTTTTAAAAATCAAGGTCTCCAAGCACATAATATTGAAGGAAAGAAAACTTAATATTTCCTTTTAGAAGCCTTTTAGCAAAAGAATGTGTCACAATGATGTACAGCAGGTAAGGCAAGAAAACAAATTTGATAGAATAAAAATACTGAATAAAGATTATTTTTAAGGACACTGTCCCATAATATTTTTGGTTATGATGTAAAATCATATCTTTGATTTGCACGATATGAGCCTTTCCAGAAATACTGCGTTAGTTGTAAAATGCCGGGTTGTAAAGCAGAATCATCAATCAAAAAGCAGAACAACCAGGTTTCTTATTTAGAGAGGTCAGGTGAAATGAATAAGCAAAACTCTCTGGATTTTTCAGTCAGTGGGGTTGTGAGAAAAACCCTTTCTGAATTCTTCCTGTTTATGTGTCCATTATGTACCTGCGCAGCTCGAGGTTTCTTGTACACAGAAAGCAGGATGCATTAATCATGAGGAACGGAGGGCCTGGAGCTGCAGTGTGGCACCTCTAAAATATGCTAGTGCCAGATCTGCTTGGGCTGAAAATTATGGAATGTCCATAATGTTGCATCTCAAAAGAGTAAAATTAATTGCATGCTCTCAGAAAATTTGCTGCATATCTACTCCCAATTTCTTTCCATTTCTGCCCTACCAAAGCATTGTAATCTCAATCTCTGTCTCAAGTGTGCTCCTCCAGTATCTTTCACCAGACCTACATGGGTCCCACCTGCCTTTCTCATGCAAGTTCACCTCAGTGAAGAAAGATTTTTCCTGTGACCTCATGAGGAATTCACCAACTGAGGCTTCATCCTCTGAAATGTACGGCTTCAGTCGCTGGCCTCCTCCACGTGGTTACGCACAAAGGCACGATGATAATCTGACTTTTCGATGCGCTGCTTTCTCTTCGTCTGCACATGCCAGATGGTGGTGAGTATTAGCTCTGAAGTCGAGCACTAAGCAATAAAGCCTGCTTGTTGTCATACTGGAGCAGCAACAGCCTCGGCCACGTTCCCAAGCATTTACTCTTTGTCTGGAGTTCCTCAGATATTTCGGTGCCAGCCATACATCACAACTTTAAGAGCTGAGGTGACAATTCAAAATATGAAAATCATTGCAGAGTAAATGAAGCAAATGATCATTTTTGACAAATACACATGAGTGTGACACTCAAATCTGGCTTGAATGTCTCTAAATAATTAAATTTATCTACCTCAGTAACTACATTTGAATTGCAAATTAATTCTCCAACTCCTGAGGTAAAGCTGCCTTTGCAAACCTAGCTTAGCTTCCTCACACGTGTGGTGGTACTCTTTAACTGCCTGGTCATACACTATCCTCTCCACAACACTCCTGGCCTTCCTCTCTGCACACAAAATAGATGGGGCATAGCTCGTCAGTTGATATTCCTGACTGAGGGAGTGGCAGAAGACCATAAAATGTTGTTAGAGTTAATTCCCTGTATTGTTTCCATCTTTGTTCGGTGCTTCACGAATGCCTCCTTTATTACAAGTTACTCAAATTCTGTTGCAGAGACCAAATTATCTATCTCCCTACGTACTCCTGAGAATATAAGCATTTTCCCAAAAATGATGACTTTGTTCTCCCAAATGTCCTGTGAGATGAGGAGACTTCCGTACATCCATTTTACAAATAGAGGCTTGAGGCATAGAGATATTAATGTCAACAGGGCTAACTCATTTGAAACATTTACAGTTTGACTTTTTTAGGGAACCTGGTATTTTATTGTACTATATTTCTCCAGAGCAAAGCAGAGCTCTCCTGGTCTCCATTGGAAAACTCCAAGTGTTCTTCATTTCATTTCAACAAGTCAGACTGAAGTGCTCAGATAAGAAATCCAGAAATTGAAGAACACACAGGCATCACCTGTGAAAAATGTCAGTGAAGTGATGTGATTTAAATCCCCGTGGAATTCAGGCAGCATCAGGAAGAAAATTAAGTTCTCCAGGGCAGGTTTTAACAGCCCATCCCAGGGGGCTTCCCCTTGCTCCATCTTTTTCACTGCACACTTTGCCGGTTCCTGTAGCAACAAATGCAGAGGTCCTGGAGGCAACAGCATCTTTCTCCCCATAGCCGTGATGATACATCCCCTGGCCCATGTACACCTCCTGAACCATTTGCGAGTCTGTGGAAAATGCTGTGTGTAAGCAGGTAACCCCAGGCTGCACTTGTTACCATTTAGGAGAATAAAGTCAGGTTTGCACAGGCAACTTGAAAAATGATTTTTTCTTTCCTTGTCCCATGTCCCTCTCTGGTGCTGTGAGCAACCCCTTACGACAAGTGAGGAAGGGGCTAGGAAGTTCCCAAGTTGCATGCTTGCAGCCCCAAACTGCCCGATGAGACAGGAATAATCCTCTGCTCAGCTGTCCCAAAGATGCCAATGGGGCATGGCCACTCTGGTTTCTTAGCAGAAGGGGCTGCACTCTGCTACGGCAGTAAGTGGATTTTTACCCTTGCACCCCTTACCCTGACCCCTTCTATCCCTCGGGCCAGGTTTGACCCTCCTGGCACCTTGTGAGTCCTGATGCCCCCAGCTCAGTCCCACACGAGCCCCGTCCCCAGCCCGCGGGGCTCAGTCCTGCCTCCTGCTCCCGCCTCCTCATTCCCACCCATCGCTCACCCGCTCCCACGTCCCTCTCCGCCATGGGCACATACACGGTGAGCGTGCACAGCCCCCTGCACGCAGAATGAAATAAGACAGCAGAAACCGCAGTCTTTCAGGAGTATTTTCACAGGGAGAGTGAGGGACAAACCCTGACACCAGCCCAACTCCTCACCCAGCTTTCCAGCCCTGCTCTAGAGCTCTACCTGCACTAAAATGTTTGGAGCTTTTTCACTCGAGCAAGGCAGTCATCTTTTTCTAGGAAACAGCTAAATTGTTTCAGAGAATAGAAATTGTGCACTTATTTTGACAGTGAAAGTTTTAAATAGAAACTCTTAAATTTTGGCAAAGTTATAAAACATAGAAAACCAATTATATGAATATTGCTCTATCTTAGATTGAGGCTTGATTACCTGGCTATATTATTCAAGGAAAGCTTTTACAAACAGAAAGAATATGCATGTGGACTCTGGATAACCAGATAACCTCATCTGACAAAACAGTAACTGAACAACCCCACTATTTAGTGTAATTTTCTCTTTCAGGCGGCCAATGCTCTGCTAGTCAGAGATTGTGGGGTAAATTCTCTCTGTAGTGTCGTTTCTCTGTTTCCAAAAGTGAAACCCAAAGCTTTTTAGCAGCACTTCAAATTTATCCTTTCCACTAAGAGGCAGCACCCTCTCCAAACTCTTTTCATCTCTCTCCACAAGACTAAATTACCCAGCCAGACCTGATCCCAACTGAATCAGATGAATGTGCCCGTGCGCACTGTAGAGAGACTTACAGACAGCTTCACTCAGCATAAGCAGTACCTGTTCTGCAAACATCATACCTGCTATCCACACCTAAAACCAGTTATGACTGACTGACACTGTTATAATACTATTTACTTACGTAATCTGGTATTTATTTATAATTAATAAATTATGATATTATTTGATTAATATAATATAATTTTTATATTTATATATAATCAATTTCTAATCTGTTAGCCTAACTACAGGTTTAGGTGTATATAGAAGTATGGGACCCCTATAGGCTACCTGGTACCGTCTGTCATAGTTACTGATAGCGTGGGTGCTACAGAGATCACGGGTAGCCTTGGGGGGGGAAGGAGGTCCACGCGAATGTGCTCCATGTATTTTTAGAAGGAGTTTTGTCAAATCTGTCAAACAAAAAAAGGATGTTATACCTATTCCAAGTGACTCCATTAGTGCAGCTGCGTACCAAGTGTCGGGTAGCCCCGTTGGCTCATCACAGCTCACAGTCCTACGCCAACCAGGTTGCAGCATCAGCTTTCAAATGCAGACAGACCCGGCTTTCTGCAGCACATCTAGACTGCCATTTAGGCCCAGGCCTGAGGTCTGAGACCAAAAGCCAGCCTGGTGAGGCTCCCGACCTGCCCCCCTGCTGTGACGGCCAAACTAATGCCTGGGGACCACTGCATCAGCACCCACCTGGATTAAGATGAGCTGGTGCTCCAGCTGGACCCCGTGCACCTGCAGCTTCAGGTAGGGTCCAGCAGCACAAGGGAAGCTTTGGAAAATGGTTTGGGCTGGGCAGATATTAATTCACAAAATAACATGTAAGAAGTTGAAGGAGCCGCTGTCTCAACGGGGAGCTCCCTCTCACTCAGCTGGGGTGCTGCGGCCATCGCTGAAACAGCTCAAACTTCTTAAACAGCTTCAAGCTCTTTCAGATGCCAGTGCCCGTGCCCCAGGTGTGTTCACGGCTGGTGTTGAGTGCCCCAGCACCGCACACACCGTGTTTAAGGAGACATTTCAAACTCCCCGTGTGTCACCGCAGCAGGAGCTGGAAGGCTTCACCCACCCAGCGAAGACCCGCAGGCTTGGGCTGGCAGTCTCAATGGGAAAACAGATGTGGGGTCTGGAGCCTGCTCCCAAATTCAGGGCAAAATTGCGGTGCTTACTGCCCTGAATGATTAATGTAGTGGCCCCAGTGCTAACTCCTAATAGAAATAACACCACCTCACCTGTGCTTATCATATGTAACAAATATGCGTCCCTTCAGGCTGGCCAGCCTTCCCTGCTTCAGAGAGGGGAGCCTCAAGGAAAACACCAAAATCTGCGGCTCCCGCAGTGAATCTCCCAGGGCTGGCCGCACCGGGAAGGCATCGCAGGCGGACGCTCAGCACGCTGGCCACCGAGGGCCACCCGCGCCTCTGGTCGTCAGGCCCTGCGCTTTTCTTCCATTTCCGTTCCGCCATCTCTCATCTAAGTGACAGGTGTGAGACCATGGATCTCAATTAATGTCTGTTAACTGCTTGGGTGGAAGTTAACAGAATATGAAATGCTATTATTAAATCCATCAGAATAACTAAAGGGAGGCTGAAGTGCATGTGTATATATATATATATATAAAATTACACATTTTTATTTAATTTTTTTTTTTTCTCAAGAAACCAATGAAAAATTATTTGCTTTTATCCCCTTCCAAGATAGTTACTTTCTTATTAGGTACAACATTGACAATTATTTCACTGCTTGTTATATGAAACACTACAGTGTTTCATATCTAAGTGATGCCTTTCTGGAAATAATTATCTTTTTGACATAATGTTATACATATGCTTCTTTGTTTAGGCATCCTGCAGGTTAATAAAATCAAGAGACAGATGCCTTGAGACAAATTAGCTATTTTCTGTCAATAAAATGTAATGCTGCACGCTTAATTTATAGGGAACATTGGTGCCATTAAATGCTTTGGGCTGCCTGTGCTACTCATCCCCATGGAAGCAGCGATATTATTGCAGCCCTACTACCACACCGCATTAGTCCATAAGTGTAGAAGAGTTTATCTAAATAAGAGCTGTGAGCAATATAAGATGGTTCTGCACAAAAAAAGATCCATCTGACTTTGAATTTGCTTAGTCAGTCTCCAATTCATTCTTCGTGTACAGGATTCACTTTGTTCACTCATAAAACCAGGACATTTTTACAAACATTTGAATAATGGCAGTGCTCTGCAGCTGTTTGGTACTGCTTGTAGACTGGCATTCGTGTTGATGAAGATCCCTCTGATGAGACTAAATGCTCATCTAAGCAGCCACATGGTTGTTAACAGACAACTTGAGAGAAGAAAAAATCTGAAAAAGTAAAAAAAAAAATTAAAAAGCCTTCTATCATCCTTCTATTTCTTGCATATTTATAATTCATATAAGGGTCGTTCTGTTCTCTGGGCTTTAGTTAAGAAACATTCATGCTCCAGCCTAGTTTGAAATAAATCAGTGAGACTCATTTGCAACTAGCACAGTTAATTTTGGAAGACCTGTTGCCATGCCATAGTTAAGCTGCATTACGTTTTATCGTGTTGTTTAACATGCAAAACACGTGGTAACACCCTCAAATGTTTACCGCATACTGTCTTTTTAAAATTTGACATTTATGAGGTGTCTCAAGCAAAACAGTAATTTAGGCTCTAAGTGCTAAGTAATTAAAAATTAGTCCAGAGAAGCCCATGTTTTGAGTTTTGTGATTTTCTGAAGCCCTTCTACGTTGACAAGGACAAAAGAGAGAAAGAGAAAACATGCAAATCCTGAACGTTTGATGACTTCTCATGGCTCTGGGCTTATTTTACTCACTAACAGCAGCCTACAAAATTCAGACTTTCAGCAGTCAACCAACAGAAAACAAAATTTCTGACAGTTTCTCCCATTCTTCAACATGAGAAACCATTTTAACCAGATCAAGAGAGAAGTATGATGGGACACACTCACACAGGACCCTCACTAAAAGCTCCCTGCCTCCAAAGCCAAGGAGGTGAAAATAACCTCTGCTGGGCTTTTTTCTCTTAATATCAAAAAATATTTGGGGGGGGGGGGGGCATTCACTGGTGGTTTCTTGAAGACAGCATGGAAGACCTGAACTGGCTAGCAAATGAATTTAATGGAAACCAAGACATATGTTCATTCGCCAAAGATTACGACTCCCATGGAGCACCCAGCCCACCCCCCCAAATCCCTTTGATTTATAGCACCTCAACTCACGCCTTGAAACAGCTGGGTTCTTTGCAGTCCTCTCCTGAAATAACTGGACAATAAAACCAGCCAATAAAAACAAACAAACAAAAATGTCCTTTTTTAAACAATAGTGATCTTTTCTCAAGAAAATAACAATTTTTATTAAAGTTTATTGTTTTTCCCCGACTCCTGGTGACCAGGGAAGAAAAGGTCAAGTTCCCACTAAAGCATTTTTCATCTGAGCAGGACGGAGAGCTCAGCTCAGTGAAGGTGAAGTCCCAGAGGTCACCACGTCAGCCTGAGCTGCCACCGGTGGTCCAGCTCTCTCTCCCTCCGGCCCCGGTGCCCACCACCGCCGTCACCCCAGGCTGCCTACCCTCCTGCCACAACGCAAAGCAAACCTACCGAAACGCAGCCTCCCGTATTCCCCCTGCCAGAAAGCTGAATGAGCAGGAGAGGCTCTAACAAAGCGAAAGATGCTTTTCTGCACAAACCAGAAAGGTCTGCTATGAAATATGTGGCTCCATGAGGAAAGCTGGACGTTGGACAAAAAAAATCCCAAATCTTTTCCATCGCTCTGAGTAAGTGGGAGTTACAATTAGATGCACCCATTTGGGAAATTACAGTACGTGGCAAGGACGTTGTACCATAATCCTTTCAAAAATACTGGTGGTCCCAGCAGGGATCCCTCAGAAGCCCCAGCTGACCCCCTCCTCCTCCCAGTTCTGCTGTGCCCCCTTTACCCCTCCCCACATTGGGACGCCCCTCTCCACTTCCCCGCTCCGACGCAGAGCACTCCCACGCCTTGAGCTGGAAACAGCAACAGCAGGAGGTTTCACAGCTCACCGACCTGAGCCCTTGCAAAACAAGGAAGAAAAGCAAGGGCGAAGAATACAGCAACTTTGATGGAGCAGGAGAATGAGGATATTAAATTGCAGCAGAACACGGATTAAAAGTGATTGAACCTGGTTTGGCACGGAAACTCATCCACAGCTACTGCCTCTGCAAAATTATCTTTGGCCAACCTGATTGTAGCTTCCAGTAAAGTTTATTTATAGGCTTCTTTTTTTTTTTTTTTGTTTATGCACAGTTATGAAGTGCCGAGGGCTAAATTAGCTGCAGTGAATGGAATTCGAATTGAAAGGGAATATGCCTCCTAATATCCCATAGAAAATGAGTTCCTAGTGTCTACAGCAGGAAATCTGTTCAGCACCTCTGGATTATGCATGAGTTGCAGACCAATGTGCTTTGGCTAATAGGGGAGCCTTCTCTACTCTTATATGTCCACCTTTTAGGGTTATTAAGGGGAAGGAAAAAGCTTACCAATACATTTTAGAAAATAACTGGAATTTGTGCATGTGAATGTCCTTGCTAGAGAAACTACTGGCATCGGTCAAATCTCAGTATAAAGAATACGTACGCAACCCAACAGGTTGATTTCAAAAGCCCAGAACTATACAAGATATGAATGGAAAAAATATGCATATTTGCTGCATGTTGTCACAGTGTTCGACTTGCTTCCAATTAAGCTTTCTGTTTCAGGGAAAATGAGAATAGGGTTTTAATTCAACAGCATCTCCAGAAAAAGATTTATACTTCATAGCTTTGTATTTATTATGTTAATGGTTAAAACAAATGAGCATTGTAACACTCTGTCACTGAATAAAATGTCATGAACGTCAAATCACACATTTAGAATTTACAAAATTTTATTCCACGAGAGAGAGAAACTGTTAAATACAGTTAAGAAAAAAGTAAAGAAATCAAAACAATTAAATAGAGGATTTTTTTTTACTTTATTACATCTAGAATTCCCGCCTCTTCTGTTTAACAGTCAGGGAAACAATGACCTGTCATCCAGTATCTTCAAAAATTACAGTCAGAGCTGTAAATACAAACTAAGCACTTGATATGATGTTGAGGTGTTTCTATTTTCTATTTAATACTGTTTCATGCATTCATGTGCTAATAAAGGTCAAACTAGATGACCCTTCAAGCTACCCTCCACACTTTATCTGCCAGAGCTATAAAAGCCAAAGAAAATTGCTGCATTTATATTGTCAAAAGAGAAAGACCGCAAACATTGTAATGAAGTAGGGTATTTCTTCTCATATCATTTCAACAGCAGTTGTTTACAACAAAAACATTTAGTCAGAACTGGATTTTTATGAGAAATCCTCATGTGTTACTAATCTGCTGCTGACATCAGACTGATTCCCCTGGATCTTTCATTTGCTCCCGGTGAATCACCCTGCTCATAAAGCAAATTGCCTTGTCCTGACTTTGATTTCCACGTCGATTTTTAGTGTGGCTTCAGGTATATGCGGCAGTTTACCCTTGAGAAAATTCACCATAGTCACGCTAGCACAATCTTCATCCTAAATTAACACACACAACCATTGCACAATGAACAAAATAAAATAAAACATGGGAGGAATTCATTCTTAAAGACTTCCACTCTAGAACAGCATTTTTATCTCAGACTCGAAAACCAGAACTAGATGCGAAATTAAGTACAAGATAGACCACAAAACCACGGATGAGAAGCAGACAGAAGTTTCTATTAAACTGCCTATCCCCCTTGACGTCCCAGCCTTCTGTTCAGCCTCCCTAAAAGATCTATTAGTCCTCCTTCGTACTGCAAATACACCAGACTCTTTTTCACCTTCTCAGTAGCCTGAAATACCTACCAGACAAAGCCTCTGTAGAGTCCCACAAAGAACCTGTAGGCAAAAAAGCGGCTGACTAAAGCCACTTCTTCAGATCTCCACATCCTCCAAAGGATAAGAGCAAGGTCATGAACATAAATGGTTGGTTTGGCTGGGAAGTGACGGATGTGGATTAGAAGTGCTATAGGGAAAAGATTTAATGAAAACCTTTACAATATATAGAAAAAAATTCTCAGATTGCCCTATGGAAAGAAAGCCAATGAAAAATATGGCTAGAGAGGCTGGGTTTGGGAAAAATGTTTTCACTATTCACTGAATAATCTTTAGCTGAGATATAAGCACAAACTAGTAAATCTTGATGCGTCCACCGATCAGGCTAGAGAAAGAGTTATCATTACAGAATAAACGGTATACTCCTTTGGGCAGAGTTGGTAAACAGCAGTCTAGAGGGAAGCAAAAAAAAAAAAAAACACCAACCCCAAGCGTGTCCATTGCAAAGGAATTACAATAAAACCCCATGTGTTGCTGTAATGTTTCACGATCACGCAGGATGAGCCAACACCAATTAAAGGCCAAATTCTGCTTTGAAAGTACAAGCTAGCCTCCCATTTACAGCAGCAATGATGGAAGAGGCAAATTTTGGCCATGACCTCATCTTTTATTAACGTCCTAGGCACCAGAAGCCAGATTTACAAAGGTATTTTTTGTGCTAAAATTGCAGATGGGCCCATTGACTCAAACACAGGGATTTGCAGAAAATCCTCGCAGGATGCCTGAAGTGGCTTTTTTAAATTTTTAATCACAAACAAATGAATCATGTTAGAAAGAGTACACAAAAAGAGAACTCCTGCCATCACCACCAGCACTGATAGTTTTAAGAAACTTAAATTAAGCACCTCAATTCTAGGCACTGGAAGTTCTTTCTCTCTGTCATTTGTATGCACACACACATAGTCCGACAAAGCACCCCCAAAATTAAAACATAGATTAAAAAAAAAAAAACAAACAACCAAAACACATTGTAAACTTTTAGAAAAATTCACCATAGTACAGTAAAATTCTTTCATTATTTTCTCATCTTTTCAATTTAATCTGAAAAATGCACATCACATTAAGCCCTTCTCTCAATAAGTTTTCTATACATTCAACACACAGTAGGAACTACTCTTTTTTAGACATTTCAAGATCTATAATCAAGCCAAATCTGAGTTTTTCCAATGTAATTACTCTGAAATACTTCCTTCCTTTTTCATATGCATATATTGACTTAAGTTGCTTTTTGCATTTGAATTGGAGCAACTGAAATTGAAATTGAGCAAAACATTTAATTTTCTTAAATCAACACATTCTTTATACTTTCAAAACATGCTTCTGTTTTTTGGGGGGAGCAACGTGAGCATCCTTACTAACTCAGACTGGGTTTGGTAATTTCCCTGTACAGCAGGCTAATCAGTGCTTCTTCAGTCTAGAAAACAGCTCATCTTTTAAAATGTTGAGTTATTTCTTTGAATGATGTCTTTTGTCACATCACACTGGGTTGGGTTTTGTTTGGGGTTTTTTGGCTGAAATGTCTCCCTTGAATGCTTTTTGACCTAAGTTGGTAAAATTTAGATTACCTAAGTGTCTACAGTTGTCTGCATCATCCTTCTCTTTATTTGCTGTAGTCTACAGACCTTGAGATTCTTCATTTGACAGCAGTGTCATCGTCCAAGCCACTTACAGAAAAAATAAACACCGCAGCTACAGTAAGATCTTGAACTCACGCACTAGAGGGTTTTTGCATTTCATAAGTATTGCTCTTGGTTTTGAGGTGGTGCCTACAGTTCCCAACATGAAACTGATCCCTCCTAGGTATCAGATGATGTGTAATGAAAACTGAAAGGGAAGCTGAAAATAATAACTTGTTGACTGGTATTTTTTCCCCAGCTGTCATTCATGCCCACATCCATGCTTTCTTTTCTGTTTCCAAGTTAAATGTTTTAATTCTGACCAAGCTCGTGCTGAAATTCAACACAAAGCTATTTAAAATATTTAGGGTCTAATCTAACTCCCATTCAAGTAGATGGAAAGAAAGATTGATTTCATTTCTCTAAGAGCTGAGTTCGGAATAGCAAATGTTCCTGTATTTCTGCTAAGACAAAGGCCAGAGCAATATGTCAAACCGCTACTCTCAGTCACGTCAGAAGCGTTCCCCATGCATGTCTTAATAATGCCACATACTGATGAACCCAAAAGCCCTTTTCCCAATCCCATCCCAAGCTCCTCCTCACTCCTTCCTGACCCAAATCAATTGCTCAAAGCCTTGTCCACATTTTTTTCTAGTTACTTTCCTCATATTTACTGCCCAATTTATACTGGTTCTGCAGTGACGCTGGCCAAGTCGTTCCTTTCTGTCTGGAGAAAAACAAGGTGGGGCTTCTTTTTGTAAATAATTTTTACATGCACATTTTTGACAGTCCTAGGGATGAACTGAAAAATCTACTGTAAGGACTGAGCCGCAGTTCTTAAACAAACTTGCTTGGTTTTATCACTGGTGCTTTCTTTTTCCTTTCTCTTTCCTCTCTCTCTCTCTCTGTCACCAGCACCAACCATTTTCACTCCTGACATCACACTGTAATTTAAGAAAGCTCTTGTTCTACAGTTTAAAAGACTATTTTTATGACCGCTGCTATTCAGATATATCTTCTTCGAGTCTTTGTGCTATAGCTATTGAGGCAAGCAGGAGTCTCAAAAAGTCTATGAAAAGTGCTTATTAAAATTGTTATATCTAAAAAAGACTTGCTAAGAAATCTTTTCACAGGCTTTGACTCCATGAAGCAGCCATGATCTTCCTCCAAAATGTGCTCATCAGACAGACAAAAAAATACTTTGAGACAAATCAACAAACACAAAAAAAAAAAAAGAGGAGAAAACATGATACAGAAAACACTACCCTGAAGCAGAGTTCACATCCCAGCAAAGAAGAAACTCAAGGACTGCATAAAATTTACTAGGATGTTTCTTGTTGGTATTGATGTAAAAATCCACATCTTTGGTGAGATGAAGGATGGTAGTGCAGATCCTTGAGAGAGAAACAGGGCAGCACTTGAGTCTTTTATTTTAAGCACAGACCTAAGGATTGGCCTGAACCAGTCCCCAGCAGCAGGGCCACACAGCTCTTGATCAGGAGCCCGGGAGACCTTTCTCAGCACCCCGCAGCAGGGGCTCCTGTCCATGGCACGGGAGAGGTCTCCTTTGAGATGCAACAGCAGGGAAGCTGATTTTCTCCTCTTGCACGAAAGCAACCACCCAGTCACACGTTACCAGTTTGCAAATCACATATGTGTCAAGAATAAGATGGAGCCAGACTCCTGCGAAGTAGGAGCAAGAAGCCAACGGCACAAGCGTTCCTCAGCCGTGGTCTTCCCACATCAGCAGAGCAGCTTCTTTTGGTTCCCAACCCAAGAGATAGGACCCCAGAAAGGGAACAAAGAGGTGGGAGGCAGGACCTTGAAAAAGCTTCTGCTCCCAGAGCAAACCAAGGCATCTGGGGAGATCAAGGACAGGAAACCTGGCAGGTCTGAGTCCCTACCTGCTCAGTTATTCCTGTGTGCATGCTGAAGGAAATCCAGCGCTCACGTCTGCCTGTGGCACAGCAGCCCCTGCGCTCCCACTGCACAGGTCTGCAAAGCCTCATCTGAAACAGCTAAGGACAATGAAGTATAACGTTAAGTTCTATCAGTAACTCACACTGAGCTATTATTAATTACTTATTAAAGGGGGAACGTTATCCATATTATAAATCTTACATGAGTAAACAAGGAATATGAATGAGTGAGATCTATTCGTGTCAATGAGCACATCTCTCCCGGAGAGTGTTACAAAGCCACAGGATGTCCCCAAGTTTCAGAATTTGCATTCCCACCTCTGAGTTAGATGAAAGACCTGCAAAAGCATATGTATCTAGATAGCTCCTTAATGACTCTGCCTCTCAGGGGAATTTTGTGCATTGCTTATTCAGGAGAAAGACGGCAATAGGTTGTGCCATGCACACTTACCAATAATAATTGCGATTTAAACAGCTGTTTTCTTCTGGAGGAAAAAAAACCAACCAACCAAAACAAAACAAAACAACAACAAAAAACCCCACTTAACAGGCACCTACTGTCAATCCTCAGAATGAGGGAAAGCTACACATCTTCCAAAGATGCAGACAAGGAGCTGTAGGGTGGCAACTGGAACCATTTCTGTAGCCTAAGGCTGCATCTACGTTGCAATGAGAAAATACACGTGGAGGTAAACGGTTGGTGCTGAGGACCTAATGCCCACATTATTAAAAAAACGAGGCGGGTGGGGGCGATTTACTTCAGACAAGCTCTAGTCCAGTCTGATGGACTGAATGGCCGTTAGCCATGGGAGCGCTTGTCTCAGCTTCATCCAAGAGGAGCCGACTTCATGAGCTCCAAGACCGCCCTGTAATGCAAACCAAATGATGTTAACGCAGACAACTGGAAGAGCTATTTCAAAATGCATTCCTGATCTGAACAAAACCACTAATGCAAATGCACACCTCTTCATCCTGTTCCTCAATACCTTTGAAAACACCAAAAAAAGTCATGCACAAAGGCACAACTCAAGGAGAAGAGAGGTTGCACAGTCATTTCTCTTTTGCCCAAGCTCTTACACCTTTCATGTTGCTTTGATAATAAAGGGAACGAAAGTCTGAGGCAGAGCTATTCAACTAAGCTACACTCCATTGCCTGGTTTTGAAGAAGGACATTTCAAGCTTTTCTACCTTACCTATTGAGTATTCTAAGACAGAAAATTGTCTGTAATTTTAAAGTGTGGGGTTTTTTAAAAATTTTTCTCTGCATTAATGCGACACTTTTCATTTTATTTCTCTCTGACAATTCAGCAGTTTTCTCAAGCTAACCATTCCACCTCCAGTTTCTTTAACGCACCTATTTCTGCACGGCAGACAAGAATAAGCTGTTTTGTTAGGCAGTGCCTTTCCAATAGATGCTGCTGCGGCAGTGCTGGGCACCTCTCACAGCAACACCGAACTCTTCTTCACAGACCTTCAGTGCCAAACTTGCACATTGATTTTGCTGCGCCAGAATTAATGCTCCCAAAGCATCCTCCCTGCAGCATTAACAGGGGGAGCCCTGTTCTGGGGCAGGAACCGTAACAAGGGTGGGCAGAATTGCAGCCCCTCTCCCAAATATTTTCAGTTCTTCATTTTGCACCTTTCTTAAACTGGGAATTATTTTAAAAAAAAAAAAAAAACAAAAAAAAAACAACACGACTACTTCTCTTTTCCCAGGAGGGGAACGAGCAGAGCGAAAGCTGATTACAAACCATGCCCCCGCTGCAGGCAGCCACCCCCGCTCCCCCCAAGGCTGCCCACTTGTGTAGGCAGCAAGCAGCTCCCCGACAGCTCTTCCCTTGGGAATTGCAGTTTGATTCCAAAGATGTTGCGGCCCCAACCTCAACCCCCCTTTGGCAGGACGCCGGCTCTGTCCCCCGGGGCTGCAAAATGGCTCAATTCTGGTTTTAACATTAAGCTGCTTGTCTAACAGGTCTCCAAGGGGCTGGGCACCATCACAAAATGCCCTGGCTACATCACCAAAATTTTTACACCTAGCTAGATTAGAAAGTTAGGTGGAGAGCAGAGTGGCGTTTTCATCTAGGAGTGAAAGGAAGGGACACGTTTGGCCCCGCCATGAAAGAGGCAAAGGATTCGCGCTGCCCCGTGACCATGTCTTTCCGTGATACCTACCCGAGGTTCGCAAAGGAGTGGGGAACATCTCCACTGGCTTCACACGATCCCACCTCAGGATCTTAGCTCCGGCTTTACTATGCTTTAAAAAAAAATTCCGTTGTATAGAATTAGACTGTTTCTGTTCCTTCGTGATATGCATGATAGCAACACGGCAGAAATATAGTCCATGCCCTTAATTTAGTCTCTGTAAAGCTCTCGTGTTACTGCTTAATGTAATCAATTACTGAGTAATCTAAACTGTGCCCGCAAAATGAGCATAAATTGGCATCGAAGCTAGGACAATGCAAGTGGTGGTGTTAATTCCCAACCATCTATTGTAATCCTGTATTCATTGGAGAGATTTCTCTCCTGGTGAAATTTAAAAGCTCTTTACACAAATGACTGCTTTCCTTTGATGCAGAACAACAGGAAACATTTTTTTAGCACTAAAATTATACAAAACATACTATGCATATATATGCACAAACAGAAGAGAACAAGCAGTAGTTATATAGATTCTGGACTCATTTGCTTTAGTGGATAAATACCAGGTTTTAGGTAAAGTCCATATACGAAAGTACAGGACATGTCCATATATACATATATATACACATTCCTTCAGTACAGAAAACCCCCTCAAGAATTATTTAGAACTTCACTTTGCATTAATTACAAAATAAGCCACTCTTGCGGAAGGCAAACAGCAAATGGGGAATGAGTTGCATTATTGCAGAGCGAGGTGAGGCGAGCAGCCTGGGAGCCCTGCCCTCCTCTCAGCTCCATTTTCTCTGGGGAAAGGAGGGAGCCGGCGATGTTGGGAAGACTGCACGACCACGCTCACGCGCTCCCTCGCTCCCTCTTCCTCTCACTCTCTCCTGTCTTTTCCTTCTCTCGCTGCCGCAGAGCTTTCCAAATGAAGAAGCTGTTTCCATGACACCAAACCCTTAATTTGAAGCATACATATAAACAGCCTGGGATTGTGATCACAATGCACCATTTCATATTTATTTTATTCTTTTTTGGTTCTGCTTCGGACAGAGACAGGCAATCCTTATGAAACTCAACATAACAATTACTGATTATCACCAGCAAGCAGTTTCACCTTTACTGTTTTACAAATACCTTGATTTTGTTCTCTATTCAATTTCTTGTCATGTTTAATAAACCTAAGAAGCAGGCTAGTTGATTAATCAGACTGCATTGTGTTTGTGCTTTGTACTTGTTCCCAGATCCATCTCCCTGGTGCTTTTTTGCTTTTGGTGAGGTCTTAACTCATCACATCCTTTTTCCTCACTGTTTACTTTTCCTCAAAAGCTATTTTTCAGTTGTTCTCTTCTCCAGAAAGCTGTTTTATAGTCTTCTATCATGGCAAACATACAGTAAGGAACTACAAATGTAAATATTCTCTTATTTTATTTACCTAAATATTTATCTATTTATCTAAAAGATCAATAAAATAACATTCTTGCATATAGAAGCTGTAAGAAAATACATGCCACATTAAGAAAGGCATCATCTTGAACTGAGTAACGAATGGCACTACCATCAATGGAACATACCCAAAAAAGCCATTTTATTTTTTAATTCCTTAATTGTGTCTACTTAACTACACAGATTTGCTTTGTTTCTTAAAGAAAGACTTTAGTCAAAATATCCTCCGATTGAAACACTGTAATTGTTTGACTCCCAGCGGAATGGAAGTAGAAAGCGAAGATGGCAGGAGGATGAAGGGTTTGTGCATCCATAGCATCCCCTCTCTCACCCAACTACTGCTGTAACTGAACTGCAGCGGCAGAAGCATCGTGCAATAGCGGTTAAGTATTATTCATATCCTTAGCTTCGTTAACAAGCCCGAGACACCTACAGCATATACACCCACGCACACGCTAAGGCAACAGCCAGGGAAAGCGTGCATCTGCTGAACGCGTTCTGTCCCATTGCTCGGCGCCCGCCCGCGGGGTGCAGTGCCCTCAGCTCGCTTCTCAACCACAGTAGCTCGAGTCCCACTGCTACCCGGAATGAATTACGCTGTGGCTGCAATTCACGTGGCGTTCCTAAGTATGCGGGGGGGGACGCAGGGAAAATGAGAAGGTGGCACATTTCCTTCTCGCCTTCGTTGGTATGCTCGCTGTGGAGTAGCAGCTTGTACCTTTGGGCCAGATGTTTCACTGTCCTGAAAGACATGAAGCAACAAAGAACAAAAACATTGGGAGCAGCATTTTAATACGGAGGCCTGAAGACTGCTCCCGAAATCAGCACACAAAAGACAGCGCTAAATAAATCAAGCAACTCGATGTAAGGGCAAAATCAGCACTGTCCCTTTTCTTCTCCACAGAGTATCATAGAATCATAGAATCATTTAGGCTGGAAAAGACCTTTAAGATCATCGAGTCCAACCATTAACCCAACATCCAGAAATTCCTGTGGGCAAAGGAAAGGAGCAAACTCCATGGCTTTATGGGACAAGATAACCACTGACACACTTGCGAGCAGAGTGATATATTAGGATACAGGATGCTGGGGGATTTCAGAATTGGAGCACTAAATTATTTTACTGATATCTTTTCCCTGTCCAGGGGGGCTTCTGTATAATACATTTTCCCCCAAAATCAGCCTGTTCCAAAGGCCAAGGAAGGCAGCAAGACTCCCCGCGCTGATGACACCAGCCATCCCAACAGGTAAAAAGTGCTGCGTGCGCTGTGAGCGGGTGGCTGTATCGCCACTGAGGGCACGTCCACAGAGCCTCACAGGAAGCAATAAGATGAGTAAAGCCAGAAATCCCCTAAATAGCAGAAAACACTCAGGATATAGAAATGCAAAACACAAGAGCAACCAGCAAAGCCAAAGGGATGACACCCAGAGCTGAAGGGGACGAGACCGCTAGGTGACCACTGGAGTACCTTCGTACCTGTGCTACTCCCTTCTTCCACAGGGCTACTGCAGCCAGACACGATCTCCCCTCCAGCCCAGTCACCAAGAGGAGACAACAGCGGACAATATCCTCCAGTCCCAGCACTGCCATGGTGAGCCTGGCACTCGCCACCGAGGGGCATCTCTAATTTTCTAGCCCCTTTCCAAAAACAGCACCTGCTTCCCTCTCCAAGTGGGGTCCCTTCAACGCCAGGAAAAAAAACCTCACCAGGGTAGAGATGGTCTTGGGATGCCTGCAATGGACCCCCAGCCCCATCTCACCATTCCCTCACACAAGGGCTGCATGGTCCCCAAAGGCTGTTGTGGAAGAGAGTCGGTTGTGTACAATCTGGTGAGTCTTCATCAGCAGCGTCATCCTCTCCAGGCGATTCATGCCAAGCTAAAGGCTGATGGAGCCACTGACCCAGTAAACATCACTTTCTAAACCTGGCCAGCCCTGGGACACAATCACAAGGATTTCTGGGCATTGCTACCCTATACATATATTGACAACTGCTGGATTATTTACCCACCCCTTTGTGGGAAGGCTAGAAGGAGAGGAAGTAGCTTGTGGTATTTTGGGCACTCACATGAGACCACAGAAGAGCCAGGCTCCAGCCTGCTGCACTACAGGTTTGGAAACCTCGAGCAAGTTTTCTGGTCATCTGTCAGAGAGGGACAACAGCAGGGCCACACATCACAGGGATGAGGTGAAGACAAATACGTGGGAGCACACACGAGCCTGCAGCAGCGGGTACTAAGTGATGTGAAAACCTTGAGAAAAGCAGAGGGTTTGGGGTTTGCAGCATCCTCATCCCTGCCTTACAAAAGGGCTACCTTAATATTGGGAAACCTCAAGGAACAAGAGCATCAAGCCTGGAGGGCGAAGTGCGACCCAAGCCCCACTGAGGGGTCTGGACATCGTGGCGTGTGCTCGGGGCTTCTTCATCGCTTGCGGAGAGCAGGACAGTCTCTAAAGATAATTTGGGACGTGACAAGGAAATGAGACAACGACAGATTTGAAAGTCAGCTGTAGGAAAGAGACGGGGTGACCAAGGAAGGACAGAGTTACTTGCTGGATCGCGCAGACAGGACGACACCAGAGATAAGTGATTTGAACTGCAGAAAGGCCTTTTGAGTTGTGGGGTAGGGTTTATTAGGATGCTGCCGTTCTGTGTGTTGTTCTGAGAGCTATTCATGCATCTCCGGCTTTTAGTTGAATGATATTTTTTCCCTTTAATAAACTTGCTTATTAAGTCTCACTGTTACACCAAAGAGGTAATTTGGTTTTAATTTATATCTCTCTGTGTGCTTTCCATAGCCATTGCTCCTTTAACTTTTTCTTCCCCATCTGCCAGTCTTTTTAAATCTCTGTTTTTTGTGTGAGTCTTGTAGGCCAAGGATCATACCTGCTTCTATTTTTGGAAACCACCTACAGGGAATAAATTATGGTAATTAAGTCCAGCAGAATTAGATTGTAGTGACTGCCAGACATGGAATAGTCACTGTCAGATATCCTCAGAACAAGATAATCTGTTTTTTGCCCTCAAGGAAGAAAGAAACAAGGAAGATGCACCAAGTCAGTATTATGAAAGTGCCTCTGTCTCTCATCTCTGGAAAAGTACATGGTGAATGCTGCATACAGCCAGGGAATCATGGAGAGAGCACCAGGCATTTCAGCTTTACCATAGAAAGTATATAATAATGTCAGTGACTGCTGAATTTAAAATTGAATTCTACTAAAGTTCCCATCTGAAACTACACTTATTCCCTTCCTCCAGGCTTTTGGAGGAGGAGAGGGGGTATAAAGGTAGAAAAAAGCTTTGAATGCAATTTTCATTTTACACATTTCTGATATTTGAAATGTTTCAAAATGATTAATGCTCTGCATTTGGCCTCAGACCAAGTGGTGGCTTATCTAATATTATGTTTATGAAAAATTTGAAAAGGTGAAAATACCATTTCCCATATATTCCAACTAAAATCTGTCCATTTATGTAATGGAAAAAATGGTCAAGTGTCCCAACATCAAAGTAAGTGTGTGGCATAGGCCTCCCAGAGGAAGAAAAATAGATTCCCATGCGAAGGCTCTCAGTTCCGTAGTTTTAAGGTGAAGGATGCTGCAGCTGAAGTAGCCACACATCTGACTCAGACACTTCAGGCTGCAACAGCGTGATGCTCTAGAGGTAAGGCAGTTTAAGAAGACAAGGTGCAGACTGAATTACCCTAGCTTGCTCTTGACTGCTTTATGCATTTTTTCCTCTACTGGTGCCTCTAAATGTTTAAAGATGAGCTGTGAGGAGGAAAAAAAAAAAAAAAAAAGTGTTCTTGTGCCCTTTCCTTGCTTCTTCTTGGTGTATTAAAGACAGCTGCAAGAGCTGGGAGTCCAGCTTGTTTGTTTTCTGCTGGTTTTTTTTTATCGAGAATGCCAGTTTTGTTTCTTGTATGAGTGGCAGTCATTTGCAACTAGGGCCATGAGAGTCCCACCGACTCTCCTGGAGCCTGGCTTTCACAGCTGTGGAGCAGATCTGGGTGTCTGCACATATGAAAATTAAATTATTCTGAATATTTTTTTGCCTTTTTGTCTAACTGATGCAGCTACAACCATGTGGATTAACATATCCATATTTGTCTTCCTGTAAAAAGTATCAGTATAAATTGCAGAGCTTCACAGACTTTTACCATAGTGGGTCTGTTTCTGTGGCCTCTCTTCCCAGGTGGATGCTGCTGAGTTAAGGAGATAGTATCCCTGGAAGGGCTTTTCTTTCCAGTAACAAACCACTCTGACAGTGTAAGAGGAAACTGGAATACTCCAAATATTTTTCTCCATGCTAAGAATCATGATACACAGGTGACACGATTGATGAAGCATCAGGAGAGCAGAAGGGAACAGACATTTCGGGTACGTGCCAGATCTCCCTTTAGGCTGTTGCATTGTGAGCCTGCCTCGGGCGGTTTTCCTCCTTCCCCAGCAGCAGCATACCATCCCAGAGCAGCAGAGCTCCTCCGCGGTGCGGGGCTCTGAATGGACCCAGGGCAGAGCAGAAACCACCTGGAGTCCTCCCAGCTGAAAGAAGCTGCCAATATCTGCCTAAAACCTGAACGTTTCTAAATAAACATCAGAACGGATAGGGAGATGCATCCCTTTTTAGTCAGCATTTACATTCTCTCGCGCTCATATTGCAAATGTTTTGTTGAAATCAATCCCTTTGAGATTTCCGTGATGGCTGAAATAAAAAGAGAGGATTTTGGGCAACAGCTGACCATTGAAATCAGGGGCCTAAGCCCCATAGAGTCCAGAAGGTCAGCACCTTCCCCTCTGAATCTGTGACTGATTGCAGATATTAACATTTCCTCAACCACACATAATAGCCTTGAGTAAGGAAGCATTTCAGGACACTAACCTCAGTAATTAGTCTCCTGTATCACCTCCTTTAAAGGATATATACTGAGAAGGAGGCAATGAAGAAGTTCAAAGAAATTAGCCCTTTTTGCTATACCTTCTCTTGTTTCCTCAGGCTAGCCCTAAGGAAGAGAGAAATTTTGCATTGGTGGCTGACAGCCCTCCGATGGTTGGGCCTTTGGTCATCTACTCTTTTCCCTCTCTTAAGGAGGAGCTAGTTTTTTGGCACTTGTGTAAGATGTTGTAGATGTTTCTTTCAAGATCTCTTGGCTAGAGATCTAGCCCCCTGATGTTTTCTTTCCTTATTCCAACGTGCTTTCAGAATAGCTTTGTGTACACCTGGCAAAGCAACGCGTACAGCCAAGCAGTTTGGATACCTCTGCCCAGCAGCCCTCTCTTCATCACTGCTTAGTGATGGGAAAGTCTCCACGATATCTAGAAGACATTTATCGTAAAGATTTTTACTTTATTTGTTACTGTCAGGATCGGTGAGTAGTTTGGTGAGAGGAAAGCAGCCAAAGATGCAGAGTCCAATAAAAACTCCCCTGTTTAATGACAACCCTTTCCTGATCACAGATTTCTGAATCACTCTGTTCTGTCTTAATCTGTCTTCTGGCTCCATACCACCCCAGCTGAAAAAAGCCCAAACGTATATACGCAACCAACACATCTTACTATAACACCATAGTTTGCATGTGTTTAGGGATAAGGAGCTGCAGGAAACATGACATACAAATGATAAGAAAGCAGCACCGTCCCCGCACCGTAGACACAAACACGCTCCCTTCAGAAACAGGAATCCCTGAGTTGCCGCCACGCGAGGAACCTACAGCTCAGGCTCTGTAACAAAACAGTGGGAAAATCTGTTTTCTCCAAGAAGTTGATACGGTGTCACTCCGGTATGGAGCTATTGAGTGGCAGCTACCTATCTGGTGAGCAGCACCAACTGCATTTTTACATTATGAAACCATATGTCTTTTTAATTAAAAAACGGTTGCCTGCTTGAGGCTATTTATATCCATATTTCCTATGCAAATTTTAATAGCCAAATAACAAACCACTAGATAAAGAGATTTATAATAGAAACGCTGACAGACCTCTGACTATAACATCCTAAACTGTGGCATTATAGCAACTTGCGTAGAAGCTTCTACACCCACAGAATTTCAGTCCAAGCCCAGCTCTTGGGACTGCTGTATTCCACTTTTCAAAGCAAACATAACAATTATCTGGATACTGAAGGATAAACCTGGGCAAGTTACATGAACATTTTAATTAAAGCACATCTTGACAAAAGATCAAGAAGAGAATGGTGAGGTAACATCCATTAAAAAAGTGTGGAGACAGCTCTGATATATTTTCCAGTCGTAGAAAAGGTAATTGGATGAAGTGAAGAGGAAACAAATTCAATGTGATAAATGTAATAGATATTTATTGCTACAAAGGATTAGCTGAAATTACCTTCAAGCATGAGCTTGATGCTAGATATGATAATTTGATAAGTAGAAACTGCCTTTCCCTTTCATATTATATCGACTTCTTTTATTATGATGTACCATAAAGGGAAAAAAAAAATCACATTATGGATTTGCTGGCCTGTGGGATAACCTTGAAATTGTGCTACTGAATTTCTACATCTTTTTTTAGATCTCCAGGATGGGACCAAAATAGTGTTGAAAGTACGTGGAAGATTAAAGCGAGGAAGAATGCGGGTAAATACAGAGCGTGACCTTTTCTTTGCGCAGAGAAAGCCCCTGCGACCTCCGCTCATCGGGAGTCAAGGCACAAATGAAAGTGCCTAAAGGGAGGAGAAAAAAACCTTACCCAGAAAGACAGCAAAACTTTCTCAGCCAGGAGCATTCCTTATCGAATGAGAAAGTGTTACTTTAAACCATCTCTCTATACATATTACGTGTATGTAAATACGGGCAACATATTCATTTCACATCTACACTAGCTCCTTGCCACAGGTTGTAATGAAGCACATTGCATTTGCCATTGTAAATAATGACTCATGTACTATCTATAGTAAACTGAGCGGAGAGGGATGGCACAATAACTACAAATACAAAACAAATGTGTGGTTTTTATAACTTCTGTCTTCTTGTAACTATCCTCTTCTGCTCTCCTTCAAGCAAAAACCCGTATGTAGCAGTGTTGCCTGAACAAGGAGCGTTATAAACAAGTGTTATAAACAAGGCGTGTTATAAAGAGTCGAGAACCTATATTTTATCTGCAAAACAGACTTACTGACATCTCTAGCATTACAAAGTAGTTGGATTCTTTCTAGACTGTAAGTTACGCAGAGATGGGACCTGTGTCTGTAAGACGGTTCCTAGCACAGTGGGGCTGCTACTACAATATTAATAACAAATTACATACGTAGCCCAAAGGGTGGGACCTTTTGCTTAAACTGAAAAACCCACCGAACAAGTGTATGACACCATCAGACACACTCGCTCCAATTTGTTCTAACTCGGTATTGACATTTTTCTCCATTATCCATCACATTCGTGAGATTTTAATATAATTATTTCGGAACGTTGCTAAGCCATTGTCTGCTCTTGGAAATTTACCAAAATAGCTACAATTATTCTGAGATGGTTTATTTCAATATAAATCCCAAAGCGGGCACTCTTATTCCAAAATAAGAGTTCCTATTTCCAATTTAATTTAATCTAGTTCTAAAACAGCCTCCTGGGAGCTTATTCTGGAATAGCTATTTTGGTGCATTTCCAAATGTACGGAAGCCCACAGTCAGGGATTGGAGCCTGGAGTTTGCTGAAGAGAGAACTCTGTTTCCGCTTAAAAAAAACATTCAAACCAAATAAGTTTAAGAAATCCATCCATTTCAGAAATGCAAGCCCTTATAGAAAAAGGAGAGAGATCCTATTTCAGTAATAGCAATTGCTTAACTCTGCACGTGTTGATATCAATTATTGTTTCACATCACAAATCCTCATCAGAGGAGCCACTCACAAACCTCCACCACCCCCGTTTTTTTCATCTAAACATCTACTGTCTAAGCAAAAGCAGAAGAGCAAAAAATAAGAGGCAAAAACTAAACCAAGAAAATAATCTAGCTTAGGCAGCCTTCTGATCCTGAGAAAAGAGAAATGCCAAAATCTGCACTAGCTCAGCCAAAGGCTTCACATCAGCTGTTAATTTCAAACAAAAGGGATTCAAATGCTGACCTGCTGGGCAGTATACAAAACCTACAACGGACAAACTCTAAGAGAAGTAGAATAAAGCTAGTACGCCTACGTGGAAAAAAAAAGGTATTTGTTGGTTTTGAAAACCAACTATACCTTTTACTACACTGAAGCCTAAACTTTCTAAAATTTCTAGAATACATAAAGGAACTTGGAGAAGATCTCCGTTTTCTATATTAGCAGAAAACTTTTGCACTAACTTAATTTCTCATGCAACCCTCCTAGAGTCTGTGGAAAGTCATAAAGTATTAAGGAAATATTTGGTACTATTCCTCTAGGATTTCCACTATATTGCGTACTAAAAGCATTTAAACAAGCAAGCAAAACAAAAACAAAACAAATAAAAAAAAACCAAACCAAACTAAAACAAAAAAAAAAAACCAGAGCCTCCTAATTCACCAAATGTAGATATTTGATTCTACTGAGTTATTTCTATTACATCTGTCCCACAGATGTTACTAAGAGCCATGGTCTATCCTTTATGGATTTTGAAGACTAGCAACAACACACCTTTTTTACTCTTTTTCTACTCATCAGCCTAACGAGAATTCAAGGCTTTCTTATTTTCCATACAGCCCCGTTTGCAGCCTGACCATGCACAAAACATGCACAACAGCATTAACCAAGACTGCCACCAGCATCCCACGGAGCCAGAAAGTGTCAGATCTGTCTTGCATCCCATGGTCACCTTTGAAATCTATCCTGGGTACCACAGATGCATGGATCCCCTGTGCTCATGCCTGCGCTCTCCTCTGGGATTTCCCAAAGCCTACCCTAACCCAGCAGCTCCACAAGGGCCTGCAAAGGCAGCAGTGCTGTCCTTGTGAGCCAGCCGTCTCACAGCGTGGCGTCACCCTGGGTCACGCGTCACGGGCAGCCAAGACCTTGGAGTCAGGGAAGGAGTCTCCTGCTTTGAATGACATCCCCTTGGCAAGCCAAACATGTGGAAAGGAAAGGAGCACAAAGAGCAGCTTCATGTCCCTTCCCCACCCCCAAAAATACATCAATGACACCTGCAGCAGTAGTGCTTCAGATCCGCAAAGGGAACGTGCCATGATCTTGGCTCTCCCTCTTCCACAGGCAAGATTTGTTCCTTCTTCCTCCAACTGCAGAGGAAAAGCAATGGTCATCCTCTCCCCCATGATGCTGAGCTGTGTTTCACAACCAAAAGAGAGACCTCAGCATGTCCTGAGCTGTACAGGCCAGCTCTGTCCGAGTTGGAGACCAAAGAGCAAGAAATGACAAGAAAAACTGTAGGCTGCCCCACAAGTCCCGTGCGACTCTGTCTGATCAATCCCTCCCCTGAGATGTCACCGTCCCTCTTTGGGATAGCTTCCACCCAGAGTTACCTCCACCTCGCGGTATGCTCCTCACCTCAGTGTCTCAGTAACATCATCACCGCGCCGAAGCTGTGTGGGGTGCAAAGAGCTGCAAAGTGAGCGAATATCCCCATCTAGCGTCCCTGAGTACTAAAGAGCATATTCTGCTCTTTCCCATCTCTTTTATCCCTTTCCAGCCGTCCTGATTCTTAGTGAGAAGGAAGTTGGTGGATTTTTCTTCTCACCAAATGAGAGACTAAAAATTACCGCTGCCTAGCAGATGGGCACTGTGCAAGCTCTGGGCACGCAAACAGCTCGGCCAGCGCGCTGCTAATTACATTTCTGCAAGTCCAGTCTGAGCTTTCTCTTGAGCAACAGCTGCTTATTATTCCATCGCGCATGGTCGATCTCTGTGAGGTTTCTTTCTTGGCTCCGTTCTGCTAATCTGACCACAAGGAATTGGCAAATTAGTTCTAGAGGATAAATCAAAGGGGTTTTCGTGTGGCCCTTGCCCCCTGTTTTGCATACAGTGCTTCCAGCTCACGACCGTCTCCTCAGTTCTTCTAGAAAAGCTCTCTGGCTGCAGTAGCATGTTATTTGAGGGTGAAATGCATTAGCCTCTGTTTGCTCCAAATTTAATTCATCTATTTAAATAATTTAATACAGCATCCATCAGTATGAAAGCTGGGCAAATTGAATCCAAAGGATTTGAAGACACATAGATTAAATAAACTACCTTCAAATCCTGACTCTCAAATTATCACTGTCCCTGGATTAATTCTACCTTAATTAGACCAAATAATCTTCTCAAACTGATTAAATTAGTGAAATAAAGATGAAATAAACATAAAGCAAAAGCAAATGGAATATAAACAACCAGAAAGCATAAGCCATAATACAGAGCCTTAAATCATACACTAAAACTCATTTAGTTTAGGTTCTCATTAGAGTTCAGTAAAATCATGAGTGGCATGAAGGAGATAAATAAGGCATTTTGTTTTTCAAAATACAAGAACTAGGGGGGCATCACACGAAATCTTCAGTCAGGGCTTTAAAAAAAACAAAAGCAAGGACTTTCTGACAGAGCGAGTCATTAAATTGCCAAAGTCATTGCCTCAAAACACTGCAGATGCTGAAAGCATAAGTAGGATTTGACAAATTAACAGAAGAAAAGTCCACAAAGAGTTATTAAATACAAAGATCAGAAAAATCTTTAAGCCATAAACTGCTAAGGGGTGGGAGAGCATATTGGGGAAATATCACTCAATACTTTCCCTGCTGTTACACCCTTTCCTTAATTATCAGCTACTGTCAGAAACAGGATACTGACCTCGACGGTACTTTGGTCTAGCATAATGGGGCTATTCTTATAATCTGACAAGTCATGAATTGGATATACTTTAAAATGTTGACACTGGCTTCAGAGTATTACACCAGAAGGTGACTAAAGAGCATCCAAGCTAAACTCAGCTAATGGAGTTTAGGATAACAATTAGTCTCTCAGGCTTATCTAACTTGCGAGAGTTGTTCATGTTGCAGCTCCAGTTAATTGTCAGATCATTAAGCATCACTATTGTAAATGCTAAGGCAGACATTTTTCTACAGCAATGGCTTATGATGACAGTTAGTCAGCACGGTACAACAAAAAAGACAACACTACTCTAGAAAAGGTCCCAGGCTAACAGCTTCATCAGCAACAAGGAATTTTAGGACAAAAAAAAAAAGCAATATCTTCAAAAAAGACCCCATAATTTGGGGACAGGATCCAAACGTTTTGCAACAACTGTCCCACCTAGGTAGCTAGAAACCGCAGTCAACATGTCCTTGAAGTTTCTGGATAGTCCTTTGGGAGAAAGCATAGACGAGCACATTGTCCTTGCCCCATCTGGATTGTAATGAATAGCAACACTCAGATATCAGGGTCAGAAAGATGTTTGCCCAAGGCAGCCCTCAGAAATGAGAGGCAGACCAGGTCACCGCTCCAGAAGACAGTGTAGCCCCAGTAATAGATTCAAAGAGAAGTAAGGAATTGAACCATTTTTATACCCTTTCAGTAAGTGGTGCAGACCCATGCCCCATCACTTAACAGGCACCACCACCTGGCAGACCGATTTCCCGTCTTTGACTCCAACATCAAAATTTCAGAGGAGTAAAACATTGCGTCAGCTCAGTTTTAAGCCAGCTAGCCTAGGTAACACTAGCAGGAGAGTTGCTGGGATTCTGAGGGCTTGCATAAATACCAGCCCTGCTTTTTGCAGTCTGTGCTGAGTTCCTTCTTACCACGGTACCTTGCCAGCTGTGCCTGAGCTTGCTGGAGCACGGACTTACAACCAGCTCCAGTGCGGACACATCTGATGACTGAGTTGCAACCGGTTAACCTGTTTCAACCAAGGAGAAGATGTTCAGTCCAGAGATGCCTCTGAGAGGAAGCAATCCATGCAGTGCTCCCTCAAACCAGAAAATGACCTGAGAACAAACGCAGCAGTTAATAATCAATATTGCTATACCCCAGGTCTCCTGCCAGAGCTGGATCATCACATCAGCTGTATTTTTCAGAAAAGCCAACTCTTCAATTTTAGCTGCTAGAAAAATTTGCATATAATAGGAAAAAAACCTAGATCGATGCAGCCTGCAGGCCTGATTCAGCTCTCATTGTCTTCAACAGAAAGACCCCCGATGCCGTCCCAGGACTGGAGTGCAGCCTTCAGAGTCACCTGGAAACATAAAACCCAATGGGACCTTTTGGATATCGAAGCTGCTTTCAGAGGCCAGGTGAGGACAGCCCAGGCCTCCATAAAACACATGGAGGAAAGAAAGGACAATTACCAGGAGCACCAAAGTGAGCTCACTGCCTTTCCTACCCACATCGAGAGCCCTCAAAAGGCCCCCAGGCAGGCAGGTGCTCCCAAAGGTGGCATCAGGGCATGCAGGCTGTCGGCCAGTATGGGGTAAGCGCCTCAGCGCTCTGCTGCATTTCACAACAGTAGCAAAACAAGCTCTTTTTCCTAGCTTTCCCCTGTTCTTCCTCTCTTGGTTCCCTATGCAAGGTCTGTCTCCATCTTCTACCATCATCTTGCCATAGCAGGAACAGCCAAATACCTTAGCCCGGAGTCAGCAAAATATAACGCCTACCCTGCTGGCTGTCCTGCGCCAGCTCTCTCTTTGCATCTCCCTTTGGGTAACAATTCTCAGCCATACTCACACATTTCCTCCACCAGACCAAGCACCACTCTTACTGGTACTGACCTCTACTCTTGAAACAGCCTTCAAAACCCTTATGGAAGGCTTCCCTCCACCAGTCACCATCCTGGCCCATATTCAAACAGCCTTAAAATGACAAAGCCTGGATCCCTGCCAGCTCCAATAATGCAGATCCAAATGACTTTAAATCTCTCTTTTTTCCTCCCTGCATTTTCCATCCAGGGTGTTAAGACCCACAGAAGAAAACTCCGTCTCCCTGCATTTTTCTGTAATTTGCAATGCCACCCATCAAGTGGTACAGTAGAAACAGTTAATCATATAGGCTTGGGATATGCATAAGCTGTGCTGTAAAGGTGCTAATAGATATATTTGAATTCAAAAGATATCTGAGAGGCAGAAAATAATACCTTATTAGTATGCTACATGTGTGTGCAAAGCAGCAGCCTGTTCTCTAAAATATGTGAACAAATAGTAGAATCAAAGCCTTTGGCCTCTCCTGTAAGAACTCATTAAAGTCAGTAATCTTTATCACTTTTCTCATTAGAATTATTAAATCCATTGATTACCATAGCACATCATTTTGGACCATTGCAAAAATATTACACGTAGGAAATCTGCATTTCTATATGTTCACAACCACTCATATCTATTTCTGGGTCCAGCCTCAGGTATCAGCATCCCACTGTTCCCATACAACTTGCTATTTTCCTAGCATTTAGAGAAATGTGTTGAACCTGGATCAGGATAGGAATCAAGCCCTCAAAATGAGCTGTTAGTTCATCTGCTGAATAGGGATTGAAAGAACGCAGCACAGGTTCATCTTCAACTTGGTGACCTTTATTTCTGAGAACAGGCATTTTCCTCAAATAAGCTTAATTTATATGAACTCCTGTTTCTGTCTTTGACATGCTTCTGGTTTGCAGGTTGTTTTCTCCTATTCTCTTTGCGCATTGTACGAGTGACAGCCTTCACAGGACATACCCAACTGCACGCATGACTGAGCGCCCATTTTAAGGGGTCAGGCACCGAAGTTCTCCATAGACGTATGGGAGAATAAGAACAGTGGAGCACACAAATTATGGTAAGGCAGCATCATAAGAAAAAACTTAGACAAAACAAGTATACCCAAGCAACTAATCCAAGTTTCATTGTGGCTACTTAATGTGCTCTTGTTGGTCAACTCGGTACCTCCATCACATCCATCACATTTACATCACAGCTTCAGGATATGGAAATGATTCTGCAAGATACAATCTGAAATAAAGTGATCATTTCTTTTTAAATTTTGGTGCCTGAGGGGGAGAATAAATACTAGGCTATTCGAACTTAATGAGAGTGTTTTCACTGACACAGGGAGGCACAGGATTTCAACCTGTTCTCTTTTTAAGCTGAATTTCACCATGAAAAATGGCTAAATGGGTTGTGCCTCCCACTGTCACAGCACTCTGTGGGGACCAGGGGCACGATTCCATTAAAAAAAGCATTAGGCAGGCGCTGCCTCTAGATGTTCTCCACCCCCATTCAGTTCTCTAATGTACAAACTGGCACAGTGAAGCGTGTCAGTAGAGATCGTGTTTTCACGAGCAAGAGGTTACTCTTGCAGTAACTCTTCATGGTTAATCGGGTCTCGACCGGCAAACCCAGGCGAGACGAAAGTTGCGCCCATGGGCTTCTACAACATTTGTTGTACTTTCATTTGTAGCTAAATAAGTAAAACAAAACAAAGCAAATCCCCTCGGGCATATTCCACCCTCTTGGCCAAATCCAGCTCCATTTGGGCTGTTCATCATCTGATCTTCCAGGATCTTTAACGATATGAGTCAAGCTAAGCACTCCCTGCCGACCAGGACGCCGGGAAGACGCCTTCCTGCAGGAGGGCACAGCTGACCAAGTGCCACTTCAGCCGCATCGAGCACGGAGGGAAAACGCGTCACTAACACCGCAGCTCGACGCTGGCTTTGCAAACCTGATCTTTCCACCCAACGTTGTCTTGAACAGCAAGGAGATTGTATCCACGTTGCATCCAGCACGCTAGCTGCCTCAGGGGTGCCAAAGCAAAAAGAAAACAAAACCAGAAATGTCTGTAACAAACACTTTCACTTCTGCAATCACAAAAGCCGTAGAGAATTTGGAGCTCTAGAAAGTGAAGCTTCCAGTTCATCCTCATTTCCTGGGAACAAGGTGGTGCTCCAGCAAAGCATACAGCACATTTACATGAAAGGCAGATTCACATACTATATGAAGCACATGCATCTATTTGGTTCTCCAGGGATCGAAACATCCATTCCCTTTTTTTAAGGATGAATCATGCCTATAGCAATTGTGTTTTCATTAGTTAACATTGAGTCTGTCTTTCCTGATAGAAAAAGACACAAATTAATTTTTAAAATTATGATGGAAAAAACCCACTCCTCTTCTGCAGGACATTTAAACATTGCCTAATCATGTGCAAATCTCTAAAATTAACATTTATATAGTGTTTGGCTCATCACTTTTTGAATTAGTCACACAGTAAAAAATTTTACTCTTTCTATACTGGGTCCTCTGCATCACCTTTGGAGGGTATTCCACAAAGTACGGGTGTATGTATATTCAAAACATACTTGCATAAAGCCTGTACTGCAAAACATAAAATTCTCAAAACTTGTTAATCTACCTATGGGTTCTCAAAGTTGAACTGCATAAAACCCCAGTAGAAATGCAAAACACTGAAGACTTGCTTACCATTTTTGCATTTGTACAGCTGCCAGGAAGATGCAATATTTTCTGTCAGTATTTTTCAGTTGAATCTTTATTGACAACATTATTATTTTGCTGACACTGTGTATTGATTATCACCTGTCCACAAAAGTTTCCATTTTGAGTTTGTGATTTTTAATGTTAAAGCTAGAAATTGCAGGGTTCCATCTGCCACAGATATCATGGAAATTACTTGACACTTTGGGGTTCTTCTTCTGTCCCTGAGTTTACAGCATGGGCAGCTTCACTGTAGAGTTTAGGATCTCTTAAAAAAATTATCTCTCAAGTGAGTGAAAACTATTGCTGCTGGGGGAGCTCAGTGGGTAACGGACACACTAGGTACTGCTACACACTCAGTTCAGAGCATTCATTGGGCATAACTGGAATTGGAAATAATTAGATGAATATTTCAGTTCTGACCCGTGCCTGTTCCTCTAATCCTCTCTGTTGCAACTGTATTTGCTGCTCAGCGATATCAGTTTTAATACCCAGTTCCTAATTAGTGTTATCAAGCACCTCTCTCTCAATTCCATTATGCAGAACTGGATGAAACGTTAGGTAAAGTGTAACCCCCAGGTGAGCTCATATTACAGTTTCCCTCCTGGTTTCTATATGTGCTCTTGATGTTCCACTTCAAGCAACGGCAGATTCCTTGTAAGCACTGAAATCGTTCAGCTGGGTCCCCAGGGCACCCCGAAACACAGCAGACATCACACAACCTGTGTCACCACCCTGACCTGAGGAGGTATTTAGCTATGACAGTGCAGCTGATAAAAGTGAGTAGTCAGCCTATTAGTTGATAAATGCCACCTGGGTTAGCCAGGAAGGAAAGTTAGGTTAAAAAAAAAATGAAAAAGCACAAATCATCCTTCACTTAGTGTTCTTCCCATTCTTCCCATCGTCTTTCCTGACAAACACTTTGATATAAAAGAAATGAAAGTCCTCATTTCTGCTTCAACTTACATAAGCAAAAAATGGTAGTTCATGTCCACTGCAAATTATGAGCATGAAATATGTGACAACTTTATGTATTTACAAGGCTTGGAGGAGGCATTCAGATCATCAGGAGCCTTAGCCACATGGTTTTTAATATGCTTTTCTAACTCTCACGGATATGATGAAAAGTGTTTTACTGCTGGCTGAGCACTAATGGATTTGGAGCTGTTAGCTGCAGTCCACAGGCAGCCTGAAACAGTGAGCTAACGTGCATTTGATTTTGCTCATTTGGTTTTAGCAAAACCAAGTTTACTTATAACACTGTAGTGTCAGCACCAGCAACCTGGGCGTTGAATGCTGCAGGAGTGTGAGTGGTCAGTGAAACCCTCTGAGAAGGGGAAATTTAAAAAGAAGCAGGTGGAAAACAGAAAAGAAACAGGCAGGGAAAAGAAATAGGAAAAATTTGGAGAAACAACAGCAACAAAATAAGCCAGAATAAGGGAGTGTCTTGAATAAACATCCAGAAGTCTTGTTGCTGGGAAAAGACTGGGAGCTGCCAGGGCACTCCGAAAACATCTCATTAATATCAGTGAACTGAGAACTGCTAGTGTTCCTAACTTAGATCTCAACCCTCAAATAAGGATTTGGGTACTGGATCCTCTCCTGGAACAAGAGCAATCCTGAAACCATTCAGTTAGTCCTGGAAACACTTAGGAGCTGCACAGCCATTATATTTCAAAACAAAAGAGGAGGAAATACTTTGCAGGGAGGAAACTTAACATTAGCTACTTTGATATTTCACCGTGGACTTTCACCACTAAGTTTTGCAAGTAATAACGGGCTGGCAGGACGTCGGCACAGGAGCTGAAGGATGACAACCCTGAGTGTGTACAGAAAAACAGGACCATCTAAGGCTGGCAGGAGAGCTGCTACCAGCCGGAAGAGAGTCCAAGGAAGCAAAAGGCTACAAAGGTAAGACTTTCTAGTGAAGTCTTACCTACAAGGTAAGACTCTTCTGGTGAAGACTAGAAGATCTGAGCAGTGACATCTCTTCTGCAAACCAGGAACACGACCCTCTTCCTCAGCTCCAGCGACGCACCTCAGGTACATCCCAGCTCACAAGGACCTGACGCCCAGACCCGCATTCCCAGGGAGAGGAAGGATCCAGCAGAACACAAGCAGAAAAAGCTGCCTCCCCATCTACTGCAGGGCGAAGGAAAAGCACGAGTGTATACTGCGACCTAAGCTGAGCGCAGAAACCAGCGACCGGGCTAACACCAGTGCAGCCGACTGGCACCAGCACGGGGCAGCATCCTGGCAGGTAGTCCATGAACCAGCCACAGCCTGAACAGCTCTTGGCATTAACAAACGGACCAGCCACAAAAATATCACAATAATTCATTTTCATCCTTATAAATGTCGTTAGTAATGATTTTGCATCAGTTCGAAAGGGCCTTTCATAGCTTTTAGTCTGGCCCAGCCAGCTCTGAGTAAATGGTAGATATATTCCCCTAATTTTTAAGACTAACAACGCAATATCATTTTGTCATCACCAGCAACAAGGACTCTCCCAACAGGCAGCCTTGGAGAGCCTGGGGGGGACTTTTAGAATCACATAAAAATATCCCCTGTCTTTAACACTGGCCAGAACTTCACCGTTTTTCCTGTGGGAAACTGAAAAAAGAGAAAAATCCATCTCTGAGTGACTTGCAGCAAGCACCAGTTTAAACCGTAATGTCAAACATACAAGTTTTTACCTGGAGCGTAGATTCAGAACCTGCTGGTAAATTAATATTTAACAGGAGTCTCAGGACGTTAGAGGCATGCTGCACACTACAGGCTTTTTTATAGTAAACAAAGGAGTCTAAATACTAGCTCAGGTTTAATTCTGCATTCATACACCTACTAGTAATGGGACATTTTTGGAATGCGCCCACAGAACAAAGCACCGTAGCAGTTTATGCCAGGTACGAGCAGGGTCCGCAACGTCGGTGTGCTGTCCTCCGTCACGCTAGAGCTGCCGCGCAGCTGGGTGAGCAACCCTGCCTGAAGCCGCACGCTGCTAGGGCAAAGCTGCCCCCCGTGCCGAAGCAGCTCGTCTGGCTTGGGTACCGTGGCGGTGTTTTGCAGTCGAAATTGCAGACAAATCCAGAAGGATTAGCGGCTGGAGAGTAGGAGTGAAACTGTGAAACTTGCTCCTCCCGCCAAATAAATGCAGCGAATGAGTCCTGGGGAATGGAAGTCGAAGGTGCTGTGCAAAAGAAATGCGTAGAGCCGTCTTCTAAAATGAGAGCCCCAAAGGACTGGCTGTGCCAATTAAATTAAATCAACTTCATAGCCAATATTGCACTATTACACAATCATCTGTAGACAGTGTTATTGAAATTAAGAGCGTTTTCTCACAGTTTAGATTAAGCCAGCTCATAGTAAATTTTTAAAAAATTAATACAAACTGTTGCTGAAGTGAAATCAGAGCCTTGACAGCACACCATTAGCTGATTTCATGCAAGCCTTGAAAAGGCAACTTCTCAGCAAGAGACATAAAGTTATGAGCAAGGTTTTTGTTTCCTGTGAGAAGATATATTATTACCACTATTATTTCTAAAATTAATTTCTAAAGCATTGTAAGACTTCACTTTAGCGTGGCTGGCTTTTTGCTTGAGTGCTGCAAAGCAGTTTGTCTGAATACTGAAAAGTTTTTTGCTGATAAAAGATACCGACAACGTACACCCTCTTAAGCTTGGAGTATTAAATGTTCATTGAAGATCTACCAGCTTCCAAGCACTTTTTTTTTTTTTTAATTAACTTATGAATTCATATGGCAAATCATTAGATAGCATTTTTAAAACTTCTGGGAGAAATTTTTTTTGTTATTATAGGAGAAAGAAACTCTTGAACGTTGAAGCCGGAGAATGTTGTCGTGAGGTGAGACAGTCCATCAGAAGCAAGAACATTCAGAATTAGTGTTAAAGTGCTCAGTCAGACTGACACAGATTTACTGCAAAAAGCGAAAGCATACAGACATTTGAGTTAAATTGCCCAGTGGGAACACCTATTGGAGTTTTCTCTCTCTGTAGTGGGGTTTTATTGTCACCTCATCTAAGGCAAGGTCCACTCTTGGACTATTTGCCAGTATAATCATCTCCTATGTATATATGGGGAAGGAGGGAGCAATGAGGGGAGAGAGGGAGGAAACAAGGAGAGGAGAAATGAGATCATATGACATTTTTAGACTTGACAGCATAGCTGTATTTCTGTTGAAAATCATTTTAGCTAACCTCGTTTGTTTTATTCATATAGCTAGTATAAATAACAATGCTAAATGTAATTTTTGCTGTTAGAAGCTTATAAAAACTCCTGCTATATTACACAATTGTAAGCAATGAAATTACTACTGCTGAGCTAGAGGCTATCTGAGATGTAGTGAGTGCTTTTGCACATACCCTCAGTCCAGTTTAGTACAAAGTGCAGCGGGTTGGATTATTCCAACTCAGACAGTTTGAGACAGCACTGATACTGAGGTAGAAATCACCACCCCCACACCCTGAGCAGCTTCAACAAACAACTTCCAGTCCGAGAGCAAGCTAAGGAGTCACAGCTTCTGCGCTGAAAACCTTTTGAACCACTTCAACTCAGGGTTTTGCATTTGTCTGATGATAACGTAAGAGGGCTGGGCAGTAAAGCTATTACACTACGCTACTTGTAGAGTAGCCTATGGCCACGACCCAAGAAGATACATCCTAGGGCTCCGCTTGCATCATTTTGTCAGGATTTATGGTCACTTCTCCATCCCTCTTATGAAAAGGCAGAAATATCAGCCCCCAAACCACAGATCAGCAACAATTCAGTCCTGCCACTCTGACCCTACCAGACTTCAGCTCCCCAGCCATAGGACCTCTTTGAAGCCACACTGGTCCAACAACCCAAACCATTCTATGATTCTATGAGTCTGTAACTTCTGTTAGCAGCTCCAGCCTCTTAAACTGTCCCCTGGGGAGTTTTCTTCATCTAGAAAAGTTGATATTGTCCTTATTTCAGTCAAGCATTCATTAGCCTTCTATAAGCAAGCCACTGAGTGGACAGGGAAGAGCGGAAGGCACGTGTATTGAGAAGACACAATGTTCTTCTCTGCCAATGTGGAAAGACTGGCACTTCATAACATGCATGAATAATAAATGCACCTCTAGCACTTTCACCAGTTACTTGATTAATAGGTTTAACATACTGATGTATTTGAAAAGTAACCACCAATCCAGATATACAGCTTGTGTAGGTCAGGATAAGGGCAATCGAGGAGAACTCTTTAAAACTACTTGATAAGAAATTTGATTGAAAACAGAAGGAGTTGAAAAGCAGGTTACTATTTCTGACTTTTGCTACAGAAAGGCAAAATCTCAAATAAAAAAGAATATATTTTCATCAAAAACACTGGCAAAGCAGAACTAGTAACTGTCATTTGAGTGACTCATGTGGCCTCTGCTGTAGGCCAAGCTCTGTGGTCCAACTGCATGTCCCGTCATGCCTGATGACATCATTCCCCCTCACTCGTGAAAATCATTGTTTCTGAGATACCTGGCTTACAGGGCAGAACGAGGGCATGAGGAAAATAAATGACAGCTTTCCTAAGGATTTGGCACAGCACTTCAAAGCCAAAGGCATAGGTTTTGGCTAGACTGCCTCTTTTTTCAATGAAAAGAAGTACCTATTTCTGCCAAAATGCCATTGAAGTCTGAGTGATTATTTTATTACATCTTAATGACTGAAAATGTTACCTCCTCAAATTTTGTGAATTACCCTCCTTGAACCATAGGAAACAATGTTGGACTAATCTTTCTTCTCACATTAAAAGGGAGAAAATGTGGTGCTATTCAACTTGACTAATTTTGCTAGACTTTCAAATCTAATAATAGCACTCTTCATAATTGATTTAGTCTTTCTCAATTCCACTTAAATTAGCTTTCTCCTTTAATTAAATCGCAACATATTTTATGCCAGGAGAAAATTGGTCATTTTGAACTGCTAGTATAATTACGAAATATCACCACAATGCACAAGAGAATCCTGAGGTCTATAGTTATAAATAAGCTTAAGAGTTAATTTTATGCTTCTGTTTTCCCTACAATATTTACAGTGTATTTGCATTGCTGATGTTTTACGCTGCTATGTTTTATAGTGTTTTGCAGACGGTGCTACAATTCTCAGCATGCAATAATAGGAATTAAATATTTATGGTTGTGTATAACTTCAATTCTCTCTGGAGTCTTCAGAGTTCCTCTTAGAAGTCAGCATTTGTCAGCTCAGAGCCTGCGCTGGCACCAGCGATGATTGTACTGGCACCACCTCGCGCTACAGCAAGGACTCTCTCTAGCCCCAGCTCATCCATAATTTCAGTGCCTTTCATCCCATCTTCTTCACAGAAAAGTTATCAAAGTCACAAATGTTGCCCTACTTTTCAAGCCTGAAGAAGACAGTCTGAGAGCTAAAATTTTGTTTTGCTCTCTATGCATCTCACACGCGCCTTGGAGTGGGAGGTTTGACTCCATGTGGGACACTTGTAACTCACGCGTCTGATCAGGCCGTGACTTCAGACTTCTCTTCACCTGACAATAGGTCACATAAAACACACAAGGAAGATATGTACCAGCGCTTTCCATGGCATTTGAGTCTCTCTAGAGGCTGCAGTGAGGGACTGAAATAACAGGTTTTCAGGGACAGCCGCTCTTCTTCCATCCAGAGCCACAGCAGGACAGGACCAGAAGAGTATCCAACCAGTTGACACACACAACAGTTGAGGCAAGCTTTTGCCTACCAATGTCTTGCTCCCTCCTGGGTCTGGGTTTCATCTTTAAAACTGATTCTGGTGATGTTCCCAAACTTTAAGATCCTTTTCTATCTAGGAGACAGAAAAGCCACTGAGGAATTTAGATGACATAGGACAAGAAAATGGAGATGGTAGCTTCAAGAAGAGATGTAATCTAGCTATGGGTCACTTCAAGTCCAGTCCCCAGCAATCACAAGTATGGAGGACCATCACTCCCTTCCAGTCACCACAAGCCACAAAGCACTCCAGCAAGCTGCAGCGAACTCCAGGTGCGTAGTAAAGAAAACCAAAACCCATAAAAGATGATGTGCCTCGAGAAGTGGTCAGAAAGATCAGGATCACCACCAGTGTGAATGGCACTGGCACTTGGGCTCATTGGCCTTACCCTGTTAGTGGCAGGCCATCCCACACATTTATTCTAGAAATTTAAAAATTAAATAAGAATCAAAAATCAAGTAAGTGCTGTTATCATCTGTAAAAATGTCTAGACTTTTTCTTTCTTTCTCTGTTCCTTTATCTGACCATCTCTGCTGCTTTAAAAACAGGAACTCAAGTTGCCGTTATCTCCACCGTACATGATTGAATGGACCTTGGTAAATCTGCAGGCCCCTCCCCACAGCTTTTGCCCTTTGCTATGTAAGTGATGTTATTTTATGAAGTTATTTTAATGATAATATGATACTCTTACATTAGACTTAACTTCCTTTCAAGAGGGCCTCAAAAGAGGGAGCTCATTTACAATGTTCAAAAGCATTTCTACTTCCATATTGCCTAAACTTTTCTAATAAGAATCCTTGCAAGACAGAATGCAACATGAATTATCTGTATTCACTTGTGAGCCTATAAACATTTGCATCTATTCCCTTCTTGTTTTTTCTCCTTGTTGGATTTGTTGTTTTCTTCTCAACACAATGTGTTAGGGAACTGGTAAATCATTTACATTAGTACATGTTGCCACTTTCAACCTTAGCTGTAACTATCTAAAGAAAAAAAAAGAGGTCACGAAAGTAAAAATTCCTGTACTGTATGTACTTTTGTATATTATTCCTAAATATAATTTCCATTTTTATCTGGCAGAAGCTAGGATGGGACAGCAGTGATTTCTCTTAAAAATTACAAAAGCTTAACAAATTATGGAACAAGATGTGTGCCTCCAAAGGCCTATTCACTCAAAATGCCCTATCCCTATGTGTCTCAGTTTGAGTAGAGTTACACACCTTCACGTTTGGACATCAGACCATTCCCTGAGTGCTCTTTCTGAAAGAACATCCAGTCTGTAACTCAGACACTCATTAAATAGAAGTGAGGAAACCCTGCTTATAACTGTGTGCATAGCCATAGACAATTATCTTTTGTGCATAATTGCATATGACTATTTCGATTTTTATATACGTTTTTATATATGTGTGTGTTTATATATAAATACAATAATATAAATAGATTATTAATGACTCACAGCCAGAATACTGTTGCCTGTTCTGGTGGTAAATGATTTAATAAATCTTCCAAGGGATGGTGTCATTGCAGTGGAATTGGACAAGTGGAGTGGACAATTGCTATGGACAACTCACTGTTCATGTGGAGATTTATTGACAATATAGCCCTTGGTAGGTTTCCATGGCAGATCTCTACCTATAGCTGCACCAGCTCTTTACACGAAAACATAAGTAAAGCCTTCAAATCATGTAAAGACTCACAGCACTAAAGCATCTGAGAATATTTTATGAAAATATTAAATATTTTAATGAAGTATAACTGTGTGGTAACTGAACTGTTTCAAAAGGTGCTTGATGTAGTCATGTATGCATGGCAGGGTTCTACTACGTCTATCTGGAGATCTCTGTCAGTCAAAAATTAACTCGAGTTTTAATAAAAATTGCAAAATGAAAACAACTAATCAGAGGCAACTGGAAAAGTAGTAACTTCTTAGCTTTTAGGTTCTACCACTATGACCACAAACAAGTAGCTGAGTTCCGTCACTGATCTTACATTTGAAAGCACTCAGATGTCACCCAGGACATGCTGATGTAACAGCTGAAGGCAAAAGAAGTAAGGTGAAGAAAATAATTCAGCAAGTCATAATACATTACTGCTATACGTATACACAACATACAAGTAAAAGAAATCACATTAGCAAGAAGAACACATGGAAAAGACCTAGTGCTTTTCCTGAAAAATTGTGTAAACTTCTCCCTGTAAATCTTATTTAGGAGAACATTGGGGTTTAAGGCCAATGTTTCTCACATATTGATAATGTGGGGACATTGATTTTCTTCATTAAGTCAGGGCTATAATCCATAAGACTGACAACAAACGAATTCATGGTACTTTGTCCAATTTTCAACTGATTAGCAACTTCTCCAAGCAAAGCTGCAGTAAGCAAAAAATTAACTGACTCATTCAAAACCAGACCAAACTGCTTTTCTATCAAAAACTAAAATGTCCTTCTTTGGGAACATGCTGGGAAATTTAACCAAGAAACTTATGTGTCCATGATTTACTTAGCATATGACTTATTTCATATATTATTATTTACTTGAAGTAAATCAATTTAAGCATTGCCAATAACCAAGTTTCTACTTATTGAGCTCTATTGGGCTCATACCCAAAAAATCCTAATTTAGTTTGAGAGTCACAACTCATTTTAAAAACTTGTGCCAGTCTTTCTTGTACTTCTTATAGAAAGGACAGCTTTGCTATAATCATTTAGCATTATTAACATGAAGGAACTCTTCAGGTTTAAAAATTGGCACAGATTTATTTGTACAGGTTATTCTACAACAGTTGTTATAGTTGCAGTAATAAACAACTGTGCACGACACGAGGAGAGAAGGCCCACTGCACGCTGGAATAGACACTGTAAGGATTTCCACCTGTGGTGACACTGTTGAGCTGGGTCAGGTCAATGCCAGTGCAGACCATGCACTTCACTGCGGGGATGGTGACCAGACCAATCGCTCTTATCCAGTGTGGCTTATAACATTTAACATCTGGCCTTCTCTGCCTCGCAGCTCCAATTGCTCCTTCAACCGGGATGAGAGCAGTATTTCTCACATAGCTGGAGGCAGCCTTCCCTCCCGTGGGCGGGAGAGGTCTCCGGGATGGCCTGCGACACACGAGAGGCTCAAGTGCTCCTCTCAGCTTAGGGCTCTTTCTGCAGCACGTCCAGGGAGACTTTTGGCTTGAGGGTGTCAAACCTGCCCACAGACTTCAGCAGGCTTGCAATGAGGAAGACCTTAAGCCACAAATCCCTGGTATTTGGGAGAGTATTCAGGGAAGTATCACTGTCTGCTTTCTCCAATCTTCCTCTCTCGCCCAAGTATCTCCTCCTGGACAAAAGGCAGGATACCTGTTCACGTGATCCCTGGTCTGACACAGTATGTCTTTGCTTACATTAGGTAGGAGTACTGGCTGTAATTTGATATCTGGAATTCAGAAGAAGAATGAGGTGACATCAGCTTCCCTAGACGCCTTTTTTACTTCTTTTTTTGATATTCCAAGGAGTACAAATAACTCACTATTTTTAAGAAATCAATAAAGACTGTCATGTCCCTGCAAGTAAATGAATGACATTTAGACTTTCCACTACAGAAGTTTGACTATATCTGATTGATTTTCAGATGCTGGAGAACTTAGTTTAGGCAAGCAGTACCACTAAAGTCTCATGCATTAAAACAAGACAGACTTTCATTTGAGATCTCCTGAAAAAACAGTGAAACTGTATGTCTGAGCTCTTCAAGTACACTTGGATCACTTGGCCTTGTATGAAGCACTCTGAGAACTACTTATATCACCCAGGGAAGTGCAGCACAGAGCGAGGCTATGCTTCCACCCATGTTGCTTCCTCTTTTCTATACACTTCTATACAAAGGATAAAAATTATCTCAGGAATGAAACTATAGATTTAAAAACTGGGGCCAAGATGTTCTCAGAACAAGAGCATTAATAGCAGAGCAGCAGCTGGCAAAGTTTACAAACTGCCATCAGAAAAAAAGCAGTGCAGAGAGTCTGCAGCTAGTAAACCTCCTGGGGAAATAAGGCAGGCAGTGGCTGAAGAATTTATTCAGACCTCGGGCACATCTGAACAAAACTGGCCCCAGCCACACCAGTGACTCCAGAAAGGCCATGGAGAACTACATCTTCCATCCTAGTACCCAACCGTAGGTCTCACTCATCCTGGAGAGCGAGTGCCGGAGAGACTTCTACCCATGGAATGCTAAATCTAAATCCCACATTCACAAACTGCAAAGAAGAAATTGGACTGGACCCTAGCTCGTAGTAAACACATGCTTAAATTCCTGTGAAGCCAACCGTAGGTAATCCATTGGGAAGGGACAGACCTACGCAGTAAATGCCTTCAGTGCTTGCTGGAGAGTAGCTTTGAAACTTGGATTTGAACTATCATTCTGTTAGATGTCAATGTGATTTAAAAGCAAAAGGTTCAAAGAGCAAATCAACTTTTTATTACAAATTCTAATTAGATCAGAAATTAATAGACAAGTGACTAACTTGTTGAGCTCAAATTCTGTTCTTTAGCATTCTCACAGCGACAGTCCAGCTACTTTCCTTAGCTGACTAGTCTACAGTTAAATCTAAAAATCTAATTTAATTCTGAATTTTCAGATTAATTTTATCTTTTCTTACCAATGTTCTGTCATTTGACTGGACTTTCTGACCCTGCTTATTAAGGAGAGAGTTTGACTTGAGTTTTAAATTATGACGGCATTCTTCCCTGGGACTATGTGCTGATAAGCAATGCTATGCAACTCCTGTAACCTTTTTTTTAGATACTAACCAAAGCAATAACAATTTTATCTGAAGAGCACAAATACATTTGAGGTGACCAACAAAGACAAAACAACATTTTATTAACTTAAATATTCTACAAAGTCAACACAATAAGAGTGGGTTGACTGAAAAACACACCAGTCAATAAAGCAACAATCATGATTTCAAATCGCTCAGGGAAAAATATGTTTATCTGTGGCCGCTTTTAAGAGTGGAAATTAATTTAGCCAAATTTCAGAGGGGAATAAACGACCTTTTGCCAGAGCCACCATAATAAAATCATAATTACTTTCAGACTTCTAGCATGGCGGCAAAACCCAGAATCCCACACGGCATGTGAGTGCAGAGTCCCATCAAACAGAGATCAAGGAGAGGATACAACCAATTCTAGTCCCTTTCGGAGCTATATATATTTATAACTACTCTGATTTGGGCAAAAAAAAAAGAAAACAGAACAGGACGAATGTGCTAGCTCAACTCCGCGATAAGGTGTGCTGTTGCATTTTGAATGAATTGCAAGTGGCAGGTCAGTTTTACCAAATGAGAAGGGAGTCACAAGCATTAAATCTCAGGAAAGCACGGGTTATTATTGCCAGATCAATACATGATAAATAACAGTGTTTCCCACACAGACCGTGTATCTTAAATCAGCCCTGCCAAAGTATGCCTGTTGAAGCAGAGCTAAAAATGACATTGAAATTTTTCATGCGGCTTGTACTTCAGAGTGAATCCATTCAACCCGAGGAGACATAAAGCAGGAGCAGATCCTCCCAGAGAAACTGCTGTTATCTAGCAGCTGCATTCCTGCTTCGCCAGGCCTGAGGACATTTTTAATGCACCTAACCAGCAGTGTCACTCAGGCGTCCCTTCCCACAGAACTGAGCCCTAATTTGATGAGTATGCGGAACATAACATACAGAAGCGAATCACGACAGCTTCATACCCTGTGCCCTGCTCATCTCCCCAGACACCTCCGCTTTTGCTTTCAGTGACTAGTTGCCAAAGTTTTCTGGCAAATGAGTCACTACCCATCCACCTGTGTTTCGGCAGAAAAAAAAAAAGCCTCGTGCAGTTTCCATCTTGCCAAGGGATAGCAACGCAGCTGAGAAAACGGCTATTGCCAACAGGTCGCTGCTCACGGAGAGCATGGGACCAGGTACAGATCCACGCGCCAGGCTCTCCCAGGTCACGGCGTCTGCAGACCACCACCCAGAAACCTCCGCCTCAAATAGAGGGACACGGCTGGCTCCCCAGGACCCACTGTGTCAGGTTTTTCGGTGCTGAGAAAGGCTCAGCCATTGCAACTGGGTGGCCACGTGGAGCCCGAGCTGCAGGAGAGCCGGCCTCGGTGCTGCGGCCGTCACCCCCCGCTGCCGCCCGTGCACAGAATGCTCTCGGAAAAATGGCTGAGGGCTCCAGTTAACATAACACCACTACTAACAATTATCTCAAATGCCAGAAAAGGCAACTTCTAAGTATTTCTCCCGAACATTTGAAGGAACCTTTTCCTAAATACCACCTTTCCTTTGAACCTCTGAGTTTACCCAGGTAGTGTCTTACGCCATGTCCACCCCACCCTGCCTAACTCTGGTTTTCCCACCTGCATTCCCTCCCCTCTTTGTTTTCTCTATTACCAATGTGATTCTGCTTAGGCTCATTTTAAAATCAAGGTCTCATGTCAGTTCATTAAAATATCTTGATCTAAACTTGTTCTGTTGAAAAAGTGAATAGCATTGAGCATATTTGCAATTTCTTGTGCAAAGTACAATCTGAACTGAAACACCCCTCTAAGGATTTCAAAGCTGCTGTAGCTCCTTGTCATATTACACTGATAGTAGCCCTATCACCTAATTAAAGATTTTGCCTTCTTTGAAAATGTATGCTTTTTTTTTTTCCCCTCTGTTTTCTCAGACACAAAGTCCTGATTTTTTTAGCAGCACCTGATTTTTTTCTGGAAGACGTCTCCTGCAGATAGATATTCTGGAAACAGCAGCAATAATTTCTGACCTATTATGGGCAAATCAGCAGTATTAAATGATCTTCAAAGCACTTCTGTGGATGGTGCAAAATGTATATAAGCTGTAACAGCCAGTTATTGACAAAATTATCTACCTTCTGGTGCCATTACACAGAACAGCCTAATATGCATAATTACAGTAATTATGTGGAGTACAGCACAAACAAAAACAAAATTATATGCTGCTTCACACTGGCACTCTTTCAGCCAAATTCATTTTCACGTTTACAGTATTGCAAATATGGACCACATTATTAAAGCAGAATTTGAACATAATTATGAGTACTGACTCCACATTAAATTGTTTTCCATCTTCAATAAGTTATAGGTAGCTGCTGTGATGTCATTTTGATGGTACACTAAACCATCTAAAGTCTAACAAGCTGTAAGACTATTTCTGCTTTTCTTTCAATAGTATCACTGAAAGTTAAATATTACAGCATCTGTAATCACCTGCTGCCTTCAAACTAACAATCCCTGCTTTACATAGCACAAGGAGCTGGCAGGTATTACCAGACAAGAAATCTTGACTTTGAGACCCAACTGGTCCAAAATCACATCTTCAGGTAATTCTGAAAAGAAACTTCCTTTCTGGTTTAGAATTCAAAATATACTTTTTAATTTCCCCTGCAAAAAGGAAAAAGTCTAGAGAAAATATTTTAAGCACTATTATTGCATTTCACTTCAGTTATTCTTGAGCAAAATGAAACCACAGAGCTCAAGCTCTGAGACTTCCCGCACCGCAGTAACAACCTGCATGAGCGCTGCTGTTTCCAAAGCATGCAGCCTCTATACCCTCTGATAAAATTTCAAGCCATTGTTATTTTAAGCAGGTGGTTATATAAAAGAAGAACCCCTGTTGGGACAAAACACTGGGCTGCCACTTTGGTCAGTGGTTTGCTGGGAGCGATACTGGACGACTTCCTCCTGCCAGCCCCAGCAGCTGGGCAGGGCGCCGGGGCAAGGACGAGAGGGAGCCAAGGTTTGCTGGCAAGTGTTTTAGGGGACAGTGTTGAAGGTACCTGGAAAAGACTCATCTGGCACTAGAGATAAGACACTGCTGTGGCTAAAAGAGTATCCAGATCCCTTCTAGACAAGTGTAAGTCATTATAGGTCTGGCGTATGATTGTAAGCAGTGAGTTATTGCCGGCACAGAATACCTGCACTTAGAAACTCAGCAGGTGGGAGAGGAAGAATAAAGGGTGTCCCAGTTTAAAGCCTCCAAGGGAAGAAGTTTGATACCAGCAGCAGTTATGGAAGTCGTTTTCACCTAACTATTTGGATACCAGCTCTTTTCACAAATGGTTTCACCTATTCAGGCTTGTGACATTTGGTAGTGGGAAGGGGGAGAAAGAAGGATCGTTGCAAGCAAGCTGCTGAGGAAAGCAAAACTCTGAATAATTTGTTAAAGGACTAAATTAGTAGAACATTTTTCCACTTTAGCACATGTTAATGATGTCCTCCTTCAGGTCAGAGCGGATACCCTGGCAGACATTAAAGCCAAGACCACCAGGAAATGCAGAGCAAGGGAGAGTCAGGAAAGATTGCAAATATGAGAGGAAACCCCTGAAGCCCTGCCTCGGCTCAGCAGGTCAGCGGGGACAAGGCGATGTCCAGGCTTGTCCAGACTGATCAAGCACGGGAGAGGAGACCTTGACACCAACAGCCAGACTCCTTCAGCCACCGACCTGACCTGAAGATCTGCAGGTCTGAAGAACCATGTGTGCAGAAAAGCACTGTTTCTTTCCAGATGTTCCTTCAGTCAGCTTTGGTTCTCATTTTAGAAAAGGAAGCTAAATTGCTAACATTTCTTAAGGAAACAAGGATCTTGGTGCCTGTTTGTCTTTTGTTTGTATGTCTCTTCCCTAACCTTTTGTGAGCCCGTTGGCCAATTTTGATCTAATAAGACAAGCAAGAAGAAGTCTTAAAGATATTAAGTTCCTACACGTTTCCAGAAAATAGGGTGTGGGTGGAAGAGAAAGACCTCATTAATGCTGCCTGTGAGGGAAAGGCTGTTGAACAAACTCCCACCTCTTTAGAAACCAGATTGCACATGAGAGAGAGAAAGCAAGCAGTTATGAATATCTCAAGTGTGGGAAGGGCTTTGCTGCGCACTCACACCTTAGTGGGCTGCAGAGCACCCAGACACAAAGCCAGGAGCCACAGGAATCCAAACTTTCTTTTTTCATATGTTTTGACATTCGGTTTTAGCATTTGGGATAATTCAATCTTTTTTAGTTTCAGGACCTGAAATGAGAAGGTACCAGATGTGTTTGTGCTTGGGATCTAAGTGTGCACATCTGTGAACTCACATAAGCTTCATATGAGAAGGAAACGCCTCAACACACAAAATTATTCATGTATTTTTAACTGTCCTGAGACTGGGGAATTGCCATCTCTAATTGCTGAAAATCGATGACCATTGATAAAATTGATGGAGCCCTGGTTGTTGAATGGACTATATTATATGGGCAGGGCAACAGCTTACAGGAAAGGAAAGGAAGCATTTAATCAAATAGCAGCCAATTTCTTACCAACTTCTTCACCATGAATATGGTTTTGATTTTTATTTTTTTATACATTAGCATGTTGCATTCTGTATGGTCTCTGACTGGCAAGGAATGATTTTTTTCCCTTAGAGAAAAAAAAAAATATCTGTGATGGGGTTCGATGGAAATTACTATCTACTGACCCCTGTAGGCACTTCAGTCCAATACTGAGAGCCTCAAATCTAAAGGCTCTGACTTACGCACTCACTGTCTAGTGCTACATGCCTATAGGCACCTGCTTTTTCAGCCTTAAAGCTCCTCTGGTGCTTAAAGTTGAGTCCTTGAGCATGCCCACACAGTGCTGAGCAGATGGGGACTACCTCAAACCTGGGGTCCCACCAGGATTTACAAACCTCGGCATTTGCTTGTTCACATGCCTCACCGCTTCTGCCATTTGCAGGCAGCGCTACCAGGGCCACTTGAGGATAAATCAGCCCACACAGGTTAGGGACACAACAGAAGGTGAGTACGCCCAGAGCAAAGGATGATCACACAAGCACTCCAGTGGGAAGCCACCATCCTGCTTTAGGTCCAGGACAGGACAAATTAGCCCAAGCTTCTTCCCCCCTGCACCAAGTGGACAGTGACAGTCGGGTGATGCACAACCAAGAGACAGACACTGGATTTCATGTTGGCCAAGAAGGAATTTTCCTAATGAACTCTGATTAAGAGAGGATGGAAAGGTTTTGCTGCCCCCCTTGTGACATCTAGAGCAGAAGTCTTATGAGGAGCAGCTGAGGGAACTGGGGTTGTTTAGTCTGGAGAACAGGAGGCTGAGGGGAGACCTTATTGCTCTCTACAACTACCTGAAAGGAGGCTGTAGCCAGGTGGGGGTTGGTCTCTTCTCCCAAGTAACAAGTGATGGGATGAGAGGAAACGGCCTCAAGTTGCACCAGGGGAGGTTTAGATTGGATATTAGGAAAAATGTCTTCAGCAAAAGCATTGTCAGGCATTGGAACAGGCTGCCCAGGGAAGTGGTTGAGTGGTTGAGTCACCATCCCTGGAGGTATTTAAAAGACGTGTAGATATGGCGCTTAGGGGCATGGTTTAGTGGTTGGACTTGGCAGTGTTAGGTTTACGGTTGGATTTGATGATCTTAAAAGTCTTTTCCAACCTAAATGATTCTATGATCTTAAAAGATATGGAAAGATGGCATTAGTATTTGCAAAACTCTGTCACAAATGAAGATTGCTCTGAGTGCAAGTCACTTACAGCCAAAGGGCAATATTTCACAGTTTGCATGGGTGGCAGGTTGATAAATCTGGAATCACAGCCAGTCCCCAGGAGGAAAGTTGTGTGAAAGCTGCATGGGACTTTGGTTTTTCAGGAAAAGGGCAAAAAGCTAAGGATCTCAAGGAGCCCAGTTTGATTCAATAGAGAGAAACCCTTTTTGGAGTCGTCTTCAACTATCCCTACAGGACATGTGGGCTCTGTTCTCTGCTCCTGTTCCCATGAGAAGATCCTAACCACTGAGTAAAAATGTATTCTGGGTTCACAAAATCATAGATTGGTTGAGTTTGGAAGGCAGATCATCCACTCCAGCCCTGTGCTCAGAGTAGGGTCAGTAAGAGACAGTTGCTCAGGGCTGTGTCCAGTCAGGTTTTGAATATCTCCAAGGATGGAGACTCCACAACCTCTTTGGGAAACCCGTGCCATTGCAGGATTACCCTCACAGTGAAAAAAAAAAAAATATTATGTTTAAATGGAATTTCCTGTACTTCAGTTTGTGTCTCATCCTGTCACTGGGCACCAATGAGAAGAGTCTGGTTCCATCCTTTTTATGCCTCCCATCAGGTTTTAGACACATTGATGAGGTTCACCCTGAGCCTTCTCTTCTCTAGGTTGAGCATACCCAGCTCTCTAAGCTTCTCCTCATATGTCAGATGCTCCAACCCCTTAATCATCCTCACAGCCCTTCACTGGACTCTCTCCAGTATGTCCATGTCTCTCTTGTACTGGGGAGCCCAGAGTGGAACCCAGCACTCCAGGCGTGTCTCACCAGCGCTGAGTAGAGTGGAAGGATCACCTCCCTCAACCTGCTGGCATTACTTTGCCTAATGCAGCCCAGGACACCATTGGCCTTCTTTGCTGCAAGGCCACGTTGCTGCCTCACATTCAATCTGGTGTCCACCAGGACCCCCAGGGCTTTTACTACAAACCTTCTTTGCAGCCAGCATGTACTGGTGCCCCTGAGTCCCAGGGGCAGGACTTGGCCCTGAATTTCATGAGGTTCTTGTCAGCTCATTTCTCCAACCTCTTAAGGTCCCTCCAAACGGCAGCGCAACCATCTGGTGTTATCAACCACTGCTCCCAATTTTGTAGTGTCTGCAAACTGGCTACACTTGGATACAGATGCCTCCTTCTTGAAGCAGTTCCAATTTTATTAGTCAATCACCTGAAAGCACTGAAAAAGTCTCTCTCGGTATTTACCTGTCTTTTAGCAGGAAGGCATGAGTTTTGCCTAGGGGCACTTTTTCCTATAAAGTTCAACATTAAAAGAAGCAGTGCTAGTATAAAACCTGTATCAACTGATTTAATAAAAGATGCCATCTCTCCCTAAAATGTCACATCTCTTATTAGACCAAAATGGTTGCTGTGAGTACTACTGCTATTGCTACTATAAAATTTCAATCTTCTTATTTGGGCTTTAAGAGCAGGTTTTACAGATTCTTTACCAGTAGTTAAAAACCCCTGCCTCTTATCTCTGTATACTTTAATAGATTGCCTCATATATTCTGTTAAATTGTTATTAACCACATTTATTATCCTAAGATTTAAGCCTTCATTTGAGAGATCCATACAGAGAGTAAGGAGGTACACACTGTTGGAGGGCCACGTTGCCATTAATCAAGGCACCAAAGGAAAGGTCTCCACCAACACAGCTACACCAGTTCTCACCAAGCAACAATCTCCCTTTAACATCTGAAAAGCATTTCTTATTTAACAATGCCAGGTAATTAAATAATCAGAGAAGCATATGCCTATGGAGAATCAGAGAAGCATATGCCTATGGAGATTGTTCTGTCCCAGGCACAAGCGTGAGAATGGGTTTTTTTCCCTCTAATTAGTATTGAAGCTAATTTCCTCCTTAACTCTTTAACTTACTGCTCATTTTAATTTTGACTCTAAGAAAAGCTGCATTTCAAAAGCTTGCACCTTTGCTGATGTTTGGATTAGATCTCCTCGCGGAGCAAAGAGTTCCCCAGGACGGCTCTGCTTTAGCAGGACACAGGGCTTGGTATTTGTGTGAATCAATCCAGACCATTTCAGGGTCACTTTTAGCAAAGGAAAGCCTGCCTGTTAAGACCAGATAAGAGTGAGGTCATTGATTTATTTTTTCCTCATTATCTGGCAAGGTTTCAGTTGAAGCCTAAACTCATTATCTCTGTGGAAATACAAACATAAGTTGGTCCCTTGAAGCAAGTTAATTTAGTTTGAAAACAGTTAGGGAGTTACCTTCTGAATTCAATTAGCTAATAACTCCTGATGGGTAAAGGTCACAGAAGATCAAGGCACGGTGCTGGTTTAAGTTAAATGCAATTCCAGGTAATATCAGAGCAGCACTTTTCCCCTTCCAACTGAATCATGGCTGCAGCTTCTGGCCACTGTCTCCAAATTCTTCATCAATAAGAGAGACAAATTTATGCCAGAAAGGAACACCTTTGGGGATGAGAACAGCAGCAGTACCTTGGAGCCACAGCTCCTTCAAAGTCTTCCCTTTGTACAGGAAGGAAATCGGCAGGGGAAGACCTTGCCCCCTCCAACCACACTGAATAAAGCCCCTCTACTCACCTGCGTTAATCAGAATAATGTGTACATTAAAATCCAAATCCCTCTTTGCAGCAAGGCCGCAGCCAAATGCAGGATCCATTTTCTATTCCCAGATGTAGGGACATTTCTTAGAAGGACTCGTGCCATAGGCGAGCCCATGTTTCTGCAGAAGACACGACACTTCTGGATTATTCATGGGCCACCAGCTGCAGAGGCTGTTTCAGGCTGGGCTGGGAACACATTTCCAGCTTAATGGCCAAGTCAGAAAATAACACTACGATAGAAACACTGACAGGCTTGATCACAGCATAATAACTGTTGGTATCACTATAGTGGAGGGGAAGTCAAACGGCACAAGGGCGGCACGTAGTAATTGTTCTCTCAAGGAAATGTCGGGCTCTGAACTACACTGGGCAACCACGAGCTACAAGCAGCTCCCTCTTAGAGAAACCATTTTTCATGTTACAATGCGAAAGCAAATTTCTTGCCAGTATTACCTCAGGTCATTAGCTGGATTGTAATTCTTGTGTTTTTCCAAACTGATTTCCACCTTAATTTGATTTTGAGCACCTGATTAAATTTACCCTCCCTGAAGAAACAGACATTCAATTTAACTCCAGCTCAACATTATCCTCGTACCAAAATACAGTTCTCATGGTTGCACTTTTAGCTGTAATTTTGTCACTGTTTTAAAGTGGCGTTCTCTAACCACTGACAATATATTGGCTTGCTCCTGCACATCCGTGTTATACACAAGCTCAGAAAACAGAACAATAAACTGTACAATACAAAAGGTGGAGTAGTAACTCTTCAGAGAACCACAAAACATTGAATTATAGGATGAGGAACGCCACGTATCATGGTCACACACTCTACCTTTCCCAAGTGACTCTTTTCAGCCCACCAAGACGCACCACGGGATAACGTGTAAGGTGCAGCACTGGTATTCATTGTACTTCCTCACCCCACAAGGAACAGAATTCAGTCCCCAAAAGCATGGGTGTCTCTGGTTCATTACGGTAGTCCTCAGGGCTCTCCTCAGGTGGCTGGATCAACGCGACCTTCTGGATACTTTCTCTTCTGAGACTCCAAGGGGACATCCAGGCTAGGTCTAAATACTTTAAGTAGAGATCAAGCCTCGGGACCCTGTGGGTCCCTGGGTATTTTAGATGCCTTTCTCCCAGAATGATTCCTCACAAAAACATTATGCAGAAGAATTACATCGGATCAGATCAAAGGTGAATTTAGCGCGGTATCCCGCCGCTGACAGGAGCCAGCAGCAAATACCAAGGGAAGCAATTTTAAGAAGGGGTAACCATGCAGGCATTTTCTCCACGGTTTTGAGCCCGTCTAACCTCTTGATACCCAGCAGATACTGTGAGACTGGTTCCAGTTTAATCACACACCGCAAGGACCAAGCTGTTTGCTGCTGTTTGCTTAAGCCACTACCCGGTAATTCCACCTGATGGCCCTTGTTCTTGTTCTGGGAGAAACGCAAATAATCATTTGCTACTTATTTTCTCCATGCCACTCATGATTTTAAACACGGCTATCGCATGCCTTTCTACCTTCTCTTTTCCCCTCTAAAGAGTCTATTTAATCAATCTCAATTCAGAAGCCGTTTTCTATTTCTGAAAACACTTGTCAGGTTTCTCTGTCGCTTTTGGGCTCTGCTATACCTCTTCTTAGACAAGGAGACCAGAACAGCGTGTGGTAATCAAGAGGTGAATGCACAGCAAAATTATTATTTTGTTTTCTGTGTCTTCCCTAGCAATTTCTGACAATCTATTTGCTTTTTTGAGCATTGCTCTGCCCTCAGCCAGCATTTCTTAGACTTACTGACAGCCACTCTGAGCCATCTCCTGAGTGGTAAGAGGTAGTTTAAAGCCCATCTTCAGTGTCGCACAGTTGGGTTTGTTTTTTTTTTCCCATGTGCATTATTTTGTGCTTGTTGGCACCGAATGTGGGCTGCCATTTTACTGCAATGTCACTCGGTATCATGAGATTCTGCCATGTTTTTAAAAGTAGATTTTTATTTTTCCTACCCTGAGTAACTCAGAGAAACATCCAGTACACCACTATTTAGCACATTTTCCAGACCACTTATGAATATGCCAGACATACAGATCTTAGTGCAGATCCCTGCAGGATTCCACTTATTATCTCCGACTGAAATACCTGACCATCTATTCCTACCCCTCACATCAGTTCCAGAGGGGATCTTTCCTTTCATCCTCCTACAGTTTTGCTTCTTTAGGAGCTTCCGACTGAGAAGCTTATCAAAAGCTTTTGGAAAATCTGAACACACCACACCAATCAAATCACCCTAATCCACACGCGTGCCTGTGCTTCAGATGAACAGCAGGGGATTTCTCTCAGACACGATTTCCCTCGACAGAAGCCACATTGCCACCTTTCCAAAGGCCTTTTTAACGACTGGGGTCAAATTGCCATTTTCCCTTTCTGTGGTCTTTTAGCACAGTGGATTTGGGGGAGGGGGTGTGGGTGTTCCTGCTCTGCTACTGAAAGCTGGCTGAAGCAGAGTACTGCAGTTGCAATGACCAAAAGTCCCTCCAGCCCTAACGGTGCAAACGAGGCCCCGCTCGCCCTTCTGAACAATGCCAAGCAGCGTTTCTTCTCCCAGGGATTCCCCATTTAGTGGCTCCAGCAAGCAGTCACTCGCGCTGCTTACAACGGCACTCTCCCTCCCCATCGCGGTGCTTTCCCCGCTAACACTCCTATTTTTTTCTTCAGCTGCCCAGTTCTGTGGATTGCTTCCACTCCTTTAATGCCAAATCACACACACACCCCCTGCAGAATAACCTTCCCCTCGGCAACCAGGCTGCACTTCCCTTGGGAGCTCAGGCCCTCCTGGAGCTCACCTGGAGGGCTGGGGATCTGCTTTCGTAGGGGTGAGGCCCCTGCCTTTCTCCCTCGCGTTCAGCCACCCCTGATGAACGTCACACGACAGAGCTCTCTTTTACGAAGCGTTAACGAAAGCCCAATTTACAATTCATATGGGTTGCCCAGTGGTGAAAATTTTGAACCCTCACAACCATACTGGGTCTTCCCTTTATGATTCTAGGTTATGGCTACTCATCTAAAGCCTGAGACATTAATTCAATTAATGCCAGTGACGGAGTTCCTCTAATAAAATCCAGCTACCAAATCTGGTAGTTATTCCAAATTGTTGTGGTAATTCCAAATAAAATTTAACTATGCAAACATACTTGGTTCTTTCTAATTTTACTTATTTTTATGTTAACAGGCTTATTCTTATCTTATTCTCATCCCTTTTCAGATTTTTCATTCAATGCCTTGAAAAATATAAATGTTCAAATTGCAGTGGCAACTTAGCTTTTCAGAATACGTCACAAGTTCTTAGAACTTTATACACATAATCAGTAAAAAAATCCACCAGGATCTTAGGCACTGCTTTGCATGTATGAGGTGCTATCTGTAAAAGAATTCAATCAGAAAATTCATTACAAAATGTGAGAAATGGCCCAGAACCTCCAGTCTAGTGTATGCTGAAGTTTATGAAGTGGTGTAAAGGGAAAATTGTTTCCAGAAGGCATCAGACAGATAAGATAGCAAAGATAAAGACTTCCAGACAAGAAATCGGAAAACAGACCACACAGTGGTGCCCAAAAATATGCCATTATAATTCAAGATACCAATGCTCTAGTTAACAGGTGGATCTGTACCCACTCATGTGAAGCAAGACTGGGGATTAAAAATGTCCCCATCTCTGAAAACGGATATTATGAAGTATGTTAATATTAATGGAGTATTCTCCACTGAAGAGGTAAAACCTCCCAGTGGAAGAAAAACAAATTTGAGTTTTCTCAGTGACACACGTATGTGTCTCTGTGTGTGCGTGTACCTAAAGATGGCCACATGAGCTCATGGAGCATTTTGAAAACAAATGCTTTGAGCTTCATGGTATTTTTAAAATTGAAAGGTGAAACAGGAAAGGTGGCACTGCTTTCCTTTTGTGAAGCACTCTCAGACGTTTTATTTCACATGAAAGGTCTTTTGGACAGGACCATTTGTGTCACTGGGGCTACAGCAAATACCACTAGGCGGTAACTGGTATCATTTACTGCAAAATTGAGTCTACAAAAAAATATCTCTCCGTAGCACTCCAGAAGCCAGGAGGACACATGTATAATGAATATTTCAGTACCTAGCACTCAAAGAAGGGAAAATCCAGCAACTCAACCACATTAGGACAGTCACTGCACAGAAGCAGAGTTTGAATGAACAGTTTCCAGCTAATTAAAACCAAACAACCATAGCAATGTTTCCAGCTCTGCATGCTTCACTAATGCTTCATTTTTTCCATTAACGTCCATTTCATATAATATTTTAGCAATATTTGTGCCTTTTGATACATTGCTGATGCCCAGACTCAGTTCAGCTTCCTCAAGTCTTTATTCCATGCTAATTCCCTCGGGCACCTGAGTCAGCCTTTCAGAGATGACATCCCTCCAAATCCAGACCTGGCCCAGCTGTCTGGAGGTATTTAACCAGGGCAGCGGGGTCCATTGGGCAGAGTGGAAGCAGAGTAATGCCAGACTCCTCCCAGTGATGCCTGAAATCCCCTTTTCTCCAACCGGCCTCTGAAAACAGCCCTGACCCTGCTCCATCTCCCAGCAGCAGTTGCCTGCTGGGGAAGGGAGGCTGGAAGGAGCTGCTGGCCTCTCCCTCAGCCAGCCCACGGCAGGGCAAGCCTGCAGGCACAGCAGAAGCTAAGCGGCCGTACAGATCCCCAGGCACTCTGCCCTTACAGACACCTTGCATAAGAGCCAAGACCAAATCTGGCCCATGGCAAAAGGAGGAGACTCCTCCAGGCTCTTCTGCCTTCAGCTGCCCAAAGGCTGGGCACAGTTCTTCAGGAGCACCACAATATTTGCTTATTTTCCCAAAGTGCCTCCTTCGAAAGTCTCACAATTACATGAAAACTCATTTTGCATTTAAAACAAACAACAGTTCTGGGCCTCGATGGAAGCCCAGACATGTGAACCCTACGCGCACACGAGGAACCGGACAGGTCCAAAGATCTCCGAGTCTATTACCGTTACCGCTTCCCATCTCCCGACCTTTTAGCATCTGGATTTGGCAACACTGCACAAAAGCTCAAGGCACAGGGTTCATCATTTCCTTTCTTCCAGGCTTGGGGCTGTTACATGCCACTGGGGGTGAGGAAAGGGGGCAGTTTCGGTCCTGGGACTTCCTCCACTGGTCTGCAGATCACTGCTGCCCAGCAAAGCTCACGATCTTCAGTTGTGGGAGCACTGCCGTCACCAACAGCGGGCTTCAGACCAGAGATGTTCAGGCTAAAATCAAAATCTTTACAGCTTCCGAAAAACAGCCAGCCTCTGTAGCTACAGGCAGGGCAGACTCACGTTTTCTTTGAGTGGGTGCAGAAAGATTTATCACATTTACTGACCAGGCTATGTGTTCTGTCATCTGGAGCCTGCTGCTTGCTCTTTTTTTGTCATTTTTAAAAAAAAAACCCTTGGTGAGGGGTTGCTGGTGACTGTCTTTTCCCTCCCTCCCGCAATAACAACCCTGCAGTGGCTTTCCTGCCGTTATCAGAAGCGCCCAGGAGCACCGATATGGGAACATGGATGTGCTGAAGCATGAAGCGGCATGGGATTATAATGAGCTACTGACCCTTAACAAATAATTTGGCAAATATAAACAGTGGTTACCTATGGTGACCTATTGAAACATGCCCAGGCGCCAGGCACAGCGAGCGGCTGATTTGCAAGGCGTACTGCCGCTGCCTCGGAGGAACCGAGCACAAAGCCCGTGGCACCGCCAAGCCTGTACAGTATCAATGCCAACTTGCCACAGATGTTTCTGGCTGTATCTGTGGTTTTCCAGTAAGTAAACTGACCTTGCGGGTAGTTAAAATGAAATCACCAAAGAGATTAGTGAGGTGTTTTTAAAATGAATTATTCCTTGCTGAACAGTTAGAGACTCCGGTCTGTTGGTAACGCGGCTGCAGACTCACCAGGACGAAAAGCGTCATGTCAGCCCTCTGCGAAATGGCAGCAAATGTGGCAAATGACCTTGAGGTCTGCTTTCCTACAGGATGATCAGGAGATATGGAATCTGACTTTTCCTTTTTTTTTTCTAAAGTGCTACTTGTTTCATTTCCATTAAAAATACCATCTGGCAGAAATCTTATCTCAGAAATCAACACCCAGGTCTAAGAGAGGAACTCTGCCCCACAAACTATTCTGTGTTATCAGCTTTCTTAACTGGGAACTTCAGCTCCCTCAGCCAACTTTTCATAACAACTATTTCAAAGTGTAGGCCTGAGGAATAATTCTATGTAACAGCTAGCAGGTCAACGCATTATTGTATTTATCCCAGCAATACTTACCATCTTCAAAATCTCAGAGAGTTTTTAAATCTTTTCAAAAATGGGGGGAATTACTTAGTTCACTCTCACCCAGTGAACAGCAGAGATGACACGAATTTTGGCAAGACAGCTGCAGCTCCGGAGCGGTTCGGATGTACCTGTCCCCATGTCCAGGGACAGGCTTTGCTGCCTTGAACTGCATGGGGAGCAGCCCTCAGCATTAATGGGAACTGTTAATTCTTTTATTTTCAGATTACCGTGAATCAATCCATTCCCTTTTTTATCACTTTAGGCTCCATACTGAAGAAAACAGTCAGTGTATTTTGGTTTTCACTCTTGTATTTTGATTTAAGTGCATAAGTTGCATACCATGCTTTATTTCAGGCTTCGAGAACAGCAGACACAAGAAAATCAGCTGCACTCAACTGTAGCAAGTATTAATATCTTCTAAACATTTTCCTCCATGGTTTGATTCTATAATGGTGAATGGGATTGTAGGGTATAAACACATAAATGCTTTGCACATAGGTAGTGTACTTTAAGTGTACTATCTTGAATACACAGTGTCTTGCGTTTTCAGTTAAGGGTTTGTAAACCTGCAAACTTTTCTGAACTTCAAAGAACGATGCCTTTCTCAAGAAAAAGTAAGCACACAATAATAAATAAAACTCCTAGCTATAAACAATGAGGGTTTTTTTCCTTTAATTATGGGAAAACAACAGCTCTCAATTTCAAGTTTAGATGTGGTAGATCAAATATTGGCTCTTGCGGAGAGGCGTGGCTTTGCAGGGTCCCTTGGAAAGGTGACGATCCAAAGTAGAGAAGGAGCTTTGACTCAAACAGGGGTTAGGTTAGTATTAGCCTAAAATAATGTACAGTTCACTACCAACACAACTTGTATGCTAAATTAGACCTAAGGGGCTAACTGAAGGAGATTCAAGACATATACCTATGGTCTAGGCAACATAAATATTCCATCTATTTCCCTTGCAATGACTAAGAAAGTTTGCTTTGCAAGGAAAACTCTAGGTCCCTCCATTAGCCCAAGTGGCCAAGCTGAAATAGCTGAATCTCTGAAATATATGCAAAATGGAATTGGAATGGATGAAGATGTTACCACAAAAAATGGAAAGTCTTCATTTATTTACAGCAGTTCTAAATGGAGCACAGAAATTTCTGAAGCAGCAGAGAAGAACAAGGGCCTGTGCACTCCACTCAGTTTAGTAAAAGTAGAGATGATAGCTTTCTGGACTGGTATTTAAACTCTCAGAAAACTGTGTGTAGCTAGCAAAAAAGGAAGCAGAAACAAAAACCCAATATTGATTTCAGTATTCCATAGTGACCAGGTTAAAACTAACAAACTTCCACCTCTATCACCTCAAGTTTTATGGTTGGGTTTTTTCTTATTTTGTCCTCCTTTTTAAGAAACTACTTTAGTATGCTTAGCGTCTTCATTCTCAGAGGCAAAATAGAGAAAACTTCTTACTGAAAAATTGTACAAGGTTGATTACCTATATCGTTCTAATAAATTCACAGGAACTGGGGTTGTTTATGAGTATTGAATATAGATTTCGTCTTGTGGACCTTGTATTTTAGGAAAAAAAAAAAAAAACAAAACAAATAAAAAAGGGCTTCTGATACAAGATCCTCAGAAATTTCAGGCACTTGCAGAATACAGGACAGTTTTTGTAATCGGTATAACAGCATCTTACTGCCACCTAGTGAGCAATGTAAAAGCGACTAACACATCAAGGTGCATGGATATTTCTGGTCAAAAGCCATTTTTCTCTTTCACAAGTCCAAATAGAAGAGAAAGGCAAATTTACATATGGAACAGTGCTAGGTAACACAAAAAGCTTTTCAAGAGAGGACTGAAGAGGGGCAGACAGGCAGGCCTAAGGAGAGGAGCTGGCAATTTTTTAAGACCACATTCTCCCGGTATCGTGGGAATGCAGCCCCCTCTCCTCCACAGACCTTGATGTGATCACCCATGCTTCAGGCAGTAGGCTCTACTTTTTTGGCAACAGCTAAACATTTCATTTCCCTCCACCTAGCCCGAATGCAAGGCAGCTAGCTCACCCATAAGCTTGAGCAAGACTTTAGTGACCACTCATGGAAGAGGCATACCCAGGCATCATCAGCAACCATCAGCAACATCTGTCTCTCTTCTGGTTTAAGAGAATATGAAATTGGGTCGCCACAGGGTTTCTTTCCATCCATGAGGCTGTGGTGCAGGCACTTGCGAGGGCAGGACGCAGTTTCACTTTTTGTCTGAGCGGAGGTGGTAAATTTTCCACCTTTTCCCAAAGGCTGACTGAGCTCAAGACTTAGACCAGAGCATGTTAGTCTCAGTTCAGACCCAAGAAGGCAGAACCAAGGGTGAGACCCAGAGGGCAGGAGCCTGTGAACCCCCGCAAATGACACTGATGGAGACCACCACACTTGACACAGTGGGGTTACTGCTCAGTGGGTGAGGGTCTCTCTTGGTTGGCAACACCAGACAAAGCTAGCTAGGTTATTTTGGCTAGCAAGCTCCTAGTTGTGACAGTCTCAGGGCACATCAGCAGCATGCCGCCAAGGGCAGGTCCAGACATCCAGCGTCAGTTTCCTGGTGCAATACCTCAACTATCCTTCACAGTCCACTGACTTGCAGAGGACAGCATATGTCTAACAGGTGCTATTCAGCACTGACTTTCTCTGTCCTTGCTTGTTAGTGCAGCTGTCCAAAAATTGCGCTAATGCTCAGAGACATTTTGGGCACTTTCTTTGAATACATACTTGTTAAAGGAAGAAAAAATGGGATAGAGTATAGCTTGTATATACTTGTATATACTTGTATATAAGCTTGTAACTTACCCCCCCCCCCCCAGGTGACAGCCAAAGAAGAACTAAGAGGGCCCCGCAAGGACTACATTGTTTATTAGGTGAAGAAAGTGGTTTCATAGTATTTGTTTATATTCACAATCTGAATATAAACTTACAGAGGCAGAAGCAAGCTTGGAACAGGTGGTGTTTTAGGAACTGTACTGCCCCATCACCCAGCGACTAGCAGCATCAATCACCCTTTTTTGCCACGCTCAGTCAAACACATTAATAACATGCTCGATCCTGTTCCTATCACACAGGTCCCGCAGGGTTTCTGACACTGATGCCACAAGAAGCAGAGCTGGCTGGAGGAGAAAGGGAAAGAAATGAAGCAGAATTTTTCTATGGCAGGTGTGTTTGCAGAGGAAAAACCTAAATTCATCTCCAAACACGAGCACGTTCCCCAAAGGTAGGATACAGGAATAAATATCTCTCTGATACCTCTACACTACCGAGTGGCAGGTTTTAAAAGCTTATATTTACTCAGCCACACTGCTTCAGCTAGCTGACAATATTAGCAGCAGTTAGAAGTCAGGATGAAGCTCCTGTCAAAGCAAACGGCACCACCCAGCACTTCTGATACGCTTTTTCTTCAAGGACCCTTTGCAGTCAGCGCACACACAGCTGATCCCACCAGTCTAGCCTTATCAAGAGGCAAAAAGGAGAAGACTTCTCTAATTGGTAATTTTAGTTATGGTCATTCTGATCCAATACCACCTACAAACCAGATGTTTTCTACCCTCCTTTCTCCAGCAAAGTTTTCTACACTCTAGATTTTCTGTCATGCATGCCAAGCAATATATTTGTTATAACGTCCCTGTAAACCATGAGGAGGATAAAACCAACTGCTAGTTTCAGCAGTGCAATATTGAAAATCTGCTCCATCTGTCCCAGGAAATGGCGACAGGCATCTTGCTACAATATACTATGCTAATTTTTCCAAGATATTTTTATATTAGGTCATTTAAATGATAGTGAGGTATTTTATTGCTACAAGCAAGAACAGACTGAACCTCCGTAACCATTTCTAAACTGCTTTAGTAGCCTAAATCACTCCCTGCTTCCATAACTTTAGTGCCACTGTGGCAATGACACCCTGCCACAGTCAAGCCCTTTGCCAAAACTGAACCGTCCTTGCGGGCCTGAATATGGCATGGCATGCAGGAACACAGCCTGTAATGCAGTGGAGGAAAGGAAGGATTTAAGAGCTTTCCCTTCGCGCGTGGTAACCCCTACCAACTTCAGAATAGCTGTACAACTGGATGAGTGTAGCATACTGTTCCTCTTATGACATATTAACAGCATCACTTAATTTCATCAATTTAAACACAAAAATCAGCATTCAGATCAAGTATTTCATCACTGAGCAAAGAAAGAAGGTTGCCCATATTCTCCATTCAGACACTGAAGAGTGATATATATTTGGATTTCATCTTGAATTTCATTTACGAATTTTTTCATTTTTTAATCACTTGCAGAAGTCTTGATAGTACAGCAGCAGCCAGAAAGTCTTTCTTGTTGCTCTTTTGAACTCTCTTCCACGTCTATATATGCTTAATCACATACGAACCTCAAATTAGTGCTATTTAACTAACGTTATATTCTGCAGATAAAACCCCTTTTTGTCCTTCAGCATTTTCTCCACTCACAAGAGGCCTGAATCTTTCTAGTTTTACTGCATTGATTTTACTGGTGTTCTCTCTCATTTATGGGTATTCGGGAATATCTTTCAATTGAGGGATGTTAACATTATGCAAAGCGCCTACCTCTCAACTGCTCATTTTTTTCCACTTCACTATATGACTACTTTTCAAACCACTGCCATTTCCGCCGGCTCAAAACACTAGCAAAAAGAGAAGAGCAGGGACAGCCAAGATAACTTTCCCTGTGAATTCGCAACGGCCATGGCTGTCACTTTCCTTACAAGCAGTGAGAATGAGGAAAGCTTGATATTAAATTCAGTGCTACTAGAGTTGGATCATGTAAGACGGTAATTTATCAACACATGTTAGCAAGCTTAAATGTAAGGCACGCCTGAATCTGAAATCAGTGGGAGTACAAACATTGTTGAAGTGCTTTTTTCCACCAGAGCCAGAGTGCTTAACATAAGCATATGGGGTTTGTTCACCCTTCCTTTAATGACATGCCCTTGGTAGGGGAGGGAAGGCAAAGAGCAGCACTGAAAAGAAGATCAGATTTTATCCTGCTTCCAACACTTTAGGAGGTATAATCAGAGACTGGCCACCATCAACTCACTGTGAAAAAACAGGACAAGGTATCTGATGTGCCGTCAAGTCCATTTCCCCTCTAGACAGACATTTAATACAATTTTTTACAATTTCACACATGCTGATCAAGCCTGATAGCTATGTAGGTATTTTGCTTCCGTAGCTGTCAGAGGGCTGCTCCAGAGCCTTACCCTTCTGATCCTCAGTAATCTTCAATCCCTTCAGGTGGGCAAATACGCCCGAGTAAGATTATTGCTCTGGCAGTAACAGTATGAGGGGCATTTTACAAGCATGATCCCTAACTTGTAGAACCTAGACTAGAAATTAAAGGCAAACATGACAAGAGGTGGGAAAGGAAAGGAGCTCCTTCTGGAGAGGAGTCAGAGCTTTGGGAGAAAGGAACACTAAAATCACAGGTTAAGAAGTGCAAGCAAGCCTGCAAGGTCTTGTTTCTCTCTCTTCTACAAATCTAATTTTGTGAAATATCTTTTAAAGGGTGGATTCTGTTGTAGGAAAACAGAAAAATAGTAGGATTTGTTCAAGACACAATATATAATGATAGGTGCCTTGCTAATCCCTTTCTTCTTTACAGAGCCTGTGTTCTTTGAAAATGGCCCTCAGTATTTTCGTTTGGCTCTGATCTTTACAGGCCTGTTCTGTATCATTTTTAAAAGAGAGAAATTCTAGTGTCCATTCTGGCATGGGTACTGTACTGTCCTGAAGGTACATTTATTGCAAATCATCTGCAGAGACAGGATGCAATGCAAATGGTCTTCTGTTAAGAGCCTGACATCGTCAGTCTGGAGAAACTTTTTTACTCAACCACCAGTTTTCCCAGAGAATGCCATCCACAGTGCTCCAAGAGCAAAAGGTCAATGATGTCCCCGTTTGTGGTAAGAGATAGCTCCAGCTCTCTCACATCTTAATTTTTAAGGATCTTGATTACAATTTAACTGACAGACTTGACAGACAACCTGAACTGTCCCAGTCAAATAGGTATGCCTAGCATAACTTAGTTTGACCAGACATTGTGCTGCAAAGCCTTACCTACTGCTTGTCACAGCCTACTTAATGTCTTCAAAATCTTGTTATTAAATGCATTGCTGAATTACCTTCTAGCTATGCTTACTTGTGACAAATATGTAACTACTTTGTGATATGAACCACAATCTACTCAGCACTGAGCAAAATGACCTCTCACAAGGCAAACGTGAACCAAGACATCTGGGCCATGAAGATGACCAGAGGGCTGGAGCAGCTCTCCTATGAGGACAGACTGAGAGAGTTGGGGTTGTTCAGCCTGGAGAAAAGAAGGCTCTGGGGAGACCTTATAGCAGCCTTCCAGTACCTGAAGGGGCCTACAGGAAAGCTGGAGAGGGACTGTTTACAAGGGCTTGGAGTGATAGGACAAGGGGTAATGGCTTTAAGCTGAAAGAGGGCAGACTAGATATAAGGAAGAAATTTTTTACAATGAGGGTGGTGAGGCACTGGAACAGGTTGCCCAGAGAAGTTGTGGATGCCCCCTCCCTGGAAGTGTTCAAGGTCAGGCTGGAACCCCTCAGAGGGGTCTAGTGGAGGGTATCCCTGCCCATGGCAGGGGAGTTGGACAAGATAACCTTTAAAGGTCCTTTCCAACCCAAACCATTCTGTGCTTCTATGATTCTATGAATTAAAAGGCACTTAAGTCTCATTTCTGTTTAACCACACTTAATGCAGCCATCACGTGCACTATGTGGAGTTCATTCATGAATTGCTGCCCAGCTGGTGGCAATTCATGATTTCAGACCTTTTCAGCTTTTTCACAGTTTGCGGATTCATTAGGTCAGAACGTAACGCTGCACTTGGCATAGATTGGTATGACCGCAAGTGATGAAATGCCCACAGAACCCACGCTGCCACAGATAGGAGAGATACCGGACGGGAAATCTCACATATCAGCAGTTTCCTTCTGCAATCACACGCACGCTCTCTCCCCACACACACATGCATTTTGCTTTTCTATTTTTCTCTAGACACGTACATAATTCACCGTTTCCTCCGGGGCTTAAAAAGGGGACAGGCCGGAGGCGGCTGGCACACGAGGCCACAGCACCGCCGGCACTGCCCCGGCCCCGGGGCCCAGGCGGCAGCAGCGCCCGGCCCCACCGAAAGGCCAGATCTGGGGGTGGCGGTGCCAGGCGGGGGGCAGCGCGGCGGGTCCCGGTCCTCCGTCTCTCCTCACGCAGCCGCCGCGGGGGTGGCGGTCGGCCGCGCCGGGAGCGGTCGCGGGGGGCCTGGCCGTGCGGCTGGGAACGTGTGCGAGCGGACCGGCCAAGCTCCTCCCCGCCACCGCCCCTCCGCCGCCGCGCCGCGGGGACGTGCACTCGCTCGGCGGGCCATGGAGGCGACGCGGCGGCGGGCGGGCGGCGGGGCGCGGGCCCGGCGCTCCGCGTTGCTGCTGCTGCTGCTGGCGGCGGCGCTGGGAGGCGAGGCGGCGGAGGCGGAGGAGCAGCGCTCGGCGCGGCATCGGGGGGACGAGCAGTGCCATTACTACGCGGGGGGGCAGGTCTACCCCGGGGAGGCGGCTCGTTTGCCCGTGTCCGACCACTCGCTGCACCTCAGCCAGGCCAAGAGTAGGTGTCGGGCGGGGCTGGGGCTGCCGAGGAAGCGGGGAGTGCAGGGGGCGGCGGGCGGGCAGGAGAGGTCCCCGGGCGGGGGATGCCGTGCGGGCGCCCCTTGCTGCGCTGCCGCTGAGGGGCGGGGGTGTGCCCGCAATGCGCCTCCACTCGCTCCGCGCTGGGCGGGGGAGGAGGGAGGCTGCGGCGGCGCGCGGGGCCGTTAACGGCCGCGGGGGGGAAGGGATGGCGGCGGGAGAGCGGCGGGCAGCGCCACGTCAGGCGGAGCGCGTCGGACCTCCGCGCCGGGCGGGCTTGCGGCCCTCCCTCCTTCCCTCCCGGGATCCCCAGGGCTCCCGCCGCTCTTCCCCGTCGGGGGAACGGTTAGAACGCAACGCGCACCCTGTGATGAGAAATGCTGAACCGTCACGTCTCATCACGCTTACCGGTTAATCCCGGGCTCGGTTTGTCACTTGTTTTGTGCCTACGCTGTCTTGTGATGTAAATACTTTGTGGCAGACCTAGGTGTAAACGTCTTTTACTCGAGAAAAATGGAAAAACAGTCAAGATATGTGTAACCAGTTTTGTTTGGGTTTTCCTCCCTTTGTAATGTAAGTTATTACGGCATTTTAGACGAGTATTTTTAAACCAAAAATATCACCTTCATTTAAAAGTGGCTCAAGATACCACATATCTAATTTCTTTTCCTTCTCCCTAGCAATCTGAAGGCCAGTTGCAGAAAGACTGTATTAGATTAGGAGTGTCACTATTTTGTAAAAAGAAACATTTCAAACATTATGGACAGTTCAAAGTAACTTGAAGATTAATCATTGCTCTCACTTGAAAACAGTCCCATACCTACAAAGCCTCAATTAAAAAAAAAAAAAAGAAAAGTTAGAAGTCTGGATCTTGAAATCTGGTCAGAAAGAATTCTGCAGAAGACTTGAGAGGAAGAAGAACATTTCTTCAAAAAAAATGTAAACTAAAATTACCAGTCACGCCTACTGATTCTCGGTACTTGTATTGCTGCGTCCCTTGTGGGCTATATCGAGGGAACCCCAAGCAGACTGCCTGCCCACCCAGGGGCACAGTCCGTCCGATGATTTGGAGTAGTTTTTGCAGTCCTTGCTGATGATCTTCACTATGTTCTAAAGTTGTGGGTTGTCCTATGAAAAGGAGAGCCAACAATGCAGTCTTCATCCAGATAATAATTAAAGTTCTCTATATTATTCTCCCCAGACTTCTTGGGGCTGTACGTCAATGTCCCTGACATCACAAGTGTATTCAGATCACCTTGTATCTCCAGCATACCCTATCCTTTGTCTCAGAATTCACATTACTATGAAAACAGTACCTGGCAGAATAATTTTTACTATTTTAAATTCAAGGTTAATCCCTTTTGATAGGAATAGTAACTACATTTCATGTGTTTTAATTGGATTTTTTTTTTTTTTTAAACTGTCTTCAAGTTACAGTTTGCTTAGGAGTTGTAATTTAATGAATACACACTGCAGTTTTAGGCATTGGTCTCTAAACGTGTTATAGCATGTATTTTTTTGTGGACTTGAATTTCAGGTAGTTTTTTATGACTCCAAAATAACAATATGAATTTGAACCATCATATGTTTCTGATTCACAACAGGTATTCATAAGAAAATAGTGAGGGTTCCTGAAGTCTTAAACAGCTTCTCCTTCAGTCTGACAGATGTTCTGCCATGAGCTGGTAGTGCACACGTGTTTTCTTCAGTATGCCCAGATAAGGTTTGTGCGGCCTTGATTATCAGTGATTGACAGGGCTCACTATTAGCACAAGGTTTTTTATTTACTTTCTGTGTGTACTGAAACCTACATTTCTTCATCATTCTGTAACCTCTGCCAGCTGTGAACTTTTTAAAGTGGTAAGAAAGTTTCACTTTGTGTGCAGCAGGTTGTTTTTCAAGCAACAGTAAGAACAGTTGGTCTTGCACACAGGCTAGCTAATGAACAGCTTTGAACACGTGCTTCGTATTCTGACTTTTAATTGAACGTTCTTCATATTTCAGTCTCCAAGCCAGCACCTTACTGGGAAGGAACAGCAGTCATTAATGGAGAGTTTAAAGAGTTGAAATTAACAGATTATGAAGGAAAATACCTTGTCTTCTTCTTCTATCCTCTTGACTTGTAAGTAAGACCACTGTAGACACACCAAGACTGAGTGCAGCTACGCTAGATGTGTAATTCATTAATTATTCTGTTTTTCTGAGGTCTTGGTTTTTTGTTTGGTAAGGGTTTGGGGGAGAAGAAAGGAGCGACAGAAGAAAATATATTTTTGCATTTGCGTTTTCATCATGTGTTGGTAAAATTGTAACACAATCTTTGTCCTAATGAGCGTGTCCACTGATTTGTGTCTCCACACAAAAAAAATTAATGTTGAGTCTGTAGCAACCTTTACGTTCTGTATGATGCTGTAAATCACTGCTGCAAACAAAAGACAGCAGCCCATCTATATTTTCCAGAGTGTATGTAGGACATTGAGATGGCGTTTTCCCTTTAAGTTCTTCCCAGAACATCCTAGGAAGATCTACCATTACCCTCCTTTATTTAGAATGCAGTAACTTCACTGGTTGAGTGAAAACACCTCAGTTTTCTACTAGACAATCCCATTCTTTTCCGCAAAATGAAGAAAAGAGGACAGAGATGCATAACTACCTTAACATTATAAAGGAAATAACGTGGCTCTTGGCCCTTAGCTCCAAGGCCCTAGAAATCATGATCTTTTTCACTTTATTTCTTCTGTAGTGGAAAAAGTTCAAGTCAAAATAGTTAAAATTTGCAGACATGCACGGTAACAAGAAATTACGGTATGTTCCTCTGAAAAAACTTGGCATATTGTGCTCAAATTCAGCCACTTAATATTCATAAAGTCTAAAAGAAAGTAACTGTAAAAACACTTGTGTCCAGATTGTAACCTAACTGCAGGTTTATAATCTTCTTCATTTGTAACCAAGCTAGACTCTGAGGCTGGAGGATTTGTCAAGCAGCATTTTGGTTAAATACTTGAAGAAGCAATAAAAAATAAGTAAAAGCTGAAATAATTTGTGATAAAGCCATCATTTTAAGTTAAACAGACAATTTACTGGATGTAAATGATGTAATGAAGTTTTGACTTTGTCTTGTTTTAAATTTTCTAGTACATTTGTATGTCCAACTGAGATAATCGCCTTCAGTGACAGAATTGAAGAATTCAGAGCAATAAATACCGAAGTAGTAGCATGTTCTGTGGACTCAAAGTTCACTCATTTAGCATGGTATGTATCTTATCCTTGTCTTTTACTAAAAATCATTCATGGGTCCATCTTAGCTGAAAAAACGTATCCCCAGATTCGTAGCCTATGTAGGTATATCATAATGTGTGAAAGCGTGATGCTATTGATACAAATGTTTAAAATATTTTTCAGTAGTAAAAATTTGTAACCCTAGTGTGTGAAAGTACCTTTATCTTTGAAGCTTGTTTAATATGTACTGCTTGAAATATATGATGTCTCAGTCCAAAAAAAATTTCAAATACAAAAGAAAAAAAGATATAAGGATGCAAGTATCTGCAAACACATTACACTGGCCCAATTCATGAGGATGTTGGTATGAAATGAATATGACTGATAAGAAGGAGGTCACTATTAATAGATATGGCCAAAACCAGCAAAAGATTTACTGAACATTTTGCTTGAACCATAAATAGTATTCATCTCCCTTGTGTGCAGAACAAGAAAAATGTCTCTTGCACTAGATCCTTCTGTCTGTACTGTTCTGGTTTGTGACTTTTAACTTTGTGTAGGGAATATAAATCTTTATGAGAAATACATCTGTATCTCATTTCTTTCAAAGGATTAATACTCCTCGAAAACAAGGGGGACTTGGACCTATGAAGATTCCGCTTCTTTCAGATTTGACACACCAAATTTCAAAGGATTATGGCGTATATCTGGAAGATCAAGGGCATACACTTAGGTATTTCACTTGGTTACTGTTCATTTTGTTCTGCTGGAGTAGCACTTACTACTTTATATCTAAAGAAGCATTTGAAATTTTTCTTTGAGAGCAGTTTTTTTCTTGGGGATTCCTGCTGAGAGACAAAATAGATATTGAAGAACATAAAAAAATTAGCCGTAATGAGTCAGAATGGGGATGGAGGTTAGTATCCTGTTTACCAGCAGTCATCAGCAGATACCTGGGGCAGGCCAAACATGCAGAATACCCCAGAACTGCCGTTACTCAGGGACCTTCCAAGTCTAAGTGGAGTCAAGACTAAGGGTAACTAATGCCTCAAGACATCTGTCTTTCATAAACTTGATGAGTTGCTTTTGTGATCCCTGTAAGGTCATAGCATCTGCAGCATCCCCTGGCAGGGCCTGCCAAAGCTTAGGTTTATGTTCTGCAAAAAACTATCCTTTTTTTTGGTTTTAACTTGCTATCAGCTCATGTCATCGGATACCCCACGTAGAGAATAGTAGGTTAGTAGTATTCTAAGGTGGTATGTATTGTATGGTGTTTACAGACATCAAATTCTTACCATTCAACAGACATAAAATAGTGTGTAAACACAGCACTGTAATTCTGTTTCCTAACACACACCAAAAAAAAATGTTTTCACAGAGGCCTTTTCATTATTGATGATAAGAGAATCCTTCGACAGATCACGATGAATGACCTTCCTGTTGGGAGATCAGTGGATGAAACGCTTCGTTTAGTACAAGCATTCCAGTACACAGACAAACATGGAGAAGGTGCTCTTTTAAATACTTTCATGTTGAAGATTGTTTACTTAGACTGGACGTTGTATTTGTAGCTTTTGGGAAGCAAGGTACTCAGTAGTATTAGAGACTAGCCTCTCGCAGTGAATGAAGTGGTTTGATTGCCCTGCTACAAGATTCTGTGGTCCTGGTACCTCCATAGGTTGTTTCTAGTGTAGTAATTTGCATTTTGCTTCACATTCATGAGAATGCAGAGCATAAAGCATTCCTTAGTCTGAATTAAGGCATTACATACCATCTGTCACAAGCATAAATCTGTACAAAATATGGGCCCACAAAGAATCAGGTGCAGTATTTCAGTACATTTTGGCATACTAAAATAATTGAGATGCAGGCCATCCTCATCCTGTGTCATTCATTGAGGAGCTGGGACGAGTAATTGAGAGTGCTTCATGTCAAGGTACATGGTGATACTGTGAAAATTAGACTGCCATTACTTGTGTTCTCTTTACAAGTGCTATGTGATCATCTCCCCCTGACAAAGAAGCTTTCACAGCCTTCAGATCATTACTTTGTCTCAAGAATTCATATTGCCCCAGTTCAAGCATAGGGTGAACTTTTTACATTTCTTTAACTAATGTGTTTAAATAAACACATTCATTTTTTAAAAGCTTTGCTTAAATATTGAATACACATGTTCAGCATCTTAACTTCCATTTCAACTCAGTTTCACCTGGCATTTGAAAGTAGCTTTATCTGAAGGTACAAATCATTATTATGCTTTGCTGTACAGATTTAAAAAGATAAATGCTGTTACTTAGGCTATGCACATTTGACTAAGGAAATTTAATCTCTCATTTAGTTACAAAGCTGTCTTACAGAAGTGGCTTTCCAGAGTACTGCTTTTTTTCCCAGCTGTATGTGGAATCTCACCAGTTTTTGCCTGAACAGTGAGGAGACCTTCCCTGGCCCCCTTAATGGATTCTTTGCACAGAACAGGAAAAAAAGTTCTCCACAATTCCTAATTGCATTTTGTGGTGTTTTGTCTGACAGCATGCCTTAAAGCAGCGTAATATGGCATAATTCATCAGGCTAAAGCCTCAGAGGGAGAGCTCTGAACAGATAAGAGCTTCACCCCAGAATGTGCAATTCTACAGGTGGTCACAGGGCTCCCAGCCTCACTGCATGTTAACCGCATGCTACAATCCCTTTACTCCTGAGCAAGGCTTCAAGTGAAATCACTCCATCTCTTGTGGAATCTTTGAACTGATCTCTTTGCTAAAATATTTCCCCTATCATTGGTTTTAAAGAAAGAAAGGTAGGTCTCTGTGTAGTCACCTGAATTTTATCGTGAAACTTTTGTTTCTACTAGAGTAGGTGTTCGTTCTCAGATACTGCTTTGCCAGTACTTTGTCTAGAAGGGCACGAGAATTAAACCAAGGCATAGACATCCATCTAGAGATACACTGTTTCCAGTTAACAGAAGTGGTAGGTGGTATTGGGTATAAAATGTTATGACACCATCCCATCTGTAAAGAAAACTGTGTATTTAATAGTTGCCGATATTTACATGTGACATTTGTGTGCTGGTTTACTTGCAGTTCAGGAAGAGAATATTAAGTGCACAAAAGTAAGTGTGTGTAAAAATACTTTTACCGACTTTGTCCTTTTTTTCTTCTAGTTTGCCCTGCTGGTTGGAAGCCTGGCAGTGAAACAGTAAGTCACTGTTTATATTTAAATGCACATACTACTAAAAAACACTCAGTTATTTCCACTAAAGCCAAATCCAAAATTTTTGCAATTTTCAATGAGATGATGTGAGTAAACTCACATTGTTATAGTTACAGCTTTTGGATTATTACTGATTTCATTAGGAGCTCATTTCCCTCACACTAGACATATTCCAGTTGTTTCAAATTCCCTGTGTATGAACAAAACTCTCTTGAGCAGCAACAAGTTCGTGATCAAGAACTTTATTCCTATAAACACCTGATGAGAGGAAATTGGAAACTCTTGAGTCTGTCCTATCTTCTCAGTTATTTGTTCATATAAATTCTTGGCTCCATCGAGCGTTGCTGTGGATCCTAGGCACTACCGAAAAAAAGAAAGATACAAGTTCCTGGGCTGCTGTAGTATCTGACAGAGCCAGCGTGCCACTGTCAGAACTCCAGCAGAGAGCACTGCTTTGCTGTGCAATAGCTCTTCCTTCTTTGTTACTACTTGCCTCCATGTGACTACCAGCAGAAGAGCTAGGGTTCAGATAAACACCCGTAGAACTTGTTTGTGTTCTCTGGGCTTGCATCAAGCCTCAGCAGAATAATGAAATGTTCACTAGTGGTCTGAGCCGCCTAGCTCAGATGAGATCACTGTCATTTATTTGAGTGCGTGGCTCGCTTCTGAACCATCTGGTGATGACAGGGCATCATTGTTTAAGAGCTGTCTCAACAAAAAGCAGGTCCCAGCAGCCTCTAAGCAGAGTAGTGAGCATTGTAATTAATAGTAAAACCAGTGGAATGTTAAACCATCTGTCTTCGCTGGATGTGAAAACTTCCCAGAGGCTAGGCATCACCTCTTCCAAGCTAGCAGAAGAGTGGCTTAGTGGGGGAAGCTGGATATTAAGACTGTAAAATGAAAGAGGGCTGGCTGGCCTACTAGACGTATTTTGGTACTGAAAAGTTTTGCCCTCCATAACCATGGATTACCTAAATAATACAACATTAATATATTTTCTAAAAAAGTCTTAGAATATTTAGATTAACAGCTCAAATACTACCAATTTAAAGATCTAAAACAATACATAAGCATTCTCTTTCTTCTCTGTGCAAAAGATGCAGATAATTTAAATAGCAAAGTAGTTCAAAAGGACTTTATTGAAGATGTAGCCATGCCTTCTAAATGTGTTTGATTTAATTAGATCAAACCAGAGGAAGCCATGAGAGTGTGGTGGCCAAGGGAAGAACTGTAAGTAAATTCTAAGAGTCTTGATTACAGATGTTAATTTATTAAAATATATTGCTTTTGGGCTGAGCAACATGTATGTATGTGCTCCCAACTGTCAAAATTCTTCCTTTGGTAGCCTGCACTCTCTCTTCCCCCAATTAGTTAAATCTTTCTGCTACTGCCGGTAGGTGTCTTTAGAGGTAAACAGTAACCTAGTATCAAGTCAACTGGTAAATTACTCTTCGGTATTGCTTGTGGGTTGGCTTTAGCATCATATTATGATATAGGGATCATAATATGGGCAGGGAATGGATTGAAAGCAGCCCCAAGGAGAAGGACTTGGGGGTATTGATTGATGAGAAGCTCAACGTGAGCCGGCAGTGTGCGCTTGCAGCCCAGAAAGCCAACCGTGTCCTGGGCTGCATCAAAAGAGGCGTGACCAGCAGGTCGAGGGAGGTGATCCTGCCCCTCTACTCCGCTCTTGTGAGATCCCACCTGGAGTACTGCGTCCAGCTCTGGGGGCCCCAGTGCAGGAGAGACAGGGAGCTGTTGGAGCGAGTCCAGAGGAGGGCCACGAAGCTGATCAGAGGGCTGGAGCACCTCTCCTGTGAGGACAGGCTGAGAGAGTTGGGGTTGTTCAGCCTGGAGAAGAGAAGGCTCTGGGGAGATCTAATTGCGGCCTGCCAGTACCTGAAGGGGCCTACAGGAAAGCTGGTGAGGGACTGTTTATCAGGGAGTGTAGTGACAGGACAAGGGGTAATGGGTTTAAGCTAAAAGAGAGTAGATTTAGATTAGATATTAGGAAGAAATTCTTTACTGTGAGAGTGGTGAGACACTGGAACAGGTTGCCCAGAGAAGCTGTGGATGCCCCATCCCTGGCAGTGTTTAAGACCAGGCTGGATGGGGCTTTGGGCAACCTGGTCTAGTGGAGGGTGTCCCTGCCCATGGCAGGGGGGTTGGAACTAGATGACCTTTAAAGGTCCCTTCCAACCCAAGCCATTCTGTGATTCTATGATTATGAAATACTATGCTATTCTGGTTTTATAGTTTGTTGTGTTTGTGTGGTTTTGTTGTTAACCTAACATTTTCATTTTCTTTCTTGCACAGATAATTCCAGATCCAGCTGGAAAACTGAAGTATTTTGATAAACTAAACTGAGGTTTGCTTCTGTGGAATTACATAGGTCACATTCAACTGGATTTTTGCCAATAAAATTTCATTAATTTTGTTACTTTCGTGAGTTTGACTAATATGTAACTGCAGTAGACCATTAAAGGTCTTGTTGCTTAAACAGGAGTCTAACCTGTGTGAAGCACGGGTACCTCGTTAATTATCAGAGATACTATTCTGAAATACATTTTCCCCATGAGTCTTGTTTAGATGCTTGGTTTTCCCAAAATTTACTTCTCTTAGCATCTCGGACTTAGATTCATGACTTTTGCTATTGATAGATTACTTAATTTGTGCAAAAATCTTGTTTGCTTGGTCACATTCTAGGAGCTACAGCTAGAAAAGAGCCCCTTGGTTATGGTACGTTAGTCTGTAGTCCAGAGGCAATAGCCATTATTTCTTGCTTTCAAGTTAAGTTACAGTTGCTGAATTAAATTTCCAGTCTCTCTGAAGCTGGAAAATATTTTTAATCTAAGAAATCAGTACAACTGCACTGAAAAGAACACAGCTATGCCAGTTCATGTGATTCAAGAGCTGAACCAGTCATTTTTTCCATGCTTGTATTTGTGGTGTGTATGCTGATAAGATCAATTCCAGATTGATCTGGAAAAGGCCCCAGAGAGAAGGCTTTCTCCTAGCTCCAGTCCAGCACTGCTACCTTACTACTCTCGGTTGTATCCCACACTCGTGAGAAGTCGCTTCCCCTTCCCACACCAGACCATACATCTCCCTTCCCTACTCACAGACACTTCAGTACAGTTCTGCAGAACTAGACCAGCAGTTGCATTTTCACTGTAAAGTTACCTGATTTTTCTAGACTTCGGTGAGTATTGAGCAGCTCTCCAGCTTAGTTGCTGCAGACAGAAAGCAGAGGCGGACACTTGACTTCTGCATCAGCTCTGATGCAAACAGCACCCAACGTGCGCCTAGGGCAGAGCAAGCAGAACTTCCTCCAGCCCCAGCCTCCCCGTCCCTGCCAGACCTGGGGAAAGGAGGAGCTCCAGATCCCATCCGGAGGGTAACGGAGGCACGGCGGGACCAAGGCCAAATGCCAAAGGTGGATCACGTGCTGCTCCCCTCCACGGGATCTCAAAGACCAGAGGGCAGCATGTAGAGAGGCAGTTTCTCACATTACCAGGCTGTAAACCAGCCGCTTGAATTGTACTCACGATTTTGTTTACAGCCTTCATCGACCCTGAAACACCAAAAATATCAACACAGAGAATGTTCACATAACTCCGAGCAACTGCTGCGTGACAAATGCAGGCCCAGCTATTAACATGGATATTCATAAGCGGCCCAAGGCACAAAACAAACTCGTGCCTGCCTAACAGTGCTCGGGCCTTCTTCTTCAGAGGCTTTGGCTGCCTCTTCAGCTAGGTTGCTCTCACACCTAATGCTCTCCCAGCAGCAAAAAATCTTGTGTTGCACTAAGGAAGCTAATGAGACATTATAAAGTCAGAGCTGAGTTACTGCCCACGCGTTCCACATGCTCCATCCAGCCCACGGCTCCTTGTGGAGGAGTACTGAGTTACAGCAACAAAATCACAGCAGCGAGAGCATCAAACAAAAGCAGCCATCGAGAGCAGCATGAACCCTGAGCAGAGGAAAGAAAATAGGACTGAGAACATTTACTGACTGAAAAAAAAAAACAAACAAGGCCATCTGCACACTTCTTTGAACGTTGCAGATTTATGTCCACAGCAGTGTGGCTATGCCAAATTTGAAGTGCCAAAACACATGCAGTAAGGGATGGGCTGAGGAATGTTTTTTTTTTTTAAAAAGCTGTTCAACAGGAATAAAAAGTGTTAGGGAAGTAGTCCTTAAGCAAAGAGCTGAGTCGCTATGTCACATTACATATTTGAAATGAAAGATTATTTCTATGGAAAGAGAGAATGGGGTTTTACAGAGACTTGGATATGCTGGTAGGGAAGTTTAGGAAGGAAAAGACTGGGCAAAAAAATGCAAAAGTACTAATGTTTGAGGGGGAGAAGAAAGAGCTTGGGGGGGTGGCGGGAAGCAAAGGCAGAATCTCAGTTACATGCTGCCTCCAAGAGAAAGGGAAAGCAAAGGACAGAAGATGACGTCCCTGAATAGAAGAATAATACTGGAAACTCAGCAGGGGGTGGGGAGGGAGAAACACTGAAGCCTGTGGGTTTGGGATCATTGGGGTTTGCAGATGTGCAAGACAAGGAAGGCAAGCTGAGGATCCAGCTCATCGCCACCTACTAAAGCAACTGCCCTCCTCTTGGTTTACTATTGAGAACTTGGTTTCAGCACATCCTGGGATACCATGTACCACTTAATGGCATCAGCTGATTGTCGTACCACCCTCCATCACACAACAGCCTGATGAGCACCTCTCAGCAGAACAGAGCTTCCTGGGGTGGTTGTTCCCTGGCTCCAGGGAGAAGTCAAGGACGGAGTGACAAAAAGCAGCTAAACCATCAAGAAAAAAATTAATTTCAAGATCAGAGTCTAGGAGTACCAGTATCTCGGGCAGGATTAGCCCACAGGCAGAAAAGTTTAAAGGTTTGCTTTGCCCCTCTGTGTTTCAGTTAACACTGCTGCAATCATCCTTCTAGTTCTGGTCTCAAATTCTGCCTCTTATATTAAGCACATATGAAATATGTCTGAGCTGAAAGACAGTTACTGGGAAACTAAGCAACACTTGAGTACTTTAGTATCACGTACGTTCTGCAGTTGACAAAGATAAAATACAGGTAGCTTCAATGAAACGGCTGAAGTTGATTCTGACTCCTTGGTGATAATCAAATGCAGAAAGTGCAGAAACCCACTCCTCTGCCATGGGCACATCACTAATTCTTGCCTAGTGCTTGGATTAGGGGTTCCCACAGTCTTGTTAACATACCTGGAAACATTTTATCATAGAATCACAGAATGGTTTGGGTTGGAAGGGACCTTTAAAGGTCATCTAGTTCCAACCCCTCTGCCATGGGCAGGGACACCCTCCACTAGACCACGTTGCCCAAAGCCCCATCCAACCTGGCCTTGAACACTGCCAGGGAGGGGACATCCACAACCTCTCTGGGCAACCTGTTCCAGTGCCTCACCACCCTCACAGTGAATTTCTTCCTAATATCTAATCTATGTGCAGGTCTAGGAGCAAAATCTTCAGGTAAGAACAAGCAGGACAAAAATTTAAATCCTAATTATTTTTAGGCAACGAAGTGATGTCATCTTCTGGAAGAAAGACAGAAGATCCACCAAAGTCCAGGTTGCGTTGAACACCTTAGCACGGCTTGAAATACAAGCCTTTCAAATGTTGGTGCAGAGAGCCGAGTCCAAGAACCTCATTTCCAGCCGCCCGTTTGGAAATGCCAACCCACATCACGACCACCTCAAGTGAATTCAGACAGACTGGGCAGTACCACCTGCAGCGGTCTCTTACAAACCAGTAACTGAACAAATGACACAGTGGTCTGTATTTCCAGTACGCTTCACCTGAGGTCTGGAACAGGGGAAGAATTAAATCTCAAACAACTCTGCTTCCCAAACCCTGGGCGGTACTCATGGGCCTCTCTTGATGTGTGTGAAACGCAGGTGCATGGAGCTGCCATTTGTGAACGCATCTTTTCAAAACAAAAAGCAAAGAGGTCCTGCAAAGCAAGTACTTACCAGTAATGAGACACTGCCTTCAACTTCCACTGCTGTTTTGGACAAGCCTCTCATGCCTCCACTGCTCGCTCAGCTGTTAAAGAGAAACTTTATATGGCAGTGAGGTCAGCAGGTGAAAGCCACCTCTCCAAGCAGGACAGATCTAGCTGGGGTAGGACCTGTTGTGACCTCCAGCAAGCCTGCCTCACTGAACAGCACCCACAGATGCTGCCTCACCGCCCCAGATGCTCTGAGAAAGTTCTACCTCCCCAGGCAGCCAGCCCTGCCTCTCCTGCGGTGCAGAGCCCTGGCGCTAGCCTACTTGAGATGCCTGTACGAATAAACTTGCTTTTAGCAGCATTTAATTCTGGGGATGACCCCTCACAGGCTCCCCACCTCATAGGGAACCGGCCCCTGCTGCAGGACTGCACTTGAATTTTCTGCTGAAGTTACCAGACAAAGAAGCAACAGTGTGAGCAATGACCAGAAGCCGTATGGACCACTGTACCCAGAGCCATGCTCCCCTCCTCCACACATTTCCCATTTCTGCTACGTAACAGAAGACAAAGGAGTAAGGAGCAGAAGTGCCTTCAGCCTCGAGGATAGGAGCCCTGCAGGAACAAGGATCCCCTGCTGTCAGGGCAAGTGCTCTGGTGTACTTTCTATGGAGGTACTGTCATCCAACTACACCTTCCACAAAAGGAGTCCCCAGTTTCTCTTTCATGAAAGCTGAATATTTACCCTTTTATTTTCCTGCTAGCTAGTGCCTAGCCCGTGAAGAACTAATCTCTCCCCCAGCTAGTTCACAATGCATTCAGAGAGGACAAGACAAAGGCCGGACTGAACGTGTAGTAACACCAATTAAGCATGCAGTAAGTTTAGAGCTGGTTTCTGAACTAACACCCTCATGTGGTGGCCCATGCTGCACCAGCTCCAGCAAGCTGCTTCCCAGAATGCTGCACACCACCACGTAGCTGCAAAGGAATCGTATAGAGCTGAAGAAGGCCTACCAGAAGCTGTTACAGTAAGTTTCAGTATGTAATTTTAATATTTATTTTTTTAAACACAAAAAAATAAAGACATTTAAATCAAAGTGCTTTTTCAGGCACTGAGCTCAGCCAGTCCCCCAGAAATCTCCTTTTACATCACCGTTAAGTGAGAGGGTTAGGGGAGGCAATCCAGCTACCACAGACTTCCTCCTCCTCATGGTATTCCAAGACATGATAGGCACAAAAGTATTTACTTTCCACTACAGAGCCACAGCCAATTACACAGATAGGTTCACTATAAATAGAAAGATTTTCTATCAATATCTTTAGGCTACTGCGGTGATGGTTAGTCACTTACAGTCACAGGGTTGTTCATGAAGTTGCAATATAAACTCAACATTAATTACTATGTTAAAATATTTTAATTCTGAATGTGAGATCTGAGAACAATTTTATCTCACACACAAAGGTATACAGCAACCTGTATAAATAATACCCTTGAACAAAGATACATTTAGCCTATTATCAGGGAGGGTGACGACTTGGAGTTACCTTCTCGGAGTAAAAAATATGTAAGCACATATTCTATATCTGTTTATTACTATATATATTTTATATCTTTTACATATCTATATATATATACACACACATTCTGTATGACTGTATATACATTTCTGTAACTACTGTGATTGTGGTACGTGATTAAGTCAGCATGAACTCTGAAAACACACTAATTCTTCTAAGCATCTTCATTTGCAGGATTCATCTTCTTCACTGTGTCCAGAGGTTCTGATCTCCCTACTCTATTACCTCTTTCTCTCCTCTCCAATCCCTTCCTGAAGGCTGAATTTGAAATTATGATAAATTCGTATTTAAATACAGCTGAAAAGGCAGCAGAGGAAGAACTTGGTACCCCCTTAACTTGCAAATGTTATACAAAAGTGACCCAGGTAGGACCCAGACTGGGTCAATGATAAAAATTTGCAGGTACTCAGGAGTAATACATAGTTCTGAAATAGATCCCTCCGCTTCCTGCCTTCCTACTTATTTTTTAATAGCCAACAGCGATCCATGCAGCAAGGCGGGGGAGAAGCTGGGATAGAATTTCAGTTCTTTATTTGTGTGGTCAGTCAAGTATATTCAGCTTCCAAAGAGTGTTAAAAAGGAGACAAACAGAAAATACAACATATATATCCACAGTGTCATAACCAATAACGAAAAAGATTAACCATCATACAGCTGAGTCAGCACTGGAGTGTGGCTGAAGAGAGAAACTCTACATAAGCAACGAGGAGCTTCCTGTCACTGCAACGCATTGATCTGATCTGGCTCAGGCAACACCCCTGTGCCTCCACCAGTAAGCTCCCTAACTTAGAAATACAGGCAGCCAAATCTTAGAAAGGGAAGGCTGATGCAGAACATGCTGGTTACTACAGTGCTCACTCTCCTCATATGAATAGCAATCAGCTGTTAGGAGCCACGAACTTCACACTATCCTAGCACCAAAGGAAGCTGGTCCTAACTGTGACTTTCTCAAGCTTTCTTACTCAGAAATAAAATTTCAACGGGTTGCTTTATTTTATCAATCTATTTCATGCATCTGTGCCAATTCACATCATTTCTACTTGCTGTTTCTTGATTTCAAAAGATTTTAAACCTAGCAGGGAAGTTGGAGTCTATTCTTGTGTATTATAAGACATCGTATTTCATCCTACCATTGAGCCCAACTACTCCTCTTTGGGTGTCTTGATCAGACAGGTTATCAGTCTTAATTTGAAGGTATCAGAGCTCCAATTTTGTGCTTGTGACTAATCACCTTCCCAATTTCAGGATGTTGGGCTTCATCTGCCAGATACTGGAGACCATTAAAACTTCCTCCACTACACCAGAAGCACTTCAGTATTGAGTACTTTTTCTTCCTGTTACTTATATGCCACAGTACATCCACTGTGGTGTCCCCTCTGTGGTGGGGAATTACTCTGTCCTTCACAGGCAAACGTGACAACCTTTAAAGCTGTGCAATACTCATATTTCATTACAGTCTACCAAGGAACCAGACAAATAATTCAAGTGAGGAGGCTGTTCTACAGCTGAACCACCCCTCAGTGGGATAAAAATCCTCCCACCATTCAGCAGCTGACTTAGGAGCTGCTCAACACAGATTCTCTGGACCCCTAAGTCCAGCATCAAACACAACTGTTACCATTTGAGCAGCATTTTACCTTCTCTGCTCCCAATCCCTAACAAACCAAAACATTCTGCTCTACGATGCCATTTCCCAGTCCCACCCAATCTCACCAATCAGATCTCTGCTCTACAGGCCTGGAGAAGTAGTTCATTAAGGAACTCATGGTTACATTAAAAAAACAAAAAAATAGAAGAGACTGGCAAGGACTGGCTATACACAAACAGAATGCCAGAAGAGACTATCTGGCCACCTCATTTCATTGCAAAAACCAGTCTCCTCCCAAGGGAACATGAAACCTTCCAAAACAGAAGCTGCAACGACCTTGTAAAACCCCAGCTGATGGGAAACACCTGCTTTACATTGTGCACACACTAGTAACTTCCGAGCTTATGCTGCAGCCCAGATGCATGTGTCCTTGTTTAAAAAAAAAAAAAAAAAAAAAAAAACAACCCTAAACTTGATTTACACAAGAATGTAGGTCAAATAGCTTCATCTGTATGTATTTACTTATTGCACACATTTTTCTAACAGAATTCCTATCCCGTATCAGGGAAAAACAAAGGAGAGCTACTAAGGGAAAAAAGGCAGATGGTGACAAGACAGCAAAGGTCTAATGAGATCTCTCAAAGCAGACACAGAGAAGCTATCTAAAGCTTAAGATTGCATTTTTTCATCCTTTTTTCCTAGCATTAGCACTTAAAAGTAGATTTCAACAAATCCTAGTATCAGAGAATAAAAAAATCCAAATATATGCAAATACATAAATAACACTAAAAAGGCATTTTTTGTTGTGGGGTTTGGGTTCTGTTTTGGGGTGCTTTTTTTTTCAGTGTTGCAAGCACCTGTCTGTTAGCCATCTCTGGTGACAGCTCTTTGCAAGACGTCATGCTGCTACACTGCTGATGCGGCATTTTCAGTGTGTGTCAGATTTCTTTCATGATGGCAGCAAAGTGTCGCTTCCCATCTAAATACAACATGGACTCTGAAATAAGGTGGAGAAATGAGAGAACCGCATTAGTAACTTCGTATCAGTACTAGAGCAGCTACACAGAATGGTAAGATTACGAAGAATTCCACACTGTCATCAAAGCATAAAATAAACGTGGTTTGCCATGAAATCCTGTTAGCTTATTCAAATGCCAATAGTTCACCCAGTAAAATGACCAATGCTCCTACAGAAAGCAAGCCGTCTTGTCTACAGAGTTATGATGACAATGCATTAATTGGACACTTGCCTCCATAAGTTTTGGGGACAACTCGTGGGACCTCGTTTTCTGATATAAACGTAAAATGGAAGATATTGGTTGTCTGGTGCTCCCTGGTATCTGCATCATAAACCTCACTGTGTACTCGGACCTGGATGTAGTTTTTTTCTGTGTAACAGACCTACACAGTTAAGAGAAGAGTTATAGTCCGTAATTTATCACTGGCGCTGAAAAACCACGACAGACTTCACTGCACTATTTAACAAGAAAAGTCACACACTCTCATAATGCACTGTTCATTATCAGTGACTAACAGTGACTACAGCAAAGATAAGTTTTTCTCCTTTTCAAAAAGAAATCTACTCTTACCTGTCCAGAAAGCAGTAATAAAGATCCAACCTCAACTGGCCTCTGAAACATGATGTCATCAACAGATACAATAAAAGGTCTGGAGCCCCTGAGCAAGAAAGAGAGAAATTTCTTCTCAAGAATAACAAGGGTGCTTGGAGAAATTTAAAATATTTAATTGTCAGCACGTTAATGAAGGGTTACTAGAAAATAGAGTTCTCTCTTAAACACAGGCCGCTGGAAGTGCTAAAGAATTATGTCATCACCCAAGACAAAAATAACCAGAGGAAATCTCTCACATGCATAGAAATACACATTCTCTAAGGATACATTACTGTATCATTATTGCATCTTATGACTTACACTTGCTAGGCAATCTTCATGCCATCATTGCTTAGGCCTCAGTTTTCCAAGCACTGGCATAAAACACTTCACTTTCTATCAGCATTAAATTTCTGCATAGATCTTTGCTTGGTAATTACCTTGGTCACACTTTCTAAGCCCAAGCAGTTACTAGAAGTTGTTCAGAAACCATTCCTCTCATGTACGGAATGAAAAGCTATAATATTTATTTGATAGAACGTCTATTTTATATGGTTAGAAAGAAAACGTATTTTCAAAACTCAATCTCAATAGCTTGGTATGATAAAAGAAAACAGAAGAAGGATCTGTTTTCTATCTTGACACGTAATGCTTAAAAACCAAGTTCCAAGGAGCAAGATGCAAATCTCTTGCTAAATACAAACAGATGCTCTACATAAAACAGTGCTGTGCACTAATAGTGCAAGATTCTACTAGACACCTAGGTCCTTTCCACTCAGACTGTCATTAGGTTGGTGAGCTTGGCTTCCCGACCTTTGTATATGTGCACAGTGCTCTGGACTATATAAATACTGCAGCTCTACAACTCACCCATAACTGCAAGCAGTTGCCCATCCCAGTTCAAATGCCTTTCTCATGAGAAAACCCCCAAAGATCCTATTGAAGATGTTCCGTTCCTGTATGTAGAAACAAAATTCAAACTGACACATTACACATATTCTTCTCAAAGCATTGTGTCTGAAGTCTGAATACTTCATTCACAGTATTTAACAGAATTCACAGTATCTGAACGTATAAAAAGCACTACTGAAATATATATGTACGTAAAAGAAAATGGCTGAGGCAACTGTACTTAATAGGAGCTCATCCGACTCATTTGACAACATAAGATAAAAACTCAAAATTGAGTCAGCAACCAGAAGCCCAACTTACACACTTTGCATAAAATGAATAGTCCGGTAAGAAAACAAAGTAATTAAAAATCTTCTAATTCACAGTGGCAATCCATACAGGTAACAAAAATGGCAAAAGAAACTAAGCTGTAAATACATTGCAAGGACTGCAGAACTGAAAGAAAATAATGGATTGACTAGACTTACAAGACAATTCATAAGTAACTGTTTCTATAATTCATTAATATTTTTCAAAATACCTGAGGATGACAAATCTGTAGGCCTTTTAGCTTTGCATCTTCCATCCACACTGAATTGGGTGGTAATTTACGACTCCGGAAACTTACTGTCCTTTGGAAGAGACAATAAACTTTATAGCCCACATTAGCAGAATTCAGCAAGTCAAAAATGCACAAATAGTAAATGCAGACACACACTAAAAGAAAAAAAAAAAACCAAAAACAAACCCCAAAACCAAGAAATGCTACCACTAAAAACTGTTCCAACTGACCTTGAAGCCTTATCTGAAGTGATACTTTGATTTGCTACTGCAATAAGCCTACACTCCTGATCTTTCTTCTGCTAATGTTCAAGATTATTCCTAACAGCTTGCTCAGAAGCTCTTTGTACTAACACTGTCACTTTCAATGCTCCTGAATGACAGAAGACTCTTTTAAGAGGCATAGATGTCATATTAAATTTTGTACCTGGGTTACAAATAAAATGCCCCAGAATTTAAATCATGAAATAGGAAAACAAAATGCGTGCATTTATTCCAGACTACCCTCTTAGAGCAACCACTCAAAAGGCACATTACTCTTCCCTCTCATAAGGCTGCAGTTCTCCTCCACCCCTTCCCTTCTTGCCTTGTGTCCAATGTATTAAGGAATATATCATGAATAATGTTTCTTTCTTCTGCAGTGGGAGCCATTTTCAGTAAGGAGGCAGTGCTGAAATCAATCCTCTTCAGCTTGTTCACTAAACAAAAAAACAAAAAAAAAATCACGTTAGAATTCAAACAAAAAACCAAAACCATTTGGCTTGACTCTGGAGATTTTAACCTGGAATCAGCTGTCTCTTTTCTTTTTTCCTTTTCCCCCCTGTAAGTTAAAAACTGTAACTTCACAGTCCCATAGATTCAAACAGAAATCTGGCTTTTAGAACTGACTACATGGAATTAAAAATAAGGTCTAAGTTCCCTGTTACCTCAACAATGTAATGAGGACCTTTTATACATATACTGTAATACTCACCCACCCCTGCTACAGAAAACTTAAGTACTCACCTCAAAGTACAGAAAAACATAACAAGAAACCCTACAGAACAAACAATTTTCTTCAGGTTTTGCCAATGGTACAAGAATGCAAACTTACAATAGAACTTATTACCATAGGCCACAATGATTGAAATTTTACTTTAAAAGATCTTCTGTTCAGTTTATTCCGTCTTTAATGTCTCTCTCATTCTCTGCTTTAAAATCCCAGCTTGAAACAAAACAAGATGAAGGTACGCACTCCTTCCCCTGCTCTCCCCCTTTCTTTTTCCGAGTTTCTTTCCAAAAGGAACATGGGCACATGTAAGGAGCTGTGATGCACCCAGCAGACCCCCCATGGGGGCAATCAATCAGCCAGAGTGTTAGGAAAGCCTGTGCTGCACTCAGATCTGAAGTGGGGCGAGCACCCTGGAAACAGGGAAGTCTAGCGGGGTGCAGGGCACATCAGGAGTGCCCCTGTCTGTCAGTTTAGCCAAAGTGTTTCCATGAATGCGCCAGCAGGCTTTTAAACTCTCTTACACTACTGACACACAAGACAGAACAAAAAACTTATTTTAAACAAATTAGAAGCATTTCTAAGCAGCAGAACTTCTGAAGTCTACTTCCTTCCAGCTACTAAGTTGAACCTGACGCAGATGTGCATACTACCAGGAAGTATGACATACATTCCCCTTGCTTGAAGATTTCTTCTTCCTCGGGGGTCTCAGGAACAAGTGGATTAACAAATGCTGGCCTATGGACAGGAATTTTTCTTTAAGTTACAAGCAATATAAGGATTTGTCCTATGAATATTTTATAACAGTCTTCCATGTTTGCTTACATACACGTTACAAGATGAAAAGATACACTTCAGGTTATGTGGCAGCCACCAAGAGAATATCGTATTAGCTTTAACTCTGAAGAAGGTGGTAAGTGATCCAACCACCATCCAGTATAACTGAGAAAGAGTAAGAAGCACAGATGCATGGCTTAAAGAGCTAAAACTGTACCCATAGGTTATAATGAAGATTATTCAAGCAGAAAGCTGCTTAGAAACTCAGCAAATGAAGATGCGATGATCCATCATAGTCTAAAAGAGATACACAAAACTTGAATGGTATCATTCCTCCTGGAATAGAAAGAGCACAGTGCCGTAGCTAGCAAGTGTTCTTATAATCTACACGTTCCCATGACAGCCTTATCAACAGCCAAAAGCTGTTTACCACATGTACTACTTATCAAAGAAGATGATATGAGCTTGCCTTGAGTACAAATTTGCATGTTTATTTTACTGCACAAATAACCTAATTATAGAACATTTAATTATTTCTTTTCACAAGGCAAGGCAAATGCTTATTTTCAAGAGCCATTCTTCCCCATAATTTCCAATTATTATTTTTGCTGAACAGTTCACCTCTACCTTTACTTGAGCTGGTGACAAGAGGCATGCAGAGAGGACCTTTTCTCTTGGAACAAACTGCTCTTTCCCAGTTTGCTAAAGCTCTGGATTTTGGAGACACACCAGTTCCTTCTCCATTGCAGAGCTCATTCTCCCTCTCCTCAGCTCAGGACACATCTACATCAGCTCTCCTGCCCAAGCCCCAAGCTGCTGAGATGCAAGTTTGCTATAGTCCAAAAGCCATACAACCATGTTTCTGTGGCACTCTAACAACCTAACATACCCTGTACCTCTCTGAAAGGTTTTTACCTCACACAGAATAAATACCCTGCTTCTATGGACAGAATGCTTCCAAAACACAGTTGGCTTGAAGAACAGCCACTGAAATTTTTAATCTATCTGCACAAGTCCATGTAGGCTTGTCCTTAGTCCATCTGCTAGTATATAATTCCATCAGATTTGATGTAATGCTTTTGCAAAATAAGTCCTTAAATGAGAACCATAAGCATATATATATACATATATATATTTAAATGTATAGTATGCTAATGGGTTCTAAAAATATCTCATAAATCTGAAGGAAACCAACCTAATAACTACTTATAATATTATCAGGACTAAATAATTATGTCAAGCAAAACCCCTTCATTAAACATATCCCTCTTCATTAAATACCGGCAATTATTTAAACTAGTTAGAAACAGAAAATTATTACTTTTGCAGGCTATACAAGAAAGAGGTAAGAAATAGAACCAGGTTTTTCTGTTGCTGGAATCACATAACCCAAAGCTGAAACTGAGCAGCCTGTTAGTTTAATGACTAAGGAATTACAGAGAGAATGAAATCAGAAAAATAAGAAAGTTCATTTTGTTTTAGTTCTGTGAGAATACTCATCAGTTCCATGTTACTTACTTAACCAAGTTTTAGGCTGAGTTATTCTGATGATACCTATCATGTGTCTATTAGGGAATTAATGGCATTATTCACTCAAAGGCCACTTAACCATTGAGACTCAACCCTTTCATTTCTTTTAGGGCAAGAAAGCAATTAATTCTAACAACTGCTGTAGAATGCAGGTGGGTTTCTAGCCAACTCATTCACTTCTATGTTCACCAGGCCAGTCATTCAAACATAGAGAAAATCTATTAAAGAAAAGGGTCAGATCCCAAGACTAACAGCAATCCCCAGTATATGCGACTGCTGAAATCAATGCTCTGAAGCTTGCCCCAAGAAAATAACACTCACCAGCAGAAAACATTGACTATGTGATTTATTTATCACCCACACTGTACGATTTCTATGCATACATAGCAAGCTGCCACATTTGCTATTTTTACGATAGCAAGAGTCTGAAGACTATTTTCCTGTCCCACAAATTACCGTTTATTTTCTGGATCCCGGGCCACCATGACAAAGGTTGCATCTAACACGGGGCTGTAATCACCATCATGTAGCTGAGAGAGACAGGAAACAATTATATTTTTAAACTCTAAAACTGTAAATGTGCTTAGCAAGCTATTCAGTTGACATCAACTATGTGATCCCACTGTTAATGTTGTTTACTTTCACTTTCTGTCATTCCTTCCCAGATCTATCAAACTGGTGACACAATTTAAAACTCTAGCTTCAGGAATTCTACAATGTGAACAGTAAGCAGGGAATGCTTATTAACTACTAGTTTCATCTGGGGGGCAGGAGGAAATCAACACAGGCATTGTAAAGGGACCCACTTGCCCTTTATTCTGAGAAATGCCAAAACAACAATTTCTTGTCAAAAACAAATTACTGCTAATGCCAGCACCAGCAGGAGTTCAGAGGTTACACAAAGGTGTAACATTATCTTCTACAGCAGAGACTTTACTTAAGGAGACAAACTGAATCAATAAATATTTCCCTGTCTATCTGAATTATAGCCACTAATACCACTTTGGTTGTTTATAGCATATCTTTCCTACTCTAAGTAATTAAATTACTGAATTAATGTTTCAGTTAGCTATTCAACTGACAGTAAATAGTCAATAGAAAAGTTAAGGATTTTTTAATTGAATTATTAATATTCCTTCTGCTCCTGCACAGTGTAGCCTGGTAACACTCTTCATTTAATTTATTTTCTATTATTTAGAATTTAATACTTATTACAATAATTATGCTACACAGTAGATAAGATGAACACAAGAGATACAATTTAATACTGAATCTGAATACCAACATTAAAATTTACAAATATATAAAATGTATAAATATAAGGAAAATAAAGTTTTTCAAAAGCAGGGAGAAACTTCTTTAAGAAAATGCAGAGCCACCTACTTTTACCATAGGAGTACTGTGTTCCTGTTTAATTCCAAAATGCTGGTTAAGAAAAATGCATGTCTTGACAGAAAGATTAGCAACAGAATATCTAGCTGGACCTAGACTACTGGAAGTCATCTTGGTCTTGAAACACTAGGGCTATTTCAAGCCCTTCAAAATCAGTTGTTCTAGAAAATATCATTTAGACTGCTAATGTCATCATCCAGAATTCACCCTGAAGCACCTCATAACTGTTGTAGGATGGAGAGAAGTCACAGGAACGAACCTGCAGCATGTGCATCTTCACTTCCATTGAGGTCCTTCCAACCCAAGAAACATTGCCTGTGAATTTAATGTCACAGTCTGGATATATAATCTTCTTGCACAAATCTACAAGACAAACATTAGATGTTACTGGGGACATCTAATATTAGAAAGACTGGATTCTCAAAGACTTTTTTCAGTTCTGGAAGTGTCAACACACACACAGACAATCCAGAAAAGAGAGCTGTTGCAAGGGACCACACTGCCAGCCTGCAGTTTCTGTCTCATCAGACTTCTAAAGCCAGAACAGGAGGAAGAAGACAGCGTACAAGTGGCAGATGGATGGCAGACCCACAGAGGTCTTCAGCAGAACACGTGACACAAGCAAGGTCCAGCTCCACCAGAAAAAACACTGTTCAATAATGAAGCTAAGAAACTCAAAATAAAACCAAACACAGAAGTGCAGAAAGCGTGAAAGTCAGATTTTGAAAGGAAAGGAAATCAGAAATGCTGAACAGCATCTACAAAACCCTCTTCCTCTCAACAAAAGCCACAGCAATCAGAGTTCAAAGCCAAAACAAGATGAAGTGAACTAAGCAGGAGAGGGAAGAAGGTATCTTCAGTAACAACCATGGGAAGGCGGTAGCTGCTGAAAGACTAAGACAAACAGATGGAGCCATTTCTACCGATCAATTTGCCACTTACTGATTTTATCCACCAGAGCTGTAACTATTGATAAGGGAGACCTTGGCTGCATTTCCTGCTTGGTGTGAGTGTAACAAATAAGAACTGTGGAGAGACCAAAGATGGGAGTTAGCTCTCAGTTCTCCTATACTTTAACAAAAACTTTAGTAGAGCAGATCAAAGCCATCTTTGTGAAGCATGAGAAGTACCTCCAAAACTAAAGTATCATATTGTAGGTGTGCACATAAGTTCCACATTTTCATGTATGTAACTCACAGGATTGCTATAAAGAAAACAGTGATTCAGTAGCTGTCTCAGCTATATGCACATTTACTTACTACAAAGAGAAATTTAGCTGAGCACTTTAAATCAAGCCATCGCTCCTCTACTTGCAATCCCACTTAATCTGTTCCCTTTACTCCTGCAGCCCACCATCTCAGATCCTTCCTACCTTCTATTTTGATTTAATGCAGGTTGTCCGAGTATACATGCTATCTAGGGACCTATTTTCAAATACGGATTTCTTAAAAGAGGTGCAGATTAGATAAACTGTGCCTTACAGGCATAAAAGCATAGTCAGAGGTATTTATCACACTGTAATTACTACTGGCCAAACCACTATATAAATTAATTAGCCCTGCTCACAAGAGCACATCCAAGTAAACAGACTCCTTCGAGTAATACAAGGCTGCAAAGATTGTTTTTCTAGTACTGAGATGATTTTCACTCAACACAGATTTCCACAATCATAAGTTTGTACTTAATGAGATAAGAGAGAAGGAAAATTACTAAATTACTATATTACTGAAGTCACAATTCTAAAAACCATTATGCCTATCAACTCATGCCATCAGTGTGATTAGTAAGAGTCTGAATGGGATTCATCAGAATCCTTCTGACAAAGACAAAAAACTGGACGTCCACCAGACCTTTATGTAGTGCATTTGCTGAGATCACAGAATATACTGAGGAGAGAATGAAATGGTACATTTTCCTGTGAAAACTGCTGACCACCATCCTGAATATTGTATAATTGCAACAGAATCTTGATTAACCCAAAACAATACATGCCCAGGGGAACTGACTGAAGCCCAGTATGACTACAAACAAGGCAAAGACATTCTGCGCTGCAACAGGAAACAACCAAGATCTTCACAGATTTCCAGGGAAAAGAAGCAAGGCACAGAATGAAAAACAGGCTCATCTCATCTGCCAACGGAGGGCAGCCAATAATTTCAAGTCTTCTTTTCTAATTCAGGACAGGTACTGAAGCCAGTATCTTCCACATTCCAGAAAGAAATATAAATCATCCAGCTATTTTGTCTACCTTTGATAGACAGGTGACATGCATTCATTTGTTTCTCTGCCTTACTCAATTTTGCCCATCTGGATCCATAAAAGGTCTTTCTTTTCTGACAAAAAAATTGTTCCATTCAGAACCTCCTCTTAATTATTCTTTATCAAAAACCTCCACCAAAATGCTCCCAACCAGCTACAGAACTTTGAAGAAGGAAGTCACCTGGTGACATTTTAAGAGACAAGCATCTCCAAGTTATATTAGCAACCTAGCACGCACTTTAGCTGCAAAACAAAAGTCAAAGATCTTGAACTTTTAAGGACCATGAATAAATGAAAAGGAGAAAAAAAAATTAAGAAAGCTAACTCATGAAACAACTTAGTTGTTTCTACCCTTAACATCAATTCGGAGACAGAACCCAAGAATCGTTACCAAGTGTTTTTCATTTGTTCTCAATGGATACATTCTCTTCTTTCCAGCTTATACTCTCTTCTCCCCAAAGGGAAGATTAAAGTATTTGCCCTTCCCTATCTGTTGGATTTTGTGTGTTGTTCTGTGGGGGTTTTTTAAGAGAAAAATCATACGTTTTAATTTTAATTTAATTTAATTTTCTTTGTTTTAACACTCAATGCAGATTCATAACCTAGGATCATTTCTCAGTAAAGTATTCTCATAGCTGATCCTTTACAAAATTGGCTGAGGCTGACCAGTTTTGCTTCTGTCTCTTCTCTATTACCCTTCTTTCTCTTTCAGCATCAGTATCTTTTCTTGTTTTCCTTCCCCTTCAAGATAGCGCATTGATGGGATTCCCTCTCTGAGGTCGTACTGTATCATACCGAATAGCACTCCACAGTACTCAAACTCACTTTGTCTGCATTACTTGTGCATTCTTTACAAGAGCACAGATACGTACCTCCTAAACTGTCAAGATCTTCAAGTATCCTTCCAAACCTGTAAGATACGAGGAGGGTCAACAATTAACTACTTACATCTACATCCATAGTAAATGAAAGTTAACACTTTCTTGTATGTGTAACACGGTTTGTTACCTTACACTGTTGTGTACATTCAGATACTTTTCTCTTATTTCAGGTTGACTTCCTAGAGGCAGGATAACTTCCAAGTAGCTATCTTTCATTCTCCTAGGAGGGAGATCTTCCTGCCGTTTTGCCAGTAAAGTATGAAGAGCTTTTCTTTCTTGCATTGCTTGTACGTGATCCCTGGTAAGAAAAAAAAAAAAACCCTCTGTCTGCAGTATGACAACAGAACTGCAACTCTAGCTAAAAGATGTCACACTAAAGATTATCAAAATGAAAACAAAAAAGTAGTAAAAATAGCAAGACACAGTAAGCGTGTCTTGAAGAGAAAGTGAAATGCACATAATCAGATATGCTAAGCAAGACTACTGCAGAAAAGTTTTAAATAGTTTTGTGTATGTGTGGCAAGCAGATACTTCACACTAAAGAGATGACCAAATTTTATCTAATTCTGAATGCTACCAAAATGGTTGCCCTTGAAAATAACAAATCAGACATAATTTAACGTATCAGGTTTTGTGTATATTCATGTTTTCCATCGTTACTGTATCACAACTCTTTCTACAGTGCCTATTTTAAAGGACTGACTGTCAACTTACAATCTCTCCCAAGAAGTAAAGCAGATGTAGAGTGCTGCTTAGTAATGACAACAGAGAGAACTAATCTGCTTAAGACTTGCTATCATCCACAGGTGACTTCTCCCTTTACAGCATCGGTTCACACAGTATACACTAGATCAGCAAACTAAAAGAAAAGGAAAATTAAGCTATTTCCCTCTCTCTTCCTACCCAGTTGTCTTAGCACCATACAGGAAAGTTATGGAAAGAAACGTTACAGAAAACAGAGCACTACCCCTTCAGAGCTGCTTTTCCAGCACCAAGTCAGAGGGGTTGCAACACTCACAAGGGAGTAAGGGCCAACGTAATGTCACTTTTTTTTTTTTTTTCCTGATCTACCACGCTGGTTCCTTGCACGAGTATCTCCAAGATAGAACAACCTTGCCCAACATTCACTCTTACCTGTTCCTCCAAAGTTCCTCCCCTTAAAAGTACAACCTGACTGAACAAAGCAAGTATTTCGTAACAACCCTAGAATCGATAATAAAGCATTAAAAACCTAAGGGTTACACATGCAACAGTTCCACTATAAAGCCAAAGAGTATGCAAAACTATGAATCCATTTCATAGAGCAAGAGAAGGCAGAAAACACTAAGTAACCAAACTTCATTTTAAACTTGTGGATATGTGCCATTCATCCAGTACTGCATGCTGCATTGCTGAGATCTGAGTGCCGCTGTGTTTAACAGAACCAATTTAAAAAAAACAAAACAAAATCAACAGAAAGAACCTTTTCACCAAAAAGAAAATGTAAGTTTTGACTTTGGATTAATTCTGGGTGTTAGCCATTTAAGACGAAGATTTTTTTGGCTTGAGTTTTATTTTTGGGAGAGGAGAGGTACAAGGCAGTCACGCTTCAACATATTTACATTTTCTCTTTTCTGTTTAATATTTTTGGGGAAAATATTAATAATCCATGATGAAAGAGTAAAATTCTAGCAGAAAATTTCAGTTGTTTGTTTGTTTGCTTTAAATATGAAATACGGTTTACCTCATCTGGGCAACATGACTACTAGAGAGTTTAGAGAAAATAGAAAGATAACCTCCTCCAGAAGGTTGTTAATGTTTGAAGTCATGCCACTGCATAGAAATAGAATATACTAAATGAGTAAGGAAAGATGCAATGTCCAAGATGATGCACCTTTATGTTTTTTAAAAGTTTTATTTTCAAGGTCTTTCAGTGAAAGGTTTAAGAGATATTAATCAGAGAGTAAATCAGAAATTTATCTACAAACACACAGAAACCAAACAATAAAAATTCAACTATATTCTGTTTTCACCAGTCCCATCTTGGCTCCTCTGAGGTCAGCAGCACAACTCTTCTTGGCTTCGGCTTCAGAATGTGCTTTCAATATATGGAAATATTAGGCTCAAGGCAATAACATTTTTCAACAGATAAATACTGTTACACACTGCAGTACTAGTCATGCAGTAACAATACTTCATCTAAGTATTAACTAATACGTGCCCTAAACCTTCTAAGAAATGACATTATTTATTTCTGAAATGGCCACAACTGTATCTAGACTATAATTAGCAATGAACAGATTAATAGTTTTAATTACAATTTAAGTACAAAATCTGAACAAATATGTAAGCAAGATAGTTCTTTCTAATACTAAATGCCACTGGCCTTTACAAGAGAAATCACAGACCAAAGTTTCCTTTTAGCAAAATTAATGGCCAAAAGCCTTCCTCCAACATGCATCTCTCCCCTCTCCCGGCAATCCAGATGTATGTGCATCAATCCTTCCCTAGTTCCCATTTTGGCACCCCCATCAAGCTGTTCTCTTACGCTTGTCCTCTTTAGTTATTCTGTGGTCTAACTCAACTAAAGCACTGGCTATTCAGTCTCCACGTGTATCAACTCTTTGTCACTCCATTTTAAAAGTGGGATCTCAAAGGCTACATGATCCATGTCATCCAAACCTCCCCATATCAAACCCATCCTTCTCAAGCACTCAGCTATGGGCTCCTTGGCTCTTCTTCATAGTAGTTGAAGCATACAGTACTCTGCCAACCATTTCTGCTGTATTTTACACAGCACAAGAGACATACCTATCTAAGAAAAACACTGCTGTGGTGATCCTGGCTTCAGTCTGCTCTCCTTCCAGGGTGGGGGCAGTAGGGGAAAAGAAATGGATGGAAGATCAGACTTGACCAGAGCCCTCTCAAATCTCATTCCTCAGATGACATTTCCATGTGACACGCTTCCTCCCCAGCCATTCTGGGCTGCAGGAAAGGCTTTTTTTGAAAATCAGCTTCTAGAGCACTTTTCAGCTGACCTACCAAAAACTTCAAGCCCCCTCATGCTTAGATACTAGTATTACTAAGCAAAAATCAGCCTCCCAGACTCGGGTGTTTTCTTTAGCATGCCTATAATCCTGTTTAGACAAACCTAGTCAGAAGGCCTGGACACATCAGACACTCCACCCAGGCAAGCCTCTCCATTCCCCCATCAGTGCACAAAGTGTGAAACAAGAGCTCAGCAAACACAGCCATAAGAAAATCAACAATCGAGACAATAAATATGGGACTAACCAAACAGCAGTATGTAATTTCCCCCAGACTGCTACACTGACTTATTCAGAATTGCTAATAGTAGAGGATTACAGTCAAGTCTGGCTTATTCAATGTAATAAAGAGGGAGGAAGGTAACCTGCATAAAGCCAAAACATCAATGATTTAAACTGTATATAAATTAATCTACAATTAAGTTACAGCAGAGCATAGAAATGCCTGAGATGCTCCTGACTAAGGAGACACAGACCTCAAGCTGACCATTTTCCAAAATGACATGGGTGCTGCCAGGCCATTCGTAATGCAGCCTGCTTCATGCTGAACCAGCTCAGTTGCCTCTGAATCCAGCGCAGGACAAAGCCACCATGTGGGTAATCCACAACAGGTAAGTCAAGAGGTAACATCACCATAACATATCCATCAGACTCTACAGCTCTTAAACTTCCATCAGATTCAAAGCTAATGGGAGAACCTTGTAAGCATCAAGATCATGTATTTTGCTCCTTCAGTGCTAAAGATCTGCCAGAGAAATCTCAGAAGTTTGTGATCCACAAAGTAACAATTCAGAAACCTTGTTTGCATTACTTTTTAGTTGGATCTTTTTTCTTCCCCAGTCAGCAAGCTAACATTGTTAACTTCCACTACCACAACCCTGAGCTCTCTCTGGGTTTCACAAATAAAGTAAAATACATTTAATGTACACTGTACCTCCAGTTGGTAGATGCTCCCACTATATCCCTCAATCTGCTCCGCACTGAAAAAAAAACAAAAAAATCAAAGCAAATCAAGCTTAGTTCTGCAAGTGATGAAAGTGAGGTTGCCTGGTGCTGAAAGGCACAATCCTCATCCCAGAACAGGAAAATTAAGCAAAGTCATGCAACTAGCAGGCCAGAAACAAACTTTGGCCAAATTCACTCATGCTGTTAGTACGCATATCACAATAATGGGTTGAGTAACATGATTCCGTAGCTTACTGTGTACAGCCAACAAAGAAGGCATCTCAAGTGTTTGTTAATGTAATCAAACACCTGCAATGCTAATTAACAACTGAAAGAGACAGCGGATCAAGATCTGATTGAGGAATTTTGATGTGAAAATATTTCAGCCTAAACAAAAACAAACTGTGGAGATAACAGATCGGAAAGTCATAAAAGAACATAAAAAGGAACGGTACAGCTGGGAGACCGGGAATGAGGAGAGTACTTTTTAATTAGCCCCACCCATGAAGGGCAGGTAATGTCAGCAGACTGGCTATTGCCAGCAGGGTTTGATAGCCTAAATTTTTAGCAGCCTCAAAGAACACAGTGTTAAGACACGCCTATAAAATTGATTCCGGCACTGTTTGCACTATCAGAGTTAATACTAGTTCTGCATAAGTTTTTCCTAAATTTCAAGAATAATCTGCCTAAGCAGTTTTTCTACTCTTTCCTCAAATTAGGCTATTAAGTGTGCTAAGGTCCCATCAAATCTATCAAACTACTCCATCACGGGCAGGCAGGTGAATGTATGCTATTTGGAAACATCTGAAAACAAGCAGTAACAATTCCCAAGCTCAGAAGAGAAGTTGAGAATTGTATAGTATGGATTTAGGTTATTAGACATCATCAGGCTTGGCACTTTTCAAGCTGTCCTGTGAACCCTGGAGCAGCAGAGCTTGATTTCCTAGGTATTCAAATCACATACCTCTCTCTCAGCCAGACCCACTCAGCTCTGCCCCCACCCTCCCCATACAGTCATTTCAGTTTCTGCTGCTTTCCTGCCCAAGTCCCCCACACCACCACCACCACCGCGGTACCCCTAAACTCCTTTTTCTTGTTCCTTCCCCTGCGGCACCATCAGCTCCCATCCCTACACTCCCAGCCTGCTTCTGTTTTGCCTGCCGTCTAGACCAGCACCGGCATGAGCTGTGGTTAGCCCAGAGGCAGGCAAGAGGCTGCCAGCCAGCCAGCGCACAGATCCCAGTTACTTGCCAGCTGCCACCAAACACCACGGTCCGTGGCTGACCCCAACACTGGCTCTGGCACCCTAACCAACCTCTGATTCGGAAGCCCATTTTCACAAAGCTTGTGGAAACACGGTTCTCTTCGAAATTTGTGCTCATCTATTTTGGCTGACATCAAGCAACAAAAAGTTCTGGAAGAAGAGGGGGACAAGAAGACAGGCAGACAAAGACAAAATAGATCGCTTAGGCCTCATTTCTTTAGGAAATTAGGATAGAAACATGTTTTGAAATTAGAAGAGTTCCACTACTAATTCTAAGAACAAACAAATTTTCAGTGAAAGAAACTGATTGAAAATCTTAGAGTTGATTTTTTTTTGGAAGGGGGGGAAGGCCTGATTCTTTTTTTCTTAAGAAGCAGCAGAACAGGTACTACTTTCCTGTTACTCATGCTCCACCTGTGAAGCTACCATAGCATGCATTAGACCAACACAGTGTTAGCAGAAACACTGTTACAGCTTCTAGAACACAAAACCTCAATTTTCCAACAGTGTACAGACTGTGCTGGGATGGAGGGGGAATAAACAGCACTTTCTCTTTGTCTAAACTAAGTTCATCTTCCTTTTCAACTCTAAAGAGGTAAAAAGCTCTGAAAAAAATCTCAGGTCCAAACCTGCAAACATGTATATACACTGCTAGCCCCATTTAATACTTCTAATTTCAATTTTAGGCATACAAGTAAACATTCGCCAGGCTGTAATTTTTATTTTAATAATAAAAGTCACAAAGTGTAAAAGTGTTTCTAACATGTTGCCAAGCTGGATCTGGTCCATTTTACAGACTCCTAAGTACATAGTTTTTCTCTTTTTTTCCCCCTGGAAAAACTTTATTGCTCTTCTAGATATTAGTTACCTTACAACAGAAATTTAAGCAAGCAACTAAGCATAAAAATCCATAAACCCTTTCTCTTTTGTTATTTGGCAAATGTCTTAAATGTGCAAAACAATTACAGCAAATAGGGTTTATCCATCATTATCATATTGCATATTTCACAGTATCTCCTAAACTGTGATCAGTGGATCACTAATGCCAGAGCAGCAGGGTCCAAGTCTATTTGCACGGTGCTGTGCACTGGACAAGGTCACTGCATTCATTTCTGCCAATGAGATCCCTGCCCCCTTGTGCCGGTGCCTCCCCAGGTGTATCCAGGTTCAGGGAGACTGCTGAGATGTATTTTACCACCAGTTTTGGTATAGACTTCGGTCTGGGCTTCAGTGAAAGATGCAGATTTAAATGTCTGAAATGAAGCTAAGTACTGCAGGAGTTGCTATCTAAGAGATTTTGTATCCCACAAGCCTCTTAGAAATGTGTTACCCAGCACACCACCAGAAATACAGTGTGCTCACAGAGATCTAGTACAACAATATTGCCACAAGTAAGATCAGAGCCATTCACTGAAGGCAGAGAGGCTTTAAGCAAGTCGACAGAGAAGAACAACAGCAATTCATTTTTCATGACTGCTGAAGTAAGGAAAAATAGTAGCTGAGTAAGTTTAGTGTTATAGCAAATATTAAAATATGTACAGATTACCACAACACACCATTATTCACATGAATGGGTAAGTGTCCTGCGGAGTGGAAAACACAGGTTAGATTAACAATTAAAAGAAACAATGCAAATTACATCTATTGAGGGGTTACCTGATTATTCTACCTGCTTGAGTTCCATTTACACACACATTCCGTAATTTTAATAAGCAACTGTAGGCAACCTGTCCTTGCCTGATTTAGAGTCAGCATCTTTGTGTTTATAACTGAGTTAGTCCTTTCCATCAAAGCCAGCTTTCCAGTTCCTTTGTCTACTGGCTCTGTGAAGTATCTGTTTGCAGTGTAATTTCAATCCATGTTTCAAACTTGGTACTACCATGTAAACACTATTCACTTTGGAAAGAATATCTGGAGCCTTTTTCAGGAAGCGGGATGAGAATTATCTCAGAGAAAAGTTGCAAAGTCCTGCTTGGTGTAGCCTTTGGGAGAACTATGAAGAAGTGAGGGCATTCACAACTGGGACCCAAAGTTGGGAGGAAGTGTGTGAAAAGCTACTAAGTGTTTGGTGTCTTGTGAAAGCATGTATACCAAATTAAAGGAAACTAGTTTACATATCAGCAAAAGTTTGCATAATGTTATTTAAATGTTACAACTTTGGAACAGAATCTGAAATATTTACAGTTATTATAGTCCAAAAAATATCAGTATTCTTTGGAAACAAATCAGAGGCAAGGCCAGGATGGCCTCACTGCTTCATTATTTTTCCTGGCCTTCTAGGTGGTATCATTATAAAATATCCAAATAAAAGAGCAGGGTAATATTTGCAATTATGCAATATTCTGTATCCTTGCTTCTGTTAACCTCCTAAATCACTACTTACTAACAATAATGAAAAACAACCAATAACCCTTCTTTTCTCTTTTACTGGATAACCTGGGGTTTCTACTTGGAGAACAAAGGGGAAAAGATGATCTCAGAAACAAGCGAAACTCCATGAAGGAATTATGTGTAGCTGGGTCCAGCTCTTTTCCTCCTCTCAGTACATGGGATCAGAATACCAGAAAACTTTTTTAAAAAAGCTTCTGAAACAGGAACATTATAGTTTATTCCTATTAGAGTGCCAAAACAATCTTTCAACACAAAGCTCTATTGACAAGAGCATTTTCACGAGGCAATGCTGCTGATCTGATTAACAGATTTCTCTACGTTTACAAAAGTAAGGGTATTGGCAGATTAAAAGTTCTGTAAGACATTATTTGCACTTAGTTCTTCCATTTCTTGGCCATTCTCCCCAGTCACCATAGTACCTATCTGTACAATGCTGACTTCCTATCTAGAGCCAACCTGAGAAGCAGTTGTCCCTCTAGAAAAGAATCACATGCTCTTCTAAGACTGAAGAACCAGATGAGCCCCTAAATCTGCAACTTCAATGATTATGCATATTTGTTGCCATTAATCTCCAAACACATACAGTGATTTTCTGCTATTTCTTAAACACTGACACTATGAACTAACAGTCAAGGGCATGTCCATTATCCAAACCATATTAACACATGAAGGGTCACCACCTGAAAGAATAAACTCCTTAGAAACATTTATAAATCTTCTGAAGCACAGCCAAGTATTTTACCTTCAGACATGTCAGGAAGCACTGAAGAGCCACTGGTCCCAGAAGTGAGTGTCCTAGCCAGAACAGAAGGAAGCTTCCTCATGGTGCACAACCTATAAGCAGAGCAAAATAATTTAGTGTCATTAAAACTGATGCCATTAAAATAATTTGGGATTTATTTTTGGAATGGCACTGATTAGCCAGATACAATCAGTACAACAGTTCAAGCCAGCTGAAATCCCATCTGATATCTGCCCTTATCTGAAAATAGGAAGGAAGAATGGTTCGCTGCTGGTAACTGTTCTCTTCACTGACTGTTCAGATGCCCTGGGACAAATAGCTCAGACCAAACAACAGCTTTTACCCTGTAGACATCCTAACACAGACAGGGTCTGTGTGCATCTAGGAAATTATCTATGACACTAACCATAGACTTCTGCACTTGGCTGGCATGCATAGCTGTGGAAGATGGAATATCCCAGGAAGCATATCACAAGGCCTCCAACACAGTCCCATTCAGCTAAACCTGGTCTTCTCCTCCACATCTTAGCACTGCTGCAACTCAGAACAAGCCTAAAGTGCAGGATATAATCTGCTTAGCTGTTCAGCAAGAAGGGACAACCATGAAACCCTTCAAAGAATGTAATCCGCCCTGCAGTTCAGTGTGTTCAAACAGGTAGTAGCCAGTACGACTTTTCCAGGCAAGCAAAACTGGTAGCACAAAAATATACAACACAGAGGGTCAGCAGGAGTAAAACCCCTTGTGATAGTTCATGGCGTTACCCTGACAAGGCACATGGGTTGCCTGTCCCTTAATTTTCTTCAGCTGAGGCAGGTGTTTCACCTCAAAAAAGAAAGAGGGAAGTCCCCAGGCACCAGTGGAAAAGCAGGGCCAGGTACACATTTCTCTCTCTCTCTCTCTACATATATATATATCTCCCTCATGTACACATGTACACATATATAATGCACACACAAGCTTCCTTTGCCTGTAAGTATACCAGGATTAGTTAAGAGAGTAAAAGGGGACACACAAAAACACCCCCCTCAGATGTCAGTAGTCTCTCTTCTTAACTGAGACAACATGAAGAGCAATGGTGAAAACTCTCTGCAAGTGGTGCAGCTCCCGGACCCAACTCGCATCTCATGGTACAGACACCATATGACTTCCCACCCAACCCAGCCTGCACCCCCGCGGGACCTTATCCGGCTTGGTGCCATTCAGAGGCGCCGAGCGAGGTGACAGAGGCTGCCCACGCAGCCGGGCCAGCAGTGACAAGGCCGGACGCCATCACCCGAAGCCGCGCGTCCCTGGAAGCTTCCGGGTACCGCGCCCGGCCACCGCCCCGCCGCCCGGCCACCGAGCCCCCCGCACGGACGAGGACAAGGTAGCCGCGGGGTAAGGGCCGGGCCACGGCACCCCTCGGGCAGGGCGGCGGTGGCCCAGGGCCCTGCCCCACCTCCCCGGCCCCGCCGCGCCTTGGGGCCCCGCCGGGGGGAACTGCCACCTTCTCCCCTCAGGGAGCGGCGTCTCCCCCGGCCGGCCTCCGCCCCCGGCCCCGCCGCCGCAGGGAGCCTTACCGGGTGGCCAGCATGGTGCTCGTCGCGCCGCCACCGAGACCGGGCCTGGGACCGGAGCCGGGACCGTCAGCGGGACCGCCGCTCGCCCAGCGTTTGCCGGGCAATGCCTGCCCCAGGCACGCGGTCCTCCAGCACCACAGACTCGCGGCTCGCCTGGCACAGAAGGTGCTCCGTGCGTGGCCCTTCCACCGCGATGCTCTATGCGCTCCCCACGCAGGCCCGCTCGGAGCCGGCTCTCCTCGCCCTTCCCGCCTTCGGGCGGCCCCGGCCGCCTGCCAGCGACCGCGCCTGCCACACCGGGGCGGGCCGCCGGTCCCTCCGTCCCTCTCTGCCCCGTGCGGCGCGGCCGCTCTCAGGGGCGGAGGTTGGGGCCGCCGGCGACAGTTACGCGTAGAGCGGGCAGGCCCTGCCCGCCGGGCTCTGCCTGGGACTGGCTTTTAATAAATACCACGAATTTGATATATGTGTGTGTGTGTGTATATATATATTTTTTTTTCCTCCATAGCAACCCTCACAGCGCTGTGCTGTGTATCGGCAGCCAGCAAGGTGTTGGTAACACACCAGGGTTTGGCTCCTGCTGAGCGGCGCTGGCACACACCATGGCTTCTCTCCAACATCCCCCTCACCAGTGGGCTGGGGGTGGGCAAGACCTTGAGAGGGGACACAGCCAGGACAGCTGGCCCAAACTGAGCAAAGGGATATTCCATACCATATGAGGACTGCTCAGCATTAAAAGCTGAGAGAAAGGAGGAGGAAGGGGGCATTCGTTATTTATGACATTTGTCTTCTGGAGCAGCTGCTACACGTACTGAAGCCCTGCTTCCTGGGAAGTGGCCAGACATCACCTGATGATGGGAAACAGAGAATAAATCTTTTGTTTTCCTTTGCTTCCGCATATGGCCTTTTGCTTTTGCTTTATTTAATTGCCTTTATCTTGACTTACAAGGATTTTTTGGGAGAGGGGGTGCCATCTTATTTCTCTTCCCTCCCTATCCTGACTGAAGAGGGGAATGATAGAGCGGCTTTGGTGGGCACCTGGCCTCCAGCCAAGGTTAAACCACCACAGTCCTTTTTGGCATCCAACACGGGGCATGAGGAATTCAAGATAAGAATAGTAATTGGGAGAGGTAATGGGCAAAACATGGACTGAACACAGCTAGAGAGTGGAATGATTGTGGCGAATTTCTGTTGTTCTAATTGTGGTGAAGGGATGAGGGTTGGATTGTGTGTGTAAATTGTCCGCTTTCGTTCCATGTTGTGATGATGTTACTTTGATTTTGGTGTGGGGAGTTCTTTTTTTTGTGGATGTGATTGAAGTTTGTGAAGATTGTGGGATGAATATGGATTTTAATGATAATTCTTAAATAAGCGATTCACAGAGGTGAGGGGTAGAATGTATTGAGTTTGTGTGGCAAGGTTTTGGTAGTGGAGGGGGCTACAGGGGTGGCTTCTGTGAGAAGCTGCTAGAAGCTTCCCCCATGTCCAATAGAGCCAATGCCAGCCGGCTCCAAGAGGGACCCGCCACTGGCCAAGGCCGAGCCCATCAGTGACAGTGGTAGCACCTCTGGGATAACGTAGTTAAGGGGAAGAAAACCCACCAGCAGCAACTGCAGCCAGAGACAGGAGTGCGAATATGTGAGAGGAACAACTCTGCAGACACCAAGGTCATTGCAGAAGGAGGGGCAGGAGGTGCTCCAGGCGCCAGAGCAGAGATTCTTCTGCAGCCCCTGGAGAAGACCATGGTGAGGCAGGCTGTCCCCCTGCACCCTATGGAGATTGATGGTGGAGCAGATATCTACCTACAGCCCATGGAGGACCCCATGCTGGAGCAGGTGGATGCCTGAAAGGAGCTGTGACCCCGTGGGAAGCCCACGCTGGAGCAGGCTCCTGGCAGGACCAGTGGCCCCATGGAGAAAGAAGCCCACGCTGCAGCAGGTTTGCTGGCAGGACTTGTGACCCCGTGGGGGACCCACGCTGGAGCAGTCTGGTCCTGAAGGTCTGCACCCCATGGGACAGACCCACGCTGGAGCAGTTCATGAAGAACTGTAGCCCGTGGGAAGGACTCATGTCAGAGAAGTTGGTGGAGGACTGTCTCCTGTGAGAGGGACCCCACACTGGAGCAGGGGCAGAGTGTGAGGAGTCCTCCCCCTGAGGGGGAAGGAGCGGCAGAGGCAACGTGTGATGAACTGACCACAACCCCCATTCCCCGTCCCCCTGTGCTCCCGGGGGGAGGAGGTAGAGAAATCGAGTGTGAAGTTAAGCCCAGGAAGAAGGGAGGGGTGGGAGGAGGTGTTTTTAAGATTTGGGTTTATTTCTCATTATCCTACTCTGATTTGATTGGTAATAAATTAAATTAATTTCCCCAAGTCGAGTCTGTTTTGCCCATGACAGTGATTGGCGAGCAATCTCTCCCTGCCCTTATCTCGACCCAGGAACCTTTTGTTAGATTTTCTCTCCCCTGCCCAGCTGAGGAGGGCAGTGACAGAGTGGCTTTGGGGGCACCTGGCCTCCAGCCATGGCCAGCCCACCACAAATATTCCTTTTTTCACTGTCCCGAAGGGGGCAGGCCCGCGGGCGCACAGCTGGGCCCAGACCCCGCAGGCCACAGAGCGCTCCCTGAGCCAGCGGGTCCCCAGCAGCCGGTCTGGTCCCCACACGGCTGTGTGCGACCAGGACACGGGTGGGGGACACGGCCTCCTGCCCTGGCCGGTCACTTGGTGGCACTGTTAGGGAAGGTAATTAAGAGCCTTGATGTCTTCTAGGAAGAAGACGTTTAAGGAAACACTGCTGTGTTAAATAAGGTACGCACTTTCCACACGCAAGGAATCAACCCATTGAATTAATTAGAATTACCTTTATTACCGTGAACTAGAGAACCTTGGAGCAGAGAGGACAACCAGCCCGCGCCGGAGGCTGAGGGCAGAGAGGCAGCTCTGCCCTGCAGAGGGATGCCGTCCAGCTGGTACAGCTCTGCCTGTCACAGAACAACTACCGCTCACGGGTCCGCACCTCCGAGTGACTGAGTACAGGTGGCCAGGCACGGCCTGTGACTTTCCAGGATTTATGTTGTTCTGACTGGTCATCTCAACTTGGCAGCAAAATGGTGCCTATAGGTGGTACGAGTTTTTTATATGAGACTTGTGATAGAGTGCAGATTTCTGCTTTGAAAGACCGAGAGACTGTAGTTGCGTGCCTCGCACACCAAGCAAAACCCGCCTGGAACTGACCCTTGCTACTAACACGGATTTTCTGTCACAGATGTGGTGCCAGCTGCGCTTCCATCCTGTTTCACAACCACATAAGCAGGCACAAGCGAGGGGCCTGGTGGGTGATCTTCCTTTGCGGAGGGGGCAGAGAGCAGGCAGAGTGGCGGGCACAGCATGAAAGGAGAAAGGCCCCTCTCAGCTGGCCCGCACCCCAAAAGTCTTACAAGCGCAGTCCCCAGCTACAGTCCTTGTATATGCCCACCCGTACAGTCACACGCCTGTTCCTACGTGACCACGCATACGCCAGCTCTGCGTGTCTAGAGAGGAAAAAGTCGAGAGCGGTATTGCAAAGCTGCTCGTTCATCTGGGGAAGAATGTGGAAACCTGGTATGGGTGCATGCTGAAGGTTCAAAAACCATGATGCCATGAAAAGAATCAGCTCTGGATAGAGCAAAAGACTGTGCCAAAAGACAAAATCATGATTGTGATGTCTAAGAAAAACACCTGCTCATTGTGCAAACCCCCATTAGTTTTAAGGCAAAATTTAGGTTCCCTGGATCTCTCTTTAGAGCCTGAGATGCTGCAGCCCAGAACACTGATTTAAGTATATCACAGGATCAGAGCCAAAGGGACTTCCACTGTATCCAAAACTTAAAGTTATAAAATTGAGGCCTGGTTTGATTTTTTTCCCCAACATTTCTTTCTATAACTTTTATACCCCAAATTATTTGCATGCATGATGTAGAGGATTTGTGGATGCCAGCGGATAATTAGTTATGTCTAAATCCCAAATTCATCAAATTGCATAATTACAAATGACAGATGAGATGTATCAGCTTACAGGAACAGGGTCCTAATGACCTAAAATATGTCTTCAAAGGTAATAATACAAAACAATGGTCCTTTTATTTCCAGCATATGGAAATTAATGTAGTTTTATTATGTGAAACTGTTCATTTTGCATTTGTCCCAAATTCTGAGCAGTGCTACTGCAATATTTATTTACTATTCTGTACTATTCTGACAGATTTTTTTTTTTCTATGTACAGCCTAGTGTCGATAAACTGTAATTGTAAGTTGCTTGAAAAAAAAAATCTGGAAGCAACTGTGAACTCATGTCAATGAAAGTTCTGAGTATTAGAAAGAACTTATTCAGTTGAAAATGCTAATAGGATCCTGAATGTTGTCTAAAGACTAATCTGGAAAAATTACAGGTCAACACTGAATATTAGTTGCATTTTCTGTATTTTGCTCCAGAGATTTGATGGGAGATATAATTTGGAGATACAATTTGGATTACTTGAGAACATTTAGTAATCTAATAAAAAATTATTAACTCACTGCATTTTAATGTGGAATAAGCAGTTCTTCTCCTTCCCTCTTTCATTTATTGTAAACAGAGAACCTTTGAGGCATGAGAGAGGCATTCATACAGGAATTCAAGGAATCTTGCTAGCGAAGGAGGAAATCAAAAATTAAAATAGGAGAAGTAAAGAGAGTTTGATTAGTTGAACAGTAAAGAAAGAAAACTGGTGCCCACTTTGAGCCTTTCCATCCAGCCTCCAAGAAGAGAAGATATTCAGAAATTTAGATGCAAATAAAAATATGTTATCAAGACAAGCGTCCAGCTGAGGTCCCATAACTCTCTGAATAAATTGTTGAGTTGCATTGCCATGAAAGGATCTTGAGGAACTAGCATGGCCATTTCCTGTAGCTTGAGACTAGACAAGACCTCCATCTCTGGAGAGGATGTGGGGAAAACTTGCCTCATTAAGATATGTAGCACTCTGTGCGTTTGTATTAATTCCAGTTCCTGTTGCACACTAAAAAAGAAAGTGCTGCTTGCCATTTTGCACAAATTTTTCCATCTCTCCACTTAGAACTAATATTTAGGGAGGAGATAAAATGAGAATAAAAGGAACAATGTGCATGGTCTTGATAATTCTAACCATTCATACCTCTTAAACACCGAAGTAAGTACCAACTCTCCTGGTGGAAATGCAGATGGATTCACAGTCCGCATGTGCTGCATGGAAGAAGCTGCTGGCTGGTAACAGAAGAGTGAGCTAATCCAGACTTCAGTGCCTATTTCATTATAATAGGTTATTTCAACATCGGTTTACCTTAAACACGTTTGCTAACCACTTTCCAGCATACATATTTGAAAAATTTGATCTTTTTCAGGAGTCTTACCGCTACTCATTCCCTCCAGGAGAAGCGCAAATAAATAAGCTGACCACTCAAGGATAAAATCCGAGCCCTGTGCCAGTCATTAGAGATTTCACCACTGACCTCAGCAACAGAAAATAACACAAAACCTGCTCAAAGATGAACAGACCTGAGACAAAAGGAAGGAGCTGTTTCTAAAGTACATCAGTCCAATTCATTCACAAAACTGAGTTAGAACCTCTTTGTAAAATATCCTTACCATTCTTATTAGCCTTACTTATCCTTACTCTGAAAAAATACCTCTAGTAATACATAACTAGATAATTACAGTGTAGTCTCTGAGATCTACATGTCTTAATTATATATTTGTCCTTTTCCCTTTTTTTTTTTATTCTCTGCATTTCCTATTGGTTCATGAAACTATTTTTGATATTTTAGGATTTTTTTTTAATATTTTTTTCTTCTGGCTGGTGAATTTGAAAGCCAACTCCAGTGAACTGTATTCACTGAGGTAATGTAATATCAGCATATTTCTGAGCAAGTTAAAGCAGGACTTTCAAAAACAGTCAAGGTGGAAAATGCTTTTTTTTGCTGAAACTTCAACTTCTAAAATCATATGACTGTCCTGACTTGAGAATGAAAGAAACCAGGCACTTTCTGCTCTTACACAACAGTAGGTTTCTTGACAGCATGACCTCCTCATTGTGAAATGCAAAACAAAAAGAGTTGACGCAACACAGTATCTCCCATTTCTGATCCCAGTCAGATCACTTCTAGGGGTTGAAAACATGTATATTCATTAAATGAGTGTACTTAGGCTGAGTCTATTCTTTGCTAGTTTATTCCGTTTCAGTCTCCCTGCCAAAAGCCCTGTCCTGAAGCACTTCCAGATCCATAACTCCTGAAACAAAACTTTTCTACTACTAACCACTGTCTGTTGCTTTGTGTTTTGGAAATGCTTCTGTTCTTTGGGCATCTCCATTTTTGCTCTGACGGAAGGTAAACTGAGCCAGTTAGGGTGTTTGCATAAATCCTAAATTACTTTTCTAGGACTCTAGGCACTTTCCACTATGTGCCAAAGGATTTTCTTGGCTAACATCAGCTACCAGCTTCTTTATACAATTCTCTTGTAGCATCATGTTCCATGCTGGCCCCTCTATCTAAATGAAGGTGAACTTTGTAGGTTGTTGGATACACTGAAAAATAGAGTGTGATTGTTGTGAGAGTGTTTGGGTATCCAGGGTTTAAGCAAGGTTTACTCTGCAGCAGTAGCATGACTTAGTGTCTTCCCATATCCCAAATCACTCTTACAACAAGTCCAATTAAGCTAAATGTAAAATAAAGAGCTCCTTTACAGTACCTAAGGATGGACGTGATAGTTGCAAAGTTTATAGAAGAGGGTGGAAACAAAACCACATGTATGCCAAAGAATTATACTTCTCTGGGTGGCCTAGCTGGTAGGTCTATAGACACGCATGATCATCTAGATTAGGATCCAGCTCTCAGTCTGCAGCACAGATCTACATCTGGAGGTAATGTTCAGAGGAAGAGCTGGGCTAGGGATAATTCCTCCATCCTTTCATACTCCAAAGACATTTTGGGGAGTTTATTCAGATTGAATTTCTTCATCACGCCCACTTCTCTCCTCAGGAACATCTGTGCCTCCATCAGGAAGGAGTCTCAGCCTCCCTTATGGCTGACCCCTCCTCTTTTGAAAACATTCCTGTCCTCTGTTCTTCTCCCAGGGCTACCCCTTCCTCTCCAGTCAGGCTGGCAAACCGGGTTGGTTACAGTGTGCATCAGGCTGGAAAATGTCCCAAGCCCAAAGTAAAACCTCAATGTTTCGAACCCTTCTCCCTCAGGGCGCTCCTGCCCAGGGCCGTACCTTGGTACTAGCCCCCCCGTCCCCCTACGCAGGGTTTGATACAGATCACTACTCAGTATTTCAAGCAAGTACAAAGGCTTTTTTTTTTTCCACACACACACAGCGGTAAAAAACACCAAAACACCGTGGTGAAGACGGCCGTGCTCCCTGAGCGCAGCGCCTGCGGCCGAGACGGCACCACGGCCCCTAAGATGGTACCGCAGCGTTCAGCGCCCCCGCAGGCAGAGCCCCGCAGGCAGAGCCCCGAGACCGGCGCAGTCGCACTTGCAGGGGCACCGACGGGCTCACTTTTCGGGGAACAACCCTTGGCGCCCCTGGAGAGGAAGCCGGTGCCGAGAGATGCCCGCAGCCCCGAGAGGCTCCCCGAACCGCGCAGGAGGTCCCCTGTCACCCCCGAGCCCGCCACCTGCCCCCCGCACCGCTGAGGGAGAAGGGGCGGGGCCTCACCCGGGTGCCCTGCAGCGCCGCCCAGCTCTGCTAGGGGGCGCCACCGCGCGGGGGGGGGGGGGGAAGGGAGTGGATGGGGGGAAGTCACGAGACAGCCCGTACCAGCTGTTGCTGGCAGGCTGAGGCAAGAATCCGGGGAGGGGCGCTATCATTGGCTGAGGGCGAGTACCACGGGCGCTCCCATTGGCTTGCGTGCAGGGAGAGGCGGAGCGTGGGCGTCTATAAATAAGGATCGCGGAGCAAGCGGCAGGTACAGTTCGAGTCGGGATAGAGCGGGAGGTGGTCGAGGGTTGTCTATCTGCTCAGCGCCGCCGGGACATGCTCGCAGCCTGACTGACCGCAGGTGGCCGCCGCGCCCGGGACACGAATGAAGAAGCAGTTGCTCCTCCTGTTCACACATCGGGGACTCGTCAGCCGAGGGGGCCGCAGGGGGAAGCGCCGTCGAAAATGGCCTCATTCAGCATCCGCGCCGCGCGTCCTGAGGACTGCCCCGACCTGCTGCGACTGATCAAGGTGAGGGGCCGAGGGAAGGCGCCGGTTGGGGGGGCCGGGGTGGGCAGAGTCGCTCCGGCGGCAGGTGAGACCGGCCGTGCCCTGCCGGGGAAGGGGCGCGGCGGGGCCGGAGGGCTCGTCAGGCGCCGGTCTCCCTGTGGTGGGCGGCCGGGTTTGAGGCAGATTCGCAGCCTTCGGCGGTGGAAGGGGGGGCACCTCTGCCCTCCGTCTGAGCAAAAACAAGCTCTTGCGCAAGGCTGCCGGGGGGGGGGGGGGAGCGGCCAATAGGGAAGCGGCTGCGGGGAGAGTGCGCTGACATGTCCTTCTCTTCCAGGAACTAGCGAAGTACGAGGACATGGAGGATCAAGTGGTGCTAACCGAGAAAGGTATAAAAGCGGTGTCTGCTCACCACCGGGTTGGTAGGCTAGTGACGGTGTCCGTAGCTGAGGTGCCCGTTTATTCTGTTTTCTAGAACTGCTTGAGGATGGTTTTGGTGAGCACCCTTTCTACCACTGTCTGGTTGCAGAAGTGCCAAAAGAGCAGTGGTCGTCTGAAGGTGAGACTTCCCGATACTTATTTTTAGATGCTAAATACACAGGAGGCATCTTATACTTAATGTTACTGATTAGACATAAGGTTCCACCAATGAATTGGGGTAGGAGAAACAGGTTAACTGTTAAATGCAGTAACATATAGTGATACTCTGCTGAAGTAGTTGCTAATCCTGGAGGCGTGGGAAGATCAGGTATAACATAATGTACTTGACTCCAATTAATTAAATGGCTTTTCTTGTTTGACCCTGACTTACCTTTATGTAATCCTGTTGAATCACATTTTTTTCTTTAATTTGTCCCAATCTTCAGGTTACAGTCTCTAGCTTCGCCATGTACATGGCCCTTCTGTGTACATGGATGGGCGGGGAGGTAACTAAAAGATCCGTTACACAATAAAGTAGATGATCATAATATGAGGTAAGGTCTACAGGGACAAGTGCTATTCCCAAACCTTTACCAAAGACACAGTAGATCAGAAATCTATTTGCACGCTTCTCTTAAGTATGTGCAGAGTGTTATGGCAGATGTAGCTAAAATACTCAAGGTTTAGGTTTGAGTGGGCTGCTGTTGGAAGAGTTGGTTTCTCTTCCATGTTGAGCCACAGAATTGTAATTGAAGCTGCGGCTTTACTTACCTTGACTTTATGGTGCTGAAGGTAAAAAAAGTGTGGTGCACTCAGTGGAAAGATAAGTTGAGGTGCTGGAAATGCTGCTGTAAAGGTGGCCTGCGAGCATGCCTTCTCACACAGTGTAGTTTGAGGAATATACATTGAAAGATCAGTGTTCTTTAGTGTTTGATAGACTGTTTTGGTTGCTAAGGAAGCAGAGTTGGAGCAATTGTCTAGACTGTGAACTGCTGTGTAAAGTTTTTACTTGTATCCCAGAATGGAAGTACTGATAAATCAGTAGGTGTATGCATTTGTAGAAAAAAGCCTTGTGTTCAGCACTTACTATAATAGTATTTTTGAGGATTTCAGAGTATGGCAAGGGCAATCTTCATTCTGTTAGGTTGATACAAGTTTGTCAGAACTCGTATTTTCAGTTGTGTGCTTATTTGCAAAACTTCATTCTTAATTCTAACCTAATAGCAAATGTTTGCATGTCACAGAAAATCTGTATGTTTAAACATGCATGTAAGACTTAATATTTTTGCCTTTTAAATTCAGACTAGCTAAAGTTACAGCTTTTGTTTCAGAACACAGCATCGTGGGCTTTGCCATGTATTACTTCACTTATGATCCATGGATTGGAAAACTGCTGTATCTTGAAGATTTTTATGTGATGGCTGAGTATAGAGGTATGTATGACAGAATTAGATGAGTTGCTTCTTTAAAACACACAATGAGAAACTAAGTTTGTTTTTTGGTTTTTTAGGACTGGGCATTGGGTCAGAAATTCTGAAGAACTTGAGTCAGGTATGTCTAAGTGAAAAGTCAAAACAAGCAGAACTGAGGACACATGGCAAGGCAGTATTCTTGCTCTTCTGCTAACTGCACAAGAGCTGTTCCTTCTGTGCTACTCAATTAAATTTAAGGAGGTGAGAGGACACTAGACGGCTTAAAACATTGTCTAGAGTCTGTTAAATAGTGACAAGTGCTGAAGCGACGGACAGAATGAACTTGATGACTTTGGTGATACACAGTTAGTTGCCGAGTAGTCTCACCACTTCTTACTAGGTTTATCTGGGGCTGCTGTTTGAAACATGTCTTGTGTGCTTTTGCAGGTTGCTGTGAAGTGCCGCTGCAGCAGTATGCACTTCCTCGTTGCGGAGTGGAATGAACCGTCCATCAGGTTCTATAAGAGAAGGGGTGCCTCTGATCTGTCCACTGAGGAGGGGTGGAGGCTCTTCAAAATTGACAAAGAGTATCTTTTGAAGATGGCAACAGAAGAGTGAGAGATTATTCCAGCAAATAAATTCTTTCTGCGAATATGTATGCTCTCTGAATAAACTCCTTCTTGCTTTTTGTGTACAGTTTGTAGTGGAATAAAGTAGTGTGGATGCTAATAATGACAATGCTATGCAGGTGTGGTCATAGAGTAATTGATACTGTGATCTGGAGCTGAGGCATCTGTGAAGTTCAGTATGTGCTTGTGTGCATCCTTTACCAGTGTGGGCTTGTAATCTTTGTGTATGGAAACTTCATTCTTGTAAGTGTCATTCAAATGTGTACAATGTACACACTGGTAGGGTTTGTTTTAATTATTGCCTTTTATAAAAATAAATAGTGTTTTCACTTCATGGCAATAGTTTCGACTTTAATTCTCACATACACTTTTCAGTTTGGGTGAGTCAGAGTCTTCTGTTAACCTAACATTGTCATGGGTGAGGCTTGATTTATGGCAGTCCTGGAGAGATAATGGGGGCACCTGTGTGCCAGCAGGACCTGGGGGTGAGCTCTGCACCTGTGCTGGAGCTAGGCAGTTGGAGAAGTTTGAGATCAGTTTCTGCTTCCTGTGTGGTGCAACAGCATCCTGTCTAGTCAGTGTTTGGTGCTGGTGAACTACATCTGAGTTACAGTTGGTTCATCTGGAGTCCTACAACTAGGCTGCTAGTCTCAGCTCTCTGGAAGGGGGGTCCAGAAAAATTGGAGCTTGTGGTGTTGCCTCCTTGGGACTTCCAGTTAGCTGCAGAGCACCTCGGTCAGGAGGGTGTAGTCTTGAAGGGGAAGATGCATCTCTATCTAGCCTAAATTGCAAAAATAACTTTGGTTAGGAGTAGGAGAAAGTATTTTTACAAACCACAAAAAAACCACAACCCTCCCTTAGTTTTAAATGATCAAACTTGAATGCTTCTGGTAATCTGGGTTTATGTGTGTGATCTTAGATACTGTACAGAGTTTTTCATGTGCTTCAGTGCTGTGTAGTCGGTGGCAGTGGTGAGCTGCTGGAAATTAAGTGCTGTGTTAAGCAGTGAAAAACTCTGATCCTGCGTGTTTAATAAACTCTTGTACAGCAGTGAGTGAAAATCAATGCTGCTTATCCACTTTTTCATTGGCTTGGAAACAAACTTACCAACTTTGCAATACTGTGTCTGCCTTTCTTATGTGTTGATGGTGAAAGTGGATGTGAGCAGGCTTTATGCAGCTCTCCTCTTGCTCTGTAGTAACCCCACAATAAAAGGCTTCTTTTGGCCAGCACTGCTTTCACTTCAAAGGAAGGGAAGAGACTTACCTGCCTTGTAGCATGCACTGGTTTAAATAAAACAAGGTTTTAAACTGATTTTGATTGCTGCATAAGTCATGTGTCATCTGGAAGACGTCTCCTCATCCGAGAGAGGAGTGGGCAGTGACTGCTTCAACCATGCATAAACCTAACTGAAATTTAAGAACAAGATGTCCCTCTGCCTAGCACCAGCAGCAGGTTGTACAGGCCATTCAGCATGAAACTATTCTTGTTTTCTGTTTTGTTTTTGTTTTTAACTAAGGCGTAGGCAGCAGTGTGCCAGCTCTGCCCAGGTGTGAGATATGGCTGTCAGCTGTTGCCGCAGGAATGAGAAAACCAGTAAGAAATACAGGAGCTCTTGGAAGAGAGCAGGAGGTAACATATGTCCAAGTGATTGTCTGGACAAACGCAGGCTGGACCGAGCCCAGAATCTGTCACATAAATAACCCTGATTTAGCAGCTCAGGTTCTGTGTAAAGAAACCATCATTTCCAGGCACTCCCCATTTCTGCGCAGCACCTCAGCTGTGAGAGCTTTCATACCGTGCACAGGAACCTGGGGCTCAAATCCCTCTCCTGACCAAGGGGAAGAGAAATCTAGGTTCCTCACTTGACAGCAGATGAACTGCTAGGCCACCAACTGCCCTACTTGCTCTCGCTGAGCCTGTACTCTTCTGCAATTTGGTAAGCCAAAGGACGTGAGAGTAAGCCCATCTGATGAACCGGCCCGAGAACTAGAGCTGGAGGCAGTATGGGAAGGACGAGATGGCCTCCAGCAGCTCTTGCTGAGCATCAAGGTGGTGTATCTTCTCACACGGTGAAGCTGCAGTAACTGCACCGGTAGCTCAGTGAGCTGCAGTAACCTACTCGTGCATCTCGGTCCTAGTGGAATCTGGTTTGAAGTGATTTCAAGCTTGTTCTTTTGGCTCTGTATATCAGTCCAGAAGGTGATTACTAGTAGAGCAGTTTAAGAAGGTTTTTATTTTCAAATTAACAGTTCATTAGATATCTAGGACAGACCTGCTTAAATCTCAGGCCCCAGGCTTCTTATTGTGCCCTTATTGGGGCACAATAAGGCTATCAAAGCTGCATGACTGAATGGGACAAGCTAACTAATTAGGCATTATAATTAGGAAAGTAAGCAGCTTAGTCAAATTTTTCAATCAATTTAAAACTGTTTATCATATCTTGTTCATCATCTTCTGCCCATGCAGTTTACCATTGCATTTTCTAAATGAATTCTGCTGAAATAGATTCTCAGGGAGCCACAGAAAACAAGTGAGGCAGTGCTAAATGAGACCTTTTCTAGCCAATTGTGATAATTTTAAATATTCACACATGAAAGTAAAGACGACTATCCTTTCAGATGTGACTTTCACTGAGATCCTACTAAAAGGTAGGGGTTTTAAAACCAGCAGAAATATTCTCACAGCTATGGTAACAGAGTCTCCAACACAATGATGTGGTAAAGCCATGGCTCAAGGAAAGACCAATTTTAAATTCCATCAGTAACTTTTTCTCAAGCTACTGGAGGACCAAAGTGATTCTGTAGCTACAATCAAGACATACAGATGAGTATTTTCTATGGGTTTAGACACAGAAGAAACCTCCCCTAGCTTGACTTTCTTTGTTTCTAGGATCATGATTAAGCCCCCAAGCTGCAATGCGAGCATATGATCGGGGCTAAGCAATACCAGTAGGCTTTGAGCTGGTCACTGGTACCCCACCAGTGGGAATCCATCACAGCACAGATACAGGGCTTGTGCGGGGCTTGCAGGTATGTCAGCCTTCTGCCTTACCCTATTTCCTCACTGCAGCATGCCTGCCTCTGGGGAAGAGTTAGAGAGCAGGTGTTACAACAGCGCTGATAGCATCTCCGGGCAGGTGAGGTGCAAAGATCTTTCTTGCTGTCACTCTCAAGCTCATGACCTGGGAAGTTCTCCTCAGGCCGAGCCAGCCAGCAGAAGACTTTGCAACTGCAGCGTTTCCATGTTCCCCTTGGGTGGGGACAGAAAGGTCACCTCGGACAAACTCGCGGCTGGAGGACGCGGCAGGGGGCCATACCCGGCTGCGAGGAGTGCCGGGCTCGCCGCCCCCCTCTCCACTTGGCGTTTTCCTGCTCGCAGGCTCCCACACAATGATCCAAGCTGTAGCCATAGCGACAGCATGGAAGGAGGCTTTTTTGCCTACATAATTTGAGTTAAAACACAATATATGCAAGAAAAACAACCCTTCCCCCTCCTTTCTTCTTTTAAAGAGCCTTGCTCTCAACATAAACTTTTCCCCCAAAGAGCATATAGGTGCTTTAATGCGTTCCTGCACGTGGTGTTTTGTCTTGGGAGACTTGCCATCCTGGAGCCCGGCCAGCTGAATGCGGAGGTCTCGCTGATGCAGCTGCAGGGAAAACACCAGCTAGGTATGTAGCAGGGACTCAGGAAACCATTGCGTAATTCACCCTGCAGAACAGCATGACCTCAGGCTAGAGGCTAGCACGGAGATGTGCTTCACGCCTCCCTTTCTTTGAAATGACGAGAAGGTTGATTTCCTTCGGCTTGTAGCAGTTTCCTCCTCATAGCGCTTGCTCCCCTGGGCTTTCCCTCCACACGCCTTAGGGGAGCAAAAGCTGAGCAGAGGGAGTGAGCACACACACACAGACACACACAGACACACACCCACACCCCCCCCCCCCCCCCCGACTGATGGATGAAGCCTGCAGCGCGCAGCTGTTTGCCTTGGTTTAACTAATTCGCCTCACGTAACAGACTCAGCTTTGCCCAGTTGTTTTGCTTGTCTGGGAAGGATTGATTACATGTTGTTTGGGTTTTTTTCTTTTTGGAACTCAGGTTTCAGAGAAGTGGCCACAATTTAACTAAAGGCGTTAGCTGCTCTCTGAAACAAAACAACACACAACTCGTGCCTGCCACTAATGTTTAATCTCACTGCAAGTTCATAGCTGGCTGTAACTTCTCTATCCAGGCGCGATGATTGCCTCCCAGGACTCTTCTTTCTTCCCCCAAGACCTGGCTAACTTGTTTTGCTGTCAAGCAGGTTTTTGGGAAGTGCAACCTTGATGGAGGGCTTTAGAGCCCATGAGGAGTTCAGACTAGTCCCCATAGGGAGCTTGTGGAGGAGAGAGTGTAAGGCTGAAGATAGTGGATGTGGGCTCAGGGGTAGGAGCACAGCCCGACACCAGTGCAGCGCTGCCAGGTGCACTTCTCCTCTTCCCCAGGCTTTGCCCTGCCGTGCTCTGACTTTTTCTGCAATCAGAAAGGCTCACTGTGGTTGATAACAGAATAAAGGACAGGTACACACCTCTACCAAAAATAGCAGGGGTGGGGGCGCGGAAGGGCAGAAGAAATTCCATCTTCAAACCAGTTTCGGTTTCATTTCACAGATTTACTGCAGGCCAAATAAAGAGATAAAAAGCCCCAGGGGACAATTAGCTCATGAGGATGAAAAATACCAGTTGCAGAAACTCCCCTTTGTTTATTTGCATTTTGACCTTTACGTATTTCTATTGTTCATATGGCAGGTGTGAGCTGGTCATGTTCACTCAAAGGGAAAAGCCATCTCCATTTTCCTGAGCTCTGTTTCCCTTCTCCACCAAAACAGGTTAAAAAGAATGTCCTCTCCTGACAGTTTGCTGTACAGCATGATGAGGTGGCTTAACATCTTCCAAATCAGCTCCCGGGAGCCCAGCGTGCGAGGAAGGGACATGAACCCCTGCAATTCCTACTAGAAACCTTCCTCCACCTGGAGAAAAAAGCATGAGAGAGACAGTAGCTGTCCACATGAAAGCTCATCAGTGTTCCAAGCAACCTGGATACTGCAGCAATGTTTTCAAAACACACTGGTAAAAGTCCAGGATGAAATTTTTCAAAGCTGATTACTATAATTAGGCACCCAGATATCACTGCAAAGATACCTTTGAACAGTCTTCCTCTAATTGCTCTCATGATGAGCAAACTCCAGTCTGGGCTCTTCACGATCTCCCTGAACTTTGGCATTTGACCCGTTTCAGTCACTGACACGGAAACACCACAGCACAGCTTGTACAGGAGGAAACAAAAGGGCTCGTAGTTTTTGTCTATAGTCTCATGCCTTTTGCAATCAGCTTGTATGTAGAATATTGTTTTTTTCCCCAGGCAACTTACTACCATGGGCTAACACGAACGTACAAGAACATTTCCCACCACACAGCCTGAATATGTTTTAGCTACAGTTGCAGGCACGTGGGTCTTTTTTTTTTCCCTTGTTTTTCAGAGCCAATGTAGAGGGAAGGATCAAAATCTGTTTTCACCACTTCAAGAGGTAATAACCTCTTTACAGAGCTGTCACTTTGCCATTGGGGCAGAAAATGTAAAGAAAAAAAGAGGCAGGAGGAGAGGTTTGCAGCGGTGGAAGGATGCCAGGCACAGGAGCTGACCACGTAGGCTGCCACAGGGAGCCATGCGCTCCACGGAGGCAGTGGCATCAAGGGAAACGGTTTAGGCTTTGTTCTTTCCAAGTAAATGTAATCAGAAAAAAATAGAAGACTCATTTCGCAAAATGAGAAGTCTCAGAGGTAAATTCCGGGGATAAACTAATACTTTCTGGATTATTTTTACCTCCCATCCATGTCATTAGCCATAACTCAATGGATTAGCAAGCATTGGATTTAGTGGTGCAGGAGCAGGAATTATTTGCTGCTGAAGAGCAACAGGCAGAACTGGCAGATAGATAGAGGCAGCAACAAGCACTAGCATCAAAGAAATAACACTATATTAATCTAGTTTTAAACAAAACTAGCTGAAAATTCAAGGGATAATGGCAGCCAGTAAATGCTGTTCCTTAGTCAGTAAAGGAAGCATACCCATTTCATGTAACTACATATCTCTGAAAGCTGGCAGACTGTAAATAAGACCGATAAAACAAAGTCCACTGCATTACAAAGTACAGCTGGTCTAAATGACGGTGAAGACAGGGTTAGAGAATCCCAGAAGAAAAAAAAAATCAACCTTTTCATAAGCAAATACTCAGGATTTATAGGCATCAATTGACTACCTTCTCAGTACAGGGAAGTAATAAAATGATCTTGCATTTCCATGCTGAGTTTGCCATCACCAAGATTTGACTGAAATTTGATTATAGACATACTGCGGGGAGTCGTGCCCAGGGGAAACCTTGCATATGGGAGGAAGCTGTGCAATGGCCAGAACCCCAGAGCTCCTTTTCTTGCTGTTTGGGCTTGACATCAGAAAGCTATTATTTTCTGCTGTTAAAAGCTAAAGCACTTTTCACCCCTGCAGTCCAATGTGCTCAGACATCCCTGCTTCACTCCCAGGAAGGACCAGGTTTGCCTCTACGCACCCATAGCCATGTGCCTCTCCAGCACAGTTCAGGCAGCTGGGGCTTCCCTTCTTACACACACATACATCTGGTTTCTCAACTAGAGTATTTTCTGGAATAAGCACAGGACTGCAAAGGCCAAAGGTCCTCTTAACACAGGTCTAAAGGCAAAAAGGGTTCATGAGGTGTAGAGGAGGATGTGACACAGTCTCCTGCTCTCTCTCAGAGAAGCTGTCAAGCCTTCGGGATCCAAGAAATTTGCCCATGCAAACTGTTCAACAAAGCCAAGTGCAAGGTCCTGCACATGGGTCAGGGCAATCCCAAGCACAAATACAGGCTGGGTGGATAATGAATTGAAAGCAGCCCTGAGGAGAAGGACTTGGGGGTGTTGATTGATGAGAAGCTCAACATGAGCCGGCAGTGTGCGCTTGCAGCCCGGAAAGCCAACCATGTCCTGGGCCGCATCAAAAGAGGCCTGACCAGCAGGTTGAGGGAGGTGATCCTGCCCCTCTACTCCACTCTTGTGAGACCCCACCTGGAGTCCAGCTCTGGGGCCCCAGTACAAGACAGACATTGAGCTGTTGAAGAGAGAGTCCAGAGGAGGCCACGAAGCTGATCAGAGGGCTGGAGCAGCTCTCCTATGAGGACAGGCTGAGAGAGTTGGGGTTGTTCAGCCTGGAGAAAACAAGGCTCCGGGGAGATCTTATAGCAGCCTTCCAGTACCTGAAGGGGCCTACAGGAGAGATGGTGAGGGGCTGTTTACAAGGGCATGGAGTGACAGGACAAGGGGGAATGTCCTTAAGCTGAAGGAGGGGAGATTTTAATTAGATATCAGAAATAAATTCTTCACTGTGATGGTAGTGAGGGACTGGAACAGGTTGCCCAGAGAAGCTGTGGATGCCCCCTCCCTGGAAGTGTTCAAGGACAGGTTGGATGGGGCTTTGGGCAACCTGGTCTAGTGGAGGGTGTCCCTGCCCATGGCAGGGGGGTTGGAACTAGGTGATCTCTGAGGTTCCTTCCAACCCAAACCATTCTGTGATTCTATGACTCTAAGAAATGATGGTCCTCTCATTTAAAATATAAAGCATCTCCTGTTTGCAGGAGTAAAGAAAGTAAAACAAATGTAAATCTGCCTAAAGCCATGTGCACCTCGCAACAAAAGGATTAGAAACCCAAGTATGTCATGGGCTAGACTGGGCTGCCCTCTGCGCTTCGTAGCCCCAGCGTTATGGGGACAGTGGCACTTGCAGCTGGTTCTTCTCTTTCACTATCTTCTCTAAGTTCAGCCATGGTGGCCTTACACAGCTCCAAACAGCATCTACATCCCTGCCCAAACCTGTCACAGGTGCTGCAGTAGGTGTTTCAGAGGAGCTTCTGTGGGAGCTGGTGCAGGGTGGAAGGGCACGGTGTTGGCCATGAGGAGCTGGAAGGTCTCATGCACAAGCTGAAGGTCCCACCGAGTACTCCACGGGAGAGCCGGCTGCTCAGGGAAACGATCACAAACAACTCCAAGCATCAAAGTCTCATTGCATTGTCCCTCATGCTACTGCAGCCAGCCAAACCTGCTCGGCTGCAGCGTGGGGAACGTCTTCTGCAGGTTCAGCGCCTGCTGACACACCGTGCGGATGCATGCCGCCGCCAGGCAAAGCCAAAACAGCGTCCTTTTCCAGCGAGGCTGAGCGCCAGCAATCTCCTGACACGGCAAACTGTATTTGGGAAGAGCCTAGTTTAGTCCGAGACAGCTTCTCTGTAGCAGGGCTGAGCTGTGGCAGACAAGATTTAGCGCCTGCTGGGATGTGAAAGCTGGAGTCACGGCTGTGGGCTCGCCGTGGTCCATGGTGGGAGCACAATGGAGGAGAAACCCACTGAGGTGAACGCAGGAAAAACATGGGAAGCAGACGTGGGTCCGTCCCTCCTCAGGCGCTTGGGCATCTGACCATCTGTCGGGCAGGCCCAGGCACACTGAGGGCAGGGGAGGGCTGGTAGCGGGTCTGCTCCACTGCCGGGCCCCCTCGGCGGCCATTTTACACCACGGGACAGAGGAAGCTCACACTTCTCCTCCTTCAGACAAGGAAGTGTCTCATCTGAAGAGACTTTCAGACTTCAATGTGATATGCAGAGGCCGTGTTGTGGGGCCATGGACAGACACCTGGGGACCTGCCTGACAGGCTGCTGCCCAGCACACTGGGTAAAACATGCAGTTTTATAAGTGAATAAATGCCCTGCAGCAAAACAGCAGGTGTTCCCACAAACAGCTTTCTGCAACACCGCTGGCACGAAACATAAATATTTTTCCCAGAGACCCTCTTTTACCAAACCCCTGCAAACTCAGCCACCACCTTGGCCAGGGAGCTGCCAGCGGTTTGGGCCTGCACACCCGCGTTTCGGGAGAGCACCGGGGCATCCCCGGGGCTGGGCGAGTATGGCCAGGAGGATGTTCAGGGCTGCCCTTGAACCAGCCCTTGCTGCGACACCTGCCAACAACCTCCATGGACAGACCACAGACCTGCCACTACTAACTAAATCCTCTTTGCTTCAACGCAGTTTATTACATTGCACAGCCTCATAGTTATGCGTGACTTGCACGATGGATGAGTGAGCACATGTACATGAGCTCCTCTTCTTTTGCTCCATTAAACCTATAGTTAAAATATTTTTCGCACAGAAATATAGTGGAATTTTACTTAATTCCCAGCAAATACAGTACCTGAGTGATAACGTGCGTAAATGGTGCCTAAGTTGCACCTGGTCATGATGCATTTTTGTGTTATTTCCATTAAAGGAGTAACGGTGAATTTCCAAATGACCATATTGCAAGGAAGCCTACAGAAAGTGGGCTGAAGATATTAAATGCTGCATTTATGTATAACGTAATTTATTCTAAGTGTTTTATTCTGGAGACAAGCGACTGTACTATTAGAGCATTAAATATGAGACACTAACAACCACTGGTAACAAGTGCGTACTATGCCCTCTGTTTTGGGAACTGCTGCCCATTGCAACCCAGTGCCATGTTTTGTGTCCCCTTTGCCCAGACGAGAAAGACACACTGCACCCGGCAGCCCTGGCGTGTCCCAGGCTGTGTCCCAGCAGGGTGAGGAGCCGGCCCCCGCAGCGAGGAGCAGCAGCTGCAGAGCGCCCCAGCCCTGGCCGGTACCTGCCAGCTGCCTCCCTGGGGGTGTTACGGGGCTTTTTGGCAAGGGAAGAGCGCCCACATCCCGCTGAGCCCCGCAGCAGAGCTGACTAATGGCTGAGCCACCTCTCCAGTGCAATCCCATTTGCTTACAACTTGCCCATCTCCCCTCTTTGCCTGGAGGGCAGGGGGTGGCTGAGTGCCATTTGGGCTTTTTTTCTTGCTTTTTGTTTTGGAAAAAGGGCAGGGACCCTGCAGTGAGCCCCTGGGCCGACCAGGTTGTTCTAAGGTGCAGAGCACAGCGTGTCAGCATTGCCTCCGGACCACCTTCCTTGGGCCGTCACCTCGCGAGAGGCCTCGGCACAGCTTGACGCCACGGGATCCCGCCAGCGATGCCTGCAATACCAGCTTCCTGCAAGTGAGCCCTAAAAATACCGGTCGGGCATCCGACACCTGCCAGTTTCTTTTTAGTCAGAGGCTCCACAACACTCAATTTTATCCATCCTTTCCTGCCCTGCAACAACCCCTCATTTCACTGACTCATCTGAATGTAAATAATGCCCAGGTAACTCAGTGCTCAGCAGGAAATCCTCACCTCTGCTGTGGCTGCTAAAAGGTTACAAGACGCAGCTGTAACTCTCAAGAATGCACCAGGAAAAAACATCTGGTGTGCTTTTCAGCAAAGCGTTTAATAACATTTATTAATCCAAAACCACCACCGGACTGGGATTATCAGATGATATATTACTTCAGGGTGTCTGCTTTTGTTTTCAGTAAGATAATTGATGGTTCAAGCTTGCTAATCTATAAAGAGATTTGGGGCACTGTAATTGCACAGGCGTGCTTGGAGGGGCCCAGATAGTTTCCTCCTCATTGTAAGCACAATTTTGCTTACTTCTTCCTTTTTTTTTTCTTTTCTTTAGTACAAATCAAATAGATCAGATGAATAAATCAATGGTTAAACCTCTATCCCAGGAGAAGCAAGCAGCTCTTCTGTACACCTTACTACAAGTAAGTTATTCTCTACAAATTTTTAAAAGATCTCATATTAATTTCCTTCTCCTGAAGTCAAAATGTTTAAATGTCAAAAAGTTTACAGAATATATTTCCTAAAATAATCAAAAGAAAAGTCAGCATGAAATACGTCTTTGAGCACTCCCTTTCAACAGTTAAAACTTGATGTAATTCTCATGCTTGTTGTCAACACACTGTTGAATAATTGCTATTTCTAGTAAAAACTAAATCCCACCTAAGAAGGGGAGAAAAACTGTCCTACATTTATTAGCAGGCAGGGTTTCTCCTCTGCACACAAATTAGCACTCTGCCTTCGCTGTGCCCTACCACGAAACAAACAACGTAAAGACCTCTTGCAACTACAAGGGTACATTAGGAAAAAGTGATTATAACAAGACTTAGGGAGCTACTGTAGCACCTTGAGTGACATCAGGGCTGGGAGGGTTGTGTGGCTGGGCGCCTGCCCATCACCAGCCCTGCGCATCCTGGAGAAATAAGAAGTTTTCCTCTTACGTGGCTGGAAATCGCTCACAAAAACATCCCTTAAGCCTTAACCTGGGGAGGAGCGTGGCCCCCCTCCATCTGTACTGCTGAGCTGGGAATGAGAAAGGAGAGGTAGGAAAGCAGTCCTTACTAGTGGGGGTAGAAAGTCAATAATGGAGAGCACGCATACAAAAAATCTACCATAGTTTCTTTGCATGCTTTCACCACATCCTTTCCGATCACATCACACGCTTCTGTTCTCTCTTGCTCTGATGTTTCTTTTTTCTCTGGTTTGTCATGGCTCTCCTCCCTGCACTCAGCAGGGAGGGAAGCTCAGGACTGAGGAGCTCACCTGCCCACAAGTACCACCATGCCCCCCCATCAGGCCGGCTGTCCCCCGTAGCTGCCTTCACACCAACAGTAAACTGTGCATTAGAAAAACAAATGCAATGCCAATCTCTTCATAAATGAATAATCATATCCTTAAAACACATCCCTTTTTTGCAAGGCATGCTGTAACACCCTTTCAGATGGTTTTGGCTGCAGGGTGCCAAAAACGTTGCAAAGCTGCCGTTGCCAGGCTTTTAGGGACAGCCACCCGGATCTGCAGCGTGTCCCATGAGGGAGGAGAGGCTGCTGCCGCACCAGCACAGGCAGACAACCTGCACGCACCCACGTTGGCACTGGGCGACGTGCCATGGCCCCGTGCACCATGTGTTTAAGAATAACAGCTCAGGGGGCACCAGGAGTGCTCCAGACATGCCGGCGCAGAGCCAAGGCCCCCCGTACTGGGTCAGATGAGGCCATGGGACCAGTACAGACGTCACCACTAAAAATTAATCTGGCTCGAAACCTTGACTTTTAAAACAAATTATACTAAAAAAAAAAAAAAAAAAAGTGAGCTGATTGTTCTCCAGCTCTCAGAATAATAACTGACCAGGTTTTAAGGAAACGCCATCTGAAAATCAGTAATAAAAGCTGCTAGTGCTAACCACACATGAGAAGCAGCTAGAGGAATCCATTAATGAGAAACCTTGAAAGCAGGGGTGGTGAGGTGTCAGAATTCCTGAAGGAAATTACTGAGGCAAGAGAAAAATGTTGGGAAGACCTCAGCAGGGCCCCTGGGCCAGGGAGGCGCTCCAGGCAAAGCCGGGAACATCCACCAGAGAGATCTCAAATGCAGCGAGAGGAAAAAGGCAAGAGTAAACAAGTCGGTGCAGAGAATTAAGTCAACGATTGAGTATGGAAACATTACAGGATGTTCTGCCTAGGGGCCCCAGGGTTGAGTTCCCACAGAGGCAGGCAGAAAGGATGCCTCTTTGCCAGTTGGGAGGGACAGTGTTGATGCTCCAGGAGCATCCCTCCGGGGCTGGCAGGTGAGCCGGGTGGTTCACACGATGCTCCTCGGCTCCTCGGCCTTCCCGCAGGCAGAGCAGTTTTTCGGCTGCAGGGGAAGAGGGAAGAACTCATGTGCAAATAAAACCGTTCCCCTCGTGCCTTTCACTCTGCAAAGAAAATACAAACACGTGGGAAATCCTGCAGGATTACCAATTAAAATTACCACTTCACACCTCCTTAATGGGTATGATTTTATTTATGGCAGTTTACTTACAATTGATGGCTAGAGTTTATTCATGGGAGTTAACCCTGTAGCCTTCCAGAACAAAAAACAGGCTCCAAGCACAGCATGTTCTTAGCTCGGAGAGTTCTGGCCTGAGGTACATAACAAGTTCTGCACATCCATGTTATACCCACGCGGAACCTAAAATCACTCGGGTTTTTTGTTCCCATAGTTGTGTTACTTTTGGGTGTGAGTCACTGGCTAGCCCAGGGCTGAGGGTGTTTTTATACCAGCACTTCTCTAACATTCCTCAAACAGAATCTTCTTAGCAGGCTAACATTATCTACAAATAGGAAAATAGTGTAAAAACAATAATGCTAAAAAGCAACCAGTAAATAAAGAGTTTGAGAAGGGTCGTGGTAGTAAGAGAGGATGTGCTTACATTTACATTGCATTACCTCTTTTTTTTTTACAAGCTGCGACTTCTTCCCCTTTCTTGTTTTCTTCTTGGTCAAAGCACTTTTGCTGATTTTCTCATCTGTGTATTTTGCTCTCTTGTACAAGGATAGATCATACTGATCTTACTCCACCAAGGCAAAAGTACAGCCAAAGGTTGTTTGGCCCCAGGGACATGTCCTTGTACAGTTAGATGCTGCGCAAAAGCTGCTAAATGGCAGAGGACTCCAATACTGCGTATGAATTGGCTCGCTTGCTTTTGGCAGAGATAGGGGAGAGCTGAGCAGATGCACATTTCCTTCTTCCATCACCCAGTAACAGCCCATCTCTTTTATTGTCAGATAAACCTGGGGGTGGGCACAGGAGGGATAAACACAACAGACTGTGCCTCACTGATGTCCCCCCGAACTGCAGATGTGAAAGTAAGTCCTTTGGTGCTGCTAGCAGCTGAGTTTTCTCCAGCATCTTCATTTAGTCTAGTGTACGAAGGGTTGCGCCGAGCCCTGAGCCTGCCCGGGCTTGCTGGTGAGGCTGCTGCTGCGTAAGCACCGTGCGTGGCACCGCACCGGGGGCCGAGGCTGACTCACTTGCAGCTTCTGATGCCATTCCTCATCTCTGGCAGGATATGGAAAATGTGTCAAGCCTGGCACACGACAGTAAACATATTCCTTTGGGCTGGCTTTGGTGCTTTTACCAGCCTGTTTTAGTTCGGGCAGTTTGTAAATGATACTTTTAAGACAGAAGATCAAAAAACCCACTGGCACAGCTCCTGGTAAATGCAAAGATGACTTCAGCGTGCTGCGCTGAATAAAAAAAACCTCTTTTTTTTGTACAACGCCAAAGTATCAGAGCTGTGCTTTGAACGGAGGTTACCTTTATGATTCACGGCATGAATGAGCACTTAGTGGGTGCATACAAGAGCGCTGTACGAATCAGGAAATGGCTCTTTCAGGTCTCCTTACAAAAGGAAGTGAGTCTGAAGCTTGCTAAATTTACAGAGAGGCTGTTCGTGAACTTAATCTAGGGCAGGGGATGGGGGGAAGGGAAGAATCCCTTTTCTTTCACTGTAGGTTGATAAACTAACTCTACATGTTTCTGTATGCAATTTTTAACAACAAAAAAAGAGTAAAGGGGATGATGAGGGCTGTCTCAACAGCTGCCTGCCTATGACCCTTAGCTGGTGCATGCATACAGCCACGAAGACTTCTGGCTTCGTGCTTTGGCATCCTCCCCATTGCTGGGAAAGGGAGAGACCTTTTCTACACCCCCCAGGTAAAGCCGGGAGTTGGTACGGAGGGAGCATCACCGCACATCTCTGCTCGGGGTGTCCTTCCTTCCTTCCTTCCTTCCTTCCTTCCTTCCTTCCTTCCTTCCTTCCTTCCTCCCTCCCTCCCTCCCTCCCTCCTCTGCGTCTCCAGCCGGCTGCCTGCAGAGCAGGGCCACGGCAGGCTCGCAAGGCATCTCAGCACTCCCGGCCAAGTGCTGGATGTGGCTCATTTTCAGCTCAAAGAAACAGATTGCTTCTTCAAAGGCACGAGTGCTGCACCCTGGAGATGAGTGAAGGTACTTCAGGTCAAGACAGCGTTGGGAGATTTGGATGCGGTGGGACTGAGACCACCGTATTTTGGATTATTTCAGTACAGGAGGTAGTACTGCAGCCTTCACACTGTGACAGCCAACAAAGGAAGAAAAGAGGTTTTCCTCTTGAGGGTATTCTTTTATCCAGGCATGCGGTTGCTGATCTCACTGCTACCTTAAAACGCACGCTGAGCAAGCCCCTGAAGCAAGACAGGTGCTCACACGAAACCCTTCAAGCACTCTTGAGCACTCGTCTGCACAGCGGTCTCAGGGCTGCACGCCACCTTCCTGGGGTAGAAGGACTCATGAACCCAAGTGGTAAAGGACAGGAGCAACAGCATCCGCCCTCTCTGCCAAAATGTGCGTAGCAAGTGACCCATCTTGTTACTTCATGGGACTGTCTTACAAACTTTAGATTGCTGACCACGATCTGGCCCCTCAGACTACACGTAAAGCGCATGTTGCTTTAGTCTCTGTCAGATTAAATTCTTGAGTCTTGTACAGGTTTATATTCACACTACAAACCAAAAGAGAAGTTCCCTGACCAAGCTACCCCATTGCCCCCACTGCTGTTTTCATGGTGGGCACAAAGACTCTGGGATTGTGAGTCCAAGCACAGCTCAGGCTGCTGTGTGGCTATTCCCAGGCACACGGTAGCAAGTCACCCAGCATCTAGCTTCCTCTCCAGAAGATCCAGCAAAGCTTCCCAATAACAAGCTCATGCATCAGGTAACTGGGCCTGGTGATGGAGCATCGCACCCAGCTTACCTGACACAGCTAGATGTGGCCCACATGACTGACAGGCTTTGTGTTAGTCGGTAGGTTTAGTCCTTTAAATGCACCCAAAATAAAAGGCCAGGAGGAGTCAAGAGAACTTAGGACGGTACAGGCATTGTAGCTCCATTTGCCATGCAGAAAGGTAATTTTAGAGGAAGAACCAGCTGTAAGACATCCTGAGCCCACCTTTGATTTCTCCAGTTTTCAACACCAATGCAACAGCTACCAGTAACACCAGCCTGAAAATGTGGTGGTGAGAGCAGCATTCTGGTGGAATCCATGAACTTCAAGACAAGATGAAAGTTCAGATCAGACTTTGGTCTTTAACCAGAGATGATGAGTAATGAACTTCACCAACATGAAATGAGAGAAAACAATACAATTCCATCAATATACCAATGTTGCTTCCAGAGAGACCTGGAGAAAGCTGTCAGCTCCAGTCAATTTGAGAATCATACACAGTTAAAAAATATCAGAATCAGCTAATGGTCCAGACTTAAGAGGACAGGAGGTTGTTACCCAATTCGTAACAACTTTTTTCGGCTAAAACATCTTCTGCTTTGTAGTTAAGATATTGTTATCAAAGGTTTTCCTTGTAAACAAGAAGCTTTTGTACCTGCCAAAACCACTCCGCAGTGGGGTCGACCTAGCCAGCTGCCAGGCCATCCAGGTGCAATAGCCGCCCCTGCTTTGGGATGCTTCATCCAGGAAGGTCCAGCGGGAAGTCACACATGCCTCCCCAGCATGCCTGAAGACCCAAATTGCTCTTTGCCAATAGCAGTTTATTATAAAACTGGCTTTACAAGGAGCTTGGGATTCATGGGAAGGTATGGCAATAACCTTTAGAAAGCAAAAAATGAAGAGAAAAAGAAACACATGCAGCCGGAGCTCATATTTGTTCTGAAGCAAATGTGTTCACACTGAGAGTTTTCTGCCAGGGCTAATGAACAGAGCAGTAGCAAAGCCCTTCAACTCCCAAGGTATTTGTTTTTCTAGGTCTAAAATATGATTTCCTCCATACCAATCTTGCTTTTTATTGCACTGCAGTTATATATAGCTCTCTTCTACCAAAAGAGAGGCTATGCTGTCCACTTTTACTCAGACAATTAACACACTACTGACAGGAATTGTCATCCCAGCATGGAGGGCTGCAGAGGCCAACCGATAATCTCCAGTTCTACAATTTTCACGTAGATAGTGTTTTTGAGAGCACTGCAACCTAGCCCCAACACATCTGCTAACAGCCACGGACACCGAGATGAGAACACTATTTCCTCAGTTGCACAGGCTCCAGTTACCAAGTCAAAAAGCTTCGAGTGGAAGGATGACCAAACTGTTGACGTGAAATTTGGGTGGGGAGTATCTTGGGTTCAGCTTATGGTGTAATGCCCACAAAGTCTGGCAAAAGATAATACGTGCATGCACAAATTAGTTCCCCACATCTGTGTATGTGTGCATACGTACATATATATGAATAGTGGTCAGCTGCTCTCCTGTTCCTCGTTAGGAAAGTCTGTGCCAAGTGAGTTGAATGTTTACAATCTCTTGCACTCTTACCAGCGTGAAACTTTTTTTATTTCCTGTACTTGTAAAAAACCAGAAGACATAAGGAAAGGATTTCAGTTAGAGTGATGTTGCTCACATTTTGGAGCCCTCTCCTTGTCATGTGTGTATGCAGGTGCTCCAAGGCAGTCATTTCCTGACAGATGAAAGCATTCTGGTTTGATGTCTAGCATTTGGGACGTTTTTAAGCAGCAGTGTAAATATGCAGTAGGAAGATGCAATCAAGTAAAAAACAAGTATCAAGTGATACTTATTTAACCCAGGATTTTTTAAACATGTACACACATATATAATCTTGTACACACACATATATGTAAACAAAGATTAAAAGCTGTTGTGTTTGAATTAGGATTAGCTAATGAAACAGATTGGACATGAAAAGTTTCACTTTGCTCTCACAGGCAGTAAAAAGAAACTGAACAGCTAATAACTGCATCAAAAAGAAGAATGAGGAAAGCACATCTTGGTGTTTTCATCCTTAGACTCCACCTGAATTATCAAGTAATCATATTCTTAAATGCTCATGTGGCACATGATTACTACTGAAAAAAAAAAATACAGGCACCTAAATCTGTATTCCTAGCTCAGTAGTAATCATTTTTCATAGAATATAAGAATGCATAAGTGAAGGACTATCTTTAAGGGAAGAAACACATCTATACTTGTATTGCAAGAGTGGTATAACAGAGCAGTTACAGCTATGATGGATATTTCCCAAGTTTCCTTTCCACTATTGACAAAAACACTACTTTGATCCTCCCAAGCCTGTTTGAACTATGTTGGCAAATTTAAAGTAAAAAACAAAACCACACATGCCCCAAACCCCATGCAAGAACTCTGTGCCCTTTGCTAAATCAACATCCATCTTTAGCAGCCTAAAACAATCATAAAAGCGTGTTGGGAGATACCGTTTTTCTGCCTGAAGCAACCACTTGCCTTATGTCTATATAAAAAAAAAAAAAAAAAAAAAAGAGTTGGTCTGGTTTATAATGCCTACACAGACTGGTATTCACATTGCCAAGATGTGTTTGTTTTTCTCTAAAAGTTTGTGCAACACGCTTAGCCAGAATACCTAACCAAGTAATAACAAAGATGTTTAAAAGCATTTTGATCCAATTTGCTTTGTATTTTCTTCCCTGTTCTTTTTAGAAAGTGAATGTATGGTACAAGGACACATTTAAGTCCATCCTTCCCCCATTTCTCATATTCACTGATTAATTTATGAACATTTAAGACTCAGCAATAGAGCTTTAAATGCTCTGAGCTACTTGGATTACAGTAACTTGTGAAGCAGCATGCCCCAAAAGAGAGACTCATGGCAATGGCAACAAATTAAAGGGTTTTATTGTGCAACAGTTTCAACATGCTGGAAATCCTTTTGTATTTCCCTTCACCTCGTTTTTTTTTTTCCACTCCCCCAGCTGGGAATAAGGAAACAGCCAAGTTATTCTATAGCTGGTTCCCACCACCGTAACATTCTGGTTCCCACTGAGCTGTGCATTCAAGCAAAAAACAAGAACAAACATTAACAGCTCCATTCCCATCCATCTACTAGACAGGAACTCACAGATGCTTCATTATATACCTCCTGCTGGCACTGATGAGGCAGAAGATTTGTATAGAAAGGAGAGGGAGACAGACGAAACACAAGAGTCATTGTAATTGTTCTCATACATAATTCTATTAGCTAATGTTAGCCAAAACATCATGCTACTATAAGCTTTTCCTCACCGTTAAAAAATACAGGCATTGCCAACAGCATCTTGAAAACCTTTCACAGATTGTGCAAATGTCACACACATGAGTTTAAAGAAGGTAAGAGGAGGGAAAAAAACCCCAGGATCGTTTTGTGTAACTGGAATTTTATTTTATATATAAATAATAACAAGAGACTGAGAAATTTTGAGACTTGCTACTTGCAATGCTGATCCTGCAACGGGACAACCGTAGGGAGACTTGAGTCCAACTGCAGAACTGAGGACAAGGTCTCAAGACTGACCCAAAACATGTAGTGTCCTTGCACAGATTCCATACCAGAAGCACAAGCAGCACATCATCAGTCTTTCCTGAGGCAGAAGGCAGATTAGTCATGTTCAAAATCAAAATGGATTCAGATGGTTTTCCTCTTTCTTGGGAAATCGCTGCTCATATCTATATTTTTATTCACCTGTAGCCAAAGAAAGGGGACAGAAGATAAGGGGGAGAGGGAAGGAGGGAGAAGGCAGGATGACAGTACCCAGAGGCCTTTTCTCTCCATTGTCAAGGTGCAATTAAAACTATTTTCCTTTGATGTGGCAAGTTGATCAAAATCTATTTGAGGAACATTCTCAATACCAATTTAATCCTAGTAAAGATATTTAACTCTTCATATCATTGACATTGGAGCACAAATGATTATGTCTGCTCTAGAGCTGAACTGTATGGAAATATAAAAGAGAACGAATGCTTCATAGCAACAACACACCAACTGGAATAGTGCGTAATAAACCAACTTTCTCAAATAGAATTCTTTTTAATTCACATCAATTGCATTTTTTTCCTAATCTCACTTACTCTGGTGTAAAGCTAGGGTAATGTAACTCAAAGAAATGAAGTTACATAAATACAGAACCTGAACAGAGTGAAAATGAGATTCACTATCTTCATGGAAAAACACAAAGCCACGTCACTTCTGTGCAACTCTTCAGCACAACAGGTGGATAAAATTAAAGCTTGCTTCTCCCACCATGGGATGTTTGCATATAATAGTTGATGACAAACATACTATAACAAAGGAATGGAGAAATATGTTACCGTCTCCAACCCAAAGTGATTTTGTCCTTGGCTGACCATTCACAATTCAGAGACCCATGCTGTGGCAAATCTTTATGAGGAAAATGAGATAGTATTTATTTTAGTAACCAGATTCAACTAGGAATATTGCCAACTGTTGAAAATACAGTGAGACTTTAAGGATTGATCTCATTCAGAATAAACAAATACATCTTTTCAAAGATCACAGCAGTATTCTCCAACCTTTGGGATCACCCCAATCCAACAAAACATCTGGACTTGGGCATGGAGTTAAATAACTGGATTTGATTTCAAGCAGAAGTAACAAATCGCCACCCCCGCAGAACAGCTGAAAATTGATACTGAATTGAACTTTCACCATCTGGTTGCTCTAGGTCAAAAATCTAGTAGTTCCATTTATGTATCTCCTCCACAACCAACATGTGGCAAAGTAAGAAGATTTCAAAACCAGCAGCACCCAGGTACTTTAAGAACCTGACCAATTCTCTTCACTCTTTAAAAAGAAAGACAGTAGAACATCTGAGACAGCAGCTGTTACTGAGGTTTTCCTCAAAACTTACTTATATAGCATCAATATATTTATAATTAAAATCCTGAAGACAAAGGGTCTGGATACGAACTTTAGCATAAGTCTTCGCAACAGCTTTTGTTCCCATCCTTTCACCCACCCTCTCCTTCAAAAGAAAACACACCTTCAGCAAAAAGCACTAACATTTCAAAAAGTGAATAAAGACCTCACATAGTAAGAAATGCTAAAAGAAAATAAAAGCTATTTACAGGTTTCTGTTTGTAATGACCCTTGATGTTTGTACAGTGTCCCACTTACACAAAACAACAGTTTCATTTTCCTGGCTTTTTATCATTTAGTAGTTCTGTCCTAGTTCACAATAAGCACAATATTTTAGTGAATTTTAGAGAAGCTTTTCTTTCTTCTTCTTAGTTCTCCTGGGTATCTTTACTCAAAACAAAACTGTTCTTCCTATTTTTTTTATTATTTTTATTTTACGTGGATATTTCATAAAATACTTGGAAAACATGTGTTCTTAAAGACTTTATATTCATATGTCTGAAGGAAAAACTGATGTACTCAGTAAATCAGCCAGTCAACATACCTTTTTGCCATTGTAAGCATAGGCCATAGCAATTAAAAATACGTTAAGGGAAAGACAACATTAGAAACTAGTTTTGCTTTTAAAGCTGACCATGTAACAGTGGAACGCTGTTGCTCAGCAGATGTGTGCATTCCATCACATCTGCAAACATTTGTGACTGTTGATGGTGCATGGAAGAAAAAATTGGTGCCATTTTCTAAACCCGGACTCTATTTACACAGTTGGCAGTTAGAAGAAGAAAAAAAAAAAAAAAAGGAATTTTACTGGTAAGTGGAACACTGCATACAAAAATAATGAGGAGTCCCTACAATGCTAGGATCACTTTCTAATGAAAAATAAGCCTTTAACACAATGTGAAAATAATATAGGGCAAACACAAGCAACTAGTTTAGAAAAGACATCCTTTATCAACTGATGACAGAGCAGACATTATCTGATATTTTGTACTAAATGATGTCCAATTACATTATCATTATTACTAATAAGCCTCAAATACAGAGCAATTTTTGTCCTATGAAATTGCACCATCTTAAAGTTGAGACAGTGTTTTTGTTTTGCTTTTCTAGAAGCTGTAACAATCATGGGACTTGAGTTTAGAAAGAAACCCAGTGGCCAAGTCAGAAACAGAACTGGCGTCTCAACTTGAGTTTCTGGCTCAGAGAACTGGGAAACGCTGCCCCCATTTCCTCCATCATTCATTCCCAACTGATGAAGCACGGCTCATTAGGGAGGTGCATCAACGTGAAAGGTCAGGCACATCGTGGACTGTTACACGCTGTAAGATAACGCTCTACCCTGGCACTGACAAATCTTTAGAGAAAACGTACCAGCAGGGAAGAGCTTTCTTTCCCCTCCTTACCTGCACAGTTGTGACAAAGAGGGCAAAGAGGGTTTTGGTACAGGAGGCAGAAATGGGAAGGGAAGAAGGAAAAAAAAAAAAACAACAAAAAAACCCCAACCAACAATACATTAACAAGGCCTTGCTAAATTAACTCAGAACCCTTGGAGGAGACATGTTTACTTGCTATGCTCTGAAGATGAAGAATTTAGGTAAGTTAAATAGTGTTAAGGAGCACGCATATTCTTGACAAATATTAAGATGAATGAAATTATTACCTCTCTTCCCCTCTTTCTTCATTAATATGAAGAAGAAAACTGCAAGTCAAACTTGCAAATCTTCAGCTTTTCCAGGTTATTTTGCTGCTGTAGCCACATACTGTTACAGAATCACAGAATGGTTTGGGTTGGAAGGGACCATAAAGATCATCTAGTTCCAACCCCCCTGCCATGGGCAGGGACACCCTCCACTAGACCAGGTCGCCCAAAGCCCCATCCAACCTGGCCTTGAACACTTCCAGGGAGGGGGCATCCACAGCCTCTCTGGGCAACCTGTTCCAGTGCCTCACCACCTTCACAGTGAAGAATTTCTTCCTAACATCTAATCTAAATCGACCCTCTTTTAGTTGAAAGTCATTACCCCTCATCCTATCACTACATGCCCTTGTCTTTATCCTTTACCTGTTTGATGCCAAGTGATCTGGTGTTCTACTTCTGGGCTTGCTCTTCACTTGAAGCATGGATTTCCAGGGGCTTGTCGCTATCTGCATCACTCTTAAGGAGAAAAAATATGCACAAAATCTCAATTGAGACAATCCATGATTAATGGTTTGCTAGAACAGAAACCCTCTTCAAAATCTGAAACAAAAACTTCTTGCAAAATCAAGTGGTTGATGAGACTAATTCAGTATAATATACTCAAATATGCTCTTCTCCCAAACGGTTTCTAGATTTTGATCTTCCTGTAGTTAGCTGAGCAATTAAAGGATTTGAAAGAACAAGTAGTTCAACAGAAATGTTTTAATTGACTCATTTTGCCTGTACTAATAGCAGAGGATGAATTCCCACAGAGTAGTTGCTATTTTGCATTCTTTGAATTCTGTGTGGATTTATACAATAGGTCTCTTTTCGTGCCTATCCTTTGAGAGAGTGTTCTCATACTTTCTCCAAAATAAATGGTAGAAATCAAAGAACAAAGAGAGGCTTGTTGTAGCGTCTATATATGCTAAATATATATAGTATGCTACACTATATACATAAGTATATAGTATATACATACAACATACATACATATATATAGTATATACATACATATATACAGTGTGTATATACGCTAAGTATATACAAGTATGCTATAACAAACAGGCATTTGATTATAGTTTTAAATATATATCAGTTAAAAAAAACCTTAAAGGGCCACACACATGGCTAGGGAGCTGAAGCACATGACATACAAGGGCAGGCTGAGAGATGTGGGTCTGCCCAGCCTGGAGAAGGCCAGACAAAGGGGAAGCCTAACTGCTATCCACAGTTCCTTAATGGGCATTTACAGATTTGGAAGAGCTAGGCTCTTCTCAGAGGTTCACACCAAAAGGACACAGAAGCACAGCAAATTTCTCTTAGATCTAAGGGGGGGGGGGGGGGAAAAGTGTATCACACTGCTGATCAAGCACTGCAGGAGGTTTTCCAGATAACTTTTTGAATCTCCATCCTTGGAAATATTCAGCACTTGACTGCACAAGGCCTGAGCCACCAAATGTAACTTAGAAGCCATCTAGGCTTTGAACAGGAGGTTGGATGAAATCATCAGAGGGAGCACCCAGTCTCAATTATTCTTAAATTCTAGACATGAAACCTACATGGCATTTTCATTCTAAAAATATATTTTTACCAATATGACTTAAATGTGATGTAAAATATAATAAAAGAAGCCAGAAGAGACTGGAAAACATAAACATTTCACAGGATGGGTCAAATTTATGTCCCAGCACAAGTTAAATCCTATAAGGCACTGATTCTATGATACCCTGCATATGCTGCGCTGGAGATATGGACTCAATACATCATGATTCAATTACAAAGATAATTCTTAAATTTCTTATTCAAAATATGCCTAGCAAGACCTTTAAAAAGTAATTCTTTCTTTCAAAAACCCATTTTGTTTTGGTCACTACCTTGGATATTTCATGTTACAGGAAATCACATCCACAAACCACACCCATTTCAGAATAATGATCTACTCCGTAATTTTCCTGTACAGGAACTTGTAAGTTATGACATTTTACTCCAGCTTATAATGAATAATCTGACTCACAATGAGGCATCTCAAGGATTACTCAATCCTGAACAAATGAACTAAAAATAAGTTGTTCACAGAGAGTTTATGTTTTTCCACTTTCTTGTTTTAACTTGTAAAAAGCAAATATCATCTAGGTAAGCTTTTTTTTTTTTGCCCTGAAAGAGGGGAAAAAACCCAAAGCAGCATGCGCGCACACGCACGCACACACAGAGAGGAAAGTAGGGGTCTTGCTCAGTTCCTTTGTTTCTGTGACCTCGGTAGATTTCATCACAGGGCTTGTCTTCACTAGATCTATTAAGCCTGAGTTACTTAATTCAAGCCAATCCACTGATAAACTGTCAGTCCTCACACAAAACTCATTTGCTGAATTAGCAATTAAGAAGTTCTTTTTACTCCATCCACTGTATGGGCCCACTACGTAAATAGTGAGCCGGAGACCGATCAAACAGTAATATGGGTGGCCAGAAAAGGACGTCCTTTGCGCTAGCAGAAGACATAAACACACCTAATTTTACAACAAAGCGTCAAGGTCCTCTAGTCACACTCAAAACCAGACCAGCAGCAAAAAATGTGTTTAGATCAATGACCCGGAAGACAGGCTGCCTCTGTGCCGTGATGCCTTCTCATAATTAGAAGCAGGCACATATTCAAGACAGTCTTTCTACTTTCTGGCTCAACACAACCACTCCATAATATATCTGGGTGGCCCGTGGAGTTCATACATCACAGCCCTATCCCACAGCAGCAGGGGAAATACTTTGCAGCATTCTTACACATCTGACAATTTCAATCAAAAGGTGACTGATAAGAAATCTCTAACACATTCATTAGTAAAATGTCCTTTACACTGAGATTCCATGGAATTAAAAAAATTTATTAAAAAAATCATTTTTTGAAATGGAAAATAATATTGGAGCCAAGGGGACTGTACACAATGCTTTTTGTAAGGTTTCAGTACACGAGCGATTAAAAGACACTCCAACTTAGCTCACAGTATCTAACAGAGATACATTGAGACATAAATTTTAAATGACAAATTTAAAAAAAAAAAAACCCCACAATGATTTCTCTGAAAATTTTCCTTCCATATGGAGTAAAATGCCCAAAGCAACCTATCCTAATGTGAAAAACCCAAAATGTGGGGTGGCTTTTTTTCTCAGGTTACAGCCTAGTCTGATGCAGAAGTTAATTTCTATTGCTCCGGGAAAGTCTTGCAGATGGCCAGGCCCTTTTATGCTGGCACCTAACCTTCGAATTTGTAACTCCAGAGGTAGGTATACATCTCTCTCATGGTTATGGAATACTCTTGAAAGGCAGAGTCTGGCCACCAGATTAAAAAAAACCACAACAGCTACAAAAGAAAAACAAAGGCTCATGTAGGCTTACAGATCATTAATTTACCTTTTCTTCTGTCCTCTTTTATTTGCAATGTATTGCTTAGAATAAAGAGAACACTGGTTTACCTTATTCATCCTCTCCCAGTCAATCAATAACGTTTTCTCCTTCCTTTATTTTTAGTTGAGCTTGAACTTAACTCTCAGAAATACGAAGCACATTTTAAAATGTTACCCTAAATTGCCCTAAAAAGTCCAACTTTTTGCAGAGTAGATTCTTTCTCACCTCTAACACATTTAAATTCACCACTGCCCATACTAAGGATCCAATCCAAAAGAAGTAATAATTCTTACAAGTTTTTCTCCGTTGTTGTTCTTACTACCAAACAATAAAAGGAGAGCATATGGCAGTGAATAGTATTTTCTGTCAGAAGTAGATGTTTATGTTTTAGTTCAGATGACCAGACCTTTGCTTGTCTGTTCAGAAGCTACCGAAGACAAGTCTTACAAGCATTTGCTGCAGAAAGAAGCGCTCTCAGCTGCTTAGGTTGTGTTTTAAAGGATGCTCAAAACACAAGTGACTGAAAAACTCTCCTCTTAAAACACAGTTTAAGATTTGCTATGGTCACAACCTGTGATGCTGATGGTAAAGCTCCCCAGTCAACACACTGACACCACAACTTCCACCAGAGCTTTCGGGTGAGCAAAGTTCACGTCCACAGTTTCCTTGATGCTTCTTCTGAGCAAGCACAGGAAACCAGCACCCAAAACTGAGCAGAATTTGCACTTGCAAGCACTCTGTCACCAGCTAGCACTTAATGAAATACCCAAAGATAGCCATATAGATATATTTTTAATATTTATATATTTTTATGTGTGCAATAAATATCTATAGGTTAAATAAATATCTATTATATATTAGTATTGGTAGGTCACCAATAGTGTCTATGAACAGACCAGGCAGGAATGAAAACCAAACAGTAAGCCACAAGAGTTTCTCTCAATCTCTGAAGCTGTTTAAACAGCCAAATGAAAGACAGGAAGGGGGAAAAAAAAAAAATTCTGTAAGATCTTATCACTGATTAAACCAAAGTGGGAAAGAGCACACACATGAAGAAAGGAAGAAGACCTGAAAAGAAGGGTGGTTTTAGAGGTCTGGTGTTGTTCTGCTTTTTCACATTTTGGACACTTCAGTAAAATGGGTGCCCAATTCAGTGTTGGAGGGAGAGAGAGAATTGCTGAAAATACAGCAAAAGTCTTTGAGTGTGTGTTGGATTTGTGTGGCAGGGTTTTGGTAGCGGGGGGGCTACAGGGGTGGCTTCTGTGAGAAGCTGCTAGAAGCTCCCCCTGTGTCTGATAGAGCCAATGCCAGCCGGCTCCAAGATGGACCTGCCGCTGGCCAAGGCCAAGCCCATCAGCGCCTCTGTGATAACATATTTAAGAAGGAGAAAAACACTTAGGGAGAGAGCTTTTGCAGCCGGAGAGAGGAGTGAGAAGATGTAAGAAACTCTGCAGACACCAAGGTCAGTGCAGATGGAGGGGCAGGAGGTGCTCCAGGTGCCGGAGCAGAGATCCCCCTGCAGCCCGTGGTGAAGGCCATGGTGAAGCAGGCTGTCCCCCTGCAGCCCACGGAGGAAGGATGAGGGGGTGTAGAGATTCCACCTGCAGCCCGTGGAGGACCCCACGCTGGAGCAGGTGGAGGCACCTGAAGGAGGCTGCGGCCCGTGGGAAGCCCACGCTGGAGCAAGTTCCTGGCTGGACCGGTGGACCCGTGAAGAGGGGAGCCCACGCCAGGGCAGGTTTGCTGGCAGGACTTGTGGCCCCATGGGGGACCCCACACTGGAGCAGTTTGCTCCTGAAGGTCTGCACCCCATAAGAGGGACTCCATGCTGGAGCAGGGGAACGATGAGAGGAGTCCTCCCCCTGAGGATGAAGAAGCGGCAGAAACAACGTGTGCTGAACTGACCGTAACCCCCATTCCCTGTCCCCCTGTGCCGCTGAGGGGGTGGAGGTTGAAGCCGGGCGTGAAGTTGAGCCCGGGAAGATGGGAGGGGTGGGGGGAGGTGTTTTAAGATTTGATTTTATTTTCATTCCTCTACTCTGTTTTGCCTAGTAATAAATTAGATTAATTCCCTCTCTAAGTTCGGTCTGTTTTGCTCGTGACAACAATTAGTGAGTGATCTCTCCCTGTCCTTATCTCGACCTACAAGCATTTCGTTATGCCTTTTCTCCCCTGTTTAGTGAATGAGGGGAGTGAGAGCGCGGCTCTGGTGGGCACCTGGCCTCCAGCCAGGGTCAACCCACCACAGAGTGGTATAAAGACAAGACAAAGTGAGATCTACCTGAAGAAAATTGTTTTTCTGTGTGTTTCAGTACATACTGAAAGACAGGGAACTACTGGAGAGAGTCCAGCGGAGGGCTACAAAGATGATGAGGGGACTGGAGCATCTCTTGTATGAGGAAAGGCTGAGAGAGCTGGGGCTGTTTAGCCTGGAGAAGACAGAGGGGATCTGATCAATGCTTATAAATATCTAAAGGGTGGGTGTCAAGAGGACGGGGCCAGACTCTTTTCAGTGGTGCCCAGTGACAGGACAAGGGGCAACGGGCACAACCTGGAACACAGGAAGTTCCATCTCAATCTGAGGAAAAAAATCTTTACTGTGAAGGTGACAGAGCACAGGAACAGGCTGCCCAGAGAGGTTGTGGAGTCTCCTTCTCTGGAGATATTCAAAACCCACCTGGACACAATCCTGTGCAACCTGCTCTAGGTGATCCTGCTTTAGCAGGGGGGTTGGACTAGATGATCTCCAAAGGTCCCTTCCAACCCCTACCAATCTGTGAATCTGCTATACTAGCTCACTGGCTGAAACAAAATCTGGGTTTAAGTAAGTTGGTGCCATTAACACATGCCCCTGTCGCTTGAAGTCATTATAGTATCAGAGCTAACAACCCTATAGCACAATACGACAGTACAAATTATGGAAAGATTGAAACTTGAGGCAGAGGAGAAAGAGCAAAAAGGCTGCACTTCATGAAAATAAACATGAAATGAGCTGACTCTAACAATCAAGTCCTGTTTGCCAAACTTACAGGTGGTATATATTGAACTGTGGTTCTGAAATACTGATCTTTAAGCAGTTTTGTAAAGAAATTATAATCCTTTGTATATAAAACCACAGTCCTTAAGTTTATGCTGTTGCACAAAATCCTCAAGCAGCTCTGGTTCGTCCATCCCTCTGACCTAAGGACAGGTATTAAAGCTGATAAACACAGCCAGTATTAAACAGAGATTGCTGGGGAGAGGGAAGAAAAAAAAGCTGTACTTCACTGGCTTAATAGTTCAGCTAGTTCAACACTTTTGTAGGCGCTGGAAGGCAAAGAAGTATAGAAAAGAAAGGTAGAAAAACATGATCTTGCATGAAGTATGATATTATTGGGCAGAGCAGGGGACCAGTTACTCACAAAGACTAGCTGAAGGCAATGCCTTCTAATTGCAAAACCCCAGTAATCAAAGTTTGATGCCGCCTAAGGCTACTCAAAAGAGTCTCAGATGCATCATTCTAAAAATCTGTATAAAGGCATCAGTTGGTACAATTCTCTACAAATTTTGCAAACTAAGTTTAAGATAAACAAGGTTTGAGGGACACATCTTCCAGTTCACTATCGCTTCCCCTACGGATTTACAATGTTGACACCAGTTCCACCAATTTTTGTGGAATTACTTCTTGTGAGTAAAGATCACTCGAGTAAACAAAAGATTTTCAGAAGATAAACCCCTTAAAATATTCCTGGCCTCCCAACAAGATAGCTACATTTCTTCTATCATCTCCTCTACCTGGGGGGGAAGAAGTAGAAAAGTTGTCCACTTTGCATCAAGATAAAGTACACAGAAGCTGAATGACCACTCCTGCTGTCCCTCATTCGAAAAATGTTTCATCCTTCTGGAAATTACAAATGTGAACACCAATTTTTACTTATCGTACTTGTATAGTTTTAGCAGAGGGCTTTCATCCTGACATCCCAAAGAGCTGGCTCCTTCAACAAGCCAGCTTCAGGATACCAGAACGCTATACTGTAAACAGCGTATTCAAAACCTTATCAGACAGACTCATTCTATGGAGGGGCTCCAGCCACAGTGTTTTGAAATGTAGCAGCAGAAGGTCCTGGAATTCATCTTTCTTGGCAGAACTTAGATTTCAGTTGATATGACCTCAATTTGGCACAGGTTTTTGTTTCATAAAACCTTCAGAAAATTAACATACCACATCTATTTTAATGACACGTTGCTGCACAAACATGAAGTTATGCACAGCTGTGCTACCTATGACTATCAAACAAGTTATGAGCAACATAAATTAACACAAGCCAAGAAGAGCCACCCATATCTTGTTTGACTGTTTGCAAGAATACTTTGTGTAGCAACAGGAAAATGCCAGAGTGAATGTCACAAACAAAAAATAACATCTTTTGCTCTGGCATGGTTTCACTAAATGGGTTACATCTGCTGTAACAACAGCTCAAGAATAACATTTATATTTGCCTTCACTAGTTAAGGAATCTAGCTGCCTCGTACAACAATATGAAATAAATATATAAAAACAACTCAATTCTTTCACAGGGCTGTCAAATTAAGATTGAAGTCCCAGAATCTATCCTAGAATGCTTTGCCAATTTTAGTACATGACAGTTAGAAGTATTTATTTTCTTCCATGACACTTCTGAATCAGTAAAAGTGCCAATAAAAATGCAACTTATAACAGAAATTCTTTTGCTGGAAAAGTTGATATCTATCTGGTGGATCTAATAATCTGTATGAACAAAAAAGTACTTTATTGCACTAGTATAGCCACACAGCATTCAGAGACAGACTAAAAAAGTTTTTCTAGGGTAAACTTCACCTCTCACATTTCATGTTAGGGTCACACTGGTACTTATATGTATAAAAAAAAAAAGTAGAGGTTTTCATTATTAATTGTGACTGATCACATCCTGACAGAACATCGTAATACTATCTTAAGAAAAACCCAAACAACAAAACCAAAACCCCAAAAAACTCAAACTCATCCCCATCCCCCCAAATTCTCAACTACATATTTCATACTGCTTGGCCAAAAGGAAGTTCCAGAGCAGACTTCTTCTATTAGAAATACGTTTCACTCCATGTTCCAGTGACTTCTAATAACTGCTGTTCAGTTTCTCTAGACACCAGGGAGACAATACCCTCTCTTTAACAACTTCAGAGGACAAAGAAACAATGAGGCCATACAATTCAGTGGTAAGAGATCACCAAACATCTGAAATGCAAGCGATTTCATTAAGTGCGTAGTGCTTCTTCGTTTGAGTCACAGGACTTTTGTATCTTGCCTAATCCATGCAGTTAAATGGCAACAGTTAACACTAACAGTATCTGATGAATTAAATGAACTTTAGGAGGAAACCATTCAATGGCATTTCACTCCTTTGTGCAAATAACATATTTTGGCAACTAAGGGGTGTGATTTAAAGATTCTGCAAGGAGGAAGAGAAAGAAGTGTGTTTATTTAGTGGTCTCTGCAATTTTGCATGTCGTTTCTTTTTCTGCTGAGGTAGCAAGTGCTTGAATAAGCTTTATAATAAGATGAAAGCTTCAAAAGTTTTTGCCTTCCAATAACAACCACATGTTTCCTTTTGAAAGCCTGGGACACAATAAAATAAAAAGGTCAGCTAATTTTTACTGATGCCTTCAGTTTGTCTTTCTGAAATATTTTAATGTTGCCTGTTTTTTTGAGATACTTTTTGTCAGCCTAGGTTTTAGGAAAGGTACAGTATAATCAACTAACCTTTGTTTATTCAAAGAGCTATCTATATAAGTGCATTTACTGAAGCGCCTAGGACCAATACAGGATGAGTATCCACTGAAGAAAGTCTCCACACTCATAAGACTCGGCAACTGACAGGACACACGGGCATTTCTCCAACCCAGCTTGTTTGAGCTAGTCCCACACCTAGACCTACCTAGGGAACTTGGTCCCACACCTGCTGTCTATCCAAGTGCAACTCTCTCTCCAAAACATCTCTCTCTCAGTGGCTACACCCCTTACGTCTTCTGAACCTTGATACCCCTTGCATCTGAAGCAGCAAATTAGAATCTTATTTCTGACTTTTTTGGGGGAGTATTTATGAATATTTGCTCTAACAGAATGATGTCACTGTGTACTGCTCTACTGGACATTACTATCCAGTCACAACATCTAGCAATTTGTAGAAGCAAACAATTATAGATACACAAAACAAAAATCCAACAATTCACTACAGTTGCATATTATGTTTGACCAACTCTACAGGCAAAGTTTAAGTACTATGTCCAGTTCAAGTACCCCAGTATACAAGAGATGTGGATATACTGCATAGAGTTCAGCAAAGCACCACTGAGATGATTAAGAGACTGGACCATCCTTTCCTATGAGGACAGGCTGAGAGAGCTGGGACTGTTCAGCTTGGAGAAGAGAAGGCTCAGCAGGGATCTTATTAATGTCCATAAATACCTGGAGGGAGGGTGCACAGAGGACGGAGCCAGGCTCTTCTCAGTGCTGCCCAGTGACAGAACCAGAGGCAATGGGTGCAAACTGAAACACAGGAAGCTCCCTCTGAACATCAGGAAACACTTTTTCACTGTGAGGGTGACCAAGCCCTGGCACAGGCTGCCCAGGGAGGTTCTGGAGATATTCAAAAGCTGTCTGGACATGGTACTGGACAACTGCCTTGAGGTGACCCCACTTGAGCAAGGGGTTGGACCAGATGACCTCCAGAAGTCCCTTCTAACCTCAACCAGTCTGTGGTTTTATACAGAAATATAATATACATTTTTAATATATATATAAACCCTAAAACCCTAGTATAAAGTCTGAATATGCACTGCTTTAACACACACTAAACCTATAAGCAAATAGCTAGGTACCAATGCAAACACAAACTCAAAACCAAGGATAAATTCATTCACGTACAGTGAATAATATGACTTATATATAGCGCAGCTACTTTGATGACTATAAGTCAACTACAGAAGAGGACACTTGCTGAGATACTGAGATTTAAAGTAACTAAAGGCACACATGCTTAAAATGGTGGTATTGTATAAGCATGGACCACAGGAGTGCTGGAAAAAAGTCTTCCCTTCACTGGTGAAGTAAGCAAGGAAATCATACTGTGTCACTGATGCTCTGTAGGGGAATTAGGGAAAGCTGCTCTGTAGGGGAAAAAAAGACAGCTGCTCCATTCTAAAATTAAAAATAAGCATGTAGACATTCATTTAGTTGTATTAGCAATGTTAATTCAAAAATGCTGTTTTAAAGAAACTTCAGTACTTGCCAAACTCTGGAAAACAAAGCCATTATGTTAGCATTTGTTCCATCATCAGATGCAGGCATCTCTAAGGCAAGACATCAGTCTGCTTAGCATAGCACAGAACAGTAATGCCACATCAAAAAAAAAATTGACCTGTAGGACAGAAAATAAATACTAATGTTATTCTAAGTAAAAAAAATAATCACATATGTCAATGTTAGTCTGACTCCTCATACAGTGTTTAACAATCGGAAATCTAGAAAGCAGAAACTTTCAGCAATGACTGTGCTCGATATCTCACCAGGATGCCCAATTCAAAGCAGATTCAGAAGAAACTCAATTTTTATTGGCAGTCTTCTGTATGAGAACTGATTAAGCCAAAGTTTCCTAAAAATAGAGCTGTAAGTAATAAATCTACAACTAAATCCATAAGAACTGCATATCCCTATAAACTGCTGGTTTTATGACTAGATAGTAACGTTTAATAGAGCAGCACACAATGACATCATCATGCTAGAGCAAATATTCATGAACATTCAAAAGGAAACACCAAAAAGGGAATAAATTTGAAACAAGATTCTATTTTCTCTCTTTCAAAGAGGAGCTATGTAACGGAAAAAAAAAAAGTTATTTCAGATTTTTAAGATAGAGCTTGTCAAACTAAATTACTTTTTTAAAAAGTTTCCTTTCTTAAATAATCAAGACCGCAAGAGCCTTGATCTCTAGCATTCCACTCACAATACTCCCAACTTTCCTATTAAACACTTCATAGATGATACTAAAGCAAACTTCCAAACAGCATTTCTGAAAGTTTAGCTTGAAATAAGTTTTTCCACAGCTTAGAAAGACAGAATGAAGTCTTTGTCTTCAGAAATAAAAGCTGAGTCAGAGTGGAAAAAACCTACTATTGTTCATATATTCTTTATCTGGAAATGCAATGGTAAATTCAGAATTTAAGTTCCTCACACTTCTTACCTTATCGCTTTTTTTCCCAGATTTCTTCTTTTTAGGATTATCCTTCCAAAGAGATTCTACAGCAATATATCCCTGAAGACTCCAGTCATACAGCTGTGTACCAGCAACCTTTGAAACAGAAGATATTAGGAAGCATGAATTTAATAATCTGGGAAATATTATTTTGCTTCTTTTTTAAGTGGAATAGGTCTCAAAACACAAGATCTTCAACATCTTCCTGTTCAAGCTCAGGGTGTAAAGCATTAATACGCATCTTGGAAGAAAAAAAAAATATATACATAAGGAGTAAGAAAAGCCAACTTGCTCAAAAACTGTTTGAAGACCACCTGAACACATATCTGTATAAAGAGGGGTGGAATGATGCTGCATGGAATTAATTCTGGTTTTCTTAGTATTCGACACTCAGCAGGTTTAACATAAGCAAATTATTTCTTAATTTGACCATTTTAAAGGAAAAAAAAATCCCCTACTTAGTTTGTCACTATTTTGCAGTTTTACATTTTCACTGCTTTGACAGAACAGTAAGAGTACCCCTTTGTTTCTTTTTACTTGCTATTTAGAAGAAAGACCTAATTTCCCAATAGATAGCTGCAATGAATAACCAGTTGTCAACTGTCAACACAGAAGACAGCTAGGAAAGATGGTGTTTGCTCTATTACACCAACAGGTAATGTTATGATAGGAAAAATCCCTAAGTCTAATAAAAGAGTATCTCCTCCTCCTTACACGATATGGAACCGTAATATTCATAGCATCCTTGAGAACTCAAGAGTGTTAGGTTTTTACAGCTCCAGGCTCAGGTCAGTACTGACCGTCACATCACTACCAATTTTCTTACAAATAAAGAATAGCAAAAATGGACAATTTGCCCAACTAGACAGCTATTAAACTAAAAAATTTATGAAATCAAGAAGTAAGAAGGTATCGCCGTATCTCCCACAGCAGGCAAAGCTGGAAAACTAAAACTACGAGACGAGGGCAAGCATAAATGATGTTTCTGAAACAGTTTCTGAATGAATTTAAGTTTCTTCCAGTTTCCAACAATTTGCCGCTCAGAGATTTCCTGAGCTAGAGGTGATTACTACGTGTATAACAATGCCGAAGGAATATCCCTCCTAGGAACTTGCTGCACTTCCCCTTGAACCCCGTGCAGATTTTTAACATCCTGCACCAAGGGGCTCTATTGCTGGGCACACACGGTGCGAAGAACCACTTCCCTTTGTTTGCCTGAACAAAATTAACTATACCAGTTATGGGCCAAGGGATCTGCTTCTGGGCAGACATCATGTGTGGTGGGTTGACCCTGGCTGGGGGCCAGGTGCCCACCAGAGCCGCTCTCTCACTCCCCTCCTTCACTAGACAGGGGAGAAAAAGTACAACGAAATGCTTGTAGGTCGAGATAAGGACAGGGAGAGACCACTCACTAATTGTTGTCACGAGCAAAACAGACCGAACTTAGAGAGGAAATTCATCTAATATATTACTAAGCAAAACAGAGTAGAGGAAGGAGAAATAAAATCAACTCTTAAAACACCTCCCCCCACCCCTCCCATCTTCCCAGGCTCAACTTCACTACCAGCTTCAACCTCCGCCCCCCACCTCAGCGGCACAGAGGGACGGGGAATGGGGGTTACGGTCAGTTCATCACACGTTGTCTCTGCCGCTTCTTCATCCTCAGGGGGAGGACTCCTCTCATCGTTCCCCTGCTCCAGCATGGAGTCCCTCTCACGGGAGACAGTCTTTCATGAACTTCTCCAACGTGAGTCTCTCCCATGGGCTACAGTCCTTCATGAACTGCTCCAGTGCAGTCTCTCCCATGGGGTGCAGACCTTCAGGAGCAAACTGCTCCAGCATGGGTCCCCCACGGGGTCACAAGTCCTGCCAGCAAACCTGCCCTGGCGTGGGCTCCTCTCTCCACGGGTCCACAGGTCCTGCCAGGAGCTTGCTCCAGCGGGGGATTCCCACGGGCCGTAGCCTCCTTCAGGTGCCTCCACCTGCTCCGGCGTGGGGTCCTCCACGGGCTGCAGGTGGAATCTCTACACCCCCTCATCCTTCCTCCATGGGCTGCAGGGGGACAGCCTGCTTCACCATGGTCTTCACCACGGGCTGCAGGGGGATCTTTGCTCTGGCGCCTGGAGCACCTCCTCCCCCTCCATCTGCACTGACCTTGGTGTCTGCAGAGTTTCTTACATCTTCTCACTCCTCTCTCTGGCTGCAAAAGCTCTCTCTGGTTTTTTTCCTTCTTAAGTATGTTATCACAGAGGCGCTGATTGGCTTGGCCTTGGCCAGCGGCGGGTCCATCTTGGAGCCGGCTGGCATTGGCTCTATCAGACACAGGGGAAGCTTCTAGCAGCTTCTCACAGAAGCCACCCCGCTACCAAAACCTTGCCACGCAAACCCAACACATCAAGTTATTTAATAATTAGAACTAAAAGAAAACAAACCCAAATCAGCAACTACATTTCCGAATCAGAACTAAATCCAAAACATAGGCTGTTTTAAATACAAAGAGCTAGCATGTTTGTCACCACATCTGACAATTACAGTTGTACTTCGGTTTTAAACAAGTCTGTATGATGCAGTGAGTTTTCTCTATATTCGAAGGTGATAAAGGTCATCAGAAAAAAGCACACCAACTGTTCCAGGGATGAACATCTTAAATCTCCCAAATCCCTCAATTCAAATGTTACAGGTATAGACAGTTACCTTCTTTTTCAGTATCAGGAGTGTTCATTCTCAAGTACTTCAACAAACTAGTTCTGAAAGTCAGAGGAGCCTATGGCTCATCTGGTAAGATACTGTGATCAGTCATGCAAGCAGTACAAACCTACCCGGACTGAAAAAGAACCACAATAAACAAACAGAGGGCGTTTTGTTTGTGATGTTACTGAGGACACGGCTATCAACATAAACTGAGAAACAACAACAACTATCCGTAAGCCATTTTTTGTTCCTGCTTAAAAATACTCCATTAAAATACTTAAAAACACTCTAAATACCCAACAGTACAAATTCAAAAACATTCTTATTATAGGAGTTACACGATCAAGGGAATTAGGAATTGCACTAACTGATAAACTGCTCATTCATGTTGCTGGAGTAAAGTAGCTACATCACAAGGTACAGCAACCCAGGTAGGTTAGTCCACCACAGTCAACCGATGTTTCAACACTGTACACACCTCCCAAGAGCTGGGACCCACACACACGTTCACAGTTCACATGGGTTGAAAAATAGAGTTCTAGATGGACTGCAAGCTACAAGTTATTTTTATAACCACCCAATGCATCCTCTGATGAACACAGCACTGGAGTCATGTGTTAGGCTTGTGGTTTATACCTTTTTCTCTCATGCAGCAGCTGAAGAGGAAACAGGTGGGTACAGTTGCCACCACTATCCTTGGGATTGGCAGTTCCAACCAGGAAAAGTAAAAGGAACAATAATAATACAAACAGTTTGTTCAATTGTTCAAAGTGTTCATTCCAACATTCATACAAAGAGTTCCTTTCAAAAGAGGGGCAAGTTTTTCCATTCGTTCATCTGGAATTCTTAATTCCTGGAAGATAACAATTTCCAGCTTGTTTGTGTTAAATTACAACATGCTAAAATACCATCTCTGTTCAATGCAACACTAACTAAGTTTGTACACTAAAATTTGAACAATCAAGTTCAAAAGTCAGATCGAGTGGTTCTCAACAGGGACTCTGAAATAGTCTGAAAGTGACCTTGGGCCACAAACACCCATACTAGGCACTACTGGGACAGCATCAGCAGCCTCCAAGGCCTGATGCACATGTAAACAAGCTCCCATATTTTAATTCCACACAGGACCAGAAGCATACAATATTGACTATGCCATATGTTATAGGTCAAGATTATCGAGCAGAATTATGGTTAGCAATTTTTTTACCTACATCGCATGCTGAGAAACTTAACTGCTGGCTTTTCTACATTTATATTGTTAACAAAAGTAGCAACAGCGCAATTTCACAAGCATTTCATTCTACAGCAAACATGGATCAAGTGACTCAAACTCCTTCTTTTCAACCCACAGTTCCTGTAATCATGTCATGCTTTCACTTGCGCCAGTACAACTGTTTATGCCTTATGGACTGAACTGGGCAAGGGAGGAGGTATAGCTTCAAAAGACATAGAAATAACTTAGTTTGTTGTCAAAGAAATGAACTTACATATTAGGAAGCTTTTTTTCTTTCAAGAAGGTGGTAAGCATAACACACTTCAGGAAATTTGAAAAGTTCCAATAACAAGGAACAAAAATTAATTCTAATGATAAGGAGACTGATTTAAATAACTTCATAATGGAAAGTTTTTTCTGGATGGAAGATAAGTCACAGTAAATACAAAATATTTTAAATATATTATGACTAGCCGGAAAGCAGTACAGTTCCAAAACACTAGTTAAAGTTCCACCAGAACAAAATAAATTTTAGTATTAAATTCAGTTCCCTCACCACATACACAGTCTGACCATTTGTTCAAAATTATACCAATTAAAGTAATGCTAGCAGTGAGGAAATAAATCCCTTACAAATTTTGTGATTTATTAGAACGATGACAAAAGCAGGAAAAAAATAATTAGTTTGTGCATTTCTTTCATCTCCAGTTAGAGGAAGTGTCTGAAAGTGTCTACCTATTACCAATGATGAACTCTATTGCTATAACTTCACTCAGCAACTCATAAATTTTAATTAAAGAAAAAAGTTTTCTTCCAGACAGATGCATCAAGTGTTGCACCTCAACTGCATATATATTTTGCTGTGTTTATTTCCAACTGTCAAATGGAGATGGATTGAAAGCAGCCCTGAGGAGAAGGACTTGGGGGTGTTGGTGGACAAGAAGCTCAACATGAGCCGGCAGTGTGCGCTTGCAGCCCAGAAAGCCAACCATGTCCTGGGCTGCATCAAAAGAGGCCTGACCAGCAGGTCGAGGGAGGTGATCCTGCCCCTCTACTCCGCTGTTGTGAGACCCCACCTGGAGTCCAGCTCTGGGGGCCCCAGTACAAGAAAGACATGGACCTGTTGGAGCGAATCCAGAGGAGGGTCATGAAGCTGATCAGAGGGCTGAAGCATCTCTCCTGTGAGGACAGGCTGAGAGAGTTGGGATTGTTCATTCTGGAGAAGAGAAGGCTCCAGGAAGACCTGAGAGAAGCCTGCCAGTACCTGAAGAGGGCCTACAGGAAAGATGGAAAAGGACTGTAGTGATAGGACAAGGGGTAATATGGCTTTAAACTGACAGAGGGTAGATTTAGATTAGATGTAAGGAAGAAACTGTTTGCTGTGAGGGTGGTGAGGCACTGGAACAGGTTGCCCAGAGAAGCTGTGGATGCCCCCTCCCTGGCAGTGTTCAAGGCCAGGTTGGATGGGGCTTTGGGCAACCTGGTTTAGTGGAGCGTGTCCCTGCCCATGATGGGGGATTGGAATTAGATGATCTTTAAGGTCCTTTCCAACCCAAACCATTATCTCTTTTATTTAATGGAAAATCTTTAACAAAAGTGGGAAGGGGAAAAAAATAAACAATCAGAAAAACAAACCGCAAACACCACCCAAAACTTTTTTAGTCCTTTAAAGTATGGTCAAATCTGAAAGTTCACCAAATGAAGGGAACTATACCACTGTAAATGAAAAAGCAGTGATGAAGTACTCAAATATGGAAGAAAAATAAAAACAACATAATATAAAGCATAAATAAAAATTTAAAATTTATGTTCCAGAATATTTCCTATACAGTTCTATTAACTTAACAAATGAGCTTTGTACTGCCAGCATCCCTGTCTAGGCTTACAGAAATTTTTTTAAAGGCCTATGCAACATTTCAAAATAATTACTAGAAAGGGAATTGCTTCCAATTTCAGATTAAAGCATAAAAATTATGGATAGTAAGATCTGATATGCTTAAAACTTTGCTTTTTCTAAAAAAGCGCAAGAGAGATTAGAGGAACCAAAGCAGTATCCAGGATATCACTCTCTCCACAGAATTTTCCAAACTCATACGTCTAGTGTCCTGACCAAGTCAACAAAGCTAAACCTATTCCAATCAAGTTTCAGGCTCATGGCCTCATATCAGATTTTTCGTTACAGTCAAACTAAGAACTGTGAATTAATCAAAGGGCAATCGTGCACTTCAAAGTTTTTGTAAAATAAACAAGGTATTGTGAAGCTGTTAGTAGCAAATCCATAGTTAAGACTGAACTGAGCTTCTTTAAAAACAATAACATCAGTTTGAACACCATTCAATCACTTCCCACTTCACTGTTCAGAAGGCAACTAGAATTTCAATACACAGTTTCCAACAGAAATGTCTACGCTTCTTAAATTTTGATTTTTTTTTTCCTGCCACTTGCATAATTTTCACTCCCTGAGAATAAGTCAACAGAACTATCTGTATTTAGAGCATCTGAATTCTGGAAGCAGTAAAAAAAAGATTCCATCAAAGATTGGGTTATCACCATGCTGGCAGAGTTCACACACAGTGTTTTTGACTCTCCTTAAGTCAATGACCTTTCAGTTTTCAAAGAACATCATATGTTGTTGAGAATACCGTATTTTCATCCTGACATCTCAGTGTCATTCACCAATAACTAGATAACAAATTTACCAAAGCTTGAAATATAAATAATTTCTGACACACTGAAATACGTGCAAGTGGTTAAAAGCTGGATTTGAAAAAAAAAAAAGAATGTGGCGGACAACTGAGGCATCTGCCAGTACAATTAAGTGTGGACACCAAGGCATATGAACGAACATCAGTAGGGGCCGTAAGCAACTGTCTGGTCTCTTCAGTTCTTTCTTTCACAGGAAATCCACTTAAGCAACTCTAAGTTAACTTAAACATGTTTCTTATGTCTGAAACAACAAATGCATAAACAGGAAAGGCATCCAATAAGCAGCAGAATTCATACTGTGCATGCTATCTTTCTTAAAACTCTATCCAACAAGAAGGGGAAAACTTCAATAACAACTTTTATCTCAAAATGTTGTTCCTATGATTTCTCTACAGAATCTGCCTTCCCCCCCGCCCTTTCCTTCAAATCCTGTTTTCATTTGCTCTCAAGATATTTCAGACTTCTTTAGTATTTTCATGAAAACTGCACTTACTAAGCATATTTACGTTAATTTATAATTACTTGAGGTTAGAGATTCAGAAAGGAAATTATGTTCCTCAAACTGAAGACACTACTGCAGATGTTAGGAAACAAAAAAAGTCACCAAAAGAAACAACATGTTACCGCCTTTCAGCCTAGACTGCATGTTCTTTGAAAAAATAACTATCTTTTTAAGTGCCATGCACACTGACATGGCTTTTAAAAATGGATTACCAGTTAATTTGAAGGTAGGAGGCAATAATCAAAGCAAAAGACACTTCTCCAAAGAAAGATATCATCACTGACCTTTGCAATAGAAGCCGCTTGCTGAGGGTAATACATGGAGGCACCAATACCCATGAGACCTGCGGGATACACTAACTTCTTTATTTTTGAGCCTGTTTCATAACAAGAAAAAACAAAAGAACCCAAAACATTGTTAGAGCATGTGTTAACCAAAACAGCTGGCTCTATCCTTTTATTTATAATCAAAACAATTTTGTTAAATACAGTTTAGCATATTTTTTGTTCAATCCTACTGGTTTAAGAAATGATTACTCTGATCAGTATTCTTTTAACCTTTTTAAGAGAATATATTTATTAACATCTTTCCATAGTGAAAATTATCTTAAAATTATATTTACTGTAGTAATAGATAATTTATTTCAGTACTGAATAATGAAGTAAAAACCACAGCTAAGAGATATTTAAGAGAATTATACCAACTGACACTCTTTTCTAAACTAAAAGGAAAAACTCAGGCAAAGAAAGGTTAGGATAGCATTATTCTGATACATCAAGCAGAACAAAAGACATTCTAATACAAACTTCGTAAGTTACCTTGACTCACAAATATTGTTTCTTCTGCAACTTCTCTTATGAATAATTTTTCTCGATTCAGTACAGCAATTTGCAAAGCATTTGAAAGTACTTGTAAACTAAAGTACTTACGATTATGCTATACACCTATTGCTTAGTCCCCAACTAAATTTTGAACATTTTAATAAATTTGAACTCTCAATTCAATTATACAAGTCTAAAATAATTTAACTGCCTGAAAAGTTCATTCTCTTATCACAGCTGGCCACGGGTTGTGCATCCTGGCTGGCCAGTGACAATATGCATCACTGAATCAGTTACAGGGCTTGCTGCAGCTTATCCACTCAGAGAGGAACATAGAAGGGAGCAGGCAAAGGAGAAAAGCAAGCAGTACAGGAGACAACAGGTCACAGGACAGACGTACAGGAGTCACAACACAGTAGTTGTGTTTCTCACAGAACAGCCTGTTCTATATGTGAAGCCACACATCCTTCTAATAAAGGAATAATGAATTTTGAAGAGGAAATGCAAATTAGAAATGTTTACTTTTTCCACTAATGTATGCTCATGATGAGATGAGAAATTTAGCAGTAAACAAAAGACATTCATAAAGGGATGTTGCTAGTCTTGTGAAGGGGGAACTTGGTACCAATTAGCTGTAACAAAGTACAGAAAAGGCAAGCTTCATTGCATCTTTATAGTCAGAAAAATTAATTTCTGGGAATGGTGAAATCTTCCTTAGTGATAGCTTATCAGTGTCCCTACAATATCACTTTAGAAATAAATGTAATAGTTGAAGATATTAATGCCTTGCAACAGGCTGCTACCTGCTGGAGATACCCATGAGAGGGAAGTTCAGGAATACTCCTGTATCCATTCCAGTACCACTCAACAAGGTTAGAACAAATTATCTACAACGGGATTTTAAACCAAGCTGGATGATTGCACAATATTCACATGATTAAACTCTGAATACCATAGTTTCTACTTAGTGGGCAACTGTATCTTCAAGTATTATGGTTAGACCTGGAAGACTTTATCTGTACCTTCCAAGAAGGGAATTTTTACAGTGCGAGGAAGGAAGGGATAAAAAAGAGGAAATTAATTCAATGCTACTTTCTGTAGCATGAAAATTAAGAGGCATTTCCTTCTACAGTTTGAATACTTTCTGGAAATAACAGTCAGTATTGTAAACTATAACGAGACAAAAAGTTTTAAAATTATGGCTCCCATCCTAAAAGATTCACAAATCAGACATTTGTATTATGAGGGATTTTTAATTTTATTAAACTTAAGACCCTCTAATCTTTCAGATCAAGCCTCAAGACTGCACTTCCCCCCCCAATTTTGCTACAGTTGTAAAGGCTGGAAACTGATCTCATTTATAATCACGTAACTCAAGAAGCAGGAATTTGAAGAGAAAGAACTTCAAATGGATGAAGTTGGAGACCTTGATTTTCTTCTTTTTTTTTTTTTTTAAAAAGTACTGCTTTCATCATCTTCATTGGAAAATTAAATATTTTTGAGAAGTGCATATATAAGTGCATATATTCACAGAATGCTTTCCATTTCTACATAGCCAAGCACACACTTCCAGTTTGTTCAACATATACAGGCCCCACAAAGGTGTATTTTTGTCCAAAGGAAATCCTCACTAGTATTTAAATTCTAGACCTGTTCTGTTACCTACAAGTTTTCTTTTTGTGTTACTTCGTTTCAATGTATTAGGAATATCTCAATACAAACACAAAATACTTTTTCACAATTAGCATTTCTTAAAATAACATTTATTTCTATGAAAGCATAAACATATTCATTTCTTTAACCAGTGTGATGAAATTAACTGTATCACATTTCTATAGCACAAAACGTGCATGTATTTATAGTACACCCAGAGTTCACAAGTACTTTTGCCGAATATCACAACCTGCAGCAGCTCTGTGCCTGGACGCACAATACTTCGAAGGAACTTGAACATACAACTGATTGTACATGGAATCATAGCTCAGGATCTTCTGGATTTTACCATAACTTATTCCTCTCTAGTTTTCTACAGTGACACATGTGATCAAGAATTAAAAAGATTTTTAGGCTAAAAAAAGCCCCTTTCCTACTTTTGCTATAATAAGCTAGAACTGGAAAAGATCAAAGACTAGATTCCAGTAACAAATACAGCATTCATAAACAATAATTGATGGTTATTACACACCTTTTACATGGAATTTCTTTATAATTGGAGGAACACTGTAGAAACATGCTTGTACAGTTAAGTCAGATCTCATGCGTCACAATTAAAAATTAGTATCCAAAAAACCCCACACAAATTACTTATCCCAAACGATAACATAAGCAGTTCAAAAGGTTCCCACTTACCTCTAGCAAGAAACAATCCAACAATTCCAGCAAAACCTATCACACCAAGCCTTGGATAAAATCCAGCAGGGGGGTTTTGGAGAAATCCACAGCCCTCTGAAGAGAAATCAGAACAAAGTGCTTTAATGTTATGTGAAAGTGGTTTTGTGATAAGGAATCATCAATACATGCTGGCAATTGTTACAAAACATAAAGAGTTATCAAAACACATTTAACTATCATGCACATTTTAGATCTGCTGGCATAAAATTCAAAGCCTTTGAGATCTTCTCTAGTGACACATGAATGAAACTGAACATCGTATTGTATTTACCAATTTTCATAGAAGCTTTTGCCTTTGCTCCTGGGCCATCTGTTTTGGTTTGCTCTTTTGCATCTCAATTATATCTTTTTCAAATTAGTCATAAAAACCTTTGCAAAATGGATTCTTACATTTACATGTTAACAAGAATTAGTTTCAGTAAAACACTGTACAAAAAACAAATCACAGAACAAAGGAAAGACACAGCATAAACAAAGCTCGCTCCAAGATGGGAGTCCAATGGGGGAATGGAAAACTATGAAAAATCTTCCATACAAAGGAGTTCAAAAGACTGAGACTGTTAAGGAAAAGACACACAGTATCTGAAACGAGCTCTAGATAGCATCCATGCTCAGTCCTGATGAGCCTAAGTATAAAAGGATGCTTCCAAAACCAAAATAAATACAAATCATTTCAGATTTATTCAGAATTCTTAGGAGATCCAAGGAAGTAAACCAAAATGAAAAGGTTAAACATTGCAAACAAAAGCCCTAACACTTGTGACAAGTAATAAACATTGCAGGAAGTTTCAGTTCCTAGGCTGGGTCAAGCAAATACTACCGACTTGGAATAAACTGTGAGGTGTTTTTTCCTTCTTTTCCTGCATAACTGTCATTTTTAGTGACACTGGCTGACATTGATGCAGGTCTTGGATTTTAACTGTTTAGAAATGTAGTGTCATAATGACCTACAAAGGAAATTTAAACAGATATACAGTGCAAATAAACTAGTCTTAAATGCATTAGAAATTATATATATAATACTTAGCAGAATTCCCTTTTAACACAAGATATTGTATGGTCCTGTATTTTAAATTGCTCATTAAGAAAACTAAACTGATTTACCTCTACCATGCTCAACAGCTTTTTCTAATTTGGGCATAGCTTTGGCATAAAGATCCTAAAAAAAAAAAAAAAAAAAGAAAACAACAGTAAATAGATACCAAGTAAGTAAAATATAAACTACAGATTGTGACTGACCTGACAAAGAAAAGAAAAGAAAAAAAAAAGTGTTGAGTCCCTAGAACAACTTTTTATTCCCACTTCCACCCTTCAGTTAAAGGGCTATGCTTGCTCAGCATTACGTCTGGCATAACATACAGCTTTTTCTCCAAGTAGTTTTTGGACACAGATGAAATAGAATACCTCACAACACAGAAGTTGACTTCAATACTCCATTGAGTTCCTGATAAAGTAGCTGAAACTTGGGATTATCTCAGGTTTCTCAGTGTTATGTAGGTATTGCAAAAATACTTGAGTAGATGCAAAGGAAGGGAGAAGTTTATTAATGTTGTACTCCCTAGCACTTCAAAGGGGTACATGACTCATTCTGTGATGTGACAAATTCCACTTTACAAGAGATATCTTAGACTAACAAAACTGTAATTTTGAGGCCACTTGGAAAATGAGATGCCCATACAATGTCCAAAGTAAATCAACAAAGAGCACTGCATCAACCCCACAAACTAGTCCTAGACTTTTTTCTCAGACTGAAAATACACAAGAAGTAAAAGAATTCACATTGCATTTTATCAAACTAAAACAACAACAAAAAATCCCAATAAAAGCAACCCTGCTAATTGTTATTATGCTAATAATCCTTTGGAGACACAGTGCAAGACTGTCTATCAATTAGGGAATAAATTCATAAACATGTATGGCCAAAGCTAAAGCAGAGAATGGGCTCACAATTCCACTTGAGCTGTAGCTGTGCAGAAGTGAAATAATTTGTTTAGGATACTGCATGGGAGATAATATCTTTAGGACTTTCATTTCCTCACTGGCAAGAGTGACTTAAAAAACTTGTCACAAAAAAAACCCCAAAGGGTTAGCATGTGACACAGAACATAACTCTAAATGGGTGTTGGTCTTATTAAAAGGCAATGAAAAAAAGGACATACTCTAAAGATCCCAGAGACCAAGTAAGTCTGATCTTCTGTCATAGCTCACACTTAACTGGCTCATTTCTACATCTGTGTTTTGAACTGACTTTCCACTACGGTTAAGCAAGCAGTTTTGAAAAAGTAAAACAGATATATGAACATAACCAATTTTATTTTCATTATCCTGGGTTATGTTTTTAATTTGAAAGACAACCAAGAGACACCTAAAATGTTCTTTTCTTTAACGTAGCGGGGGGTGGGGGTGGTGTAAAACCAAAACTATCTCTGACTACAGTTAAGCAAGCAAGATGACCCCAAACCCATAAAGTTTACATGCCCACTTCACACAATGAGTCAGTAAACCACTGCCAGGAAATGGCTTGTTGTGTGAGCAGACGAGCACATCTTATGTAAATGATCACCACGTAGACAAAAAATGAAGCGAATAGGAAGACAACAGGCCAGTGAGACATAAAGCACTGTTCAAGGCTTACCTGCAGTCAGTCCAACTGGGCAACTAACCTCGCCTCAAATTTCATTCTTGGTTATGGTTACGGCAGGCAACTAAACAGAACCCACGTGTGCAGGAGGTCAGAGCTCTAACTATACTGTGGAAAATCCCCCCTTCTCCTTCAAAACTGAAGTCAGTACTCCTGCTCATGGCACTTCAGAAACACATCACTAGACTGAGTAACCTTGAGTATTTCTGCAAAAATGTTTCAGTACCATTAAAGGTTAGTACCACAACACAGAAGGAAACCCGGATCTGAACATCTTGGCTTTCTATAGAGAACTGGAGGAACAGCTTGCAGCTTAAGAAAAGGACTGACAACAGCCAGAGCACGTGCAGAGAATCACCTAAAGTTGACAAAAGACAACCAGATGACAAGGATGCTCTTGCTTCTAAAGTAAGCCTCAACATTTGCTGGGCCAAGAAAGAGCAAGAAAGCCATCACGTGACTCTGCAATCCAGTATCAATAATTTAGGCCTTGACTATAAAGATCTTGGTTTTCCTCTATACTCCAAAGACTATTTTTGTATGTAATGACCCTTTAGTATATATTTTATTAGGTAGCACGTTTATGAGAAACTTTTGGGGTAAGGTCTGGGGGCTAGGTTTGCCACTACTACTGGCCTGGGATTTTCTCTCTTCCAGAGAGCCACATTCCTTCCCTCAACATTCCAGTTCAACAAATACCAATTTGTTTTCATAGAATCATAGAATGGTTTGGGTTGGAAGGGACCTTAAAGATCATCTAGTTCCAACCCCCCTGCTACGGGCAGGGACACCCTCCACTAGAGGGGTTTTCTGCAAAGCTGCATTGTGTCACAGCTGCAGTAAGGACAACTCTGTATCACCGCCCCAAAACACATTGCTTGATATTTTATGGCATTCTCCTTGAGCCTGGAGAATGAAAATTTAATCACTCTCCTGTCTTCCTTCCAGATATCCCTAGATATATTTAAGCTTAAAGTTTCTTTCAGATAGCAATTCTATGCTTTAGTAAATTTTCTTTTAATTCTTTCAGAGGGATAAAAAATGTGAAAAAGCAGGGGTTTAATTCTTTACAGCTCTTACCTTTTACTTTGCTGCTATCTATTAATTCTGTGTCTAAAAAACCTCACAGTTCAACCCTTACCACTGCCCCATTACCAGATGTGATATAAACCCCTTATACCTGACACCAGGCTGTGTATGGCTCCATAACACGCCGTAAACGCGAAACCCCCTCTTCCAATTGGGTTTGTGGATTCTCCACATATTTAGTCTCACGAGCTGGAGAGGTGTAGAGTGACAGCTGTGAATATTAGCAAACAAGAGGTTAAAAACAAAGGTGTAATTGTGTAAGTAGGTCTTCAGGGCATGAACAGCCTCACCAGAGAACACCTAACACAGTGCTTACAACATAAATAATGTATAATAAAAATTCAGGCACAGCTGTGAGATGACCATTATGAGCAAAGTTTAAATTATATATTACAATGAACATGACTTCTAATTGCTATGCAATTCATCCACAGCTGCTATATGATCCAAGTCACAGGTTATAAATTAATATTAAACCAGTTTAATGAGAACACAAAACATAATTCTGAAAAATGTTTCTGGTCTTAATCAGCACTTCTGGTTTCCAGTTAACATACTAAATGTACTAGAACTCTGAAATCACAATCGATCATTTTCTATATTTGCACAAGCCATCATTAAAGAGTAAGTAGTTTCTAACAAAGGTAACATCCGATACAAATTTGTCTGTTTGTTACCGAGCAGGAAAATGGTATGACATCCCAGTGCTGCCATCATTACCCACATAAGCAACTGACAGCGTTAATAGCACCATGAGGCTGAGCAAATAAGAACTGTAACATCCACCTGAAAAGCAATGGGCATCTTCACATAATGAATACTAAACCACTGTATTTAGGTTTTAGCATCACTATGTTTTTATTACAATTACCTAAACATATTTAAAACTGTATTACATTAAAAAAAAAGACTGATGTCCATACTGTTGAAGAACAGCGAAGTTTAAATCCAAACAAAAGGTGTTAAAATTCCTAGCAGTTTATACACTATAGTGACGTTTAGTACAAAAAGCTTGTATTTTATACCACATTTCTACTATATTTGGTAGTTCATTATAAACTGATGTTTCCACATATTGTTGCACCAAAGTGTAGCTAGCCCTCTTTTCAAGATAAGCTGGAAAAGAACTGTATCTCTATCATAGTAAAAAAGCTGCTAACCATAACAAAATATATAATGACACAGAATTTGTCAAATAATTCGATAACTCGTGCAGCCGGGTGTCCCATAATACTTTGAAAGACAAGCACTTTAAGTCTCATTTCCCTAGGAAATCCGTTCATCTCTGGCAATCATAGTCACAATCAGTTTAACTTTGATCCTGTTAGACAACCTAACAGCCATGTCTGGCACAGGGACAGAAATCTCGGAGATAAGGAAATTCCCATATATTTTATGAAACTAGACAGCTGACAGAGCGGAGATCCAAACTAACATACTCTGTGAATGGTAAGAAAGGCAGCCAAAACTCCACGGCTTGCACATTCTGCTTTGCTGAAGCTGATGGGCAAGCCAATTATTCAGCACACAAGTAACTTCAAACTGCTGCCTCATTACTGACTCACGCCAGCGGCGGTGTAGGGCACGCGACGGCCCAAGCTAAGGTTCCTTCACTGGGGTGAAGCCAGGGGACTGCCTCAGCTATGGACCCTCTCACGAGGTTCTGCCCATGCAGACACATCCAAAGACACCTAAGTATACACAAAAATAAGATTAATTTAGTTTCACTGCCCATGTAACACCACTTTAGCTTGGGTTGAAGTACTTAAAATGTTTAAACATCTACAAATTCTCATGGATATAAAGCTGCATTTGGTTATGAACTATTTTTTTTTTTATTTTAATGTTAGAAACTGTTAAAAGCCTACCCTTAGTAGCCTGGTGAGTCTACAGTTCAACATGGTGCTTTAAAGCTCTACTTGTGATATAACCAAGATGCTTGTAATGTCTTAGAGAAACAGTAAAGTAACAGGTTTTCATTATCCCTACTTATTGTTTTTGTTGTTGTTTAGGTCTGAATGCTGTAAAGAAAGGAAAACTGATAAAATTCTGTAGGCTACTATGTCTGATTCAAAGCATTTCAGACAAGAATTTTGCCTGTAAAAAATGAGAATGTTTTTAGAAAGAAAAGCTTTTTATTTTCTGTTTTACTGGAGAACATAAATGAAATTTTATTAGAATTTGTCAACAGTACTTGTAATAAAAAAATACATGGTGTTACCTGGATAAAAAGCAAAGAAAATATTCCTGGGGATTTGAAACATGACCAGAAGAAAATCTACAAACGTGAAAAGGTAATTTCTGAATTAAGAACAGAAGGGTTTAATGTAGGAAAAAAGATCTTGCACAGAAGCAAGCCTGACACTGTCAAGCAGAGGGCATCAAATGCAGCCCTCGGGTAAAGGAAGCAAAACTACATCGACATCTCTATTAATGAAAATAGAAAGCCAGTTTAAAGGCAAGAATGCAAAGGGAGAAGAGATGTACCTAAACGCTTTCATGCATCAAAATATAACGTCTTTCAGAATTCTGTGGATATTTCCGTATAGATAGAAGAGCACTAGGGCTCTAACCATACTTACCTCCTCAATTTTCAGCAACTCCTTTTTGGAAGCCTCCTTCTCTGAAGAGGAAGCATAAACCTGGATAGAGAGCAAGCTCAGGCTAACAGGGGTGGCCCCCAGCCGAATTACCTAGAAACATTATAGGAAGAGTTGTACATCATTAAGTTGAAAGAAAATGGCAACATGTTTGAATACATCCATGCAGACAATGTTTATGTCCCCGTATATGTTAATAAGTGATATTATAAGATGCTTAGAAGGTAGGAGAAAGGGGAGTCAGTGGTACACAATCTAATGCTCTCAGGCACTCAAATGATAACACCTAAATTATTCAGGTGGTATCTAGAAAAGCCTAAGGCTAAAGGAGACAGCGGATATAAATGCTAATCTCATCAGTTTTCACCTCACAAAAAATCTTCTGTTTTCTTTCACTTGAAACATATTTTTGTCAACTCAGTACAGATATTAACAGTATTATATTCATATTTTACACAACTTTGTGAATGTCTGTAACACCTCCATTTTTCCATAGTTAGTACCAAAAAGTTAATTTTATTTCTAGTTATCATCTGCATCTAGATTTAGGAAAAACAAACAAACAAAAAAGAGACTGTCATGGTTTACAGTTGAAAGTATCAGAACATAATCACTGCTTTCTAAGAATTTTAGGAATGTCTCCTACTTTTCTGTGAGAAACATGAATTACAGTGCATCATGACAGATACTTGACTGGTTTTGAATACTTCAGATTTAATCCAGCCAGAACACAATCACCATAAGGCAAATATAATTCTTCCCATATTCAGGACCTACACTAAATTGTTTTTTCTTAACAGGAGAGACTGCTTTAACTTCAAAAACAGACGATAAAAATCTTCGATGTGTAGCAAATCATGAAAGCACAGAAAGCATTTTCCAACAAATGCACATCCTTATTAACAGCGAGATTTAACTCAAGCAACGGCAGTTCCGATGGGAAACCTTTCAACATCTCATATTCACGTTGCTGCTCAGACAAGCGTGCAGAGTTACAACAGCCTGTGGTTTGTTGTATCAGGTCACAGTGTAAGTGGATCTAACAGCCTGAGGCCACCAAACTGGAGAAGTCTGGCTCTGCTCGTGGTCTCCGTTCCCAGAAGTCCTGCTGCTCACCTTGCCCTAGCTCTGGTGGCTGGACGCTTCCACCGCGAGGCAATTCACCTCGCCAATTTGGCAAAAGATTAATCCTGAAAAAGAAGTGAAGAGCTTTGTGCGGGGTTAGTATGTTGAACCCAGCCGTGAAACAGCCTGACAAGCACCAGAGGAACTCTGTGACCAGGGAAGAGGGGATGAAAAAGGAGAAGGTAGCAAGCCCTCTTCCTTTTCAGAAATAGTAAGGGTACATACATTACGTTGACCTAGCTGCTTGTGAAACTGAAGACTTGGTCAAACCAATACATCCTTCACGCCGTTATGATGACAACTGACCTAACACCAGGACAATTACTCTGAAACTTTGTTTCTGCCCATTGCAGAACTGTTAGAAAATAGCTTTAAAATGATCCAGACTACTTGCTCATTGCGTACAGAACAGTATTCGCAGCTTAAATTTCTTGCACTGCTTTGCAGATGGAACATTTATTAAATGTAACCAAGAGACTCTTCAAACTCAAAACTCAACTATATAGCTGTCAAACTTCCTGAAAATGTTCATTTACATGTAGAGAAACAGCACACAAGAACTAGGTCATAGGATTGCTTTTCAGAAAGACGTAAGGGATCTGATGGATCAAAAAGTATGGAAAAACTTGCTTAAAATGGAAGTTTTTCCTTATTTGTATTTATGGACTCATTATTACAGCACTATAATGAAACACCACAATGACCAGATCAGCTGTTTCACAGCCAAGGAAAGATGTGAGCAATCTTTAATAATGTTTGCTTAAACGAAGACTTTTCACATACTTTCATTAGCCAAGATAAAAACGTGAACGTCACTAACCATTAATAACTGTAGAACATATTTCCTCATTCTTTCCTTTTTTCACTGCAAAACTGTTCTGCCACTGAAAAGGCAAAAATCTGAAATGCATTTTCATTCTGAAAAATATGCTTTCAGTAAAATATTACTCCCTGTGATTTTTGGAACATTTAAGAATGAAACACACAGCTAGAAAAGACATCAAGACATTCACTATTTCATTCACTTTCCTCAAAGCAGTTTCAAATTTATTTAAACTACAGCTACCAGTTACCTGACCAGCCATATTCAGTGCAAATATTTCATGTGAGCCTAAAGTTCAAACAAGTCTAAAACTACAGATAGCTTTGCTGGAGCGACTACTAAATCAATGGCATATACTACACTTAAAAGAGGTTAGCAGCAGAGGGGGCTTTTGAAATAAGCCTTGAAAAACACAACTTGAGAGAGTCAGAGACAAGTGTCTAAGACTTAATTCCGGCAAAAGTTTGTTACATGAATACACATGCAAAAGTTTGTTACATGAATACACATGCATAGTTTTTACATTTTCTATTTAACATTTCTACAAGCATCCTTTGCAGTAAAATACAAAACAAAAACCCCAAAAAACCCAACAGCAACATCAAAAAAATAATACTTTAATTAAGGTATAATTAATTATTGATAGCCTCTGTTTTGGAAAAATAAATCTAGTCTGCTGTGTTAAACAACAGGTGTTTTTTGCTGCTATTCAATACCATTTATATTGTTTGAAAATTATCTGAATGTCATCAGCAGAAACAGTAAAACCAAATACTTTAAATATTTGAGATTTGTATATAAAGATGCACACAAACAGCAGAGTGTAAGGATGGAACCACCTTAGTTTCACAAACAAGTATCAGTGATGACAAAACTACTCATACTGAAAACATATTATCAAAATACTGAAGTGCAGACATTTTCCAAAGGTTTCACATTTACATTTTAAACAAAACATAATTAACGACTAAAAGTGCAAGAAGAATCTCTCCTTAAATGCACTGTTCAAGTGATACTGCAATGGTCTTCTATATCAGCTAAGTTTATTGGACAGATACAAGCGGTACTAAAGAATCGTATAGATGCGCACACTAAAAGGTTTATTTGGTAGTATGAAAGATTAATTGTTCCACTTTCTCTTTCCAAAATTCACTCTAGGATCTCATTTCTTACTTTCATATTAACCACATATTACTAAACCAAGTGGTTTGAGCTGTGGCTTCTTACAGCTGCCTGTCTTACAGCTATTCAGCTGATACCAAAAAAGTAGAGCTGACATTCTCCTCTCTAGGTAATGCTCTGCATTTACTCTAAGTAAAAAAAAAGATACAAAGTTTACTCCTTTCTCTAGCTGAAGAACTCAACTTTATCTGCAGACACCAGATCACTGACAAGCAAGTTCCATCTGAAAGTTGGAGCCAAAAAGACTACCACATTTCATCTTCCATTAAGAAAGACAATAAAGCAAGACAAAGTTCTTAATTCTTAACTAAAAAAAATGCCTCTGGGAAGAAAATATCCCATATTAGCCCTCAATACAAAAAAAAAGGAGGGGGGATAGGGGGGAAGAGCTAAAGATTAACTGGAACTTTTGTCTGTCTTTCCTCTTGTCTGTGGTTTCTCAGTTCACTTGTTACTGTTATTGTCAGCCTGTCTGACCTGGGGAAAGGAAGAATAAAAGGAAAAACGTCCTTAATCACACTTCTGTGAAAGCTGATATTTGCCCTAATGTATGAAGCTGCTTCATCTGTCTCTTCTTTTTCCATTCTTCCCCCTATCTCTCAACCCCAACTGAAAAAAAACAAAACCCAAACTCTTGAGCACAAATATCACAGACAAGAAGCCATCTTCTCCTTTTGCTCTTAGAGGCAAAAAATTAGGTTGGCCTGAAGCACTAGAATCTGCCTAACCTCAATGGTTGAATAAAAATAGTAGTATTATGCATAGTACCTCAATCCACAGGTTCACATATAGTCCCTTTAATGACAATTCAGCATCACATGTGGAATTCCCAACGATTCTGAGATAAAATCCTTACATAAGAATTCCAGCAATTGCCCCAAAACTAAAGTACAAAAAAAAAATGAAGTTGTGACAAAAGTAAAGCAAGCATAGGCTGCCTCAGCATATCAACAGATTGATATATTAACAATATATGACAACAGCACTTAAAAAACCCTCCAGCTTCTCAAGTAGTCATGCCAGCCATTTGGTTGAAACATACAACTTGGTTTTAGCTTGAAGGGATCTGGGGCTCTTCTTATCAGAGACAGTTGCTTGACTTAAGCGCAGCTCAGGCACGTTTCATTCCCTTCCACAGATTTCACTGACAACCGACACACAAGAAAGGGAGATTTCAGGACGAGGACTCACACAACCGTACGAATCCCAACTCTGCAGTAACACTCACTCACAGCTCCGTGCTGCCCTATCTATGAAGTAATTTCAGATAACGAACGAGGGGTTTGTGCGTTTCTTTTTGCACCACATCGACAGGGCACGCAATATTGAAATACTAGAGAGGTTATGCTGCTGCAACAAGCGTAAAACTAACAGTTCGTAAGAGCTATAGATGAAGTACCCTGGGCACAGCTGTCACCAGAGAACACACGTTTTAGAAGAGATTTAGCTCGAACGTGGAAAAAAAAAAAAATCGTTGGTGACAACGCCAGGGGCTTCGCTACCGCGTCTCGTCAACCGCGTCACAAACGCTGCTTTAACAGGGGAAGCGGGAGAAGCGGGGCCTCTCCAGGCCCGAGCACCGGCCCGCGGCCGCCTCAGCGCGGGCCCCCTCCGGCCGCGCTCCCGGGCCGCCCCCTGCCGGCCTGGCCCCGCCGGACAAGGACACCCGTGGAGCGACGGGCCCGGCGGCACGGGCAGCCAACCTCCCGCCTCCGAGCGAACCGGGGCGTCCCGCTGCAAGGCCCCGGGTCAGGCCGGCGACGAGGCCTGAAGGGAAGTGCCTCACGCCTAGGCCCCCACCCGCTCCCCCGGGGCGAGGACGGGGAACCCTGTCAACGGAGCGGGGCTAGGGAGAGACGGGCGAGGAACATCAAGCTCCGCAGGCACAGGCAACAATTTCCTCACCTTGAACATGACGGTGCCGAGCGGGTGATAAACGCCGACCGCGTCGCTGCGCTATGACGTCCAGAAGAACCACCCCCTCCCCGGAGAGGCGGGGCCGCTTGAATCAAACCCCGCCGTCGACGCGGCCACGCCCACCGGCGCCGCGGTAACCTGGCAACGGCGCGCCCGCCCCCACGTGGTCCCTCCCATCACCCTCCTCCTGCTGCTGCCGCCGTCGCCGCCGCCGCCGCCGCTGCGACCGCAGCGGCGGCGGCGGCGGCGACGGCGGCAGCAGCCAGGGATGAATGGAGCGAAGGAGGGAGGGAAAAAAAAGGAGGAGATCTTATTTTGAGTTAGTGCTCGCTGTACTAAGAAACTTGGTAATATTCTAAGTTTCGGTATCTGCGATGCAGGGACATCTCTTTAGAACTTATTTATTAAAAAAACCCAACCAACCAAAGAAGTGCCAGAGCGCCGAAAGCGCACACACGCTATTCTTCGGAGCTGCGAGCGTGGCTCTGTGTGTCACCTTGCGGCATTTATAAAGGATGTTTGGATATTCAGAGATGTCTCAGTGCCATTAGAATTTGGATTGGGGTAGAGTACGGAGGTCAGGATAGGGTTGCGTGCCTGTCTAATCTCAAAATGTTAAATTAAACCCAATAAAACTACACCTTTCTCTGTATCTTGACCCTCCTTGGTTTCTGCAGCCCAGGACGTGGCACCTCCAGCTGAGTCGAGCGAGTTGGACGGGAGCGAGCTCTTTTCCGCCGACATCTGCTGCGAGGGAAGCTCTCGCGTGCATCCCGTGCTGCCTGACTTGTTACTCAGTGGCAGAACAACATCAGAAATAACTCAGTTCCCATCAGATAAGATAAACCAAAGCGATATTCCATTCTGATTTAAATTCCGGGAAATCTGGTCTCATATTGCCAGTTAGTTAACTGCTTCTTTGCTTCTTCAGATGTGCTGGTCAGCAGTTTCCGCCTTTCGTTGTGTTTAAGATCTTTTGCAACACTCAGGGCTGAGGCAGCAAAAAAAAAAGTCGTCCATCAAATGAGGTGACTTACTGAATTCATGCGTCGTCATTTTCTGATCAGTTACTAGGATCGTGTTGCTTGTTATTTTTAACATTTTGGAGGATATTTATCCTCGTACTTATATCCTGGTCACATAACAGATTTCAAATGCAAACAAGTGCCTTGCTTTTACTGAATACTGTTAATTTTTAGGTAGCAATGAAAAATTACCTCGAAGCTTAAGATGCAAATATACCCGAAAGCATTTGTCTGTATCCTTTGCTCAGATTAACTGTTACGTATGGAAAATGCAAGCTCTGCAGGCTGCGCCATCACAGTCCTGCTGGGGAGGTCGCTCTGTTGGGACTTGGGGTGAAGGGGTGATCCAGGCTGCCTAACTCCGGAAACCTCGTAGGAACCTCTGCTGCCTGGGTATGGACTGGAGGAGGTGGACTCCCCCAGAGGGTTCCCAGCACCCAGACTCTGCTCTGAAGTGCGCTCCATCATCTCCTCCTTCTCCCCAGCACGGGGAGGGAAGCCTCCATTCCTCATTTAGGCATGTAAATAAGAACACCAAGAAAATAACATGGATCCTCTCTTTATGACTTGTCTCAGGTTGTTGTCATCCATCCCCCCTGCAAATTGTAGTAATTTCAAATTGCTTTTAGAATATGAAGAACAGCATCCTATTAGTCATGGAATTTTTTTTTTTTTTTTTAATATCAAAGGTAAAGCACTTGAACACGATAGCAAATAATCTATCAGGAAGGCTATGGTGGAAAGACAGACAAGGTACGCATCCTCTTACAATCTTAAATTTTGTTTGTGATAATTTTTGTTGTTCCTTCTTAAAGAAAATACCTACATTTCTTCATTGCAGTCTCTTTATAGACCTGATGGAACCAGCTATAGCAGGAACAAATATTTCCCAGACTAATGGGGATGTTAGACCATTGCATTGTAGAATTGGGTGATGCTTCTCAACAAGCTGTCTGTAAAATCAGCAGACAGTCCTTCTTGTTTCTTGGCACATTGGATTATTGCCAGGAGCCATTTGAGGTGAAATAAGATGACTTTGGGTTTGTGCCTTTTCTTTTTAAAGCTTTATTGTATTTTTCTGTGGTATTTCAGAGGCAGCAGCTGATGCTTGCAAGTTAATGGGGTAGCAGAAATACCATGAGCAAACGGTACAAGATGAGCTTCGGTACCAAATGCACAGGGTAACAGATGAAACAGATGTTGGTACAATGAAAGACTATAGGCATTTAGGAAATGTTTTCTGCTATTTTATTACAGGTTTGGTTATGAAGATTCCCTCTTTAGGAAGGAAGGGTTATATCTAGAGCGTACGTGAGCATTCGATGGGTGAAGAATGCTAATGGGCCTCTCTCACCTTTGCATTATGCTTTGAGCAGTTGGTTGTATCTGTGGAAAATAAGCAGCCAGGGTGCGGCAAATGGTTGTGGAAAAAGGATTTTGCAGCATTTTATGGCAGCTTTGCGAGAGCGTGACTGGGTCATTTGCAAAGCGGTCACATTTCTTGGTGCATTTTATTCATCCTCGAGGTGCTAGAGACAGAAAATGTTCAAAGCTTGAAAGGACAGGAGCACCCACGAGAGGAGTGATGGCATTGAGGTCAACAGTGGTGCCCGCTCTGGTCCGTTCTCAACCAGAGCTCAAGCCCAGGCTCTGGGGGCGACCGGCTGTTTCCCAGTTTCACAGAGGACAGACATAAGAGTATTTCAAGTGCATTCACTTTTTAAGTTTGGTACGTGAACAGTGACGAAAATTCCCATTGTTTCTGGACATACAATGGTGTATATGTTACAAATACATATTTTTGTGATCAATTTCTATTCAGCGACTGCGCAGCAATCAGTGATACAATTATGTGACACAGACATAAATATCTGAAGAACAGAGAGTTTTATAAAATTTTTTAAACCAATTTTATCTGCTCTGGCATCTTCAGTGCATTTTTGTCTTTAGTGTGAAAGTTAATCTTTAAAGTGGAAGTTAATCTTTAAAGTAATTGATATGACTGATTAAAAAGAATGGGAAAACCTTTATAGAGAAGAACAATACATCTTAGCTTTCATGTAGGTGTATTGTTCCCTTACAGTCTACCAGCAATCTGGAAGAAAGCCCTACGTACTTTGGTAGCAGGAATAACTGCAGGAGAAGGCTGTCTCTGCAAAATTTCCCTGGGACGATGATAATATATGCCATAACGGATTATGCACAGTCCAAAACATTGTCAGACAGACTTAAAACGGAGCTGAAGTTTCTACTGGTGAGGCCACAGAATAAAGAGCTCTGGCATGATCGACTCCTGGCTGTTTCTAATGTAAGGACTTACACCGAGCTTCAATTTTATTTTGCACGCCAGTATTTTTCCCTTTCCTTGGTAACTGGCTTTTCTAAATACTTGTGAAAGAAATATTTCCCTTAGAAAGCTGCAGCTTGAGAAGCTTGAAAATGTTGCCACAGTTCATAAACTATGTCAGCCCAGGTAGAAATACAATTTAAGAAACTTGATCTCTAATCCGTTGCCTTAGCCGTTACAGTCTGAGCATTCGTAATGTTGTATTAGATTGCTTATTTACAGTTTAATTTTTTGTCAGGAAAATAACAGTCCTTTACTAGCAATAGAATGAGAATTATTTGCCACACATTTATAGGTATGGTAGAAAAATAACTGATTTGTTGCACATTCCTGTTAAAATATGAGTTTGTAACATCTGCCCATTAAATATCAGTGCAGTTACCTACTCACACTGATCACTGGAAAACATTACAATTCTGAAAGGCTGGATTATTTTTATGTTCTTCGTGATAACTCTTGCCGTATATTTAAAACTAACACATTTTTCCACGCACCTTTTATTCAATAAAATGAATGAATTTTTTAATACCATGACTTACCACTGGCACAGTTTTGCCAGCCTGTTTAGAATTTATTTTTAAGGCTTTTATAAAATAAACTGCTTTTCTGCCTCTTACAGCTTTTTCGCGTCGTGTTTTAAGTTAAAACAATGCTGTTTGGCAGATCTCTCCTCAAGTTCTGTTGAAAATACGTCATTAATAGAAAATACACAACCACGAGGGCCCCAATAAACCGAACTTTCAGCTGGTAAGCAGCTTCACCCGACGCCAGGAGCCTGGCTTTCTCGGTGCTCCGCACAAAGCACAGTGGGAGGCGACGCGTCAGGTATACAGCTTTTCTAGGCCGGTCCCCAAAGCGCACCATCTGCTTCTCGTGTTCCCATCACTTTCAGCACGTATTTGTTAAACAGGTAATTGAACTGGGGTTTATGGGGGTGTGTGATGGTGGACCTTTCCCAGTCTCTTTTATGAGGGGAGTGTAGTTCACATATGCATAAGAATATTCTTTCATTCTTTCTACTTTATTCACTTCCTAACTTTGGTGGCAAAAAAAGGGGGGCCTGAACAGATTTTTGTATTTAAGGATACTGTTTTATTTGGAGTGAAACTTACCTTGTGCTTTTGTTTTTCATACTTAAGGTGGGTCGGTTTTCAACGTTCGTCAGAGCACCTACGAGGTCTGAAGTCACACGTTCAGAAAGTAAGCTGACTGTTAAGGACAGATGCCATTGCAGAGCTCTTTGTGCTTTCCCACGGACTTACCTTTAATTGCAGCAAAGGCATCACTGTGTTCACGTCTGGGGTCAACCAGTACTTGAATTTCAGCACATGCTGTCTCATCAGCTTTGTCTCGTTCTGACAGCATCCAAAATATACTCAGTGCTTTTCAAATAAAGATCCTATATTCTAAGACAGGGGACAGGTGGAAAAGAGAAACATATCACGCAAAAAATCCAGTATAATCCAACTGCATACAGCTTCACTTTTGCTATCACCATGGTTAAACACCCAAATGTTCCTTCCCTAATTCAAATCCTTCACTTCTCACTGCAGCCATCAGCAGCTCTAGTTTCACATTTTTCAATTACTCCCTTCCAGCACCGACAAATAACCCTTCTGTTAACAAGTTGCTGATATGTCAGCTATCGTGCGGTGCAGCAATCCTTTTCTAAATCACAGATGTATGCTACTAGTAGCAGTGAGAACACAAACACCTTTTTGATGCCCTTAAGCACCCATCACAACAAAGTCCAACTCCTTTCAAAATTCAAATGCAACTCAGATTTCATCGAGCTGGATACATTTTGGAAGTTAACTGAGGCTAAAAGGTGAAAGGTCTTGCACTCTCTTTAGGTATTTAGCACATCAAATCTTTTTACCTTAAAAATTATGTTCATGGTAATCCATAATTTCTTAGCAAGATGATGTATTTTTACCTCATTTGCCTACAAATGTATTGCATCAGTATCTTCATAAATATATACGTTAAATGTAGTACCTTATTTACCTGAATGACAGTTTCTAGGTCTACTAAATAATTTCCAATTAAAGGCACGCATTCCTTCTTCAACTGTGCTGCCTCCTTAATAATTAACAGTGACATGCTGAGCTTGTTACTTATAACTGACTTTTAGGATGATCACTTTTGAGGAGTTTTAATTTCTATTTTACTTTCTACCAGGGCACATGATGTAGCTCTCCCATGAATGAGAAGTAGAATGTATTAGATGGTTACTATATATACATATACCATTACATGATTAGTACAGTCTATTACTGAAAGTGTTCTAGTGTCTTCCTTTTTGCTGTCAGGAAATTGCATTTTAATGTTTCTAACAGTATCCGCACGCACTTGTAAGGGAGAGAGAGGAGTTAGTGAGGTCCGTGGGACTTACCATGAACGCAGCACGTACCACTACCTGTTGTGCCACACCTTGCACGATCCAAGCTATTGAGAAATAGGCAAAGATTTGTGTACTTGAGTAGCGAAGCCTATACTTATATTGTTAGTTAACTCTTGGCTTAAGCTCCGACTTGCCTCCCCATTAAGCCCCTAGGCTGGTGCATGAAGCCTTGCAGGACCCCAGGGACCAAAAGAGCAGCAGACCTTTCTGCAGGGATGTGTTGTGCAGCTTGAACAAGAAGGGAGACAGAGCTGAGCAGCACGTGAAGAATCATCCAGATTTCTTCACTGATGCTGCCACCATAATTTGATGTAATAGAAGAGCGTAAGGGAAAACCTTTATTATTCTATTTCTAGAAGGCAGAATTTGGTTTCATGGCTTTATTTGTTCAGTCCAGAGTAACACCCTTTTTGGGAGGAAAAGCCTGTATTTGGATTTTAAATATTTTTCTTTTCTAGATCTTCATTTCCATGCCATTCATCAGTCACCTCTTCATTTTACCGGCCCACTCCAGCATCCCTGCAGCCAACACATTGCTCTTCTCAAGCTTGACAGAAGCCAGCAAAAAAGAAGAGGGCATATTTGATTGAGACAGAATGAGTGGTACAAGGCAAAACTGGAAGCAAGATGCCCTTTTCAGGACATAACCCTGTGTTTCTGTGGAGAGTCCTCATTAGCCTACTACAGTTCCTTACTCTTTGCTACCATGGCAGTTGTTCAGGCTGGTTTTGCACCTCTCCGTTCCTTTGCCTCATGTTCGTCAAGAACAATCACGTCTGGTACCTTCAACTACAGCTTCCCCTCTGGGAACATTTTCCACAGAGCAGTAACACCCGACCTTCCACCCGTTTAGCCCTGAAATGCATTTAGGAAACCCTAAGACGTGTTTCAGGGTTTCTTTCACAATCACTAATTAAAACTGTCATCTAGATAGTTTCCCTCAGTGATCACTGGCACCCCTATATCTTTACTATATTATCACCTGCTGCTACTTATAATGTGAAGTCACATATGGTTTTGCCCAATGGAGGAGTGCTATGGCTGGCATCGTTGCAGCTTATGGTGTAGGAATGGAAGGGGCAGAGGGTAGCGGTGCACAGACCAACACTGTCTTTACTTTTAACTGTTTTTCTCTAGCACAGCATTTGAAACTACCTCTTTGGTCTTGCAAATTAGTACAATATGGTGCTGGCGCAGGTAAAACCCAATGCTTTAGCTTGCTTTGGTGGTTTTATAGATGAGAAAAACGTCACATTTCTCAAGCCTGATTTAATAGGTTCTTACTCCTGTATGCGTGTAACAATGCATGGTATTATACAGGTACAAAACCTGGATGTTACAAATAGGAGCCACTTTGTCGAACATCAAGGAATGGTAATTTCACAAATTGAAAAGCCCGAGGATCAATCTATCATTACAGAAGAATAGGAGTATGAAGGAGGTAAATTGTATGCCCAGTCCCAGGCATTATCTCTGGAGGATAGTGAACTATTTCCATCCACAGCAGATGCATAAATCTTCCAAAGTTAAGGCACTGGAAAATTGCTAACCCTTCTAGTCACTTTAATGCATTCTGCCTGGCTTTGAACGAGGCTGCAAACCTGAAAGCATGGCTTCCCACACCTATTAACAAGCTTAGCAAAACATACCTTCTTGTAATTAATTTTTACCATGGGAAAAACAAAAATCTCTGCAGTGCAAAGCTAGGACAAAACTAAAACTGAGCAACTGTGATCATTTTGTAAGGTTTGTAACTTCTGCAAAGTACAGCTGGTTGATTAGTTGGGTGTTAACAATTTTGTACTGAGATTTCTTTGGCTGGAATATTTAGTTTATTTAACTTATGTAGAGGTCAGCCTTACTCCCCTTGTTTTCAGAGAACAGTACTGAGCCAAAATCCAGCTCTTTCAGAAAACAGATCAAACACTTCCAATGAGGCTGTTAACTGGATCAGCTCCCAACTTTAAAAGCATGAAAAGTCATTAAATTAAAAGCTTTCAGTGTTTTGGATAATCTGTCAGGAGAAACAGTAAAGAAAAAACTATTACTTGACAGTGACTATTCCTGATTGCAATAAATGAACTGAAAATCAGGAGAAGAAATATATACAAAAAAAGGTCTTGCACTCTGAAATGTCTTCTTCTGAAACTTTAATTTTTGATGTTTTGGGTTTCACTATAATAAGTTAAAATAAGTTCTTGGTATCAAGTTGTCACCTGTGTTAGATAAATAAATCCTTGCAGAACTAACTGTAAGAGCCAGAGAAAGAAGTGAAAGCACGTGCGACATGAGGCAAATTCCATGGAACATCCTCAGCCGACCTAGGACACACAAGTGACTAGGACTCCATCCTGGGAATAAACTAGCCAAGAGGTGCAAGATGACAGCAGAGCAATTTCTTGCTTTCCAGGAGTGAAAATGAAGACCATCACTACACCAACATAGGGAAAAGTGTTTAGGCCATGTCTTGCATTGACAGCAGTGTTACCACCACAATCCCAATCCCATGCATTTTGTATGACTTCAATCTGGGAAGGCAAAACACAAGAGAAATACACTGACCTCCTTGGAATTTCTCCCCTGAGACTATGGAAGTTAAACATGGGGGAAATACTTGGTTTCAGTTAGCATTATGCAATTCTTTTGACAAAGAAGGGATGGTAAAGTCAGAAAGTCTCACTGGTAGTACTCAAATACATATAAACAGACCCATAACATGCACAATTCACCGCAGGAGATAAAGATTCTCACACAGAAAAAGAATTATATGGTTGGTGTAACTCAAACTCATGAGATAAGCCATGTGACAAAAAAAAGTAAACAAATCATTGCTTAGAACATGCCTGAGGACATACTGAAATGGGTGTGGGAAAGGAGGCTGCCAGTTGAGGCCAAAGACATATCTGTCTGGTAAAATTCAATAGTGCAATAAAAAGGTTAACCATTAAAGCCATCTATCTCATTAGAAAACAAGGTTTTTTTGGCACCACTTACTGAGCAACATTTATCCATAATACAGGAGACCTGCTACCAAGGGTGACATCACCAGGAGATGCACTTGACAGACATCAGACACATGGCAGAGTATTTTTTTAGCTCCTCAAGTACTACATAGCATCAGTCTAGAAGGCTTGGCACTGAGCATGTGATGCTTAACGCTAGCGTCCATTCCAATGGACAGATGACTGAAGAGTCACTGGGTACTTAAACAGATATCACGATGAGGTTTATTTTTGCCTGTAAACATCGCCTAAAGCACCTGTCAGTGCAACTAAAGCATCAAATGTAGAAGTGGAAAGCGTTAATGAAAACAAGAAATGAAAGCTGTCTTTACACATATTCCTTACCCTCTCCCTTGAAAGAGTGAAAATTTTGCAAATGCCAAGAAAGTTGCCTTGGAGAAGGCGGCACTCGGATTAAAAGATGTCATGGAAACATCAAGTAAGACGTGAGAGGCTAAAGGCTGGGTGGGAGATCACATGTTCATAAGCATGTTATGAACTCTAAAGGTACAGAACTAGTACAGAATCTATGCAACACCCAAAGCAATAGTTTTCCTTTCCATGTTATGAAGCTGATGGAATCAGAAAAGGAAAAAACCCCACAAAACCCAAAACCCAATCTGCAACAAAGGGGGAACATCTGTTGAAATTAAGAGTTTCAAATCAACAAGAGTACATAACTTATACCAAAAAATCTGGAAGGAATTAACTGAAAAAAATCCTTTGCCAAACTAACATTAATTTCGTATCACGCAAAACAAGTGAACAAAGATGACTGAACTACTGCCAGAAAATAAACCCACGTATTCCAAAAAAGTGTAGGATTTGGTATGAGCAACTATAAACCAGTTAAAATGTGAGAGCTCTCCTCAGTGAATTAATGGAACCATTATTTGGGATTCCTAATCAACTACAGAGGTGCTAACAAGTCAGTCAAGTCAGCCAGCATAGCATTGTGGAAGAAAGGTATTGCCAAAAATATAACCTGGCTCACAGAGAAGGGAAATTAAAAACAATTGTAAATAACACAGTGTGAGAAGATTGCTGTCATCTCTTCTTCCACTGTATCAGTCTAACAGATTTGGTCTCCTTTTGAACCAAAGAATGGGGACACGCCACAATTAAGAAAAAGCTCTTCCTCCTGGGATGCATATCACAGGGACCAGCACAAATTCATCCACAGCATTCTCCCATTAAACAGAACTATTTAGTGTAGGATGAAATCAAGTTACCAAAATGGGAGGGGGGGAAAAAAGGTTATTTCATGCAAATGAAGTTTTAAGTAATTTTAAGCATTAAAAAGCTATTTTAGAACTCAATACTAAAAGAGAGACCACTTATTTTCAAACATTCTTGATATCAGATTTTTAAACCAGGGGCTTTGATCTGACAGCAAGAGAGCTGCTGAAAAGTAGTTGCAGAGAAAAGGAAAAGTGTGGCAAGGGACTGACAAGGCAGGCTTTCATCAGACTGCTTGAGATCATAACCTCCTGTTTTACCTGCCTCCTTCCGCCCCGGTACTGAATGCTGGTTTGACCCGACACTGTGATCCTGAAATGAAGCTTCCCCTTTTCGTTCTGGGAAACATAAAGCAGTATGACTTGGACTTCCAGCACCTGGAGGTCCCACTGTGTGGTAAACGCCTGTGGTCTCTGAGCCCTGGATGCCGCGTATCTGACAGCAGGGAACAGTCTCTTCTCGTGGTGGCTGACTAGCACCAAATTTATGCCTTGACACAGAGTTACAAATGTAACGATGAAGTCAACTTGGAACAGTATTTCAAGCTTGACATGCAGAGCAGACACATGAAAGCACAAAAACAATTAAAATTGGGAAGATGATAAAACGCAGCTAAAGATATGAGCTTGATGCTATATAAGGATATCCAACCATTCTTGTTGGGATAACTTTAAGACAACATTATGAATTAGAGCAACACTTAACATTTTTGAAGAGTTGCTTAACTGAGTAAACTGAAGTCCTGTAGGAAGCAATCCAGCTCCAGAACGTTAAGTATTACAAAGTTTACACAAATGTTTAAAGATTAAAAATATTTTATTTACACTTTTCTTTATACACATTTTATACATTTTTTTCAGTTTAAAAATCAAACAGAGCGCATATGCAAGTCTGAGCATACTGTGTCCATAGCTAGGGAAAATTACCTTCTGCCAAAAAAAGACAAGAAAAAAGGCTTTAAAACAGTTAAAAAGAGGCAATTCTTAAATTATTCAGAGAAGTTTATAGCAGCCCTGGGGTCATCATTAGACAGTTAATGCAAACGTACATATGAGGTCATATATATATAATTTTAATTTTCTATAGGAGAAGTATTTCCAATTGCTAGCACAAATACAGCACAGTTTGAAAATAACTTTTCCTGTTAACTTAGCAAATACATTCTTTTCAATACAATCTGATATTGTACACTGGAATCAAGTGGGATACTACAGTGGAATTGCAATCTCCAGCATATAATTTATTTTAAAAAGATCTAAAAAAATAACAATATATAGGGAAAAAATATTTAAAATAAAAACATAGTTCACTCTTCCCTTCACCTGTTCCCAGAACTGACATAAAAGTTAGGTGGGTCTCACCGAGGTAATAGAAGTTCCCTAAGTGTAGCTAACTTGACAGTCCTACATAACACTGTATTTTCTAGACTTACAATAAGGTTTTCCACCAGAGCCATAAATAAAAACTACCATCTGCAAATAGAAGTGGTTTTCCCCTAGCTACTAACTTAATCCAAAGGTATTTGAAATTCATCTTGAAAGTTATTTTTAAAAGACTATATAAACATGAATTGAAATTTGGGAAGTAAAAAAAACCAAACAACAAATTAGTAGAGGGAAAGCCAGGAAAGCTGTGCTCAAAACAAATCAGTTTTTCTGCCACCTGCCACATACAACTACATTTTATGAAGTCTATCCACAGGAATGAAATTTTTATAGTTACTCACCAAATGTCAAAAATAGAATACAGATGCAAAAGTAGTCATTAGTATTTATTTTAAGCAGCTTCAGATTGTTTTACAAACATTAAAATCTCAAAATGTTAGCTACAGGACACCGGCAAGCTTTGTTTTAAACAGATTACAGGTGCTTTCCAGTTATGTTCTTTCCCACTCTCCTTCAGTGAGCCCTGCTGCATGTGATGGACCACGCTTCTTCAAGTAACTTCACCAGGTATAGTGTTATTAATGGAAGGAGAGCAGGACGGATGTTTTCTTCGATGGTCCCAACCCTATAGACACTTCAGCACAAGTTTAGGAACATTTGTGCTTTTATGTTTTAAGTACCTTACAGTTTTCTGTTTTCTTTATATTGGACTGTTCACATATGTGAAGTACATATTTGAAATATTAAAAGAATCAGGGGCCCAATTCACCTTTTTTTTGTAAGGAAAAATACATTAAAAAGGCAAAATATCTCTACAAATGTGAATATTTCTAAAAAGACTTTATCATATAAATGCCAACACAAGCTTGAAGTTTATTTTTAAAGAGCCGTTAGCATCTCCCCATAATGCTTATCCTCCTTTTGCAAAAGAATGGACATAATGAGCTAAGCAATGTTGGTTTTTTTTTAAACTGATTTGAATTTGTACCTGTTGAATTTTATCCTTTGCTTCCTGAGTGTCAAGTGAAGCTTTGTCCCTGATGCAAATAGTTACAATATTATCAGCATGAAAAAACGCAGCACTTGCGTTTGTAAGGCAGGAGGTCCTCAAGAAAAAACGGCTGCAAATCTCAGAAAGCAGAGAAATAGTAAAGTCACAAACTCTCAGAGCTCATTGTAACAGGACTGCTATCATACCGCAGAAAGTAGGACAGCCACACTTTTCAAAGGAAAGGAACACAAAACCACGTTGCCAGGTAGCTCATATGCTGCCACTAGCCCCTCTTGCTAGCAGAGCTTTCTGAAATAGCTTTGTAAAATCAAGTGCTGCCTTCCTCCAGCTGAATCAACTGGGAAAAATATTTCCAAAGCTTTTTTGCCACCTAATACTTCCACTACGAAACTACTACCAACACTTTGTGGGGGAAAAATTAGCTATTTTTTCCTTATGCAGTACTTGAAAAAAAATTATGTGTCCCCTAAAACCAGATACAGCAGCATGTGGAATGGGAACTGGCAGTGTCCGACCCCTTTACAGGAGCATTATGCTTTTTGTTCATTCTGGCTCATTTGAAAACAGAATCTTCTCCTGGAGCTAGTTGCTAAATTAAGACATGAAGCTGATAGACTTTTGCTATAAATGTGGAAAAACAAAAAAAACCCTAAACCCTAGACTGTAACTCACTATGTCCACCTTTTTAAGAAAAGGCAAATATACTTGCTGTTTAAAAGCAGGTCATGTGTTAAATTTTGAATATGTGGGTGAGATCAGATTTGCTGGTATTCCATTATCTTGGGTTGGAATTAGAAGAAAGCCTCCCAAACTTAGTAATCAAAGATCATAACTTAGCTTTTCCTTGACAAATGAGAGGCATTTAAATGTTTTTCAAACTCATATCAGTCTGATCATAATGCTCAAAAGTTTGTAGTAATAGGCAATTAGCCAGTTTAGTTTTGTTTTTATTTAAACACTACATTATCTGGAGCTAAAAACTAAAAGCAAACACAAACAGAAACTTCCAATTAAAAAAAAAAATCCCTCTGAGATATAAAGTAACAAAAATAACTGCCTCAAAAGTACCACTGCAATGGAAAAGAGAATGTAAGCTACTGTTATATTTCATGTTTGAAACAATAAAAGCACAGTAGAAATGCAAATTAACAAAACATTCTTGCATATCCCTACATGTTCTAAACCCAAGCAAATTCGAATCATTCCTAATGCTGAAAAGGTCACAGCCAGCTTTCTCAACAGAGACACAACTTCAGGGAAGCTGAAACCAACAGTTCAAGTTAGAATTCAACAGAAGAATTACTATTACAAACCTGAACAAGATATTTCAGAACTGGGTGCCTGAAGATAAATATGAACTTAAAAGAAAGCACCTAAAAATCATCTGGTTCTTCATGTTTCAAGTGTCAGTATTCACCAATGACTTCAGTGGCAGCTGCTTAGTGCACAGAACTTCAGAAGCTGCTTAAATGCAGACTCAAAAATGTAACTTGAGACACCCCCATCCTTACCATTATTTTTAATAAAATCTTGGCCACAACTCTTTACTAGACATGAATCATGGAAGACCAGATACCCAGAACCACAACCATTCCCCAGACTGGCCCAAGATAAAAGTGAAGTACTCCGTCCTATACGTAACATGCCCATGAAAGCCTACAAGCAGGATTAGTTTTTGCTGCCCCATAAACTTATTGAGAAATAAGCTGGTGACAAAAGGAATAAAACAATAAAAAACAAAACCCAAACTGTTTTTTTCTTGTGCCCCAATATTCCATGAACTTTGTACAGTAGAACCTTTTTACTTGCACACAGCCAGCACCTACTGGAGTCAATTTATCTCTGCACCTATGCAGGGTAACGTATGTACAAGTCCACAGCGAAACTGAGGTTTTAGTGTAAGCCACACTAGCTTTAAGTTAAGCTATTAAGTAAATTAGATTTCTAATTCAGTAAACTGAATTTTGATTAAAAAAAGACTTAAATTTAACTGCAAACTAGTCTGCTTCAGAAAGCTGAATCAGTATTTGGTCCAGTCACTACTGGTGTAACTAACATTGCTACAGCTATGATGGCATACATTCTCTCTTTCTGTTAAAACATATGGAAAGCAAATACTCTATCAATAAATCATTTCTAATTAAAAAAAAAAATCTGTTGACTTGCCATAGAGCTCCAAATCCTCACATCTCAACCCAGAATGTAATTACTACAAAAATATCAAAATACAAGTATGAGGAGTTTTACATCTTGTTTTAATCTCTATCAATTATTTCAAACTTAGTTTAGGCAAGTAGGGGTTATTTTAACATAGGAAATTTAGGGTGATTTTGGTCCCTTTCTAAGTGCATTCTTTTGAACTCCCTGAGTACTGTACATTCCTTTTCTACAGTGATTTCTGACTGGAAGATGCTGAATAAAGTGGTTTTGCACTGCTGTATATAAAGTCTATTGCTTCAAGTGAAACACAGCAGCATAAGATTTTACAAAATATGCACGTGCATGTTTCAGCATTTTGCCCCTACACATCTGAACTAAGTGTGAGCCTTCAACTTCTCCAAATCTTTCCTTTAGAGTCAGAAGTGGCTAATTTCACACCATTAAATATAATCAGAAAGTAATTACTGATATTATTTATGTCTTGGCAGATAATTCTTACCAAGTTACTGTCAGTAATATCTGCAAGTTAATACAATGGAGTTATTCAAAGGCCTCTTGGACCACACATCTCAATTCAGGCACTCTGAGGTCAGTAGCTATAGTTGTGTAGGGTTTTTTTGTAAAAGAAAATGGTACTAACCATCCAACCACCTAACTCCACATTTTCAAAACACAGTAGTTCATAGCAGTCTATAATTAAAATAATAATAATAAAAAGATTATACCACTTCAATATGAGTACAAACAACATACTTGTATTGAAGCGTGAGTACAAGCAAAGTACTAAGAATAAACTGTAGTTTATCCAGTTCTGAAAGTAACTATGGGTCAAAGCAATGCTGAGCATTTGCTTACTGACATTTTCCATTTTCATAAAAAAGAAGACTGGGCAACACATTCAAACATAAAAGAAACTCAGGTAAGATGTGTTTACTTTTAAAAATAATTTATAAAATAACAAATTATCAACAGTTCATTATGTAGCATCAATATAAAGAGTTCAAAGTTACTGAATCAATCAGTATATACTAAAGATAAGATACTCTGATACGAAACGAGGCCTCCAGTTACTTAAGAACTTTGAATTATTTAGCTCATTAAAGGATAGTACTATACCTTAAATTCAACAGATATGGCTGAATCTGTGCACTAGTTGAAATATAATACTGTAACTGCACATAAAAAGATGGATTTATATATAGTTTTTACAGTGTATGCATGTGTGTGTATATATTTTTTACTCACCAACAAACACAATGCAGACAATAGAAGGCAGCATAGAAATAGTGTTTTGAATATAAAAATGTTTCAGTAGAAAATGTGTATCTTGCATTTTGGCAGACTTACTGGTACTACTATACAAAACCAGGAAAAAAGTCATGCAAAGGGGTTAAGATTATTCTTTGACATATATAAGGGAAAACAAAACCACCTAGCAGATTTGAGAATACTTCGCGAATAATGGGAAAACCATCCAAAAGACAACATAAAATACAGAAATGGTTTAATTTTGTTCATTAAAACCTGGTTGTACCCTGGTACAGATGAGGAGCTTTATTTTTATGCTCAATAAAAAATGAAAATAAAGTCTTTTTTCCTTCCATAAATATTTTGTTAACTGATTTCAGAAGCATAGTGGTATAATGGTCATTAAAAAAAACAACAAAAAAAACCCCAGAAGAAAGTATTATGGACATAAAATGTTACCAAAAAATAACCACACTCAAAAATATATTTTTCTTTCCCCTACTTACAATTATGTTTGTTAAAAAAAAAAAACCCAAAGCTTTTACAATATCAGACCAACTATTGGCTTTTCTAATAAACTTGCTAAGTACTCTCCCTGTACACCCTGTTTCTCTTAAGCATTTAGTTCATAGTTGTTCTTATAAACACAGTAATGTCTCTGAAGGAATTCAACTGGTTTGTGGTTTTTGACAAATTAGGTATATTTTTTTGTATTTCATTGAGTTGTTCGTTCTGTTTTAGCTGCAACGTCTAACATGCTCCAAAACATACTCAGGAAAGTGCAAGCTGCAGACTTGTAAGCCATCCAGCTTGCATGGCATCCTCGGATATTCATCTTCTTTCCATTTGTTCTCCTCTGGATCAAAGGTGAGAATCGAATCACTGTAATGACCATTGTAACAAAGGCCTCCAAGAACCATTATCTGTTTGTCCAGAACAGCTACACCATGGCCACTCCTACCAATTGGCATAGAAGCCAATATAGTCCATTGATCAGTATCTGGGTCATAAACCTCTGTAGAAGGACATCCTTGAGATTCAAAGGAGGCCCTCAGGATCACACAGACACCACCAAAGACATAAAGCTTACCATTATAAGAAATCATTTTGTGAAAGCATCTTGCATAATTCATTTTGCATTTGTTCTCCCAACAGTTAGTGACCACTTGAGTTCTCCTCGTTCGCTGCTCTACTGTCCCTTCTTTACTGGGATCAAACACACACACTTGCTTAGAAGTTGAAGATGATGTAATTCCACCAGTGATATATAACTTCTTACCAAGCACAGTCCCTTCATGTCCGTATTTATTGACTGGATAGGGATCCACAAATTCCCATTTATCTTCAGTAATATCATAACGTTCAGTTGAGTAAAATGTTTCATCCCTGGTTCTCCCAGCCACTGCATAAACATACCTCCCAATAACTCCAACAGCAAACTCAGACCGTGGAACAGACATGTCTGCCATTCGTAACCAAGTGTTCTGTCTTGGGTCATATCTAAACACTTTGGATGAAGCATGAAACTCGCCATCTGGCCCCAGTTCTTCCCCACCTAATAGGAACACAAAGTTATTCACAATGGCAAGGCAGTCTGGTCGTAAAGGTACTTGAGGACCCTCTAGTTCCCACCAGACCCTCGGTTTGTGCAAGAGAAGAATTTTACTGTTTACCATACTGTGTCCTATCATTCCTCTAAATACTGCAGTCTGGGGTTTGGCAGAACGAATTTTGTTCGATTTCATTTCCATCAAAGGCTGTTGGTGAACGCTATGAAAGTAATTCATGGCTTGGTCAACCTCATGTCGCAGCTGCCGGGAGTATCGATAAAACTCTGATGTTTTTACCTATGAATACATTTAAAAGATATTAAAATTCTGACCAAGAGAAACAATCCAGAAAACCTAAATGACTATGTGTCAGTAGAAGATTATTTTAGTTTCATTCAGGCAATCTTGAGAGCAATTGCATTTGTGCATGAAGGGTTAAGCTAATGTCTGTTATCCAAAATCCAGAAGGCAATTTAGCGATTAACAGCAATGACCAACATTTTCAGAATACTCACATGCAGAATTTAAGCTGGAATTAGGCACAACTGAAATCCCCAAGTCTAAAAATCATATCTTCTCCCAAAAAAAGCCTCTGTTCATCTTCTGCTCAATCCATGAAGCGCCTAAATTAAAAATGCACTATTTTCCTGGTTTTGAAAAACATTCTACACACCCATTCTGTGTTTTCCAAGGTCTACCCTAGCCTCATTTCTGCTGAATTCTCAAGCCCAAGCAGGTATTCCCAAATGCTAGGCTCTGCTCACAGGGCTATTTAATTGGGGTGGGGTGGGAAGGAAAGGTACCCAAACCCCTTCCTTCAGAACACGTGATCACACTAACCACTCATCATGATGGTTGCCTTATGGATTCCCCTCTGCGAGTCTCCACATGTTAACAAATACCTTTAACACAAGAGGAAAACATCTCAACCTATAATCCTTTGGTTGTGCATTTATTTGGTAAATTGTGGAGGTAGGTTTGAACTGCCACTACTCAGGTGAGAGTTACAACCTTTGAAGTACCACATAGTAGTGAAGTGCTCCTCCTCGGTGCCATCTCAATTTGCAAAGAGCTATCCCTGCTCAGTTTTCCTGGAGTGGGGGTGGGAGGGAGATTGTAAGAATTTACCTTTCCAGGGCTTCCTACTATCTAAGCCAATTTAAGCTCCTGAGACTGGTCCCAAGACAATCCCAAAACAACATCCCTGTCTTGAACATTTCAACTAACCTAGCTCCAGGCAGCCCTCAGGTCACCATGTGATTCTCTTCAAAGAGGCTCTACTCTTCCTGTACATTCTGGTTTAACACAACATTCTGAATTACACTTCTAAAACAAATAAAAACCCACCAGATATTGCCAAATCCACAAATCCTCTACCAGATTTGATGCTAAGTCCCAGTTTCTTTCACATAAAACTGGATTGCTTTCAAACACTCCAAGTGCCTTTAGTTCCCACCAGCTCCAAAAAGAGAAGCAGTGCTCTGAAAAAGTGTCAGGCCACTCTGAAGTTTCAAAGCGACCACGAGATAACATCAGAAGCCACTATTTTTCAGTATCTGTTCCCCCACCTCCTCCTCTTCCCTGTCCCAAGGGACGAAAGCCTGTACCACCACTTACCTAAGGGGTGGTGGTGGGAGTTTTCATGTATATGAAAAGCAATTTGGAAACGAAAGCTCTTTGTACCTCGTGAATAAAGTAATTGCTTGGTCCATAAACACATACTACTCAAATTTTGTTAGCTTTCTGTTAATCATTTCTCTTCCTTGTATAGTAATAAAGACATTCTGCTGTCAGATAAACTTTTAAAATCTTTTGAACTGTTACTGGACACAATTCACACAGATTTTGAGATTGTTTTACACACCAGATTTTTTAAAAAAATCCTGAATACTAACCTACCATTGTAAAGCACTGTATAGCTCAAGAGTTAAGGTGACTTGATGTCTTTATTTACACTTTTTCTTCCCCCACTTTATTTTGACCAGTTCAACTTATCTTTGCTTGGAAAAAGAGGATGGTCACATGCGGATTGCATCTATTATTCTCAGGGCAATATCCAACTTCTTTCTACCATTTTTACCAGGGGTAATGATGGAGCAAAAAGGTTTACTTAGGTATAGTGCTTATAAAACACCCACAGTAAACCCAACTCTTCTAGGGAATAACAGATCTATTTTCTTATTGCAAATAAAGAATATATCATACAAACACAGGAGATCTGCTCATACTGCATTTGTTACAATAAAACATATACCTTGCCTGACTGAAAAGACTGAACGTAAATTCCAGAAAACATGCTGGGGGAGGGGTGGCAGGGAGAACCACAGCACAGAAAAACAGTAAAACATAGAAAGCCTTAAAGGTTACGAAATATGAAACAGCAAGTTAAACTAACAATAAGAATTGTGGGTGGGTTACTTTCTCCTTGAAAGTAACTGTCAAATTCTAAACCAGCACAACTATTTCACACATTCCCCAACTGGAGCTATCATTTTCAGAATTAAACAAAAAGATAAACGACTTTAGTTCCACCTATATGCATTTCAAATTTTCTTGGCTGACTATGGAAGACAACAGGATCAACATGCTTACAACGTGAAGCATGCCAGAAAAGCGTGGCAGAGATGGAAAATGTTTTTTTTCCTTCCCCTCAACATTTACAACTCCATCTTTAGATGTAGAAATTGAAATGCCAGCCAGAAACTGGAATTAAAATAAGCCTCATATATCCTCACCACTCTACTCCTTCACATAGTCTAAATCTCACCCCATGAGAGCATGCAAAAGGAAACAAGGAATATCTCTAATTCCAGAGACAGAATCTCAAGACCAGGGAATTGGTCTATTAGTAGTTTACTACTACTTATCTTGACAAAGGTACTAACATCAAAGCAAAGCCTCAGTCTCTTACCTTAAACCAGAAAGACATCAAGAAGCGAATGCAATTAACAAACAACTCTTTCAGACTGAAGTTCGTGGGGAAGCTATCTACAAGCACAATCTTGAAGAGATGAACATGAAAATATATAAGCACTACGAATTCTTACAATATTTGGGGGTTGGGGAGATGGGGGGTAACCAACAGCAAAAAACAAACCACAAAACAGAACAGAGTGATACTCTACCTAAATTCTGGTAAGAAAAGGTAATTGGAGGCTTCCTAGACTTCACTGTTGAAGAAAAAAATAAAATCTGTGTTTCTAACCTTCCACCTTTCAGCAGCGCAACCTCTGCCATACAGGAGCTGTACCTCTCCTGAGGCTCAAATGATGGTCTAAGATGAATGTTAGGATATCCCTATATGAAAGCACAGACTGCTCATGCTTGTTTGATGCAAATGAAGACAAAGGAAACGTAGGCCGGTTTGCCCACTTTCACACACTGCCTGTGTGAAATCTTACCGAATTATTTGAAAGTCCTCTTCAGCCCACAGTAAGGAAAACCCTTCAAACACCTACACTTCTGAATAACGTTACAACACTTTTAATTACTTGTCTGTACAATCAAGAAAGAGAAGCAAGCATTAAAATTTAGGTGGTTAGGTATTAAAACACAACTGTAAGTTGTGCATATGTTTTAGCTTTAGTAGATTAAAGAACATCGTGGGAATTGCTGTCTGATACCCAATATACGCTGAAGGAAATCCCTCAGCATTCAAAAGTAGACTTCTGCCATTACTCATAGGTAGCAACAAGTAGTTGATCAGCAAATATTTAAGTGCTTACCCACAGATCAATTTTCTGTTAAGTTCAAGTGGAGAAGCTCTAGAAGGAACATGCACCTAATTACCAACATACTCAATTAGAGAGAAAACTCACAAGTTTGTTTTCAAACATCCAAAACAGCTGGAAATGTACACTAACCATGATGAACCTTGAAGTAAAACAACTGTGCGTTCTTAAGAGTACATCATCAACTCTGAATTGACAAAAAAAAAAAAGTAAGTGCTTCATAGCATTTTCAAAGTTTAAAGAAAGACTATTCTGTTATCTTGCTGAAGGGTCTCAAAGTTTAAGTTGGACTTCCTTATCAACCCTCTTATTGTAAAAAAGGAATTTAATCCAAGTGCTGAAGCTTTGCTCATGTCATTATTTACACTCTTTCCAATTCTTTCTCTTCATTTTTCTGTACAAAACCTTCTTACAGAGGTAGTGCTGGGATACAACATTCACATAAGAGCTCCCCGAAGAACTCTCATGAGAGCTATCTCATTGCATCATCTAACAGTTACAGTGGTTCACAGTTGGACTTTTGGCTACACAGACAGGGAACAGCATAAACAAAATCAAATGTGTCATTCCATAAAAAAAGATGAAGAAAATAATTAGAAACATCCACCTCTCTGCTCATCCCCTAGGTAGTCCTGATGGTTTTGGTATTGACTTCACCAAAATCACCATCATCCCTCCAGCCATAGTAAATTGGAACTTGAATGTATTTTCTCTCCTTCAGTTTAAATCAGTGAAACACTCAGTAAAAACTGCTGGCTTTCCAAATTAATGCAGCTATTAACCATGGCTTATTTTTTCTGCTGTATTGCAATGCATGCTTTTCTAGTTGCAGTAGCTACGCAAGTTTCAGAATTTTCCATCTATATGCTATGAAAAAGTAAAGCCAAAAATGTAAGTCATTAGTTTCTAATTTGAAGTGTGATCCCCACAAATGTATCCCATGCTATGTTCATCATCTTCCCCTCCTCCCTTAAAACAATTAAACAAATTAATAAGCTGCAGGAAGAGCAATGAAATGCAAGGTAGATATTCTGTAACACAAGTTTGACTTCAGTATATAGCTTTTTTTTTTTTTCCTTTTTTTCATACAACCATTTACAGCTATTGCTTTATTTGTATTTTTGTTACTTGGGCTTTTAGGGAAAAGCTTTTGAAACCATAAATAAAGGCTACTTTTGAAAGGCCCAAACTAAACATCTATTATTTGTATACCTGGTAACTACATCTCAACATGTTATTGTATGGGACAGATATTAGCTTGGTTCCTTCTGTAAAAAAAAAACACCACAGAAAAATCTGGATGGTTTATAATGTGACTATCATCTCTAGCCACATAAGCAGACAACTATTTCAAAGGGTATAAAATTGTGCTTGCTTAAGTTTTCTAAACTGCCATTTTTGAATATGCAAGTGATGCAACTCAACTACTAGGAATACAGAAGCTATGCTACACCTTTGCAATGAATAATGATGGTGTCTATCAGACTTCTAGAGAGTAAATTTTTCCTTTTACTTGCAAAAAAAAAATTCCTAGAGATTCAGCTTAATCAAAACTAGAGATTCATCAATCCTACTAACTAGGATCCCTATTATTTTCACATCTACTTATCTCTGGCCATTTTCTAAGCACAATTATCAGTCTGTCAACAAACATTATCAAAATGTTAACACTTATGCCAAATCAAAATTCAGTCAAATAGAAAAAGTCACGTCTATGTCTATAACAGCAGCAACCAAAATTACTTTGCAACTAAACATCAGTATGCATAGCACTGGACAAGCTGCTGCATTTCACTTTCCCTTCTTTTAACATGGGTCATTACTTAGTTACATCCTGTGGCCAGTACAAAAACTGGTCAGTACCAGTATAGGGCTTTGAAGGGCTATTCTGCAAGCGCTACAAATCACTTACTGTTTTTCAGCCTAACCATATAAAGACAGGACAACATAGTCTCTGTGCAGCAAGGACAGTGCCCTCAAACTGAATATTTTGCTGTTCCTTTTCAGAAACTGGCAAGAGAAGTTATCACAATCAAGCTGGAATCCAACTCAAATCTAATTTCTCAAATCAGAGTGGAGCCAACAATCTACATGCCAGGATTAAGATGCTCAGCATGTAATAATTACTGCTAGCAAATCTATCCAAGTCAGCAATAACCTGTAGACATAAAAATACGATGTGCAGCACCTATTTAAGATAAAAGGGGCCCACCAACCTCATCCACTAGACACTTCTTATTGTACGCTTCAGCATATGAAGTTGTAGAAGTAGATACATATGAATTACTAGACATGGAGGTAAATGAAAAAAAAAGAGAAATTCAACACATTTATCAAAGGTAAAGTCACAATGACATAAAATTACAGTATCTTCTCAGAAGTTCCTATTTTCTAGGCACAGGAAAGCACACACAAAGATAATGTGCTATTCATCCTACGTCTATAGCAGAAGTTGATGCACGTAATGATTAGTAAGTTTCTGATCTAAGCTGGGAATTTATAAATCAGCATGGGTTAGTCATAACAAACCCTACAGACTGGACGTTAAAAAAAACCCTCCACCTTTCAATTTTAAGGACAGAGGTTTTGAAACAACACTTCAATCTAAGTAGTACACAGAAACTAAATGGAGCTGAGATGGAATATGAAGGGAAATCATGACCTGGTTGCCAACAATAAAACAGACATGAACTCAATGATCTAAGAGAAATGCCCTCTAACTTTTATCTCGAAGCTTCCTCAAGACTTATGGAGCCCTGGATATGTTTCAAATAAAGGAAAATGTAACATGGATAGTGGAACTTGTGCTTCACCCCATACACTTTGCCTTTATTTTCTAACTATTCCCCAAATCCTTACTTCATTTATCTTTCCTTTTTCCTTCACACATCTAGATCTATTCTAAGAGCCAAGGAACAAAAGGTGTATCTACTCATACTTAAGAAGTAGTTCTTTCAGGACAGTTTACAGTAAGCAAACAGGCTGCACCTTCACTCCAAATGCATATCAGCCTCAAGGTATAAATCTAGAGTTGCTCATCAGTTCCTTTTTAAAAGGACAAGCCATCCCACTCAGACTGTAAATCTCTTTTAAAAAAATGATATAAGAAATAGAATGGCTTAAAAGGCTAAAAGTATCCTTACTGTGACTTGCAAAGTTAAGTTATATAAGTTATTTATATACTACAATGACAGGCATCTTAGAAATGCGTGCTAGAAAGATTACATAAGAGTAGATATGACAAACCAGTCAGTGTATAGTGAATACAGAGTTTGCTGAACCGTGAGAGTCAAGCTGAGATTGTATTTGGTACATTCACACAGGCATTTAGTATGTGCTGGCTTCAGGAAAAGGGCGAATTCTGTTTGTGGATCTCAAAAAAAAAAACCAAAAAACCAAACCCACAACAGTTTTACCAATATTTCCCCCCTTCTACACACAGAAGAAAGAGTTCTCCTTAGGTTACTGCCAGAACAGTTAACAGACATTCTCTTTTATTAACAAAAAAATAAAAAAGCATGGTCTATATTTTGATGTTAGCTCCAACTGCAGTTGTCCTTTGTCACCTGTCATACTGGATTACTCATTGCTCTCCAGCCAGGGCAAAACACAAACACATTCCTAGCTGCAGCAACAAATGACATACTTATTTAGATGTGCTTCCCTCTGCTGAGTTGTCCCACTCCAGAATCTGCACTGGCTTCTCTCTGTTCCCACATACTATTAATGGAAAGGGTATTCACAGATAAAGCTTTCACATGTTGGGTATATAAACTGGGATGCTGAAAACAACCTCCTTCTCTCCTTAAGTTGTACCAATCTGACCATTTGGTAGCTGTCAAGATAAAACCTGAGAAGCGCTGTATGCAGGATTTATACTACCGATACCAAAACAAGCACCAGAAGTTATACCTAAATGTAATGCTGAAGACCAACATATACTTTTCACTTGTGCTTACAGAAATTTAACTGAAGATAGCTTGATGCTAGAACTTGTATCCCAAAAACTCAGAGCTGAAACAGACTTTCACACAAGTCTTATCCTACTAGATAGGCCTTAATACTCTGTGAATCCTACCAGTTTTCCTACTGAAGGGCTTAAATGACATAATAATAAGGTAAAAGCGTTATTAAAAACAAGACACTACACAGTACCTTGCAGAGTTCAGCTCTTACTAACTGGAAATGTTTTAACCCAATATGAACATTACATTACTGTTCTAAAATATGTTTAGGTATTTATTTTGTTTATATCTATAGACTAATATAGGATCATAAATATATTTTATGTATTATTACTTCCTCTACTCAATTCACAAACACAAAAAAAATCCAAAATATAAAAACTCACTAGTCTCTGAAGTAATTAATAGCTTTTATAATTTAAAATACAAATAGGTGCAAGCATTACTGCTGAAATGATCCAGTCACCCTTAAAACCACCAAGAACAATACAACCTTATCTGTGTATTCACTAGACATGTAAGTAAGAATATATGGGAAATTAATTTGTAAGAAGCTCAACAAAAACACAGGGTCTTAAATCCTATTAATTCACTGAGAGGTGAAAACCACACAAGTTAAAGTTGTATCTTATCACACAACATTGTTAAAACAAAACAGCACAGTTTAAGTAATTCCTAACCTGAATATCCTTACTGTTACTAGCCTGTGAGAGAGCTGCTTACAAAGTTTTGTAAATCTCTCCTATTGAAGAGACGCCCGGGAACTGGAAACCAACAGTTTTTGTCTATTCTTCAACAGAAGAGTAGAAAAAGCAAGTTCTCTTTTCATCTCTTAATACATACAATGATCAGTTGAATTTTAGATCACCTGTTACAAAGATTCCTCTGATATTTAAGTAAACCATTACATTTCACATAATCAATAACTTTTGATTGTATTATGTGCCTTGTGTAGAACCAAATGTATGTGTTATTTTGCAGGATCAGGGCTTACTTCCAACTGCCAGGTACCAGCACAAGCACTGAAGATACAACAACAAAAACACCCTGCAGATTTAACAGCAGATGCTAGTTTTCATTTGTAAACAAAAAAATCTGTAACCACATAAAATCTACAGTCACTATGTTTTGTTATATTGATAACAATTACCATGACATATGCCCTACATACTGTATGCAGCTATAAAATCTCTGGAAAGCAAGCAGCAACTTGTGGAAAACAGTAAGAACAATTGAAATAAAACTTGATACAAGTGACCCTATTTTAAAATATCCTTTCCACACAAATTCACTTAAAAACATGTGTTATAAACCTACCTGTTCTCCAGCCACTGTACATACTATTGTCTAATAGTCAGATGACAATACTTTTAGATGTTTGTCTTCTATGGATTTATTAGAAAAATAAATGCTATCTTTTTGTTCCTCCTAATAGGTTTGTGACTCTTACCTATTTAATGGCATGCTGCCCTAGCTAAATGATGAATCCTGTCTATTGCTTTTCAAATGCACCAACCTTCTCAAAAACACTGGATGGTGTCATCAAACAAAACCTGATGTTCTGAATGATGGTGTCCGTATGCCTCCAGCGTCTTCTATCATGGCGTAGCCAGGCCTGAACAGCTTCATACAGCTCTATCTCTGGAAACCTGCTCAGATGATCATTATCCAAGTAAGACATGAGCTTCTCAAAGCTAAGATATGAAAGGAAGTCAGGTCTGGACATGAGTGGCACAAAATTCTCTAGCAGAAAGGAGTCCAATTTTTCCCTGACTCCTTCGATGTTTACACCAAAATCATCCAGAAGTCTCATAATTTCTGCACAGTTTTCTAAGCAGATTTTAGCTAAGAGAAAAGAGCAGCAAAATTTTACCACCTCTATAAGCTGGACATACATGGCAGCCTGAAGGATTTCATGAACAGTGTTCATACTCAGTTCAATAGTTCCATAGTACATGAATTGGAGGACATGACTGAAGCCTGTAGCTGTCAGACCTTTCAAATGGATTTTGTCCTGATCTCGTTCTCGCATATCAGCTGTGAACATAATCCTGAAGTAATCACTCTGGGTGGCAAGCAGTGCTTTATGGGCCTGAAATTGGTGGTCTTCAATGACAAGTGTGACATCAAGAAGCAATCCCTCCTCATACAGTGCTCTGAATCCAGCAGAGACACTGGTGTCATGGATGGAGGAGCTAAACCCTTCCACGTCCCCTGCCATGAATCACCTGGGGGGAAGAAAAAATAAATAAATAAAAAAAATTTGTTATTTCTAATAACATATCACAAGCCCTTCCTGACCAGATAATAAAAGCAATCTCAGTTAGGATTTAAGACTTAAAAGTCTTCACCATCCTTTTCGTTTTCTCTTCAGCTGAGAAATCAACTTAAGAAACAACTTAAAACCACAAACTTTAAATATTTCTCCCCCCCAAATAGTCTCATTTTAAACACGGGGTAATGAACAAGAATAACTATGCGATACTGCTGAAGTTATTCCTCACTCCAAGCTACTTAGTGGTCAGATAATGAATACGCAATGTTAAAAAGGTTGCCATGGTTTTCTTCCTATCTCCCCCTCAATCTTTCTAAAGAATTTATCTCAGGGGAGCAATAAAACACCCACTCTTGAATATCAAAGGTTTCAGAAAGGAAGACGAACTTCCTTAACTTCAAAAACAAGCTCCAGTAGATCTGTACAAGATATAACATTAAAAAAAAAAAATTTGTATCTTTAAAAATATACGTTAATTTACCTAAAAGTTATTTCTAGGAAACTGAACATTTTCAGAGATTGTATTTAAGTTTATGTGCCTCACTTCTCCTGTAACAACACAGTCCCTTTTTCCCCCCTTGTTTCTTACTATAGGGATTAATTAAGCGATGAGATACATACTAATGAGATATATATGAGATATATACTAAGGCAATAGGAAGCACTGACAAGATTAGGTCGCAATAAATAACATGCTGTTTACTGGGTTTAGTGAAGCTTAATTGCTTATCAAGCATTTGCACATTTGCAGATACATAGTGTTAATTACATGCAAGCTATAGTCAAACTGTAAATAAGCCAAAAAGAAAGTAAAGACTAGCAGGATCCTACCCTGTTAATGTTAAGGAAGACAAATATTCAATTAAAAAAATCTATACCAAAACCTATTCAAAGTCCAGGAATTTCTCACAATCTTGCTCAACTTCCTTGGGTTTAGGTGGGGTGAAGTTGTACGAGGCAGCTTGAACCCATCTAACAATTTATCATTAGTCAAAGGGCAACGGCGCACTCCATTCTCCCTCTCTGTCATTCTGGGGTCTGAGCTCCTGCTGCCTACTTTGAGCCATTTCTATGGCTCATTAGACTGCTCTAGAAAGCCAATTCAACTCACAGACCTGACAGAAAATTAAACCAAGGAAGGGGGGAGGGAGGGGGAGGACACACACACCAACACCTCCCAGGACACACAAAACCTCACAACCAGAGAGCTTTCTGCTTATCAGTGAGCTGACTTCTGACTTGACAGTGCAGTGGGGGATGGCACAAGAACCAACCTGATGCAGAGGGCGGGACATCAAATGTGGCCAGGAACAGGGAAGAAGAGTAACTTCTTCCCCTTTTGGCATTAATCAGCTACTGGAATTGGGTCAACCTTTTTTGTTTCACTGTATCCCACCTTAAATTACACTGTAACATTCATTCAGTTATCTGTGCATTTAACTCTGAATTTCCTATAACAATTAAAGTTAATAACATTTTGGTACTGGTAACCTACACGAAGAGCTAAATAACACCAACACATTTAAATAACCTGCTAATTGTCAAGGTTATAGAACTGTGAAGCAGCATATGGACCCAGAAGTGACTCTAGGTTGGCCCAGGTTTCACAACTTCAGAGAGCAGTTACCATGTTACTCCCACTTCCTAAAGCACAACATCCTGACTGCTGCCATTTTAACTGGAATATATTTTATTAGGCTCCATGGACAGATAATCATCTCCTCTCCTTAATTCATCAGCACATATCCCGGAAAACAAAACTAGAGATACTCTTTGTCTATGCAAAACTAAAATGGTGAGTGGGTTGTTTGTAGCCACACCTCATGGAATTAGCACTGCTCCCACGCTGTTGAAGCCTGCTGACGGGTTCTGTGCACAATAGAAGTTAATACTGGGAGCCTTCATGAAAATTAAGGCCTTATGACAAAATTCAAATTCCTGAAAGTAAGAGCAGTAGCAAGAGAACAAAGCTGACAATCCAACTGCTTTCTCGCCAGTATCCATGATAGCATACTCCCCTCAGTGTCACTGAAGACAGAAAACGCAAACTACTCTGGAGCTTCACATTGTGAGTCCCTTATTCCTGAACACAGCACATGCCTACCAGAAAGAAAAATTATCATTAAATATTTGTCTTAGTTGTTGCTAATTCTTACACAAAAGTAGACAAGGAAAGAATTAGTTTAGTAACTCTTACCACCTCAAAAAGAAGCAACACCCTGACGAGGAAGCATAAAGCCTTACTTTTGAGGATTTTGCTTTCTAATTTGATTTCTTTTATCAAACAAAAAGGTAAATACTAATATTAGGGTTTTTTCTTTCACTAGAGCACTTGTAACTCCCCTTCCCCTGCCCCAAGTTCTCTGATGTTTAATAATAGTTGAGCTCATACTTCAGTCTTTCCTGTTTAAGAGATTTAATGATCACTTGCCTTTAAATGGGCCATCCGTTTTCACAAAACAAACAGCAACATGAAACAACTATCTCTCAATTTTGTTTGAAATTAGCCAAGAGGTTTAAGGGTTACTAGGATGCTCAGACAGTACAACTGTGTAAATTACATTTCTTTAGGAGACCAACTAAGACATATGGCTCAGCTTCAATTCCAACATCAATGGAAAAGACATGACAGGACAGCTGGAATTGGCAAGTGTGAGATGTGAACAGAAAAACACAAAAATGTATGTTGGGAAAAAAAGTCAGAAGTTAAGCGATATACATTAATCTGAAAATAATGGAATTTCCCACCACACAGGCTCACGCAGGTGGCAATCTCACAGAAGGGATTTCTTCAAAACAGTATATACATTACTGCATACGAGAAGAACAAAGAACCGTATCAGTAAGCACCAAACACATACTAGGTTCTTTCCCCTTAACTTGAGAAAGACAATTACATTATAGGTACTCTGCAAATAAAAGGAGAGAAATTAACTTTTACATAGGATAGCTTGAAAAAGCCTCTTTCTTCACACTCAAAGCAGCAAAGAGGAAAAGCTGGCAAGTGAAGATGAGCAGAGATGGTAGAGGGTAAATGCACCAAATCCAGAGGAGCACCTCCAGTGTTCCCTTTCAGGATCAAACCAAATAAATAATACACAAACCCCAAAAGCCAGTATCAGAGAGAATCCTCGGCAACCAGCTGTAGGTGGCCCTGTTGAGCAAGGGGGGGGTTGTACCAGAGGACCTCCAGAGGTCTCTTCCAACATCAACCAGTCAGTGATCAAGTTGCTTTTACACAGAGACTACACCATTATTTTTTTTGCTATCATCCTTTTAATTCTGATTAAATAGCAATAAGACACACACATAAAAAAAAAAATGAAATCAGGTATAAGCTACTACCCTCCAAATTTTCAATCTATCCAAAAATAAGGTGGTAGGAGTCACCAAAATACATTTTAGGGTTCCAATTTTCACATCTCCCTAAAACTGGCTATTCTGTAAAAATATATTAAAACCAGAAGTCAGCAGCAGAACTCTACAATGGTAACAAAGTGGTGAACACTCTGAAATTATTTCAAAATGTTTTAAACGTGGGGATTTAAGTCACTTAATCCTTCTTTTCACACCCCTGCTTACACTATTTTTAGTAAATCTACAGTTTTCGATTTCAAAATATTTTTCCTCCCAAACATCAGACAGCATTATTTAAGTAGAGACAAAACCAGTAAGATTTCTCCATAACACCATCTAAAGAAGCTTCAGAATTCTGCGAGTGAAAAGCAAAAGACTACTTGTCTTCCTGCATTAAATAAGAGGAGTAAACACCCATTTTGGCATAAAGCCATACACAATATCAGCAGATATATTTTTCTTTAAAACACAAAAATGTATTTGCCAGTGCAAATGCAAAAGGTGGTTAAAATAGCACAGAGACCGGGAAACTTGGTAGTTAAATGCATATTATGACCAACTGGTAAAAATCTTCATTTCTATAGCTAGTATCCTCAGTCAAAAGCAAATAGGTAGTTCAACTATTAAAAAAGCAATACAAAATACTCTCAAATTAAGTCATTTTTCTAAAGCATAGATATGCCATTCCTCCCACACACAGACTTGCAATCTTAGATGTAATTCTATGCACTATTCAAATGCCACAGCTTATTTCCCAGAGGACAATAACAAAATGATTTTTTTATCATATTTTCAATAAAAATGCAAAATTCAAAGTTAGATTTTCTTTGACCATGCAAATCACAATAGCACGCTTAATCCCAAGGAAGACATGTAGCCTACAGTGGTCTATAAGAAAACTGGAACAAAAAATTCCAATGTATAAATAATAAAGGAGAAAAAAAAAAATCTAAGTTGACATTCTGCATTGTTCTGCGCATACTAGAGCTGATCAGTATAATGCAGCACAGGAAGTAAGATTCTCTGCTGAAGAGTTAAAAGAGAAATACGCTTAACCTTATTAGCTTTTCCTGATATTTCTTCCTCTTTCAGCACATAATGCATTAGAGTCTACTCTGCCGTGACTGTAAAAGCACTTACTTGGAACACTGATTTCTCATCTTTATTCTGCAGCTGTAATAAAAGTCTGAAAACCCTGTTCCAGACTGCTTTTTCTTGCTAAACAAGGAGAACCTTCTTTCCTCAGGGTGTCTGAGGCTCTCAGTCACAAGCAGAAGAAATGGAGTCTAAATGCACAGGCTATTGAAAAGGAAGTTATGGAATATCCGCTTTTGGATCATGCTCTGCTTGATCTAAAAAATCTATCCAACAGCAGCACTTCCCAAAAAAGCACCCTTTAAATAAGTGTGTTTAAGTAATATGTAAGCTTATATGCACTTACTAGGAATAGAAATCTATTGTTCTAGGAAAGTATTGACAATACCAACTCTAGCACACCAGCTGAAAGGCAGATTTCTGCTTTCCTTTACTGCTGTTCCTTAATAACTCATCTGAGATGCCGAGACAGAACTAGCAAGTTCCTTTATTTACACATTTTGAAGTATTGTTCATTCTACCTACCGCATAGAAATTCTGAGAAAGCACCTATGTGAACACAGCTGAACAACAAATTTTCACATAATAAAACTCTGTATCTACAAGTTACATGAAAAGATTTCACCAGACATACAGAACCATACTTTGGTTATGCAAAGTACTACAATAGAGTTTAAATGCCAATAATCTGTTCCATCTATCCCATTCCTTTCATCTATCAAATGCATGCATTTAAATGCAAATTTTAAAACCATTACATATGCTTTATTTAATGAGGTGCATAGCAAAGACTGCTTTGAGCAGAATTCTTTGACCTTAACTTTGTTAACACTTTCCTGCACAAATAGGACATTTCTCCATAGCCAAATGTTATACACATGTATGAAAATACAATACACACAGGCGTTTGCACACACAAGCAAAACATTCACAACTGCACGTTCATCATGAAAAACTGGGCCTTTGAATGCAGCGTACTGCAATGAGAATGCCATGAGTGTATAAATATACATTTACACAGTATAAATAATTTAGCCCCCAATTTAAACCTGGTTTGACACTAAACCCATTAAACCCTGTCCAAACCACCATTTTTCGTCGTAATTCCCTACTAACAGCAACAGAAGGAATGATGTAAAAGTGATACAGATCAAGAACTAGTGGATATCAAAACTTTCCATTGCTACAACAATTGCAAATGTAGGAAACAAACACACACATCAAGTTTTTATGTGTTTGATCGAAAATCCTTTATAATTAATATGCTACATTTAGGAAACAATTCATCTTAAACACATCGGTAGGTTCATGCTGAAGACTTCACCCATCTGTGCTGAGAATTCCAGAAACACTGGAGTACTTTAGGAGTGTGGAGTCAGAAGCTTACCGATCGCTGCCAGTCAGAGGAACCAGACTGCCAGAAGTCTAGAAATAAAAACTTGGGTACTCCTGAAAACTGTCCACACTGCATGAAAAATTTCTCAGGGGCACGCATCTGACCATGACAGCTCCTCTTACAATCTCTACCCATATTGCTATCTCTGAGTGATCTGCATCAGTTCATAACAGTGGCAATATTAATAACACATCAGCTGTCTCTGGGGTCATTATGGCTATGCTAGAAGCATTATCAGAACTAGTTATTACCAAATATACTAGAACTCAGTATGGTTATACGCCACTCTAAGTATGCTAGAACCCTGCTGAGTAGTCTTTAGCTATATTCATAGAGTACAGTACTAGGAGAGAGTGTTCTGTTCCATTTGCTTTTTGAGAAACCTCTAACTCAAGCAGATGTCTTGGTGCTCTCACATGCAAGTATTCATAATGGACAGGTTTCTCTGTTCCTAAAAACTTATAGTATAACCCAATTTAATCTTTCTGCAGAGAAGGATCCAAAATATTACAAGCACAAACACACGAAATAAGAATCATTTTGTTTTAAAATACTGTTGATGAGTACAGTTTTCACATATGTTGAATTTAGATGAATAATAATTGATTATATGTCAGAAATTTTCCATTTTACAACATTAGCCACTAGAGAATAAAATATGCTCCCCAGCTCAGCCCTTAAATGAAGTTTTAGGATGACTATCAAAAGGATTCTAATGAAAGTACATGCTTGACAAGCATTTTAAGACTGCCAGACGTATGCATCAGCTGTAATTACTTGACCAGTTTAACTTCACCTAACTGAATCTAAACTCAGCTTCTGCCTCATGAATTAACATCAATGAGATCCACATTAGTTTCTCATCTTATTAGTCCATTATGCGGATGATGTAACTGCACTTTGCAGACATCAAGATGGCTTAAACAATTTCGCTAAAAGATCTTTGCATCACTACACCTGTACAGGAAAACATGCTCCCAAATGTAGAACAAGCTCAGCTCAATGCTCTTCCAGTTACATTTACTGATACCAGAACAGGTGCCCAGTATAAAATTGTTTAATAAATCCATAAGAATGAGAATTGTCTTTAACTAAAAAAAACCCCAACTTGTATCACTAATACCTAAGAGTTAAATTATAGTAGTGTTGTAAAACTACCCATTTGCCACTGCTCTCAAAGTGGATAGGACTGTTCTATCCCACATACCAACGTTCCATAGATATATATACATATGTTTGTGGCTTCTACAATGATAAATTTTTACAAATATAAGAAAAAAATTATTAATAAAGAGTAATTTTCTCATTGTGAAGGTATTTATCAAGAAAAAAATCACAGTTTATTTTATACAGAAAAGTAGTTAAGTATTTCTTAGTAGCAAAAATCTAATCCTACTTTTAAGTGTTTGGACTCCTGTCACACAAATTTTTAGCATAATAAAAAGGTAATAAGCTACAAGTAATAGTTAAACTCTATTAGTAAAAATAATTTTATTTTTAATTAAGATAGTTAAATTATTCCTTAAAATTGTCTTTTTGTTATTACTTGTACATTTATTGCTAACTTAGTTAATGCTTTTAGCATCTTCTGAGACAATGAGATTAATGAGATTGCGCCTTTTGTTCAAGACACAAGCTTTTGACCTCATTGCCAAATGTCAACCTCATTTGCCAGAAAGACAAAAATCTCAAACATATTCAATTTCTACAAATTTTCCCCAAATTGGCAGCTAGATAAGTGAAAAAGATATGGCGTCTCCAGTGTGAGCTCAACAGTTATCTGTTCTGCTTTACTTGCTGAAAGGCAAATCAACACATGTGTAGATCCAAACCAGCCATAGGCTATAATTAAGGAAAGTGAAAGGAGATGAGTGACAGTGGGAAAGTTTATAGGACATGTGGTAGAAATTAAACACGTTGGCTAGGTGTTGGAAGGAAAAAAAGACAGAAAGGATGATGGCGCATGGTGGTATGCCGAGGGCACTGGAGTGTGAACTGGGGCAATGGTGGTGAAAGAGCTGGGTTATTATCTTAGGGACGAGTTTACACAACAAAGAAGTCAACGGGAAGCCAGATTTCAGTAGTTCTGCCCTTTTATCCAGTAACAGCTTTATGGTTTCCCTATTCTTCTTCTAAAGGAGGGGGTAAAAGCCCAAACAAACAAAAAAAAACCCCAAAACCAACACAACAAAACCACAACAAAACTAAACCAATCAAGAACTTTAATTTTTTAAGCGACATTTAAGTATACCAAATAGGTCAAAGCTTCAGTACACTCCTAAGCGGCAGTCTACTCGTTCTGCTCAGTTACTTTTTTCTCCCCCAACGTCACTGATCGTGCAATAGCCATTTTTGAGGTAGGAACTCGGATGACCTACTTCAGTTAGTCTGCTCGACACGTTTAGCAGCGCCCCGCTGTACGCGAAAGCTCACAGGCCGAGCTCCCCGACGAACGGGGCAGGCGGGCTCGGAGTTAGAAACGTGCGGCCGCAGGAGCCTGCAGCGCCCGGCCCGGGGCCGCGACCCCCCACCCCGTGGGCACTCGAGGTTTTCGCGGCGCGGCGCGGCCCGGCCATGCCCGCCACCCCACTACAGTCTGCCTCCCGCCGCCGCCGCCGCCCCCAACCCCAGCGGGCACCCAAGTCCGCCGCCCGCGCCTGCCTCCACCGGCGGAGCCCGGGTAGGAGGGTCACTGAAGGCCAGGAAGGGACCCGGGCCGCACTCTGTGGGGGAAGACAGCGGCGGGAAGGCCCGGAGGACCCCGGCGGCGGCTTCACCTACCTCTCAGCAGCGGCGGCGCTGAAGACGCGGCTCCTCCCGCTGGACCGGCGGAGAGGGGGGCCTCTGTGTAACATAAAGCCGGGGGCGGCGGTGGCGGCGGAGGGAGGCGCCGGGGGGCTGAAGAGAGGGGCAATGGCTGAGGCAAAGCCGGGAGGAGGAGGCGGCGGAGGAGGAAGAAGGGGGGATTCTGGGCTCCCTCCTCCCCGCGGTCCGTGCTCAGGGGGAGGTGGGGAGCCGCCCCCCGCTGTGCCGCGCCGCCCGGTCACCGGCACTCCCGGCCCTGCCTGGCCTCGCCCCCAAGGGCCCTGCCGCTCCCGCCCGCACCCCCGCCGCTTACACTTGTTTACCTTCTGCGCTGCCTAGCACGGCCGCAGGCGCCATCTTCCCCCGCGACAGGCACCCGGCGCCGGCCGTCACTTCCGCCGCCACCTGCGGGCCCGGCGGACAACGGGGAGGGGGGAGGGGGGGGCGCGCCCGGGGCCGCAAACTGCCACCGCCGCGTCCCCGCCTCGGGGCGGCTCGGCCCGGCCCGGCCCCGCTCGCCAACCCCCGCCCCGCGCCCGGCGGTGGGCCCTCTTCCACCGGCACCTCCCTGCCCCTTCTAGTGTCAGCAAGGCGCCGGGCCGGCCCTGGCCCCCGCCGCGGGGAGACCGGGCGCGCCCCTGGGAGAGGAGCCCCTTACCGGAGCCTAGCGGAGGCCGCACATAGCTGGGGCTTGGGAAAGCGGTGCCAAGAACCATCATCTGCGTCTGGCTTGGGAGGACGCTCATCCGCAACAGCCACTTTTGGTGGCTCCGAGGGTGTGTTGTTCCCTTCCACCCCTCTCCTGCCGGGCCGGGTCCCGCTGCGAACCGCTGCCCCTTTTCTCAACGCTTCTGCAGCTCTGGGTTTTCTTGGGCAGCAGCCCCGCGGGGCGTTGAGCTGAAACCCACCCCGGGCAAACACAACTCCTTTTAGGAGCTTGCTGAACTCCTCCCCTGACACCTGGCCAGCTGCCGGTGCTGCCGGCTGATCCCAGCTCCCCTCTCCCACAGCCAGCCTTGCCAGCCGGCGTGGGAACCGGGTCACCAGAGCCCAACGGGTCAGGGCCACCAGACACAGGCACTCAGTGTAGCTGCCCTCAAGCACCAAACTGCACGCAGCCCACGGGGAACTGCAGCTTACCGTGGGATGGACAGGGCTTTGCCTTAGCACAAACATCGCCTCCTTACTTTACCTTGCCTTTGCCTGGGAAACTGCGACTTTATTGTAAGAGGTGAACTAAACTACATAGACCTTTGGTTTGCCACTGACACCCCCAAACCACATGCTGCCTGCTACATACCTCCCCGTCACCTTCTCTGTCACTCACCGCTTTAAATAGCAGGCCGCGCACTGCCATTCTCTCCCTGTTTATTGCCATTCCCATCCCCTTTGCTGCCTATTTTCAGTCTCTCATTACCACCCCCATCCCATTCTTGATTTATAAAACAAGAGCGTACCTCCTCTATAGCTGCCACCCCCAAGCTGAATGTCTTTCCCACTTTTCACAGCTTCACACAATGAAACAGCTATTGCATGCGCTGCTTCACAAAAGACTTCCCACTGCCATTCCCACTCTGCCCTCCTACTGCTCCCTCACAGCCTACTTATTCCACACTACAATCAACCTGCTCCCATTCACTCCTTCATCCCAACAGCTTTGGAAAACCATACTATTCCACCCCATCCACTTCCTCATGCAGTAAATTTGCCCCATCTCCCCCAGTCACTGTTCGAAAACCTGTTACTTGTGCGCTTATGGTGAAACAACCAACCCTTATGTACTGACTCTGCCAAGAGAGCTACTGTTCCTGCTGCCCAAGTCCCAAAGGAAAGACGTTCTTCCCCTTATTCATGCGATGTATCTTCTGCTGCACCAAGCACGTACCCACTCACATCTTGTGCATCAGCAAAGAAAAACTGGAGTAAAAAGTAAGTTTCTCATACACAGCGATGATACTAACAAAACTTGATGCATCCTTCTGCCCTCTTCAAACTTTTGACCTTCATAGGTCAGTGAGCATGGAAAAAGCTAGCGGGACTCTCTTGGTTTTACCTGACTGTCATTTTGCTGTTTGCAGTTTGCGGCAAGCTGAGGTGTAAGATGATCTTCAGCTCTCTCCTACACACTGCCACAGAAGACGACCTCAAACCTAGGGGGAAAAAAAAAAAAAAAAAAAAGCCCAACAGCTTTGACACACTTATTCTCAACATTTAAAAGCATCCCCACATCTCCTTTTCATTGGATAATTTGCCTCTACTGAAAAATCAAAATATATTAGAAACACCTCGATTCTAGTCTCCTAAATAAAAATGTTAGACTGTTAAATTTGAGCCCTCGGCAATGACCAGTGCTATCAACATTACCTTGGTTAATATTAATTTATGTACAGATTTGGGCAGACCCCTCTGATTCAGGCATCTGTACTAAGTCGTTCCCACTGGCTTAAATGAGATTATTGCAATGAATAAAATTCTGGACATACACCTTTGAGTTACATTAATAGATTATTTACCATTTTGTTTGAATAATTTTAAATATTAATTTATGTATATGTATATATACTTGACAACTCCTAGAAATGTTTTAACCTACTTTGACATTTGCAGTCTTTAGACTTTTCTATTTTTTCATACTTCAAATATTCCCAAATATAGTGAATCAAAGTACCAAGACTATCTCATAATATGTTAAATGTATAATCTCATTGTTAAAATAGGAGCAACAGTTTGTGTATTTTTTCCAGACTCCTGACAGAGTTCTTGGCAAGGATTAAATCCTTTCTAAAGGCTGCTGCAAATGTGACAAAAACTGTTTCCACAATTTTACATTGCACTGCATTATTGTATAATTTAAATGGCTAAGTAACTACAGAGTCTAGTATTTTCAGTTCATTTTCATAAAAAAGTGATTAGACGTGCCAGGACATCGAGGCAACTACAACCAAGTATTGCATCATGTTCCCACTATACTTTGTGTATCTCAGTCATAAGTATCTATTGTTTTTTGCAGAAGTGAGATATTTTACACAAAATTGAAAATGTCATGTGGCCAGATGAAAGATTAGATATGAAAATTTATTTTCCAGACCAATATGGAAAATTATTGGGTTGCAAGACAAAATATATTTTGTCATTGCCCACAGCATTATACGTACTGTAAAGTTTCTCACCACATTCTCATATTCATTCCTTCAAAACAAGAATGCTGGCAATGTATTTGTTCTAGGTATGTCCAGCAGAACTCACTTGCTAACTCTTGTATCAGGAAAGAATGGAAATAGCAGTATTTGCAAAAGTGGGAGGTTACAAGCATTGTTAAACCAGGCATACCAGTTTTGTACAGATTTCCATCATCACATTTCAATCACATTGTCGTGCGCTCCAAACCTGTTTGTTTTGGGTTTTTTTTGACCCAAGCAGTTAGCCAGGCAAAATCTGAGAACTGCCACATTTTCCAGCAGGCAAAGCCACTGTTGATGAATGTACATGTATTTGACACAATTGGTTACTTACATTGAAACCTGTTTCTTTCATCGTGGAAGAAATCCTATTAGTAGCAATATCCTCTATGCCTTTAAGAAGCTTCTGTGAAGAAGTCAATTCAATTTCCTATGGGGGAGGGTTGTGAATTTGGCCTTTGGTCTCTGTTGAACCTCTAAACTGACTCTCATCACTGACTCAGGGATTTTAGTTCCATTTTTAAAGCATTTATGACATACCCAACTCTGAAAACAGCACACATTTGGTGGGGGTTTTAGCTGCTTGGTACAAAAGATTCAAGCTGTTCATGTCTTGGGGTAGGGTCTTATATCCATATGGTCTCCCTAACACGAAGCACTCAGCCTACAAAAGGCAGTAACAAGAGAAAGGTTGAAATTCAAAATCTTATCAGGCTGATGGCCAGCAAAGATTACCAACATATGCAGAATGACATTTTACTGTTCAAGCAGATAAGCTGATCAGACATCTAATTAGATATGCTCATTTCCAGTATACACAAGCATATCTTGCTTCAATTTTACCCCCATCTTCCTTTCTGCATCACAGCCACTCACTGCCCCAAATAAACCTACATTATCGTGCTGTTACATATGCATAAAACATAAACATAGGACAAATCTGTTTTAGGCGTATCTTTGAACCGAACCAGGTCCCCATCCTGATCACCCTACCGAAGCAACGGCAGTATTTTACATATGCAGCACACACAGCACTAGCACAGAGTAACCGCGGGCCGAACCAGCCTGTCATAAAGATAAAAGACAATCCCCTTTCCGCAGAAACGCTTAGAAGCGCGGATTCCCCAGGCATGTGTCCCAGCAGCAGTTACTCAAATCTATAAGACCACCCACACGTACGCCCTAGCGGTGCGTTTTTATCAGCCCCCCGCCCCAGGGCCTCCCCTCAGCGGCCCCGCACCACCCTCAACCCACGACCGTTACCCGGCGGCAGGCGCAAAGCGCCCTCCCGACGCCGCGGCCCCGCCCCGCGCATGCGCACGCTTCTCTGGCGGCGCCGGCGCACGCGGAGAGGCCGCTGCAGCAGGCCCGGTTGCATCACCCGGCGCGAGGGCGACCGGGGTCCTTCTCAGGGCTGCCCCGCGGCGCGCCTGAGCCGCTCCCGCTCCGCGGCGGATCCGGCAGCGGCCTCGCACAACCCAGCGCGGCGGATCCCTGAGCCGGGCGTCTGTCCCCCGGCCGGCGGGTGCCGGGCTGCGCGCCGGCGGCCCCGAGCGGAGCCGGGGGTCAGGCGGCTGCGCGAGTCTCCTCTCTTCCTTTTCGGGCCAAGATGGCGGGGGATGAGGCGGGAGTGACTCTGGGGCAGCCGCACCTCAGCCGGCAGGACCTCGCCACCTTGGTGAGACCCGTCCGCGGGGCGCCCAGGGGACGGGGGCAAGTGGCCGCGGGCGAGGACACCGAGGGGCAGCGGATGAGAGCGCCGGGGCCGGGACGGCCGGGCGGGCCGTTGGGGGGGCGGGTGGTGGCGGCGGCGGCGCTCGGAGGCTGAGGGGATCTGTGCCTCCCTCCAGGCCCCGCCGCGGCCGTTGTGGCCGGTGAGGTCTGAGGGGTCGCAGAAGGCCGTGGTGCTGCGGGGGGGCCGAGTTGCAGCACGCCGGGGCTGGGGGAAGGGGTGGATGGAGGTAGGCGCGGGGCAGAGCGGCGGCGCTGGGAGCAGGTCAGGCTGGTCGCAGCGGGTTTGGGTTGCTTGGGTGAGGCGCTTCGCTTGCTGTTGAGGTGAGTCCGAGGCTCGGGGGGTTGGCGTCCTGGCTTTGCGAGTGAAGCTCTTGTGAGACAGCGCTGGAGACGTGCAGTTTTTCCCTTGTAAGGGCTGTCCTGCTTAGTGGTGTTAAAGACTCTTCTCTCTCTGAAGTAGGACCATAAACTGGCGCTCTCTTTCCTCAGAGGGCTAGATGGATTGGTTGCCAGCCCTATCTTGGTTGGTCTACCGAGAAAATTTTCTTGAGTACCAAGAAAATTAGTTGCAGTGGTCTCTTGCTTTGTTAGTTTTGCCTAGTAAATGTCTCACTTATTACACATATATGCAGACAAAACCAGTTGAAAACCCTATTGCTGCCTTTTGGTGTTCAGCAAGCTAGAAAAGCTTATTTGTCTTTCCAGTAATAATGTTCGAGATTTTTGGGGTTTGAGCACAAGAATTCTTTTTGTGCTATAGCTAAGCATGTTGAGATTCTGTAGTGAAGCATCTTAGTAATTTCAGAAAGTTTCTTTACTTCCTTTCATTGTTGACCATGGCGTTTACCAGTCAGAAAGAGCACAGATAGGCCTAGTTGGGTGGTCAGTGGGAATTACCTTTAAAGTCTGTTCTGTACTTTTTCAGTTGGTCCTTATACGCTTGTAGTTGACTGGAGCTTATAGCTGAACTTAGCCTTTTACCAGTCTTAAGAAAAAATTGCATGCTTGCATAATTGTGTGCACCAGGAACAGTTCCTCTGATGATGGGATTTACATCATGTTTACCTGCTTATCACCCTACTAGATGCTGCCATCTGCAGGTCATATTCCCATTGTTGATTTCAGTGCATGTAGTCATTTTCCGTTAGATATACAAGAAATACAAATTTAGTTGCCTGTGTTAGGTGGACAAAACTTGGTTTGTATTCAACTTGAATATTTTATTAATCTAATATTTGATAATAGAATGAGGGAGCTTACATTTCATTGTACCTGCGTGTAACAGTGTAAACAATATATGATTTAATGGAAATGTGTGTGTGTTATTTGTATTTTAGCAAAATATTTATACCCTATCCTGCACTGAGGTCTCTTTTGGCATTGTGACTCTGCTTAATCTGAGCAGCTCATCCATATGAATTCAGTTCAGGATGGAAATTAACTGTGTAAACAGTTTCAAAAATGGTACAGAGGAACATTTCAGTGGCTTTCAACATTTGTCCAGTATTTGCACAAACAGCTTTAAAAAAACCAAAATAACTCAGAGTTGTGTTTTTAACTATATGAAATGTATTTGTAAGCGTTTTGATTTGCTAGGTGCTACCAGTAGGTTCATGCAACAGTCTGTTTAGGCCAGCAGAATTTTTGTCTGGAACCTAAAGCAGCAATAACAGTATTTGAGGAAAAAGTAGCCATTAAAGAAAAAAAAAAAAAAGAAAAAAACCCAAACAAAAAAAAAAACCCAAACAAACAACAAACCAAAATTCAGTCCATGGCACTAATGAAATCTCTGGACCTACTGACTCCAAAGTGTTAGTTGTAATTATATATTGACTATAATGGAACCTTATACCAGTTAAACAATTGTCTATTGACAAACCTTTGTTTGTAAAACATGGGTGCAACTCACTGTGTAGCCCATGGAAAGTTAATTTGAATTTACCTATTGCATAATTTAAGTTTGGGGATAGGTAAGGGGTGTTTTGAGTTTCTTTTTTTGAGCTTCTTTTGAGACTTTTTGGTTTGTTCGCTTCCATCTTTAACACCTTGCAGCCTATACTGATTTACAACCAGTGTTTTGATTTACAACCTATACTGATTTACAAGCAAGATTTTGTTCACTTTTTGTCCTATTTCATATACTTAAGAGATTGGAATGCATATCTAGAATTATTTTAATGATCTCGGTTGGATTTTGCTGACTAGAACTACTGGATAATTTTTAAGAAAATACATATAGTACTCTCTAAACATTTAGATACAAGAAGAATAAATTCTAAAATCTCCCTCATACAGGATGTTACCAAGTTGACGCCTCTTTCACCAGAAGTCATCAGCAGACAAGCAACAATTAATATAGGTAAAAACAAACTTCTAAAAAAGAGGGGTGCCTTAATGTGACTAGTGCTCATGCAATAGCATGTGGTACCTATGTGAGAACATTTTTAAGAAATTGTTACTGAAACAGACAGTGATATACTGGTTTCATTACAAATTTTAGCAAGGTGCAGGAAGAGTCTTGTCATACCCTTTTAACTTGAAAAGCACTGATTTTACTTGAAGAATACTATTGAATGAAGTGGGGAATAGTTGCTAAAGCAAAGTTTATTTTATCTTAAAATTAAGCATTGAAGTTAATTTCATGAAAATACAAAGTTCTGTCCATTGGGATCTCAGTTGAGAATCTTGTTTGTTTTAGCGAAAATGATCATAAAATCCATACACGCTTCTGATGGGAGCTCTGGACTTAATGGCTATGGAGAGTTTGGGGTAATTGTGTTGATCATAATGGAACACTGCACAAAATAAAAAAATAGTTTATTAACAAACATTTGTTTTTAAAACACAGGTACAATTGGCCATGTAGCCCATGGAAAGTCGACAGTAGTCAAAGCTATATCTGGAGTTCATACTGTCAGATTTAAAAATGAACTGGAAAGAAATATCACAATCAAGCTGGGTTATGCTAATGCAAAGGTGAGTCATTACTATAAATTTAGCAAATATGTTGCTAATAAATTTCAGGATGAATGTAAGCTTATAAGTAACTAACCCTTGATGAATTAAACTTTTTCTCAATTTTTAAAAATTACTTACAGATTTACAAGCTGGATGACCCAAGCTGTTCCCGGCCAGAGTGTTACCGATCCTGTGGAAGTAGTACCCCAGATGAATTCCCTACAGATATTCCTGGCACCAAAGGGAACTTTAAACTAGTCAGGTAACTGCTGTAAAATGAATAGAATAAATTGTGTTTACTTCCTTTTACGTAACTGAAAATAGTCAGGATTGAGCTGCAAGCTGAATGTATTGTTATGGCAGACTACGTGTTCTTAGGTGCTGGGCACCCCTCATCTAAGGTATCATCTAAACTGCTTTGTTTTTATTAGTTGTGACGCACAGTCCACGTAGAGCACAACTGTGTCTTCTGTCCTCAGGTATTTGCCGGGCTCTGAAGTGGATTTTTTTTTTTTCTGCTATTAATATAAGTATATTTTAAAGCCACTAGAATGAGAACTAATGTGGGTCTCACAAATGCATCTTTAAAATTCCTTTCTGGAAGGTGACCTTTGTTAAACTTTTTCTTCCTAGAAGCAGAAAAGTTTTCAAAGTTCTTAAACTTGAATATATGAAAGCCTGATGCTTAATGTGAGATCAGGCCTGTAACTGGAGGCCAGGTGTTCTTTATTTACTTCATTTCCAGTAAAGCATAGCATGGTTATTATGCAAGCATAGTAACCACAACAGTTGTTACTTGGGTCTTTACAGTGATTGCTCAAGTGAAGGTAGTCAAAAAGACTGCTGTATGACCAGATTCCTAGTTCATGCTTATGTAAAAAATACACATAGTGCTGTAATCACGTATTTCCTTCCTTTCCTCCGATTCCCATTAGAGCACTTGTTCTAACAGTAACTTCTGTTGGAGTGTGACAGTCATGGAGCCATTGTTAAACTATTGGTTAAAGGCTTTGGATTCTTTATCTTACTATTTATTTGCTTACATGAGATTTCTAACATTGTTAGCGAAGCAGCAATTCAGTCCCTTGCTTTTTGGTGGCATGCTACCAGGAAACAAGGATTCTTCACTGAATAGGTTCAGGCAAGAATGTAGTGACTATTATGATCTGCACAATAAAATCGTAAGGGTGGAACTAAGAGCTGTTGTCTCTGTAGATAAATCTTTGAAGTGAAGTGCAATTATAACTGTGTAATTAAAGACGCATAATTTTCTAATATCGGAGAATGTGAGACATCTTTTAAAAGATATAAGATAAATCCTGTTTTGTATGGTGTGGGGTTTTTTTGTTTGTTTGTTGAGGTTTTACAAGTAAATCTGTGAAATACTAAAGCAGTATCTAATACGGGTATGTGATATTGAATCTTAAAACTCAGAAAAACTATTCAGTAGCCATTCAGTATTCTTTGTGTTCTTTTAGAACTTTTTTTGAAAATACTTTTAAGGTATTACTTCTCAGCGTCTGTCTTGAAATGTTTGTTTCTCTGTTTTAAGGATACTTCTAACTTTCGTGTCTGCCTAACTACTCAAATCAGTCAGATAAATTGTTGATAATTGGCTTTTGGACTTCTTTTTAACCTTCTTCTACAACAGGCATGTCTCTTTTGTGGATTGTCCTGGGCATGATATTTTGATGGCTACTATGTTGAACGGTGCAGCAGTAATGGATGCAGCTTTACTGTTGATAGGTAATGATTGCTACACAAAAGGAGAGCTCTATCTTTTAATATCATGAAGCAACTTTGTATGGTTTTTAAAATTTATTGGGGCAGGGTGATTATGCCAAGTGAATGCTTTTGAGATGTGTTAAAGAAAATAAAGTGATGCTACAATGAAAATGTACCCTAACAAGCTGTTAAAAAAAAAATCACTATATATACTTATTAGTCTGGTAGCTGTCCCAATTGATTGAAGATTAATTAGGTAAGATGAAACCTTGTAGTGGTATAGTACTTACTCTAAAATTTATATAATTTTATGGAAGTAGATTAGCTACAGGTACATTTTGAGTTTCTGTTTCTGTGAAGCTTCAGTTTGCTTTAAATACGTAGCCTTTGCAATATAAGAGAGTCCACAAACTTCAGTGCGAACAGTAAACCCAGACGAATATAAGCAAAATCAAGGTACAGGAGATTTATCTTGATTTAGACAATCTGATGTCTGAAAACCTAAAGGATGGAATAAATCAAGTAGACCCAAGTTAGCTGTCAGTGTCTTTGGAAATTTTAGATCTGTGTTTCTACTGGGAGCAAGTAGAATGGGGGAACCACTCTGGCAACCTCTCATCTGTCATATATTGTGTGGATGCTACAGCCAGCCATTCTGGGGAAGCATAGGTGCTTATTAACTTGGATGCTTCACCTGTAGCTTATTGAGAGGTGACTTTTTTTTTTCATTTTTATAAAGATACAATGGAAAGTAGATGTCCTAACTGTAGGAGTTTTGTCTGCCTTTATAGTTTCTATATTGCAGTCACTTTTTTCTTCTTTCAGCTGGTAATGAGTCATGCCCTCAACCCCAGACCTCAGAACATCTAGCTGCTATAGAAATCATGAAACTGAAACACATTTTGATTCTACAGAATAAGATTGATTTAGTGAAGGAGAGCCAGGCTAAAGAACAGTATGAACAGATTCTTGCATTTGTACAAGGTAAGTTTTCAACAGCAGAAATACAGTTAGTGGTGGAAATTCTTCAGTGCTGGGACATGGACATAGTGGTTTTCTGTACGTTTATAGAAAAGCTCCTCTTACTTAGATGATGCCAGTGTACATAGTCCATTAATCTCAAAAACAGACCTTTGGAGTTGTGCTTCTTAGCTGTTTCAAACTGCTTATGTACAATAGTGTTATGGCTGTTGGTCAGAGCTCTTGGTGTAAAACTAATAGCAATAGCTCTTGTCTGCTAGCTTTCACTGAATTTGTGGTTTCTTCTTGCTATTGTCTCTTCTTGGATTGTTTCTTTGCTAGAGATTGTACTGTAGTTTTAGTGCAGTGCAGTACTTGTTAGGGGCACCTTGTAGGTATAAGTGCCTTAGTTACTTTTATCTAATCACAAAATATTGATCTCTCATCTCTCTCAGTCTGGTTCAGAAAGGATTATCCTACTCTATCCGTGAAGTTCTGCTCAGCTTTAGTCTAGTGCTTTGAGCTTCATCTTTCCCAGGAGCTTCCACTGTTTTCCCTACTTATCTGCTTTAGCTGGGGTATATGAAAAGCTGCAGAGGTAGATTGTCACCATCAAAAGTAGCAACGGGTCTCTTTTTTTTTTTTTTTTTTTCAGTTCAGAATTGTTGCCTCACAGAAGCTGTTAGTAATGGCTATGTCAGAGTGGCTTGATGCGTAAATTTGGAATTGTTTGCAAAAACTGGAGTTATTGCAAGAAACATAGATGTAATTAAAACTAATAATATTTAAAAAGCCTTGATATCTATGTAAATCCTTCCATAAAATTAGGATTTTTCCAACATATATATTTGTATTGCAAAACTACAAAAACATAGATCATAAAATTGATAGGAATTTTAGTTCGTCACAATGAAATCTGACCGTAAAATTAATACTGATGTATCAAATACTGAGATGGAAATTATCTTAAGAATATTCTGATCACAATGTAAGAAGTGAATTCTCCCTTAGAGCAGAAGATTATCTTGCACAGTGTTCAGAGAGCAACTGTAAAGCTCCTCAGTACACAATTATCCAAACACAACACAACTGCCTTGAAAAGCAGGTCTGGCTGGTTTGAGCTAAAATGTTGAAGGGAAGGATAAATGCTCTGGTACTCACTGCTTTGGGAAATACATATAAAATGTGCCTTGAAATTCATTAGTATTTTTAACAATGACAGAACACTTGCTCATGTTGCTGTAAATACTATATTAAGGCTTGATGTTGAACCTGATTTTGTTTTAGGTACAGTTGCAGAAGGAGCTCCAATAATTCCAATCTCAGCACAGCTGAAATACAACATTGAGGTAGTTTGTGAGTATATAGTGAAGAAAATCCCAGTCCCTTTGCGAGACTTCACATCTGAACCAAGGCTTATTGGTATGTAAATGCTTAGGTCTGGCCTTTCATGGCTAACCGTTTCCTGTATGTGCCTACACTTGAAATAGCATGTTGCTAAATTCTCTAAAGAGGTAGATTTAAAAGGAGCATTTAGTGTGCTCTTCTTTTAAAACTTGCATGTTTTCTGAGGGCTGTCTTGTTTCTTCATAGCTAATTCCTACAGTTAAATCTATTTGAGGTAATTGCTGGGTTTTTTGTATATTCTATGTGTATGACAGCACTAAAATGCAATAAAGATTAAAAACTTACCCATGTCTTAAAACATTCCTGTAGTTTCTATGAATTTAAATTTGATTTAACAAAGTACTGACAAACTGTTGAATTTGAAAATTAAATTATTTCCATGAAAATCTGACAGGTAGCCTGGTTAGATTTTCTGTGTTAAGAGTCCTGTCTCCTGGAAGTCTCAGGATTTGTCCAGAATATTTTGAAATTCAGTTCCACTACAATGAATCCATTTGTTTGCTTTCCCCCCCAAAAAAAACCCCATGGAAGACCTACAAAACATATGTTCAGAAGGCATAAAAATTGACTGCATTAAAACAAGGGTACAATATCCATAGTTGGCATTGTGAATATTGAAGGGGCTTTTTTAATATAGTTGATCATTGCATTGTGTTTCAGGTACTGATATTTAACTTAATTTTTGCTATCCAGAAACCATTTAAAAGGCCATTTATGTATATGAGCAGTTTAAATGGTTTTGAGAACAAAATCAACTATATACTTAAAAATTCAGAATAAAATACTCATCATAATTAAGAGATAACACTAAAATATGTTTTATAATATTTAGAAATATGTGTATACCTTATTAAGAATAGGGAAGCAAAGTTGCTAAAGAAAAGCACTAATTCTTTTAAAAACTGATCTTAAATATAAACGTGGTTATGGTCTATTCTTTTCAGTAATTAGATCTTTTGATGTCAACAAGCCTGGCTGTGAAGTTGATGACCTTAAGGGGGGTGTAGCTGGTGGCAGTATTCTAAAGGGTGTTTTGAAGGTAACCTTTTCTCTCTCTTGTCTGTATATTTGTAATGATAGTAATGAGTAGAATTTTTCCATGCTTAGTACAAAATTAATGTTGATAATTGAATGGTTTTTAAACTAGAAAACAGTCAGATAGCACCCATCCATTCTGTCTGTGCCTCAATTTTATTTTCCTGTTTTAAAATATCAGAACAAGAAACACTGATTTTTATTTTTTATATGTATTTTTGTTACCATAGTCTTAACTTTTGCTAATAATTATACTGATTTCATTGCTTACAAAAATTGAGGGAGCTATTTTTATTTTTTTTCAGTCTTATCACTTTTGCTTGCTGAATTACTGGGGGGAAAGAGGGGACCAAAAGAACTTTAAAGGTACCCCTGAAGTGTGTGTGGGTTCCCACAGGTCCCACTTCCCCATTTAAGTATTTTGTGTATTTTGATTTTTTTTATTTTCCTTGTGGGATGCTGTCAATAGGTGGAAACTTTAAAAGTTGCTCTGTTAGGCTGGAAACCAAACTACATCTTTGAACATTTATACAATTTGTATTTTCTTTGTCTTGCAGTTTATTGATGCTGATCAGTTACACCAATTGAATTAACTCTTTTTTTCTCAGTGCTGTAACATTTCTAAATCAAATGTCATTTTAAAAAATTAAAATTTAAATACTGGAATTAAAGCTGGTAAATATCCTTTGCTAAAGCAGTTTTGTAAATTGTATTGAAGAGAAAATCAGTTGTTACGTTGGCTGTAAGACACAGAGCTTTCAGCATTGTTCAATTTGCAGTAAAAAGTGCAACAGAAGTCCTAGAAATTCTACAGTAGCCCAGAACCACGGACTTGTATAAATAGTAGATCTTGGGATAAATAGGTCTTATCTGTGACTAGTAGTTAGCTTTATGTTCCTGTGAAACAACCAGTTAATCACTTTTTCACTTTTGTAATTAGGTGGGTCAGGAAATTGAGGTGCGGCCTGGCATTGTGTCCAAGGACAGTGAAGGAAAACTCATGTGCAAGCCGATCTTTTCCAAAATTGTGTCCCTCTTTGCCGAACACAATGATCTGCAATATGCTGCTCCAGGAGGTCTTATAGGTAAGAATATTCTCTAATGAAAAGATTTATTTCTTCATGCTTATTGAAAACACTTGGTTTCATTCAACAATTAATCTCAGTGTAGTAAACTAAAAGGCTATGAGCAATTTCAGATAATTCACGTATGTAAAGAGAGACAGCATGGGTGTGAAAAGTAGACATTTAATAAATAAATAATTTTCTTGACTGTCACTGGCCAACGCAGATCAAAGTGCGTTGTTAATTGTAGTGGCTTTAACAGTAGAATATTTCTTCATCTGTTTAGACAGAGCTTACAGTCTTGCTGACATTCTGAAAGTGCTGTCCAGGTAATAGGGAATTCCTACTACATTCTCAGTTTGTTGTTTTTAGATCTCCTTCAAATATTTTAATACATATATGTGACAGCTACCTTCCAGTTACTCCTTGTGCCTTTCCTTGTGTTGTAGGTGTTGGAACTAAGATTGATCCAACTTTGTGTCGGGCTGACCGAATGGTGGGCCAAGTTCTTGGTGCAGTTGGAGCACTGCCAGAAATATTTACAGAGCTAGAAATTTCCTATTTCTTGCTGAGACGACTATTAGGTGTGCGCACTGAAGGAGACAAGAAAGCTGCAAAGGTCTGTACTCCTTTTTCAGTCTTTGCTGATTTCTCTTCTTGTGCTAAGTTTTATTAGTATATGCATTCTTTGATCTTACCTAGTAGTTTTGTCTTCCTGTTCATATACGCTTGTCACTGAACTTACGTGTTTTTTAAATATTGTAGAAGAATGCTTTTCAGAGGAGAAGGCATTCATATCAGAGTCGTGTAAAGTAGCATTAAGTATTTATGTGTCCTGGAGTTAGGTATTCTTCTAAACATACTCAATAGTTGTTTTCCTTTGCCGTTGGCCTATTAATTTGTGCAATAATTAGTTTTATACACGTACTGATCTACTTACTACTTACCTGGTTTTTGTAGATTCTCTCTCTGAAAAACATTTTAAAGTTAAGTATTTTTGAAACACTCTAGTTGAAAAGAAACTGAATTTGATGCACAGCACAGTCTCATGTTCCGTGGTCCTTTTTACACAAACTAAAAGGTTGTAGTTTTCCCCGTTAGCATTAAAATCTATAAACTGCTTCATGCAACAGTAAGTTCAGTGCTTCAGTGCTCTCTTTATCCTGTGAAATGAATTATTTTTTGAGAAATCATTTTGATGTATCTAGGCCTAAGGGAGATGAGAATATCCAGATTATTGTTATGGTATAACTTTCCAGTTTATAGCAATATCTGAGACTGGTTTTGCTTTTCATACAGTATGTGCAGTCTTCAGTATCTTTCATAGAAAACGCAGAGAAATCCCAAGAAAGTATATCATACCAAGAACCTGCAGTACTACAGGGACAACATATTTACATATTTGTCCTTTCACCTATAAACTATCCACTGACACTGTTGTGCATGGTTTGTGTGATATTTATAGTTTTTGCATTTCTCAGCTATATCTTTTTGTGGCAGCTAGGTAGTAGACAATACTCAATATTGTCTGTGGTATATTTTTTAAGTACTAAAGCTTATGTTTCAGAGTTTTATATGTCTGTCTTCAGGTGCAAAAATTATCGAAGAATGAAGTTTTAATGGTAAACATAGGATCCTTATCTACTGGAGGGAGAGTCAGTGCAGTAAAGGCTGATTTGGGGAAGATCGTGCTAACTAACCCAGTGTGCACAGAAGTGGGAGAAAAAATTGCCCTGAGTCGAAGAGTTGAGAAACACTGGCGGTAAGTTAGTGCTAAATTGGTAGAGTGCCTTGTTGTTATATTGCTAACAAAAAAATACATGGATCTGATTTTGCTCTAGAATAGGTAATTGTATGTCTGTTTTTAAAATTCCTCTGGATTCTCCTAAAACATTGACACCATTATTGTGGGATGTTTTGTTTTATTTAATTTCTAGCCTCTTAAAAGCAGCATTATAGTGGGTAGATGTCGATTACTTAAAAGACAAGGAAACATGTGAGGTTCATGGTTTGTTGCCAGAACAGCCATGCTTTAGTTGAGCTAAAAGTAGACTATCTTGGCAGCACAGTTTGAAAATTCTAGTAATGCTGAGCCAAAGCTTGTCTTATACACACCTAAGTTAGTGATGTTCAACCTGTGGAGCTGTATGCGACTTCTAGCACAACCTTGAAGTAATAGCTGGGGAATGGAGGAGGGACACTCTAAGGTTCAAGTATTTTATGTACTATGAGCAGAGAGGGGGGGAAAAAAAAGTATCAACTGGATTAACCCATTCGAATTAGAACTATAAAATGGCCAACTGCACAGAAGCATCTGGAGGCTGAAAATGATGAGCAGAATTTGATGATGATCCTCTTTAAGCTTGATGCCATACTTCTCTTTAGATGATTATGCATACCGTACCTATTTACGCATTCCATAAGACTACATGAGTATCATAAGGGTATTTAGATTCATTGACCCTGCACAGCTCCTGTAGTATGAGGAGAAAGTGTAAGGGAACGTAGCCATTCATACAAGAAGTCCCTACTGCATGGAAAAAAAAACAAGCTGTAAATATCTATGGATGTGTGTTTCTTTTTCAGGTCAACAGGAAAGTGTAGATGAGAATTCAGTGCTTGCTGTCTCGGAGCTAGCTGACAAATTAGGAAAGAGATTATTCCCTGAAAAAAAACCCCAAGGAAAATATAACATCTCTTGAACAGGAGGGAGGGAAATGAGAGAGAGAGAGAGGAAGAAAAAAAAAAGACGATGACTAGGACCCAAGTTAAGGCAGAGAAAGCAAAAGGAAGAGGAGAAACTATTTATATTGGAAATGACACTTTTTGAGCTATAGACTGACAGCCTGTGTAAATTTTAATCTGAGTTTTGTTATTTCTCTAGATTACTTCCCACTTGAAAAACATGACCAAATTTTGTCAAAAAGCCCACTTCTTTCTGGTTTATGGGGTGGACAAGTAGTGGCAGCCTGCTGTAAAGATCCTGTTATTAAAAAATTACCTTCTGTGCTGTATCAAAAGGACAAAGGGATAACATAAAGAAACTGAAAGTTGGGAAAAGAGGCAAACTGGGAAGAGCAGTATAATAAAATCCAACTGGAGTAAAGATAACATACGGTTGGTACTGTGAAAAGGAACTGGTAGCCTGAGGCAATGGAGTACTGAAAAGATGGAAGAAAGTGAGAAAACAAGAGATGAACAGGAGGTATGAAGTAGCAAGTAAATATATAGAAGCATAGACGTTAAACAGCAAATGGCCAAGCAAACAGGATACACTAGTGATTCCAAAGAACAGTGAATTCAAAGGTGGATTAATTAAAGCCTATGGATATGATCCCAAAAAGTGGGAAGTGCTGGGCTAATATACTTCAGTTCCTTTTCTGGTGTCCAGAGGCAGGCTCTGCTGCTTAGCAGAGTAAATTGAGATATACATGTGTTCCTGAGTATCTCCCTGCCAGAAATTGGAAGCTTTTTAAAGGCAGTTGTACGAATAACATGGACTGTCTGCTCATTGTGGAAATGGACATAATGTTATCTTCTTTTTAAAAGTGTATTTTTCTGAGGCAACAGTGACCTATAAAAGGGTCCTTAATGTTATTGAATATAAATAGTAGAACTTACCTGAGAGTTGAGTTACCTTTATACATTACATGTTCATTGAGAGTTACAGCTCTGTTTATAATCTTACTGTCATCTTGTCTGAATTTTCACATTTTCATTTCTATTTGAAAGTAATGCAGCACTGCAAGCGTAGGTGAAAGAGATCAAGCTGAGAATAGATTTACAGCCCACCAGCACAACATAAGTTACAACACTTTCAGATTTTTAGTTTCCTGTTCAAAGGTACATCCTTAGCTGATTACAAACATAGAAATGTTCTCTGTCCCTCATCCTTTTTTACCATTTCCACTAACCAATCAGTCTTAGATCTTGTAGGATATTTTAGGTGGCAGAGAGGTGGAGAAAATTCAAAATGTGAGAACTGAAGGCATAGGAATGACAGAAGGATGTTGATTTATCCTCAATATTTCTGACTACTATTAAAAGTAATATAAACTGGTTTTCTTTTTGCAGTTTAATTGGTTGGGGTCAAATCAGAAGAGGAGTGACAATCAAGCCAACTGTTGACGATGACTGAAGAACAAAAGAGAGTGCTTCATTTTTAAAGATGAAGTGCCTATTTCTATTTTGGAGGGGGTATATTTTCACAGTGAAAGTGGAAGCTGTGCAAACATTATCTTTGAGTTGTATGGCTGTCCTTGTACATTTGATTGAATTTTACCCTCTTACTAAAATACTAGTCACTATCACCATTAAAAGTGTAAAAGAATTGGCGTAGAAGTGGGTTTAATTATCCACATTTTAGTAGAAATTAATTGTACATGTCCCATGGCATGTCTAATTTATGTTATTTTGTGTTTCAGACATATCTGTTTAATATCAGTCAAGCCAGCCCCAGTGTAACACACAAACCATAAATCTGGTATTGAAATAAAATATTGCTTATTTTCATTAATTAATACATTTTTTTTTTCTGAGTAACAAAAGACTGTGTTGATTGTTCAACCAGTACAAGAATTAAAAACAAAAAAACCAAACTCTCCTTGGAGACTAGTACCCTTTGTGCACAACATCTCGTTTTGTTTAGACAGCTGTTCACAGCAAGAACTTTCTTCCTTAGTTTTTATGGTTCTGAGGTTAGGGTTCTAGCTGGATTACACTTTGTTAATTAGGATGGCAATGTTCATAGAATCATAGAATCATAGAATGGTTTGGGTTGGAAGGGACCTTAAAGATCATCTAGTTCCAACCCCCCTGCCATGGGCAGGGACACCCTCCACTAGACCACATTGCCCAATGCCCCATCCAACCTGGTCTTAAACACCTCCAGAGATGGGGCATCCACAACCTCTCTGGGCAACCTGTTCCAGTGCCTCACCACTCTTAACAGTAAAGAATTTCTTTCTAACTTCTAATCTAAATGTTGACTGACTTAAATTTGTCAGTTTTATTGTTATAAGGAGTTTTGGTTAAACCCCCAGAGAAAAACTACAAGTAAACTGGATCTGAACTGGCAGTACTGGTTTTTACCTTATTTTAGAATGGATTTACAAAAAGAATGTGATTAATTTGAAACCTCGGTGTTTTTCATCGTGGAATTCTGTGTGAGTGACCTGAGGGCTCTTTATACAGTAAGAGTAAATGACTTATTTCAAAGGTATACTGAGCAAATACTAGCTATGATCTTGAACTGTAAAATACCTGGGAAAGGCTGCAGAAGGAAATGATCAGGGTGTGGCGGTGGTGTGGAATTCAGAATGAGGAAAAAGGTGTAAAACCATTTTTGCTTAGCTAGCCTGAATCACACTCCTCAGAGGGAAAACAGAATGTAATAAACTTGCTGTAGGGTGCTAATACTTTCATCCATTTAGGTTTAACTTCTTCGTTTGGACTAATGTACATAGTTCTAGGTATTTTATATACTAGAGTACTTAGCAAGTCCTGCTACTTTCCATATTTTCATACAAAGTACTGTGTTCATTTTCAAAGCCTGTTTTCAGTCATGTTTAATATCTTCAAGGGCATTTTGAAGGTAAGTACCGTTTCACTCATGAAAATGGACTTCGATGAAGCAATTGAATTTTGTTCCCAATTTTTGCATTGTATTTTGTTGCCTTATTCCATCTACATTCCTGTACTCAGTTTCTCCATTTGTAAAGTACTTCTACCTCGCATGGCATTGACAGTAAACACACTAATTTTTGTATAGTGCTTCTCCTTTTTAAAAGAGTTAGCTATAGTTCTTCCTGATTCTCCTAGTACTTGACCGGTATACAGTCTTAAATGTGTCTGTTTCAAAGACTGCATCTTCCATGCTTTGAAAGCTCATTTCTGTAACTGAATTCCAGGAACTTGGATAAACTTCTGTCTTACCCAGTTTGGGAGCATGAGGGTGAGCGCAGAAGAGAAAGGAAGCTACCACAGAGTGCCAGGATGACACCACCACCAGGGTGAAATCCAATCAAAAGGGTTCTTTGTAAATGCACTGAATGATGATACAGACATGCTGAAATGCTTCTGAGAAATTTGTTAAGCACCTGTAGGCATTTTTAGGCATCCAGATATCTTGGAGATTAGGCCTTAATCTCTTGATCTACAGTTTAAAAAATAAAAAGTGCCATGATGTTTCCAAAACACTTCATGTACTCCTTCACTTGGGTAGGTAATAAATGCAAAGTACTAGTATTGTCCTAGTGCTAGGATTAGTAGCCAGCCTTATGTCCTGCCAGCTAAATAGCCCTAGGTCATTACTTAATCTAAAACATGATTAGATACTGCTGTAGTTTGATCTCAGATTTATTAGGTAGGTATGTATTACCAGTAACGTCAAGAAGTGCTTTATGAAAGGGCTTTGTTCCCTCTGAAATGTTAAGTAATACTTTATTTTTCTGACCGTGTGTGGAGAAACTGGTGAGAACTAAAGAGAGAACAGAGGCAATGAAGTGCCAGGGTGGTGAATTTTGCTTCTGGCCCGTTCTTGCATCAGCCTGCTTTCACAGTGGCTCTTCCAGGCTGGGCTACGGGTTTTCAGCAGCTGCAGCCCTCTCTCAAGGCAGTTTCTTATATTCTGAACTGGTCTCCTCTTCTGATGGTGGACTTGGGTTTGTTATCCGTGCATGTATGCTGTGTCATGCAGAAGAGAGTTGCTGAAGAGTGGGATGGTTGTTAGAGAATCACATGTCTGACTCAAAGTCTGTTCCTGATCCTTCCCAAGAGAAGCAGGGAGGTTAGGAGCATGTATTGGTAGTCTGAGGTGTGAGCCATGATTTACATATGACATAAACAGTGTGCTGTGTATCCTATCACACCAGGGGTGGGGGACAGGTAAAGCACATAGTTCATTTTTGCCACCAAAATGTTACATATCCTCTAACTGGAAAGCTTTGACTCTGCTGGCATGAGTAAAGAATCATAGGAACATTTTGAGACTTCGATGAGTGCATGAAGCACATGACCCTGCAGCATCAGAGCACCACGTATGGACAACGTAAGCATAATGTATTGTCTGCGCATGTGTCTGTGTTCCCCCTCTCTGCATTCACTGAACTGTGATGCTGAGGTTTAGATGAATGATGGGAGAGAGAGAGATACCATGTAAACCTAAGGAAGTTGAAAATTACTTCGATTTTCTCGGCCAGAGTGAAAATGGTAACAAATTACTTGCAAGCGCTCTCACTTTACCAAGAATATGTTTCAGAGTGATGATTTTCTTTTATTTTTTTTACCCTTCATAGGTCAGATTTAGCTACCTGAACATCAGTGTGCAGTTGCATTTCAAATGGGATGGCTAGCCAGGGCACAAGTGTGGAATGGGCAGCTCTCGCACTCACCACGTGCTGGAGCGGTACCTGGATACAGTACGGCATCTGGGATGGCGCCAGTACCTACCCTTAGGTAACTGACTCTCTGCCAGTAATCTCTCAGAATTTGGTAACTGGTTTTAGGAGGGTGCTGGCATAGTGGTACCTCCTCGCTCTGGGAGGAAAGTATATGACCTCAATAAATATTTTGCAAAAGATTTCTGGTGTCTAAGAAACCTACCAGACCCAGTGTCTGTTAACTCAACTACAACCTGTTTTGTTTTTATCAACCTGTGATTGGTTCTGTATTAAAACTAATCAGAGGCACTGGCTGGCTGTCATACCAAGGTTTCGTAATGCTTTTTGGCTGGTTAGCTCAAACTAAACAAGCTACTTCAGAAAGAGTTCTCAATTATGTTTATCCATATCACAAATACTGTACTGCCCTGCAAACCACTCACAGTTAAAATTCTTAAACTAGGTTACCTAGTTTAAGAAATTAGATTTTAAGAAAGCAAAGGTGGACAAAACTTAAAGTAGTCCTTCACCTTAGTTTTTTGTAAATGTCGAAGGGGGTGACTGCTGTTCCACCTGATTTTATGCATGGACATGAGGTTATTAATAAAAGTGGATACTAGTATCCTATGTTTCTGATGGAACTGAAGTCAAGTTTAGAACTGAAGAGAAACTCTGGGAGGAAGGAGAGGTTGCTCTCCAAGGGCTGCCTGCATCCTCCCTGACCTAGAGTAGCTCTCCAGCGCCATGCTCTATACCTGGAGCCTGTGTGGCTAGAGATTGTCCAAAAGCAGGTTTTCCACTGAAGATAGTCCTCTGGGTTTCTTTTTTGAAATATTTCTGCTTCCCATCCAGATGAGCGTGAAAACCTTGTTAATGGACCAAAACATTTTTTAAAAGAGCAGAAACATGATATTCCAGACAGCAAGGGTCACATCTCTCCTTCGCAGTGAGGACTCACACCTCTCTTCCACATCCGCATATAGTGCTGAAGTCCTTGTTGCTCCGGGTACTGTGCTGGATTTTAATCCTCTGCACGTACGCTCTTCGTGGCACAGGACCTGCAAGAACTGTCAGGATGCTACAGGGATTTGGAGGACCGGTGTTCAGTACTGTGATTCTAATCTGGTGGAAATGCAACTTACTCCAAAGTGGAATGAACACCCACAGGAGAGCTTGCTCAGTTTATTCCTCTTTCTTTTCTCCCTTCCCTTTCTCCCACCAGTTCTCTATGTGAAAATGAAAGGTGAAAGTGATGCTGTTACTGCCCACGTCTGTTTGTGCAGGAGGTCTCCTTGTCTTATAGGCTAGCATCAAGTTACTAACAATGACAAAAGATGTAGAACTGTCTTCCCAAGGCCGTGTTCAAAGTTCTCTTACATTCAGATCTTGCTTCAGAAGATCTACTATCACCCACTACCTTAAATTTGCCGTAAAGTAAAATGTAGGAAAAATGCATTTACTGGAATCTTTAAAATGAAAGGTGGCCACCTTAATAACTTCTGTAGAAGCATGAACCTGCTAAAATAGGGAAATGTCAGCTTAATGACAACTGTGGTCATATAGCTGCTTTAGAGGAGCAGACGTCTGGGTTGCCGTTGAAGCTTGGACCTGTCCTGCTTCTGGATGCTTGTTCTACATACCTGTTGTATCGGCTCCAGTGCTTGTACAGATGCACAGTGAATCAGATGACGGAATGGGTTTAAAAAAACTTTTTTAAGAAATGAAAGGAGAGAAGCAGATGAAAGTCTTTTCTGTTGGGAGCTTGGATTTAAAATGAAGTTTCTATTATAAGGTTTCAGGTGACAGGGAATGTGGGAAATTCTATTTTGCTTTCTCCAGACAATAACCATGTTTCCTCAGATACCTAATGCACCTTAAGGCTTTGTATGTATCACCGCACTCTAGCTCCATTAAACTAATAATACATCCCAGCCTATGTGCATATATCAGTGCCATAGATCTATTAATTCACACTGATAACGCAGTTCGAGCTGCGATACTGTAATATTGTAATTCCAGGCAGTCAAAATGCAAGTCAACGATGGACAAAATAAACCCAAAACATCTCTGTGTTTCCCCAAATTCTGGCAGTCTCCCCTGCTTCATTATTTTTAGGAATTACTCTGGTGAGCTAATTAAAAAAAGAAGGCACCTTTACCTGAGAGTATGTATGGAGTATCTGCATTCTGGTTGGTTGTATAACGAGGAGGATTATATGAAGAGAACATCTCCCAGAGTTGTGGTGTTGTTGACACCCTAGGTTGGCTTTCAAAGCCCTGGTTTCACGAAAATGTGGGGAGAAAGTCATTATCTTCATTTCATATTGAAGTTTTCTCAAAGGCATTAGTACATATATTTACATTACTTACACTATTGCATAGAAATACCACTACCTCACTAGAAAAAGATCTGTGAATGGCTGTGCAGAAACTAAAGAGAATAATGGTGTGATGCAGAAAAGAGAGAAAGCTAAGAGCTTGTATTTGTGCATGATGCTTATTGAGGTTCATTCTTTGAAGAAACAGCCATAGAACACTGAGAGAGATATAAAGTCTTAAAAGGATGGGTAGGCTTAGACTCAACAAAAATGTAGGATGATGTTTTATTTGTTGTACTGTATACCTTAAGAAGAGAGTTTAGGAAAACTTGTAGTGCTTCTTTAACCACCTTGGCTCTAACATGCAAGATTAATTCCTAAAAGTAAAAGTTTAAGCTCTACATAATCACCAACCCCCTGTGGTTATATAGTGATGTATAAAGTTTGTTGCTGTAGAGGTTAAATACACCTAACGGTGGAGCAGGTTGCTATTCGGGTGAGCGGGTGGTTTCATAGTTTGTTTTTCCAAGAAGAGTGCTCTCCCAGCGTCTTACGGGGAACTCCTTTAAACTACCCAAAATAAATTGCAGCGGAGGGAAAAAACCAAGGGTGGTTAGTGGATCTGCTGGTTCCACGGTCGTTCCATTAGCCTCTGTCTCACCTTGTTTTCCCGGTTGGGGCACTGAGTGGTTTTGAACAGTCCAAGAGGGAAGGAGGTTTGACCTATCCTATGGTATTTTGTATTGGCTGTAGTTGAATTAAAGCATTGTTAAAGGATACAATACTGACTGAAGACATTGCTGTGCCAGGCTGCATTACTTCAGTATTTAAGAAGGCAGCATGATGTAATACATCATGCTTCTTTAATGCAAATAAGGAGATTATCTTGAGCAATGGTACAAAGTCAAGGTGCTGCGTCAGTAATTATTTCTGAGACTTCAGTATGTTTTTGGGAAACGCCATTTCCAGCCAAATCTGGTTTTATTCTAAAGGGGTGAAGCATCAATTTTCAATTAACATCTTTGCTGATTTTGTTCCAGTATATACAAAAGCCAAAAGCATTTTAAAATTATGTTTTTGTTGCATTAGTTTCATATCACCTTCAAAAGTGCCTTCCAGCTCACTGCTGGAAAAGGAGTTTCTACTGGTTTTCCGTGCTCAGTCACGTTGATGATAGCTTCGGTATTGCCTACGCGTAAGATTTCAACTTCTGCCCTCATCCTGTTCACAGCTGGTTTCCCCCCAGTGCTTCCGCTAGCGCCATGCCCCAGCTATGCGTGCCCCTGCCACTCCGGGTCACTTCTTGCTGCAAGGCCGGGGCTAAACATTCACAAAGCTTTGAGCAGCTGCCCTCTCTTTTATTATAACCACCACCACAAGAAGAATACATTGCCCAAACTGCTGGTTTCCAGAGCCTGTCACCTCCTGACCATACGATGGCGCTTGTGCATGCGTGATTATATCCAGTTGCCTTTTTACTGCAATCCCCAGACTATGGACACACTACTTGTCATTCATCAGTTTTTCCACTGCCATAATAATTTTGGCACAGCTGCCTTAACAGTTGATGTTCACTGACCGTGATGCTAAAATTACAAATATGCCCTGGCTTTGTATTGCTGCTCTTGTTTCTGTAAAGCTACATCTATACATGCACATGTCATTTTCTGTACATCTCCAGTCCATCTTACTAGAATAATTAAAGTGCTTGTTTTACACCCTTCCAGGCTAAATCCAGGTAAAATTAACATTGTGGAGAGTGTTTGGTATGCAGTGAATAATATTTCAGCTGTGGCAGTCAAAAACTGTATTTAAGGGATACAAGTACATAAATAAGTTCTCCTTTCTTACCTCAAAAGGATTAAATAACAAACAAGTCTCCTGACGTGGGCAGTGTGCGACAAAGAAGGAATAGGCAAAAGAGTTTTGGTGCCAAGGAACAGGAATCTTGTCAAAGGAATTACCTCAAACATTTAAATAAATACATATTCTTCAATGTCTTTTCTAAAATACAAGGAACTAGAACATCATACTCAAGCATGGCTGAAAATTGTAAAAATATTTTAGTTGAAATGATGTTAATATATATTTACTTGTGTTGAGGAAGTCTTCATTGAGAAATTTCAGGGTATGCATTTATAAAATACCAACTTTCCAGTTCAAGCAGTTGCTTTCTAAAGCCTAGTATACTTTTTCTAATATTTCAGTACATTTGAAAAAAATTAAGATTTGCAAATTAAGTCTCATGTTCCACAATTCTAAGGATTCAAATGAATTGGGGCACCTTTATTGTGTCTTTGTGGACATTTGTAAAAGGAACCTAAGATACTAGACACGATTCGTTATCTTATTTAGAAGGCCCCTTCCCCTGCCAAACATTACACAATTCTAGGTTTAGTTATTTCAGTGTATTTAGCTTACAATGGAGACCTGAAAAGCATTTCCTCCTGCAAATGTGCCTTAAGGTTCTCTGACTCATTTTTCTTCCTGCTTTTGCTTAATCATCTATTTGACTATGTAATCTATTATGAATCTCAAAATATTTCATTTGCAATGTAGTCCTAACTACTACATACAGAATTAAGTCACGTTTTTTTGCAAGTTTTCATTAAAGAAGCTTTTTTTACCTCGGTGACTAGCGTTGGGCATACGGAAGGAGCGTACTTTTTCTTTTGTACTTTTACCTGGCTACAGCCAAAAGGCTGTTGATAACATAAAGTTTAGCAAAAAAGTATTTTTCTTTCTTTAAATTCTTTCCCATTTATTCCTTTGGCAGTAACTGTATCCAACGTAACCCTTTATAAATCTAACATGGAGGCATACTTTTCACCAAAAAAGGTACGAGAGCATTAATTACTGCCTCCACAGCAATCGCAAGCGTTCACATATTCTCCACGTGGGTTTGGCTTCTTCCCTCTTGCCTAGCTGCCTGATGTATGTGTTAAACACACTGAGCCAGCAAACAGCCCCGCAAACCACGTACGTGTACGCTTTAGGCACGCAAATTGTTCTGTTAATACCAGTGGGGCCATTACGCGCTTAAAGGTAAGCTTGTGCTTTAAGTGTTTTGGTTGGAGACTGTGATCTTAAATGACTTCCATTTTCTTGAAGGTCTAATTCTTCCTTTACGTTACCTACCACTTCGCACTGTTGTTATTCTACCAGTTTGCGTGTTCACGCTGGGAATTTATTTTTACAGTTATAACTTCGCATTTGTCTTCGAAAGGATTTTGAGCTTTACGGGACGGTGTCTGTTTTGACACCTAACGTCACAGAAAAATGGACTCTCCGGTGCAGCCCGGCAGCTTACACAGACTGCTGAAAAGCTGCTGCATGTATTAAGCAGATTGCAAACTCCTATCCATTGAAGCAGACCACGGAGTCCCTATGTCTGGTCAGGGGAGGACAGGGAGAGACGAGGGGCTTCTTCAGAGAACCCTTTACTTTTAGGAGTCTGAATTTAATTTGTGCTTTGCTTCTTACTTTTGCTCCATTCTTAATTTGGGTCCTGTTGGTCCAATACTGTAGGACAGTTTCAAGTCACACAATGTGTTTTTACGTAAAGATTAGAAAAGAGATTGCTCGTATCTGTGCCGGACAAACTCGTTTTTCATTTTTATTTAGGATCTTTCACCAGAGGGTTGCAAAGTAGCCTCGGGGCTCACCCAGAGCACAGTTAATGTAGCTATGGAAGAGTTTTGCTGGAAAGAGAGCAAACAACACTGCTTTGAACCAACAAATCCAACCCTAAAAATCAGTGTTGTCTTTACTGCTATTCTAGCAGCAAATTTTGTTCCTTGCTTTAAAATCTCACTGAGAAGGTTTGTCCCTCAATGTCATGATTGGGTTTGTAATGTCTTGCTGTCTTGTTAAACTATTTATTAGAGAAACAGGGAGGGGCTGGCACAGTCCTGTTTCAAAATACAATTCTGAAGTAGTCACTGAAGCAAATAGCCCTGGGGGCCATTTACAACTTTTTTAGCCAAGAAGAGAAAATAGAAATACCTTTTAACTCTTTGAATCTTGTCTAGCCTTTCTTTTTCAAGATCTATCAGTGCCAACTTCCAGCAATGTATTGGGTTGAATATTTCCTCGTCCTTTCACATTTAGTACATGTACCCACCAACAACTCTGGAGGCAATAACTTTGATTCATGGACGAATAAGGCAAATGAAATGTGAGCTTGCAGAATTAGAGGCTAAATCTTGGATTTTTTTGTTTGTTTACCTTCCCTGCCCCTAAAACAATGAGAGTTTAAACCAAGAGGATGTTACTTGAAATTGTAGAATAAATAATTAACCTCCCTACCCAATTAAAAATTCCTTTAAGCTTGCACAGCACTTAATAAGGAAGCGCTAGAAATAAAATTGCCTGTGAAACCCTAACTTAAACAACTAAGTATTAAGAAGTCTACTGAATATTTGTAAACCAAGATATTTCAAAGATTTTAATGCAGCCAAAGACCTTGTCAGCTCAGGATGCCAGGGACCCCTGCTCAACACAAGGACCACCCTGCCGTTTAAATATCTTTTTTCAGAATTTTATTCTTCCTGTAACCTTTCAATTAATTTTTTTTTTTTTAAACACGGGGGGGAAAAAAATGCATTTTGATCTCAGGCAGCTGAAAAAGCTGTGTCTGGAAACTTCCCAAAAAACTCAGTTTGAGGCCAACACCCCTTATGGAAAATTTCAGACTTGTGAAAGCTGGCAAACTAAAAACCTGTATAACAAAATGTCAGACAGCTTCAAAATAAGTGACACTATAGTGCACATATTGCTAGTATTTTTAAATAGAGAGCTTATCCAAGAGAGATACACAGCTGTAGAGATTTCATATTGGCCTTGCAACGTATTCACCAATTTAAACCTATTAGGTCAGTTAAAACTTACTGACTGTGGATACCACCACCGTAAGAAAGACTGTCAATAGCTGGACCCTCCTCTGATCTTTCTCCACAACTATCTCACATAGCACAGCATGGGCAAACCGATCATGAGCCCTTTGCATTCCACTTCTGGGTCCAACCAGCCAGGGGGGTCTTTACATTGCACACAGATCTCTAAGATGCACAATACTACTAGAATAAAAACCATGTCAGTTGGTTGTCAGGCTGCTATATCTGAACTCATTTTTTAATTACTCTTTTTTCAGAAGTAGGAACCATTAGATGGTCTGTCTAAATCCAAATCCATTTTCCAGACCCCAAGCAACACTGACAAATAGGATATTCTCAGATCACGTTTCACTATTCAGCCTGTGTATTTCCCACTCCTTTGCTATTCAATATCCCAGCCTTATCATGATGAACTTCCTCCACATGAACATGTTGCCATGCTTCTTTCATAAATTTTCCTCTAATACCTTATTTTTCAGCGTTACACAGATCTCAGCAACGTCTACATTGGGACTTGGGAAAATGTTTTCTAATGCCATGAAAACCTTCTTTGAAAGACTTTTGGGTTTTTTTGATAAGCATTTTTAATGGCAGTTTCTTCAAAAGAATTTTGTGTACTAATACACAAGCTCCATGGGTTGAAGCGAGTTGGTGGCTTCATGCTGTATACCAATGGGCTGGAAGGTGCCTGTCTCAGTGGCCCAGCCGTTTGTTCTGACAAGCATCAGGCCAGATGCTACCCGAAACCCAGGCGCTGTGGACACCTTCCAAGCCCAGGTTGTGCCTTCCAAGCCTCATTTCCCAGAAGCTACGTGAAGCTTCCCACCAATGCCAAGCCAGTTCTCTCTTCAGGTCTCTCCAAGGAGCACCCTGAAGACCAGAGGTGATTGCAAAAGTGTGGATGGATGGGTCAAAGCCTTTTCACAGCCTCCCAAGGGAGGGTGATGGGCAGCACACCAAGCTGCAGCATTCAGCTGGTGCTCAAGCTCCGTTGGTAAGGATACTGCCTGGTGGGAGAAGGTCATGCAGCAAATCCAGGACTGCTAGTTGCTGAAGCTAGGGGATATGGCAGGTGACTGTCCTGGAGTTCTGTGCTGGTTTTATCCCATCCTTAATGAGGCAGGTAACTAACAGAGCCACCTGGAGAACAAGCCATTAAATTTCAGCTGAAGGCATCAAGGGGAGGAGAACCCATCCTGCCCCTTGTGTTTTGCTCATGGTTGATCACCTTTTACCATTTGGACAGTCAAGTCTGAATTTTTAAATTTAATCCATCTCGTTTAAACTTCTGGCTATCAATTTCAGTTGTGTCTTTCTCTAGACTAAAATGACTTTGCATTACCAGGAAAGCACTATACAATTCATGTATCTATTTTTTTGTTCCTATTGTTATTAAACAGCCAGACTTTTTAAGCCTCTGAATCCTTTTATGATCCTCTGTGGCCTCTCCAGTTTTTCATCTATTTAAAGAAGGGGACCCAGCAGACACAAACTCTCTTTATTTCTGTCTACTCCAGTGTTAGCACCCCCAAACAGCCCTTTCTGTCTGATGGGTACACCAGACTCTTTTCAAAGTATCTTGTGATTGCACCTCCTCAATCTCTTCTGAAGTCTCTGGTTTCCAGGATTCAGTAATATCATCTAGGTACACAATTTGCATTCATTAATCCTAGGTACACAATTTTGCATGTGGACACATTAAGACATAATCTATTTAAGTGGTTCCATTTACAAAGCAATCCAGTCCATGTGACTGTTCTCCATCATTGTCTTTTCCTCATCATCCGTACTTTAACTCACCCCAGCATCTTTGTCGCAGCCACAAATAAAATCAGTGGCAATACCGTGATGACTTCTAGACCACGGACGCAAGTGTTGGGCCAGATACTGTAACTAAGGCTCCACTTCCACGAACACTCAGCTGTTTGGTTATTGTTGTAACGCTACTTATTTCTTCGAATCTGTCAGTCCATCAGCTTTTAAGCCATTTAAGGTACTATACTGAAACTAAGTGAGACTCACTGGTGTGTAGTATGAAGCACGTTACCAAAGTCTACACCATCTACATGATTAATTTTTTGCTGAAGCTTCTCTCCTACTCGAGTAATGAAGCTTGGTATGTTTGCCAAGATCTTTTTTCCTTAAGCCACGCTTACCGGTATTAATTATATTCCTGTCCTTTTACTCTTTAGCAAAGAAATCCTGTGTTTTCCAGTATTTTGCTGAGGACTGACTTTAACATGATGGGCTGGCTTATTAGTACCTGACTCATCCTGCTCAAATGGGAACCAGCCCTGATATCACTCTTTCTGAAATGGCTCAAGCCTTTTGAGATTTACATTTATTACTGCAAATGGACCAGCCACCTCCTCTGCTGACAAAAACAGGCAGGACTGTATTTTGAGGCATGTACCACTCTACATTTTCCCTATACTTGTAACTTCTCACTAGGCATTGTCTACTGATTACTGTCCAGAAACAGCTTATGAGGTCTAACAGACTTTTGGTCTGACAGCCTTTCCTTTGTTACATTCACTTTTAAGACTCCAGGGTTATCTGGACCTGCAGATTAAACAGTATCAATTGAATGACTGCTTATCCCTCATACTTCCTTCACTTTAGGACATATTTTTACAAGGATACCTTTTCAGTGTAACTGTCGCAAATAATGCATGAAAAATGGTCCTAGTACAGTTGTAGCTTATACCACAAAACACCGCTTTGGTCGACATGCTTTATGCCACACTCCTTTCTTCCTGAGTAAATTAATTCTAATGCAGGAACTGACCTTCCTGGCAAAGCTATCCCAGCAAAAGTTCACAATTTAAACCTCACAGAGTTCTTTGTAGACTGAAAACTGCTTTATTTAATCCTCATGAACTACAAACACATTTTGCTGGTTTTGTCACATGGAAAACAGAAGCATTTATTCCACCACCCCTTTTTCAGCTACTGATGGAAATACGCTTTTGCTAAAACCTCTTGCTGCTAACATACAACAAAGCTCTCTCTCCTCTCCAGTTCTGTCAGGGACAGTCTTTGTGGTGATACAAGCAGTATGAAAACAAGAATACTAAATACTTAGGTGTTTGGGTTCTTTTGAAATCCACATCTTTTTTAAAATGCATGTAGTCTTTGACATATATCATGGGTTGCTTGGATTAATAGCTGGAATGTTACTAATAAAGGTAATTAATTTTTCCTGGAAATCACAAATGGTTTAGTGAATAGTAGTATTACAAGCACTGCATCAGAATCACATCTGCAAGTTTTTGTATTTAACTACACCAAACTCCTGCTTCGCGTGTAAGTTAGTTTCAAAGGTGGACCACGGCCAGCTACAATGAAATGATGTTTTTTCCAACTCTTCCTTTCAGTAACTTAGCAGCTACTACAGTTACAAAGTAAACCTTTTTACCATTGTTACAAGTAATCTTGTTAATCCTCCTTAGTCATTCATTTTTAATCAAATGACTGCAGGTAAGTATTGGTGCATATGCAGTATTAATAACTAAAATAGAAAAAGTTACAGAAGACTTTAGGTCCTTGGATTTTTTTTTATAGACAAGCTTCAAACAGAAGCTGGGAGACAAAAAAATTATTCATAGAATTTCCACAAAAATATATTAACAGAAGACTATTCTTGGAGAAATGAGAACACCCCACACACACTTCCTTTCCTACTCAGCCTCTAATTTCCCTCCATCATTGTGGCTGCACAGGAAAAACATGAACAGATCACTTCAGCAGACTCAGGATGTTTACTGTACAGTGGAGTAACCTTGATTCAACTCAAAATGACCACTCATCACCGGTTGATAGGTTCATCAAGACTGAAAAATTGCTACTGTTAAAGGAAATATGATAATGTAACTGGATGATAAAATAACTCAAATTTCATACTAGATCAAGAAGCAAACACATCTTTACCTAAAGGCCTTCAAACCAGTCAACACAAAGTTGATGGCCCTCAACTTAGCATCTTTCTTCACTGTGAGGGTGGTGAGGCACTGGAACAGTTTGCCCAGAGAGGTTGTGGATGCCCCATCCCTGGAAGTGTTCAAGGCCAGGTTGGATGGGGCTTTGGGCAACCTGGTCTAGTGGAGGGTGTCCCTGCCCATGGCACGGGGGTTGGAACTAGATGATCTTTACGGTCCCTTCTAACCCAAGCCATCCTGTGATTCTATGATTATAACCTAGGGCTGTCAGCAATAGAGAAGCTAGAGCTTGAGAAATCTGGCAGTGTTACTCAGCACACTGGTGTCTGCTCAGCACGTTGCCGATACCTGGAAAGGGAACTAAATAAGACACAAAATAAATAGGAAGGAACTGTGACTGAAAAAAACTCTTTACTAATTTTTACAATTTATTCACACATAAATTATTCATGAGATGGATGCAAACATTATCAGGCATACTGACTTACAGCCGTACCAGTTTTTCATGACTTGAAGGACACACTAACTTTTTAAGATTACCTAGATGGAACCTGATCATAACATCGTAACAGCAAATGTGATAATTAGGTGTCCAAGTAAGAAATTACCAGCACGTATCTTTAGAACTAACTCTGTGACTGCTAAGTACGACTATAATTTTAAGAGGACATTCAGCAAAAGCCACCGGCTTCATTTGCTTTTGTGAAGGCAAAGTCAGACACAGCATGGTACCTACTGCCGAGTGACGCTAAAACAAGGTCTACAGAAAAATATAAAGAAACGCTGGATCACAGGTAAAATTACAGTCGGAAAGGGTTCTGTTCACAGGACTGCGAACAACTGAGCTATAAACTTTTACATACAAGCTATATTCTGTCTCTGGTGTATCAAATCTGACCCAACCTCATTACTAATTAAGGTTAGAAATCCTATTGGTTACAATGTATTTTTACCATTTGCCTACTCCACTCCAAAAAGTGCAAGTTACAAAAACGTTTGTGCAAAAAGGTTAACCTATGTTGTTATGATGCAAGCATACCTATTTTATCTGCAGTTTTCAAGTGCGTTCTGCCCTCCGACTCCTCCGTTAGCTGTGGGAGCAGAAAGGGCTGTGAATATCAGTTGTAAACATGGCTTCCTTTCTGGCAGCTCCATCGATGGGAGTTACCCTGTTCCTGATCATACCAGGGTGCTTCTAGTGGAACCATAGTGGCTGGGGACAACATTTAGGTGATGGCTGCATCAGGGCAAAATGTCTCTCTAATGACTCAAAAGCTGCTGCTATCTGGCTCCTGAGCAGTAAAGAACAAGGGGATAAAGGTGAATGGTTACATGCAGACAGGGTGAATGGCCAACCAGTCAAGAAGTTAAGATACAGGTCTTCACAAAACATCTAGCCATTTGCCTTTCAATGGCATCACAGCTTTTCTGAGGTCTTACCCTGCAATGACCTGACATTTGGATATCCTGAATCTTTGAGGGGCCCTGTATTCTGGACCTCCATTCCCTATGTGAATGACAGATTGATTAAAATGTCCTTGGAACTAAAGACCATATAGGATACCCTGCTGTTCACTATAATTTTCTATGCACTTTATGTTTGATGGAAAAACTGGCTTAAAAATCATAGAATCGTTTCAGTTGGAAGGTACCTCTGCAGATCATCTAGTCCAAGCCTCCTGCTCAGAGCAGGGTCAGCTACAGGAGGTTGCTCAGGGCTGTGTCCAGTTGGGTTTTGAGTATCTCCAAAGATGGAGACTCCACAATCTCTCTGGGAAACCTGTTCTGCTATTTGAACAAACAGTAAACTTTTTTCTTACTTTTAAATTGAATTTCCCAGTTTGTGCCACTGCCTCTCATCCTATCACTGAACACCACTGAAAAGAGTTTGGCTATGCTGTCTTTACTTGCCCTCATTGGGTATTTTTACACAAGGATAAGATCCCCCCTGAGCCCTCTCCTTTCTGGGCTGAGCAGTCTCAGCTCTCATCCTCTCCTCGTACACCCGATGCTCCAGTCCCTTAATCATTTTAATGGCCTAGCTCCTATGAAAGCATTGTATAACACAGGCTTATTAGAGATGTGTTCCAACCAAGGTCCTTATCAATGCATAATTAAAACCAACAAATAATCTGACCATTTTTTACTTTTCTATATTAGATCTACCTTGCTGTTCGTTATGAATTCACCATCATCTTTCTCTACTCTCATTCCTTTGGTCTCTTCTGTCCTGACATGTATATTTATTTAAGACTATTTTACATTAATATCACATGTATAGTCAGGCTCAGAAATTCTTTTTAAGGGAAATATTTTAGGACTCTCTCCTGCAATACAGGTCTGGGCTGACTCTACAAAAGTTTAACTACAATAAATAAAAGGAATACTTTCTGAAGTATTATAGTTCCTCTTCCATTCTCAGTATCATGGTTAAAATTTGCACGGTGCAGGGTACATGTTTACCATACGCTATACTGACGTAAACTACAAGTATCGCCCAAATTACTTTTTAAGCCTGTGCATTAAAGATAGAAAAGACTAGTGCATAAAATTAAAGCTGAGTCAAACCCAAAGGCTCATTCGCAATATAAACAGTGTGCGTATGCTGCTCATGGCCAGATAAGTCATATCTGCATCATTTGATAAGTGCAACAGCCAATTTCCTTCCAGTTTACTTAACTGGTAAGAACAGCACATGAAGTAGCCTCCTCAAGCCCTGACCTCACAGTTACCCAAGAACTCCAACCAAATCGAATGTATCTCATCTCCATGAGGTTACTCATTGCACCTAATTTCTGATGCCTTGAAAACTTTAGGATGTATCTTTCACGGATCGACAGCAATTCCCTTAAAAAAAAAAAAAGAAAAAATAAATTCCGATGAAATTTCAGGACAAGGTTCAGAAAAGACTGCTAGCCAATTGGTTTCGACAGCACAGAATTTCAAAATTTCTACCACTGACAAAAGGGGTGTCCGTCCCCCCGCCATGTACTGCTGTTCCCGGGGGGGGCAGCGCGGGCCGGGCGCGGCGGCAGCCCCTTACATAAGTGCCAGCGGCCGCGGGGAGCGCCGTCCCGTCACGCGTGGAAGGGCCGCCTTCCACGTGGAACGCTGGGGCTCCGGCTGCGCCCGCCACTTCGCCCCCCCGCCCCGGCACCGAGTCCCGCCGCTTCAGCGTTGCCGTTACTTGCCGGAATTCCCACTTGTGGCCGCGCCCCGCGCCGGGGTGACCCAAGGCCACGCCAGCCCCGGCCCAAGGCCGGCGTCCGTCCCAGCGCGGAGTTTCCGCACCCTAAAATTCCACCCCCCGTCCCCCGGCGCGCAGACGCGAGTTAAACACGCCGGCGGGAGCACGGAGCCCGTCGGTCCGCACCCCCGCGCCGGGTCCGGCCTGGTCCGCAGGCCTGGCGACCGGCGCCGCGGGATGGCGGCAGCAGGAGGCGGAGGGCGGGGGAGGCTCGCCCGGGCGGCGCCAGCATGGAGGGGCCGGGAGGGGAGGGGAGGGGGGTCCCCGGGGCAGCCGCTTCGCTTCGGGGGCGCACGCCGAGCCCCGAGCGGCGCTTCGCGGCCGAGCTGCGGCGGAGGCGGCGGCAGGAGGAGCCGCAGGGAGCCGAGCGCCGCCGCGCCTTCCCCCCCCCCCGCCTCGCCCGCCGCCACCACCGCCACCCCCCCCTACCCGCGCCGGCTCGCCTCGCCCGGCCGCGGCCCCCGGCCCGCCCGGCGGCCTCGGCCCCGGCGGGCGGCTGGCCCGAGGCGGCGGGCAGCGGCGGCGGTGCGCTCCCTTCCGCCTTTTCCTGGGTCTCTCTCGGGCAGTGACGTGACGTGCTGACGGCGGGCCCGGCCCGGGGAGCTTGGCCGCTTCCACTCAGCTCCGAGCTCGGCCCCTCCCTCCCCTCCCGCCCGCCCGCCCCGCCGCAGCCGCCGCCGCCGCCGCCGCGCTCGGCCCAGTCGCGCTGAGAGAGGCCGCGCCGAGGCGAGCGCCGCCGCCCGCCACCCGCACGGTAAGCAGCCCCGGGGCTGGGCCCCGCCGCCCGGCCCGGCCCGGGCCTTCCCCTGCCCGCACCAGGCCGCAGCGCAGGCCCCGAGGAGGCCGCAGCTAGGCCGCGCCAGGGCTCCGGCAAAAGAGCGGGCCGCAGGGCCCGGGCCGGAGGGTTCTACGCGCCTGGCACGGCCCTGGGCAGCGGGGGCGACGGCGTGAGGGGAGTGGAAGCGAAGGGGGGTGGTTGCGGAGCCGGGGGGAGGCGGGCGAGGTTGGTGCCAGGCCCCGGGCCCGGCCGAGGGGGGTTCGGAGAGTGTCTGGAGGAGGAGACAAAATGGCGGCGCGCGGGGGGGGGAAGGCGGAGGGCGCCGGGCGCCATCTTGAATTAATCGCTCGCCATAGCCCGTGCCTCCGCGCAGGCCGGGCCGGAGGGGGGAGCCCCTGGCCCCGCTCATCGCAGCGCCGGGCTGCAGGCTCCGGAGAGTGAGAGCCTGTAGCCTCCCCACCCCCGCTTCTCCCCCCCTCTCCCCCGCCTCTCCCTCCTCCCTGCCTCGGCGCCTGCCAGCCAGCGAGTCGCAGGGGATCTCGGCGCTTTCCGGCCCGTGGCGGCTTCCTGTACGGCCGCGCCAAGGCTGCCAGCCGTGCCCCCACTGCCGCGGTGCCCGGCGCGCCAGCCCCGCGATCTCCTCTCCTTCCTCCCTCCCAGCCGGCAATCTGGGCAGTACTGGCTGGGCAGCAGTGTGAGGTTCGCCCTCAGCCTCCGTCGCCGAGGCGCCCCGCGAGGAGCCGGGTGCGGAGTCGCACCCCCCACCCCCCAACCCCCTTGCCCCCCCCCCCCGGTGCTGGCTGCTTCTCCTCCCCTCTGGCTATCCTCTCTCCTGCAGAGGCCCCCAGCTGAGTGGAAAGTAGTTTCAAAGGGGCGCCCAGGACTGGTTATTTCCCCAATTTAGGTTTTGTTAAGAATTGGCTTAGGTGTTGTCTGACGCACAACATCTTTATGAAATCTGGAGAAAACCCATTTTTTTAAACCAATTTCTGCAAATACGCCACTGAACTACAACAAAGAGAAAAAGATTTGAGATTTTTTACGAAATGACAAACCAACAGTACTGATTTCTCCTGCAAAAACTGAGGGAGATGCATCAAGAAATAAACAGCTAAATGATTACACTGTCACATTTGTAACATTGTTTTTATTCTTCTATTTATTCACCTAATAGTCATGGGGGTTATTTCTAAGATAAGATTTAGATGCTATAGGAGTAGTTTTTTTTTTTACCCTTTCATGTGTGTGTGATTGAGAGCATGTGTGTACATTGCATTCTCCATAAGTGGGTCACGTAGGGAGAGTTGTGACACTGCAGCAGTAGTGTAGACTGAACCCATGGTCATCTCATAACCACAGCGAAGCTTCGGGTAGCTCGGGGCTCTAACCCAATTGGGACATGCAAGGCGTGCTGCAGTTTTTAATGTGATGTAGCAAGGCATGATGGGAACTTGGTTATGGTTGTACACTAAGTCATCTCAGCATGGGTAGGGGCAGGGGCTTGGATGTGGGGAATTTCTACTGTTTATGCTGTGATTTTTTTTTTCTGGCAAGGGTCAGAGTTTTGCTGTTGGTGTTTAGTTTATGCCCCTGACCCCAAATAAACAGATATACTGTTCTTTCTTTAGGAGTAGGCAAAGGACTACCTTATGTGTTTCTTTTTCATAAGGATGGCTTTTCTGAGGTTTCCCCTTTTTTTCTTTTTCCTATTTTCCCCTTTTTTGGTGAGAGCAGAGAAACTCGATGGTTTCTGAGGCATGTTAGAGCTCTTTTTTTCTAAGGAACTCTAAAGTTGTTTTCTCTTTAAAATGTTGCAGCTTGTCTGTTTATTTCATCTTGATTACCTTGCTAGGTCTATTGAGTCAAGGATTTGTAATGTGGCAAGACTAGTGCAGTGTCTACATTGCTTTTCTTGACCGATTGTACTCGAGATTTATGGAAAATACCCATTTTTATTTTGGGAGGTTATTTTATTGCTAGTAGCTTAATACCATTTCTTCCATTAATCTATAATTTCTGTCTGTCCTTTCACTTGAAAATATCGCCTTGACTTTCATAAAACCAAAACCAGCCAAGTCTCTGAATAAATAGATACAAATCAATTTGTAAGAACTAACTTCACAAACAGAATTAGGTGTATTTCAGACTTGTATTAATTCTCGATCCATGTGAAGCTGACATAGACCCAAGCCAAGTAAAAGGTATAGATGTTTAGGTCTTTTAGAAATATAAACCCTGGTTTTAAGTGCCTAGGCTTTTTCTGTTGTAGTGGTAGAAGAGCAGTTCCCAATTTGAACAAAGAACCATGTAGATTTGGGTGTTGTGAAGGACTAAGTGTAGGGAAACGGCTGGGCACCTACTTCTCTTTGAGAGTTTGGGTTCCCAAACTGGACTGAAAATTGATTCTGTCTACTTCAGTGCCAGAACCTGCTCCTGAGGTAAGTGTTGGCTGGAATATTTTGAAGGAACTGAGAAGACTTTCTGCCCTCCTTGAAATCTTGCAGGAAAATGAACTGCTGGAATTGCTCCTTAGCCTTATGGTACCACAGAGCTTAGGGCACTTGCCAAGGAATTTGAAGGTGTTTGGTGTGGTGCTCGCAACAAGAAGCTCTGGTATTTCTCGTGTCACAGAACAGTATCTTCACCACAGAGCTGCTGGTTGGTACAGAACCATGTGACATATCTTACTTTGGCTGAATCTTGGGCCCTTGTGCTGGCCCGCTACTCAGAGGAGCAAATCAGGAAGAAACACAATATTTTCTGATCTACTGGTTAGAATGCTCAAAACGTGAGATGATTTCAGGAAATTTTTGGGGTGTGGGGTGTTTTTTTTTTTCTATCCATGGACAAATGCCTTGATGCCTTTTTGGGCTTCAGGTTTTGATTTAGGCACTTTTATAATTTTAGACACTTTAATTAAATCCTGTTTTAAATGCCTGCATACTCTTCTGCAGAAAATTTCTGTGGAGGTGGGGTCTGTGCCCTAGCAGAGCACTTTTAAAGTCTTTGTGGTCCCGCACAGGAGCAGGTATTTGTGTACGTAAATTTGCTGGCTGGGTCTGGGTACAAAAGCGTGTTGTGAGAAACCTTATTTAGTAACAAACTCATACAGTGAAAGGGTTGGGTATTTTTTCTTCTTCTTTGGAACAAGTACCAAAGCATACATCCACGTCCCTTCTTAGATTCAGTCTTGAAAACCCATGTCCCCAGGAAACTTCCTCAGTTTGTGGAGAACTTGAGCCTTTGCTTTGCAGCATATTACGCCCCTGTGGGTGAAAAGACCGTGCAGTTGAAGGTCTGCTGGGCTGTCACTGCTGATGGCAGCGTCTTCATAAAACTGCACCATCACGAACACCGCAGAGATTCGTTGGTTTTAGCGTGTCGCCTGGAATCTGGGCAGCAGTGAGAGCATCAGTGAAGAGATGGTGTCAGTGGGCTCCTTTGGGAAGCTGGGAAGTAGTGGGGGCAGCCTCTATCTGGATCTCGGGGGTGAAGAGGACAGACAGATGGACAATGGCGGAGAGCCTCACTCATAGAGACAGCGAGGAATTTGGGGAGAGGATATAGAAAGTACATGGGTGAATCATAAGTAGGAATTTGTGGTGGAGTGGTGGTCAGGTGGGTGATGAAAGCAGGAAGCAGAGAAAACAAATGCCAATTCTTCCAGTAGCTAGTGGTGAACTGGCACTTCAAGCTGGTTGGGTCCCAGTCAGTCAGAGGCTAATAGGTATGATAATACAGTCCTCAAAAGCACAGGCAGAAACGGTGGCTTCACTTTTCCCAGAGAGCTGGACAGCGAGTGCTAGCTTCTTAGGTGTGTGTTGCCCAAGGACAGAGGCAATTTATTTCCGTCAACCCTTAATCCCCACCTCCACTTCCCCCCCCAAAAAAAAAATCTCTGAATCGCTGATACAATCTTTGCTACAAATTGATGAGTAGCATGGCTTGGTGTGAATGATGGGAGTCTGCTGTAGTTAGAAGCTGGAGAGATGAAATGAGTGGGTGAGGAGGTAATGAACATAATATAGGTACAGGCATACAGGAAGTTGGAGAAGAAGCAACAGAAGAAACTAAACTGAAGACAACACAGAAAAGATGACAAGATGAATAGGAAAGACATTTGTAATAGACTGGCTAGGTGTATACTGAATAGATGGAAGTAAACCAAGAATAATTCTTGCTTAAATGACTGTATGAAACTTTTTTTTTCTGTTCTGGTTTCTGTGGCATGGCAGAAGTTGATTGCCATCAGTCAAGCTATGTCTTGTATCTGAGGCTGAGAAACACTTTTCTTCTGCTCTTGATTCTGAAAAAAGCATCTGTGGGAAGAGCTGTTCCTGTTAATAGTGGGTGCTTCTGACATAAATGTTTGACAGAATAATTGTGAGGTGATTTATGTCCAGCTGGACATCACAATGCTTTGTTAGCACAGCTGTCTTTAAAATATAGGGGCCTTCCAACTGAACATCACACAAATGTGGGACCCCTTGGAAAATTATTAGACTGCCGCTGCTTTTCCTCTAGCTCAATTTCTGGCTATATTTCTCCTTCAACTTGTAAAAATAAATTTTCTGATATGTAAATTAGGTGGTTAGCTGTGAAGAGTTGAGAAAAGTTTAGCTAGAAAATTGGTGAAGTCTAGAAAATACTTGCTACGCATCATAGTTGTAGGTTTGTGTTTTGAAGTAGTTGTTAACTTTTGTATAGCAATTTCCCCCATGAAGACTTAATTAATGTAAATGTTAGTTGACATAATTTGGAAAGGTTATGATTCTTATGGAAACCTTGGGCAGAATCTTAAATGTTTTCTCTAGGTCTTTTGTGAAAGTGTCACAGGAATGGGGAGATTTCTGCCTGTCACTGTGAAAAAATGTTTGGAGGAAGGAGAATCACATCTTCCGCTTGTACAGAAACATGAGCAGAAACGTGTAACAACGTTCTGTTGCCTCTTGCTGGTTCTGCATTTAGGAAACTAGTTGGATTAAGTGCAAGGGAGCAGTACAGGTTTATGTTAGATCACATTTTACCCAAGTAGGTTTGCCTGATCCTAACTATAAAGCACATATGTAAGCAGCAAAATTTAGATTGCAGTTTCAGATTTTAGCAAATATTTTAACTTGGTGGTCTTGTTTGGTTCTTTTGTTAAGAAGATTGAAATCTTAAGTTGTTATTATACATTGAAGAAATGTTGACATTCTGTTCAAAGAAATTTGGTAGAATATGACATTTGGTAATTTTTGAGAACTTGTGATATTTTTTAATACAAAAGCAAATAGGTACTTTGTCTTGGGGTGGAGTTTTTTAAAATACTCATGCATCTGGGGTTTGAAAACATATGGTGTTATGTTCTAGAAGCAATTTACGTTGATGATTTCCTGAAGTGACATAGGAGTACCTTCCTCCTGACTGCCCAAGTATGAACGCAGGGGACATCAAAAGCTGTGCGCATTTCAGATTATTAGCTGTCTACCTTTAACTTACCTTATTGAGCTTTATTGATGTGGCAATGCTGTATTTCCCACCATCCAAATAAGACTTGAGTGTGAACTTGTCTTGGCTTTGTTGTAAATTTTTTTTCTTTGTAAGATTACAAGGAATAATATTTTCATATCCCTTTACCAGCTGCTTCTGTGTTTATGGAGCTGTAGGGTTTTGAGAACTGGATCTGGAGTGTTGGAGCTCACACTCCTCTTATTCAGACCCTGCGTGTTTTTGTGTTCTGGAGTAGTATTTCTGTAATCCCAGACAGAGGTACCTTCAGTGAAATCTAGTCCAACTTAAAGTCAAGAGGCGTTATCTGTTAACTTCCATGCGCCCAAAATTTCTGCTTTTCAGTGTACAGGCAGAGGCAACCTTCATACCATAATACAAATTAAATAACCTTTCTTCTTTACCTTCTACAGACTCTGTGACTGATGAGAGTTAAAGGCCATGGATGAAGATGGGCTTGAATTGCAGCCACACGAGCCAAATGCATTTTTTGATCCAACAGGTCTGTCAGGAGATAATATGTAGATATGTAGAGTGTTCACATTAGTTGCTATTGACTGTCGTTTATTTTGTCTTTGCTTAAAAGTGCTATGCTGCATCAATGCTTTTGTATAGAGTAGTCACTTTTGATTTTCAGTTGTTTTTATTACTCAGAGCAATATGAATGAGTGACTGTTTTGTCAAGTAATAGTTGCTTGGATATTGAGGGAGAGTCTAAAAACTGGTAACCTTTTCTAGGAGAGAAAATGTTGTTCATATTAGTTAAGTTAGCACCTACTGAGGACTTGCTTTATTAGCTCCTCGTATATCTGCCTATCTTAATTGCTCAGAGGCTATTATACCTGTGTTACTAAATTGCAGCATAGTGTAAAAGTTGAAGTAAAATAGAAGTAATTTCAATTATTAACCACTTCACCTGAGTTAGTTTTACAATTTAACTGCTATTTTAATTATGTTTTTCAGGAGCTGATGCAGGACATATGGATGGAGATCAGATTGTTGTGGAAGTACAGGAAACAGTATTTGTTTCAGATGTAGTCGACTCAGATATAACCGTGCATAATTTCGTTCCTGATGATCCAGATTCTGTAGTAATCCAAGATGTCATTGAGGATGTTGTTATCGAGGATGTTCAGTGCCCAGATATCATGGAGGAGCCAGATGTATCTGAAACTGTTATTATTCCTGAACAAGTGCTGGACACAGACGTAGCCGAAGAGGTTTCTTTGGCTCATTGCACTGTCCCAGATGATGTTTTAGCTTCTGACATAACAGCAGAAGCAATGTCTATACCAGAACATGTACTGACAAGTGAGTCAATGCATGTACCTGAAGTTGGACATGTAGAACATGTAGTTCATGACAATGTTGAAGAAGCAGATATTGTCACTGATACGCTGGGAACAGATGTTGTTTCTGAAGAAGTCTTGGTGGCAGACTGTGCATCAGAGGCAGTGATCGATGCCAATGGAATCCCTGTGGAACATCAAGATGAGAAGGGCAACTGTGAAGATTACCTTATGATTTCCTGTAAGTTTCTGAGATAGCCATGGAAATTCTTATGATATGGGCCTGGGTGGTGCTTGAAATACCTGAGGGAGGGCTTACGACAGCACCAAAACCAGAATTCCTGTATTATTTAATGAAATGCGGATCTCACAAATGTACTCAATTGGGGGTATTTTTAGGAACATGTACCAGCTAAAAATTCTGGTGAAGCTAATGGAGAGAAATTCTGGCAAATGCATGTCTGATTATAAATTATTTCTGTAGCATTTTATAGCATATGAATGAAAGAGTAAGAATTCCAGTAAACTAAATGCCATATACTTAGTAAGAACTGAAAGAAAATAAGTGTGACATTGTTTGAAAACGCATGTATATGCAGGTTGCTAAGGTTACTGCCAAGACATTAAGAAAACAAAAAGAAATTATTTCATGGAAAAGGGAAAGTAAAAAACCCTGTTTTTTGGAAGTCCAAATGACAATTTGTTATCCTTGTCTTGGTTTTTTGCTAAGCCCCCGCCCCTTCCACCCCATTTATAGTTAGTTACAGGCAACAATATGGTTTTCTTTGTTGCTAGGATGTGTTTTCTTGTCTTGATTAAGCAAAGGACGGAGGTATGCTGCTAACAAAAAGAGTAGCTATTGCTGCTCATAGCTGAGAAGCATCCGTGAATATCTTAATCTCCCTTAGGAACAGTGGCACAATCCATTTGAATCATATTTCAAAAGACTTAAAGTAGGGGGTGGAGAAAACCAGAGCATATCATCAATCCTTTTTCTACTGAGAATATCCATTTGTACGAACTAGAGCTTACTTTTAAGCGTGTTACTTATAATAATGCTTACTCAGTGCAGCACCTAGGAACATCAGAGTGTCGCTGCTGAACATTTGTTTGTCGTAGAAATAGAAAAGCTTTGTTAGGCTGGTTTGTTTAATTGCCATTTCAGGCACTTCAATTTTGTCTGGCATGAAATGGCTCCATTGATGAGGCATACTTCATGCTCTGCTTCAGTTACCTTTTTTCCTTTTCTTTTTTTTTCCCCTTTTTTTTTTCCTTTGGACACTTTTTTGAAATGTATAATAACTTGTTTTAATTTTATATTCTGTACTTATGGATTTTAATGTTGCTTCTCCTTACCTAGGATCACTGCATTTCTTAATTTATCATCTCTTGAGTTCCTTGAGTAACCTTGTGCAGCCATGTTTTGAGTTTATATGAGGTACAGTTAATTCTCTATTATCTGGGAAAACAATGAAATGGGATAATGCAAAATATGGATAACACAAAATATTGTAAAATTAAGCTGCGAGATCATACTGAGGTGAAATAGGTCAGGGATGCGGCTCTCTGAAATAGTACTGATCCAAATTAATAAATGCACTCCGTACATTATGGTACAGATAAACTTTCTGATTCTGGACCCAAGTTAGATCAGATGAAAGCAGCTCAAATGCTTCTGCATCTGCAACATAGTTAGGCAACAAAGTAGATAATGCACCTATGGATAATTGAGGCCTGACTGCATAAAGACTCTGGTGGTGATCCTTACCTGTTTCTTATCCCTGAATGTAGCTCTTTAAAATGCGGTTGCTCCTGTCTCTCTGCTCACCCTTCCCCTGCAGGTTGTCATCCTGCAGCATGGGGCAGCAGAGTGAGGCCTCTGGGGCTGTTGTTATAGGAACGCTTTGCAAACTGTGTCTGTGTAAATTCAAGCAAGAGGGGTGGGTAAATACGTGTCCCATTCAACCATTGTCAGTGGCTGAATGAGAATGTCTTGGTAGATGCCATATTGCATGATCCCTAAAATACCCACCCAGCTGGGAAGTCTTCTCAGACATACCAGTCCTCAACAGGTGGTAACTGGCAGAAAACACAGGAGTGTAATTGGTTGGTTGTGCCGGGGTGTTCTCCGTTTTCAGTCATGTATTTCTGCAGTTTTGTACTTTATTTAGTATTAAACACCTCTTGATAGTCTTGCAATACATTTTGTTTAGATTCAGAACCTTAAGTAAGCCAGCATCTAAAACAATTGTTAGGCTACAAAACATACATCCTTTCTATTTGTTGTTGAAATGTTAAGTATGTTCTACAGTTCATTTTAAAGGGAAGTTCCCTATTACCACCTACTGTGTTTAAAGCCTGCATAACAAGTTCTTCTGGTTGTGAAGTCAGAGTCTAGTTCTTTTCTGTCAAGTAAAGACTATCTTGCCAAATAGTCTCTTTGTTGTATGGAAAACATTATTTGAATTAATTTCCATATATATTTTTTTTTTGCATCTACAGTGTATGTGTTTATTGATCTGTTGACTGTCTCCATTCTTCAGTTGCACTTAGCGTTGGGTGGTTTTTAAAAGGTAGTAACATCAGCCTAGTTTTTGATTTTTCATCCTAACCTGTAAATTTCTGCTGGATTCTGGCAAACCTCCCTGAACTGCTGGGGCAGATGTTGGAATATAATTTTCTCTGCCATTACAGTAGCCAAATGTAGCTGCTTCCCAGATCTGGGAGCTAGACTGTGTTCTTCAGGATGCTTTTGCTGGTCGTCTTTTATCTAGTTGCTTGCAAAGCAGGGGATGACACTTTGTGTTCTTCTGTCATAGGTTTTTCAGTCTGTTTTCTTCAGTGGAAGTTACTGGCAAAATCTTTTTGCTTAAGGGTTTCTGGGTTTGTTTGTAATGAACTGAGTCTACATAGATTTTCTTAAAATAAGATAATTTTCTTAGTTTTATCCTGAAAATACCTGGTTTGAAATTACTAATCTATGTGTACTTTTTTTAATGTTGTATTGCTGCCTTCTTTCTTGGTTTCAGACTGGTTTGTCTTCTCAAAGAGTACAGTCCCTGTGGGTTTCATTTTGTGACTTTGCTTCAATAAACTCAGTATTTTAATATTTATTTTCCCATATAGATTTAAGTTAGCTTCTGCATTGATATGCCTTTGTTTTTTTAATTTCCAAGATAATGTTTCTTGGCACAGCTTGTATGATCACTTACCTTTTGATGTACTCACCATTTTTCTTGGATGCTTTGTCTTTGCCCTCAAGCTTCCTTTTTGGTCCGTGGTCAGTTTGGGGCATTTATGGCAGAGCAGAATCAGATACTCATTCAACAGAGAATGCAAACTGCTACTAGTTAGTAGCTTGAAAAGGACTCGGGGAGGTTGGATAAATCAGGTTTTCTTTCACATATGCTATAAGAAGCCAGGTCATGAGTTTGGTCAGGAAAGGATAAATTGTGTTTTGGCTCACACTGGTACTACTTATTTGGTAGCAAATTTTAAGGCTGGGAAAATCATTAGTCCATAAGTGAAACAGTAATAGTGACATTAGCTAGTGTTTGTCAAAACAACCCCCCTCCCCAGCATTTACTAGCCAAAGAAAGTAGTGCCTCGCACTGGCCATGAGATGGAAATTAAGATTTTTGCTTGTCTGGTTTTATCCAATTTGGTGAAGACGTATCCTCTTGCATGAACTTGTTCATGAGACAAGAAGTTGTACTCTGATATAATCATATTTAATTGCAGTTAAAATGGTGAGGCACAAAGGAGGTTTGATGAGGGGAGTCTGGAGAGAGGGAAGGGTAGCCTTACAAAGTTTAAGCTGCAGTTTTAGGAAGTTAAATGATGTTTGCAAATACAGGGCCTATGCTATGTCCATCCATATTCTTACTTTGCTGTGAGTTAGACATGTTTCTTTTGTTTATCTGAATTAACACTTTTCATTACAGGAGTCAGAACCCCAGGTACTCAGAGAGAATAATGATTGCATCTTCCCATAGGTCTAGGTGAAACCTATCTTTTCTCATCCTTGTTGGATTAGTTGAATGCAATGGATCTGATCAACAAAGCTATAAAGTTCATGCCTTCATTAGGGTCATCCAGTAGACTTGCAGTCAAGAAAACAAAATGCTTTTATCTGCTTTTTTAGCATAAATAAATACCTCCCTATTTTTCCCTGGAGGTTCTTAAATATGCAGGAAATCACGTATTTCTTTGTGAGGTAGAACTTGCTGCAGTGCCTCTGCCTGACCACTGGAATGGCACGAACAGTTGTTGCAGCCAAGGCTGCTCAGGAGGTCACCATGAGAGGTGAGGGAGATAAAGGTTGCCTTGAGCTGAGGGATGCTTCAGAGCTTAGTCTGATTTGTGTGCTGGGGAGAGCAGGACCAGAAGTGTTAGATATCCGTTTGGAGCTCAGGAAGTTCTCCTCTGCTAGACTGCTGCCCTGAGGGGAGCTTCAGATGCATAGGATATGCTATTGCTCATGTGTGATGGCAGTGGCTTTACAATCAAAACAGAACAGATTTCTATTTTCTCAACAGGTTAAGAAACCTGCTTTGCCATTTAAGAAATAACTAGACAGTAAAAATAACTTCTTCAGTGGACTAGGAATTCTCTGCTATCAAGCGAAGTACAAGTAAAATGTTTCTGTCACAGATAACTGAACAAAGTCTGTCTGGGGAACAGCATGCTTTTAATCTATTTTAGAGAAAACAGAATAGTTAGTAGTGGCCTTTTTCATTAGGAATGATTAAACAGGGTTGTTTATTTTGTAAGTAGACATGTATCCCATGATACACATTTTTTTTAGCAGCGAAGAGAATCATTTGGGAACATAAAGGCTGACAAAATAGATGATTCTTGTCTAATTGCTCCATAGACAGATTTTAAGATCTGTTACACTGGTGTAGAGACAAACTTTTTCTTAGAATGTTTGTAAGAATTCTTTCAGTGTGTATTTAGCAGAGCGCTAAAATATTTGAAAAAGATGGAAGGTTTCTTAGTGCCTAAGTGAATATTGTCTTTTACAGTCCTTTTATTTTCCTCATTTAATGCCACATAAAGGAGAAATAGTAGGAAAGAATAAATGTAAAAGCTTATGGAAACCATTAAAAAAATAAAGACAGCTACAGATATTTGCATTTTTCTAGTTAGGAGTAAAAGACTGCAAGGCTACAAAGTCTGTATCTGCTGATCCATTAAATATTGGATGTAAAAACCTAAAAACAATTTCTTTGGTAAACTGTACATGTCATGGTTAAACAAAAGATGTACCATTTAAGCAAATGCAGGATCTGGGGCTGGCATTTGTGCTCCTGTATGGGGAAACTGGCCTCAGCTGGGTTTTAAATACTGTTTTTATTATCAATGCACAGGAGCTTGTTTCTGTCCCAAAAATGCCATTGGACATGTTTTAATAGGAGGGTAAAGATACAGGAGATAATTATTGGTTGGATATTATAGTTTACGACATTATATGGGGTTTTTTTATTAGATGTAATGTTTTTAGGAGACAAATGCTGCCATCATGATAGAACACATTAAATGATCTGTTGTTGATGTTGCCTGCATCTTTTATTTCTTCGGTTTACTCTTTATTCCTTTTTTTATCTGTTGGTCTCTTTTTGTTGATTTCCTTGTAATGTAAATGGCAACTAGACAAGCTTTAAATATGCTATGTCTTTCATATTTTGTGACACCTTTCTCATCTGTTTGTACTTTAATAAAAAATCAAGCATTATCTTTATATGGAAGCAATTATTGCAACATTGGAGAAATGCATCCTTTTTTTAGCTGTTTTTTACAGCTCATAGTATGCAAAGAGCAGGCTCCTCTCATCAGTGAAGTCTGTAAAGAATGACGGCAAACAAGCCATAGAATGCATTCTTGCAATTTACATAAAATAATGTGTCTAATAATTTTCCTCTTTTTTTTTTTTAACTTGGAGAATTTGTCTGAATCCACTTGTTTACTGAAGTAAAGCTACCAGCCAATAGGGGGAAAAAATAATATATTTAAAGTTTTTAGTCTTCAGTTAATACCTAATTAAATGGAGGCACAAGGTATGATAGCATTGGGAATAATGCTAGTCTGAACTTTTTTCTAGCATGTGACTTGTGATTAGTAACTGCCCAGCATCTCTACTTGAAAGGAAGCGGTCTCTTATAAGCTTAATTAATACTTTTAAGTACTTTGGGGGTTGTTTTTTGGGTTGGTTTTTTTTTTTTTGCAATTTCAAAGAGGAACAATGTGAGAGAAGATCAGTCATGCATGGTATTTGTGGGATCCCTTGATGGGCTGTGAATTCGAATGAAAAATTCGAACGTCATCAGAGTTCCAACTTCAAACATTGATCAGTCAAGTATTTATGAATATCATTTTCTCTGATTGTGAGACTGAGGTATGAGGAGAATGCAGAAACGTAGGGAAAGTGTTAAATAGAAATCAAATTTCATAAATGCTGCCAGAGCATCAATGAGTCAGTATAGATAAATGCTTATGTAGCCATGGGACAAAATACCATGGAAATGGTACATTATGTGATAGATACCCATTCTCTTTCATCTCGTTTGTCTCTTCTTCTGATTTTTATCTTTTTTTCTACCTTTTCCTTTCCACCCTACTTTTCTTCCTGTTACCTGTTTGCTACTATACTGCAAATGCCATTACTTTTCAAGCCCTTCAGGGACTTCAGTTTTTCAAGTATTACCACCTGTCAGGAGTGATTTTTTTACCTTTTGGATGAGAAAAGTTGGCCTAATATTCCTACACATCAATTACCTTACAGTTTAATGGCACTGTTAAAAATATTTAAACCAGGTGTTACATTTATAAAACACTGTTGAATGTGGAGGAAAATCAGGGATAAACAAACTCTAAATTGTGTAACGATTATTTTTTTTTAATTGTGTTGTTTAAAAGATTACTTTGAACCTTGGAGAATTTATTTTGAAGAGTAAATGGAGAATATTTTTAAGATTTAGAATTCTTCTGTTGTGTGAATGTTATCAATGGATACTTCCATGTATGTATGGAAGTAAAAAACACTGTTTTGGTTAAAAGAAACCAGTCTGTTTCACATGGTGTACATAGATTTGTTTTCTCTCTGATTGCTTCAGCCATAATTTTCCTTCCTTGAGTATGTTCCAACATCAGTTGAGCTTGGTGGCAGACTTCCCCTTTGGCTTCAGCGGTGTAAAATCAGTCTACGCTGATTTGAAAGCCTTCCAAGTACACATGCGTGACACTGGAAACAGCCAAGTTAAAAGAGAACAACTCCATAAATCGAGTGTAGGAACAAAAGCAGGTTTTCCTTTTGTCAGAGTTCCAGTGACGTTTGGTATTTCATGTGTATGCCAAAGAATTTATGAAAGTCTGCTCAATAACTGAATATATGTACTGTGGAGCTATGTTGTTAACATGATTCAAAAGAACATCTTAAGGTTTTTACTTTTGAAATGCTTTGGGGTTTCAGCTACAAGATGTTATGTTGTCCCATGACGCACAATCATTTTTTAAACATCGTACTGCTTGAAACATTCTGTACGGTGGCCATTGATCATGAATTTGGTCTAAGAGTATTTAATGGTTTTTTTTCTGCTGCTCTTTTGGTGAGGAGAGAGATAGACTAGTTTATTTTAATACTTCATAATTTAATGTTATTCATATTTCTTTGTGAATAGTGAAGCCTCATTGAGAAATTGTACTTAAATACAGTTGTGTTTGATACATGAGACACAACATGTGCTAGTTTATCTAATTTAAAGGCTAATTTATTGACTTCATGGCAGGAAAATAATACAATGTTTTGAACTTTTTTTAAAAAGTAGATCTTAAAGTAAATGGAAGAGTTGCAGTTACTGAGTAGTAAAGCTATGATTTAGTTATGAGGGTAGTTTAATGAGTGCCAGTAAAGCGACCATACTTTATTAAGTATTTTGTATGTGCTAGGCATGGTAGTAAAAATTCTACAGCATTTATGGGACAGTTCTTACACTTCCTGTAGTATAAATTTCATGTCTTGGTGTTGTGAATTGAAGGTATGCATGGCTCTGAGGGAGCCATGTCAGCCTCCAAAAGTGACTTTATGAACAATAAAGTCACAAATTACAAAAGTATGCCATCATGTTAAGAATTCTTAAATAATCTCCACACTCGAGAAACTTCTGGGGCTTCTGAAATTGAGAGATTCTCTGAAGGTCTTGAGATGCTGGATTTGATTTTTGTAAATGCATATTTAACATTTTTTTCTTGAAAACCCACGCTTGGTAAAGTAAGATGGTGTGTGTGCGAGCATGCCAATGTAGAGCATGTCTTAAGAATCAGAAATATGTTCCGCATAAAGCTGGCTGTTAGCCATGTTTATGTGGGAGGCCTAGGCAAGTTATGGCAATTCAAACTGAAGTGTGGTGTCAGCGCGCTTCTGAAAGGAAGAGAGCAAAATCTGAGATGATAGTAAGGATATCGGGCTACAGCATAAAATCCAGTGCAAGTCCCTTTCAGTAAGGGCACCATGAACAATCCATTGAATAGGTTCACCAGTGCTGTAGCGTCAGGGCAGAGTTTTGAGGCTATGCTTGATCCCTCAGCTGTTGAGTGGATGAGAAGAGCGGAGGGGTTTCTTCCTGTAGGTTTTCCCTCTTGTCAGTTGAACAAGCACCAATAACACCGTTTTGCAAGGAACCAGGTCTGACTGGCAGAAATAGTACCGCTTGCATTAGAGACATGGTTGAGTAACAGATAATGCTTTTGAAAAAAACACTTAATAGCTTATTAGTTGTGAAGGAGAAAGGAATTAGAATAAATGAAATTATGCCACAGAGTAAGTACTAACATGCAGTTTCTTCCTACCACCATCTTGCTGCAGATTATTATTTCACTATTAGTATTGCTTGCTGTGGTGCTCATGCTTCTAGTCATATCACTGCAGCACTCTTGCAGTTCCCCCTTAACTAGAAGATACAGCTTGAATTTATTTCTGTGTTCATTGTTGGTGTTTTCAAGGATATGAAAAAAATATTTATGGGTAGGTTCTTTATCACAACATAATCTTAAACTGCTTCCAAATTTGAGTAATAAAGTAATAAAAGACTTTCATATATGTCTGTCTGTATATGACTGGATAATTGTATTAACTTGTTTTTGTAGTGGATGATGCTGGTAAGATAGAACACGAAGGTTCTGCTGAAATTACCATGGAAGCAGAGTCAGAAAGTGGCTCTTGTAAAGTGGATGGCATTTGTCCAGAAGTCATCAAGGTGTATATATTCAAAGCAGATCCTGGAGAAGATGATTTAGGTAAAATATTCCAACCTGACATCTGAAATTTTGCATAATTAGAGACTGCGGTCATCTGTACAGTCATCTGTAAAGAGCTGTGGGTCTAAATGTTGAAAGAGCTACAAACTTTCAGTTTTCTGTGGTTTAGCATAGAATTTGAACAAAGCGCATGTAAAATATTTTGCTCTGGTCTTCTTAATCAGGGGGCACAGTAGACATTGTGGAGAGCGAGCCAGAGAATGACCACGCAGTTGGATTACTTGATCAAAATAGCAGTATTCGTATTCCAAGGGAGAAAATGGTTTACATGACTGTAAATGACTCTCAGCATGAAGATGAAGACTTAAGTAAGTAGGTGGCTTTCATTTGGGAACAGGGATTTTCACTTTCAACAGTGCAGTGTTCCTATTAATTTTTTCTTGACTTCTTTTTCTCTTAGATGTTGCAGAAATAGCTGATGAGGTTTATATGGAAGTGATTGTAGGAGAGGAGGATGCAGCAGTGGCCCATGAACAGCAAATTGATGACACTGAAATTAAAACTTTCATGCCCATAGCTTGGGCAGCAGCTTATGGTAGGTAATACTCAAATAATACTTCCTGGTGACACTGTCTATAGCAAAATGTTGGGGATTGTATTTTGGAGGGTAGTGGAGTATTTGTGCTTTTGTGTTTGTTTTTAGTTTTAGTTTAAGAATGGTGTCTTGGCATAATGAGCCTTAAAATTAAAAAGAGAAGAGGGAAGCTGTAAGGCAGACTGCTTCTTATTCCTATTTTAACAGGAATTTTCCTTCATATTTTCATGATGTAGAAGGGGAAGTACATGAGCTTTCAGCTGAAAAATTGCATCTCAAGTACATCTGTCCTTCACAGTTTTAGGACACAGTAAGAGATGGCTTGGGAATAGAACTGAGTATTTTTATTTTGGGGGGGAAAAAAAGCAGATGGGAATATATAAGATTCAGTGTAACAGTAAAATCCAACACTGACCTCTAGCTTGATTTAAGTGCTTTCTAGAAGGAACATATAAATACATGATTTCACTAATGGAAATAATTAATTGATAAACGCAAAAAAAGCTGGAGGGAGACATCTTAAAATTGTAGCAGAACCCTGAGAATACTTCCAGCATGCAGAATGGAATCCTTGAATGTTAGTATGTGAGCATCAACTGGTGCACAAACTGATTTCCAAAACTTAGTAAGCTGGTAGACCAAAATCTTGTCTTAAAAATGTTCCATATTGCCCCATTCTCCTTCTAAACAAACTTTGAGTAAATGAAGCAGAAGAAATAATGGAGTAGAGGACAAAACTTAGGTTATATGTCTGCATGGTGTGGACTGTGGTGATAGTGCCAGCAACCAAATGGCAGGGAGATACTGAGAATGCCATGGGGACTGGAATCACAAACATAAGTCAAGGGAGGGCAAGATTTTGGGTAGCAGCATGTGTTAAAAATTGCTTAAGAGATGGATGGTAGTGCACCCAGAGACATATCTTTGGCCATATACTGGTGAGCACAGTTTCAGTGGTGATGAAAGTAAAGAAGCCAGGTTGGGAATTAAAAATGAATTTAAGTGAACTCAAAGCAACAGTCGTAGACTGAATATTCAGTGTTTTTGGAGGAGAAAATTGAGCAGAGTGGATTAAGAACAGCGAGATGGAATTGAAGGGAGGATTTAAGAATGTGGGAAACAGTGGAGTCATTGCATTGTCAGCAGTAAGGAACCTAATGCGCAAGGTGAGAGGTGGCAGGGAAGGGAAGAAATAATGAAGCATGAAGGCATGAAAATGGCAGAGGTTTGTCATCTGCACTTCTCAGAACTCTTCTCCACTTAAGGAACGTTTAAAAGCTGATAACAATGGCATCTTAAAATGTTAAATTTGTTTTGTTGCTGTATTGTAGCAAAACCCGGTCCCACTGTGCTTTATGTTCCAGAAAGTTTTTGCAATTTTATTCTAGTATTAGAAAAAGGCTTGGGGCCTGTTTTGCGTTACATTCTAGAAGGACTCTTCATGCACCTGTTACAAAGTGTACTTTGTACATGTAAGATGTGAAAAGGCTTTGTGTTTTCAGCTTTTGTAACTTGCCGCGTTTGCTGCTCAACACTTGAGCTAGCATATAGATCAGACTCTTCAGGCTCTGCATATGCCTCTTCCTGGCTCTGAGTCTTCTTACATTAATCATGAATATTCATTCTCGGCACTCTACAAAGGGAACAGCTATTGAGCAACTTGCACTTTCTTCCACTTCAATCTTCCTGTCTTATTTGTGCGCTCTGCTTTCTCTAGGAACTGTTGCCTTCTACTGATTCAAGTAAATACTTAACCACAATATTTGTTATTAAAATTTACTTATGCCCTCAAATCACCAATATTAAACCAAATTAACCAGTGTTAAACTGATTGCCAGTAAATACCTCCCTGAATATATAGATATATTTACTTGTAGTTTTCATTGTTTTACATCCAGTGATACCATTTGTGTATTAAACACAGAACTCTATAAGGCAAAGATTGTTTGCCTCTTTCTGTTACACAATACTGAGCATGCTTTCTGTTCCCAGTAAGAAGAATTTGTAAGTGTTAAAGCATCAGGTGTGCAAATACTAACTAGTGTATTTTGTGTGAAAGTTTATGGGCTGTTCAGAATGATTCTTTGGTCGCAGTTCCAGTTCTGAAACTTGGTGTGTGAGAAACTTCAGTCAGGTGAATTCAGATGTCCAGAAGTGAATGGGAGCTCACACATATATTTCAGGACTGTGAAGAAAATCAGGCACAGTAAATATTGTGACATGCTATTGTTTACTGATGTTAAACATTTTGGGCATAATTAGCAATCAAAGAAATGCAAAAAAAAATACTGCACTTAAAGGAGAGCTCTTTGTGAAATGTAAAACCATTAATTCCTGTAAATTGTGTACTCCTGTAAAATTAGGTTTTGGTTCCAGGTTCATAATATCAAACAGAATTCATAAGTTACAGAGAAGTTTTGCAGCTCATCATGGTTTGATTAAATGTCCAGATAACAGTTTATAATCCCTTTTTTTAATTATTGTAGAGTGTGTTGCTCGAATAATCCGTAGAGTGATGACGGTAGGTAACTTTTTAACTTGTCTTGTTAGGTAATAATAACGATGGCATTGAAAGTCGGAATGGCACTGCAAGTGCTCTTTTGCACATAGATGAGTCAGCTGGACTTGGGAGACTGGCTAAGCAAAAACCAAAGAAAAAAAGGAGACCTGAGTCTAGGCAGTATCAAACAGGTGAGTGTCTGGTTGCTGGCGGTACTCTCATTCCTCTAGGCGCTCATCCATTAACAGATGTACTTCGCTGGTAGGGTGTGCGATGTCTTGCAAAAAACAGTGAGTCTTTTGGGAATTGTTTTCTTAACACCACTTCTACATCATAAATGAATGCATATTTTATTTTAAAGTTTTTAAACACGTCGTTGGTTTGGATTTTGGGGGGGTGTTTTAAAGGAAACCATCTCTGATGTAAAAAAAAAAAAACCCAGTGTCATAGCAAAAGGTTATCTGCTTAACTTGCCACACCAATTTTAATGTTGTTAACTTTTTTAAAGGTGATGTTAGATAAACAGTGTTCTGTAATAGTACCTTTTAAAAACCCTTTTTGTCTTTATTGAAAATACATAGAACAATACATTTCATTATATCAACTCAATAAGTAAGCGGAAAATCTGAACATTATATGTTGCAGTTGGTAATGTAACTTCTGTACTCTTTTCTGTTTTAGTTGTGAGATAAATTGCCTTGATGTTCACGCCAATGGTCTTACTTGCATCTGTAAGAACAGATGCGCTGTTTTGGCATTATTTGGTTTCTGCTGCTACCGTGTTATGGTCTGAACGATTTATTTGGTCTGATAAAGTTGAAAACCCACACGACTGTTCTCTTCAGTAGCCTTGCCTTAAATGATACTCAAAGTTTCTTTCCAAATTGTGACTTAACTGTAGGAGTTCTGTTTTGTCTAGCACTGAATTAGTAAACCAGGCAAGTTTTCATCTTAAAGTTTGCTTTTTTTGTTTCCAGCTACCTAGTCAGTTCTCCCTCCAAAACATTTTTAGAAAAGAGAGCTTTTTAGCATGCCTAGACAAATTCAGGGTAAACAAATCAGGCTGATGGATGAGTGCAAATAAGCTCCAAAGCTTTGAGGTGTCAGTATGTGAAATGTGTTCTTGTTGATTCCTGCCTGATACCTCCTCAGACTGTGATTGTGACAGATGGCACAAGAAGGAGGTGTTAGTTTGGGGACATGCGAATTGTAGTCAGCAGTAGGTGATTAAGCTGCCAGATTAAACTTTATCCACAGATTCGTGGAAAGTCAAAGACCGTGTGCCATGCTTCCTGTGTAAGACTTGGTTTAACAAGTTGGCTGCTGTTCTTTGCACCAGCGTCGGTTTCTGCGTGTGTTTAATGTGTGAACTGGGTCAGAATTCTTTGAAGTAGAATTATTTGAGGTGAAGAACAGCTGGGTTATGCTTTGGTTGTCTCCATCAGAAAACAGTATTTCCTTTCTCCTGATAATAAAAATGAGTGAAAATAGTAATTCCCCCAATTACTTCTGCCTAACACAGTTACAAGCTTGTTTATTATATAGTATAGTGTATGTATCTGACTCTGAGCTTACTTAACAATTCAGCTCACTGTTAAGGTTGAAATATGACATTTATTGAAGTCTAATATTGTTGTATAATACTGATGAAGGGGTTTTTGTTGTTTTTTCAGCAATAATCATTGGCCCTGATGGTCATCCGTTGACAGTCTACCCCTGCATGATTTGTGGAAAGAAATTTAAATCTAGAGGTTTCTTGAAAAGACACATGAAGAACCACCCGGAGCACCTTCTTACCAAGAAGAAATACAGATGCACGGACTGTGATTACACTACGAATAAAAAAATAAGTTTACATAACCACTTGGAGAGTCATAAGCTGACCAACAAAACAGAAAAGCTTATTGAGTGCGATGAGTGTGGGAAAAGCTTCTCTCATGCAGGAACTTTATTTACTCACAAGATGGTGCACAGGGACAAAGGAGTTAATAAAATGCACAAGTGCAAATTCTGCGATTATGAGACAGCAGAACAAGGATTGCTCAGTCATCACCTTTTAGCTGTCCACAGCAAGAACTTTCCCCATATTTGCGTGGAGTGTGGCAAAGGATTTCGCCATCCGTCGGAGCTCAAGAAGCACATGCGAATCCACACTGGTGAAAAACCGTACCAGTGCCAATATTGCGAATACCGCTCAGCCGACTCTTCTAACTTGAAAACTCACGTAAAGACTAAACACAGTAAGGAAACGCCACTCAAGTGTGATATTTGTTTCCAGACTTTTTCAGATACCAAAGAGCTACAGCAGCATACGCTTATGCATCAAGAAAGTAAAACACATCAGTGTTTGCATTGTGACCATAAGAGCTCAAACTCGAGTGATCTGAAACGACACATAATTTCAGTCCACACGAAAGACTATCCTCATAAGTGTGATATGTGTGATAAAGGCTTTCATAGGCCTTCGGAACTGAAAAAACACGTGGCAGCTCACAAGGGTAAAAAGTTACACCAATGCAGACATTGTGACTTTAAGATTGCAGATCCGTTCATTCTGAGTCGCCACATACTCTCAGTTCACACAAAGGATCTTCCGTTCAGGTGCAAGAGATGTAGAAAGGGCTTTAGGCAACAAAATGAGCTGAAAAAACACATGAAAACACACAGTGGCAGGAAAGTGTATCAATGTGAGTACTGTGAGTATAGCACTACAGACGCCTCAGGCTTCAAACGGCATGTTATTTCCATTCACACAAAAGACTACCCTCACCGTTGTGAGTATTGCAAGAAAGGTTTCCGAAGGCCTTCAGAGAAGAACCAGCACATTATGCGGCATCATAAAGATGTTGGGCTGCCTTAAAGTCTCTTTCACAGACTTAACGGCTGGAATTATAAAGGAATTTTGCCTTTCAGGCAGTTAGCTTATTTTAAAGCCAATCACCTGCTATCACACACAAAAAAAAACCCAACAAAAAAAAAACATACTGTGCATTTGATTTGTTGCTGTATAAAAATAGGATTATTGCTTCTAGTTGACTTTTATACCTTTTGTTCAATAGCGTGTTCTGAATTCTATTCAGTTTGTTTAATAAATGAAGAAAAGATGGCAACAATAAAGTTGCATTTAATAAAGTAAACCCCGTCTCTTACTGAATTTTTCAACCGTAATAGTTTATTTAAGTATATTTATCTTACTGACCTCGTTGATACTCACAGTGTCCATGTTAATGCAGTTTTGTCGTGAATTTTAAAAATAGAAAATTTCTCTTGATAAAATTGTCAGAGGTTTGTATGCGATGGGGAATTGTGATGTTGAAGATGAAGTCGCTCGGGCCCTCCTGACTGTCTTGTTTTGCATATACGGACTTTGTGGCAGGTTAACTATTGTCCGTTTGAGCAGTTACACATCTAACTTTATTGTGGGAAACTATTCTGCATTCTAATTCAGGTTTCAGAGAGAAACATTTTTAAAAATAAGTGCTTTGGGGCATTTGTTGTCTTCCTTTGGCGAATTTGAAAGTATGCTCAAATATTCTGTTTATTGTGCTGTGCTTCTTTGTCTTTGAAAGGTTTTGCCTGTTACAAAATGAGTTGGGTTTTTCGGTTTTTTTTCAATTTACTGCTGTCTTAATGTTGGAAACGTAAAATACTGTTGTTCCGTTTGCAGAGTTAATAGATCACAACTGTCTGTACGTGCCGGTAAACGTACCTCAAACTCAGTGCTTTTATGTATATTAGTATTTCTTTGAAAGAACAGTTTGTGGTTTGAGTCACATTTTTATTGTGAGTTGTTTTTGAATAAAATTTAAGACCAAGAGGTGCCTGGATTTTGGAAATGAGATATTTACAGTGAGCGTTTCAGAGGGGGATGGAGTGGAGCAGATGCGTTCATGAGGACTATAGATGTTTTAACGTAGATATCCTTAATAAGAAAAGTAACTTATGATGGTACCAGATCTGTTTCTAAATGCAATGTTTTTCATGCGCCATTAGCAGCTGTGTTAAGCTGCTGTTTATTAATTAGTACAGTATCCAGAATTAACCCAGTTTGTTTAATCTGTTTATAAACAGCTGGCAGAACATTACAATTATTATATGCGATTCTGCCACCTGAAGACTATTATAAAATAGCGCCATATTTGCTAATTGCAGCATAAATGTACCAAGCATGAAGTCGCGTACCGTAACGACAACTGTGGAGCGCAAAAACCCCAAACCATTTAGTCACACGCCAGGTTTCAGGACCCGGCCCCGCTTCCTTTGCTCAAATTCCCGCTGAAGCCAGTGGTTGACGGTGGATTGCAGAATTTGGACCCAGCTGCCTGCCAGCTTAGCACAGATTTGTAACCAACAATTCACTAATGGAAAGGGTTCAGGGCCTGGCCCGGCGTTAGCTCTCGTTTCTAGGCAGGCAAACTTCCTATTGAACAGGGACTTTAGCGATGATTTCAGGTTTGGGGTGATAAAGGGACAAAAGTTTCCTTTCATATGTGCACCTTGTTGTGTTACCAAGCCCTGCTCCTACTGCTCAGCCCTTCTGTTTCACTGTAAGCCGAAATACTCGTGTTTCATTTGCAGTTCAGGAGAGTTGAATGCCATGTGACTACCTTTGTTGTATAATGTTTTGGGTTTTTTTCCTTTTGATGCCTGCTTCATAGTGCCCCCAGACTTGTCCAACGTGCTCTTGTGTAACGTTGCTACTCACGGGCCGTGAACCTTTAGTGTGTAATACCGAGGTGTGCTGCGCTGTGCCTTCGTTGAAATCCCCGGTGAAGTCGAGTGGATTTTCTACATGGCCGTAGCTGGCTGTCCGTTGCCTACTGATTGCCAAATCAGATGCAGTAAAACCCAGTAGAGATTTTCCATTCGCGTCTTGCAGAGCACCCTCCTGCCACTTCCCCCCCCCGCCCTTACGTTCAAGCATTTTCTAACTGGAAACCTGAAAAGTGTACAAAATCTGCACAAATTTCCATAGCATCGCGGAGGATTTTAGCCATTTTGAACTTTATTTTTTTAAATAAGCTGAAAGACAAAGAACACAATTTTACACGTTTTCTTTCTCTTATGTAGTCTGGAATCATACACACTTTTTTCCTTTTTTTTTTTTTTTTTAAAGCACAATGTTGAAACTTTTTTTTAATAAGGGTTTGGTCAAGTGGATTTTGTAAAATGTATTTGTCTGTATAAAGAGAAAATGAAATTATAGTTATTGTTAATGTACTGACATTAGTTACAGGTTAGTTTTAATTCTTAAATAATTTGCTTAGCAAATGCTATAAAATGGATGTTTCAGTTTAATGTTTAAAAAAGGTACAGATTTTTACAAGGACATAATATAAATTATTGTTCTGTAGAAAATACCCTGTTAAATATTGTATACGTCCTTCCCTCTGTACACTTTGTAAAAAAGGCAAAAGAAAAAAACAAAATACATAGAATCATATAGGGATGTGTGACATTATTGTAATTGTGTACTTGATAATAACGTGAAAAAATAAAATTCAAAATATTTTCCTGTTAACGAACGTTTGGTCTATTTGCTGCCAGTACTGAGATCAAGCGTTGTTCTGAGGGATGTGGTCATCTCGAACCCAAGTGCACTTCCGCTTCTTTTTCTGCTCCCCGGTTTTCAGCTCCTTTGGTGTAGTCCCAGGGCGCGGGTGATGCCATCCCTCCTTTGGTTGAAAGGTACCTTTGCGAGAGTCTGCAAAAGTGAAAGGCAGGGATGGCAGGTCTTGGAAATCCATTTTAATGTCTGGTTTTGTATTAAAGGATTCGTGGCTGTTAAAGTTATAATGCTGTACTGTTTTTCCGCAAGGTGGTTACCTACTAAGTGCTACTACACGGTCTCAAAACACCCCTTCCCCCCCACCCCCCTGCCAAACCTCGAGTCGAAGGAGGTGTACTGCTGCTGTTTAAATTAATAAAATGTGTTTCCCGGTGCCTCTTCTTTTGGCACGTGAGCACCCGCGGGGGCTGGTGGAATCCCGGCTCCCTTCCCCTGCACTCGGGCAGGGAGAGGCCGGGGCTGGGTCTCTGCCTGTCCTCGCCGCCCTGCCCCAGCTCCTCTGGCTGCTGCTCCCTGGTGGGGCTGGTGCTGCCCGGCGGTGGGGATGGAGAAGGCTTCTGGCTGGTTTTCCCACTGCTCTGTGAATGCTTCAACCTGCTTAAATTAAACTGCGCACATGGGAACTGTTTTGGTAATAACTCATCCGGCACAGGTTGTCCCGCTTTAATGGTGTGCGTGACCTAATGCCAGCCCGTTGCCCCCCACTAACGTAATGGCAGAAGTGCTGTTGGTGTCACTGCCTGAGAAGGGAGGAGGTGAAATGTGGAGGTGAGGTGTCTGCTGACCCTGAAATCGTCAGGGTATTTAGTCCAATTAGCATACTCTCACTGGATACCTTTAGGAAATGCTGACTCATTCACTCAGCTTGGTTCATCATGCAGCCAGACTGGCATTGGGCAACTCTTCGTATGAAGAAGCTGTCACGCCGAGTTGCCAGCAATCTGGTTTTGATTTGATGTGTTGTCTTGTTTTCTCCATCTACCTGATGTTCCTCAACCACTCATCATGAAACTGTACGTTGAGTACCAGAGATGTTCACGGCACCGGAGAACATCCCTATTTCTGGCTGCTGTGGGGAAGAGCCAGCAGGAGTTCCCAGTTCTTCTAGTTCATGCAGACTAGCAAGTCCCACCCTCCCCTTGGACCTACCTCCCCTTCCTCCTGGATTTCCTGAGCTGTGAAAGCCTCACTGCTTTGCTGCTGGGCTCTGCTGAAGGCTCCCTGGCTTGCCCAGGTGCCTGCAGCCCGCAGGGGTGATGTCCCCCTCCCTGGGACATGGCAGCGAAGGCACCCAGGGCGCTGGGGCAGGAAAGCTCGGGTGCCAACCCAAGAGTTCTTTGACAGCCTCACCTGCGAGCAAAAAGGCTGCATCGCTAATTAGGAAAAGAAGTATTTGGCTAACAGCTCGCTGTGGTTCACTGGCTTATTGAAGGTAGTTATTAAAATTAAATAATATATCATTAATAGGAAACAATTAATAGGTTAACAATGATGACCAGTAGAAAACTGACCAAGGAGTGGCTGACTGGAACCAATAAGCAGGTCAGCAGGGTGCTCAGGAGCAAAGTAGTTGTCAATATACATAAAAGGCAGGCATGCCAAAAACCTGTTACTAGGTGGAGGAGTTACTAAGTGGAGGAATTTGAAGGGAGGGTTCTGGTTTCCTCAGAATGACGATGCAGAAAAGCATTTTGATATTTTTTTCTTTTCTAAAAGTAGCAGAAGTATTAAATGAGGCAGGGGATGTTTTTTCCCGGACCTGTGGCAATCAGGAATGCTATGAACTTCTATAGGCAATGAGCGCTTTAAAAACCGCAGGCACAGGGGGTTCAGAAGCCATGTAGAACGCTGACTGGGTAGTATTTACTGGAATCCCACAGAAACTCCACAAATCAGGAAAAGTGTTACTGTTGTAAGCCATTGCGGTGCTTGTCTCCGCTTGCGTCCTGGCTGGGGGGGATGCCCGTCTGTCCCGCTGCCCCACGATGCCAATGTCCCCATGCTGGCCAGGGGCTGAGGTGCCTGAGTGAGCGTCCTGGAGTCTCTTTTGAGAAGCCAAGTGCTTGAAATCAGGTTTTTGATTGAAAAACTAATCAAAGTCCAAAACGGGTGACCAGAGAGCACAGGCCCTGAAGATGGCATTTCCAGCAGGGACCAGAGAGATGTCCATGCCTTAGGAAACAGAAAGCCACACAAAGGGCTTGTTTTGAGACTTTGAAATCAAAGTCTAGCAGGTTGGCTAGAAGCTCAGAGGACAACCTACAAGTACAGTGCCATGGGTCTGAAAGCCCTGTCTTGTCCTATTTAGACTTCTTGGTCTCAGTTGCTCACACCTGGGCTTCAAAAGCCACCTGTGACCGCCTTGGGACTGCCAGGTGCTATACAGGCCCCAGGGGGACCTGCACCGAGCAGTGTGGTGCTCCCAGCATCTCCCACAATGCTTGGAGCCCATGGAGGGGGGGTGACATCCTCCAGGGAGGTTTCCTACTTGCATCCAATGGACAAGATGAGTCCTTTGAAACAAATACAGATGAAAAGACACTTTTGTGACGTGCAAAAAAAGGAGATAATACAGACCTGATTTGTCTCTTGCATTGGCACAAATCAAGAGTTTTGTTGAGGCTGATACTGTAAAGTTAGTTTTAAGAAGACTGGGACATGTTTTGTCTGACACAGCCCAGGAAAACAAGGAATGCCAGGATTGTATGCATTTGAAAGGATGAATCATAACTAACAAGTGCTCACAGGTACAGGAGCTGGGATGTTACAGCAGGTCAAATGACTGGCAGAAGAAGAGAGCGCTAAGAATAAAGAAGTGCTTGAAACTGAGAAAATTAATATATACTTTATATATTTACTATATTTTTAATGTAATTAAGGTATCAGTAATACCATTCTGCCTATGTATCATGGACCTACTAAGAGAATTCTTTAGTTTCCTTACTTAGGCTTTCGACACAGCGGTTTTGCTAGGAAGCCTCTGCCAAGGAGCAGTGTGAATCCTCTGTGGGCGATCGGACCAGTGCTGACATTTGACCAGATCCACTGAGCTCCTTTGCAGCAGTACCCAAAGCTGTCACCTCACTGGACAGTTGACCGGTATCACAATAAACCTAACATGGAAAAAAACCCAAAACAAACCACAACCCTATGTTGCCATACAACAGACCTTTCTATAGTACAACATACACCTTGCAAAAAGACACCAGTAAGCTGGGGTGGTGGTACTACCTTATGGCAGCTGCAGAGCAAGGGCAGTGCCATGCCTTCTCTTTTTAGAGCAGTTCCGAGACTCGGGGCTGTCACCACAAATTCAGATGCTTCACATGTGCAGACGCAGAGCCTGGGAAGCATCAGGAGAAGCTGGCTGTGGCAGAAAGGCAAACAGCCTGTGCTCCAAGTGCTCCATGCCAGGATTTCCATGCAAGCCTAAAGAGAACCACCGAAGGAAGGCAGGATCGACTCCTGCTCACAGCAGGAGGGACAATGGAGCCCTGCCACTGAGGCCAGGTAGCTCTTACCTGCAAAGGTGGACCAAAACTTGCCCCATAACGTGGCATGAAGTGCCCACTGCACTGTGGCTGGCAAGCAGGATCCCTGTTTGGCTGCCTCCCAGGAGTCCAAATTGCTTGTGCAGGGTCATGGGGCCTCCTCACGGCTGCACATGGGGAAGGAACTAACCCCCTCTCCTCCTCTGGCTCCAGCTGGAGGGAGGGACGGCCGCTGGACCAGCAAGAGTGGCTGAGGAGCAACGCCTTTTCTTACTAGATGTCCCTTTTTGTAGTTGAGAGCTTTTGAAATGAGCTGCAGACAACCAAATGCAACCCAAATTGGCAAGTGATGTGTGTTCAGTGTGTCCCAGGTTTCATTTAAAAGAAAACTAACTTGATCTTGACTCTGAAACTTGAAAGCAATGCCAGATTAGAGAGGAACCTTTTCAAGTTGAGCTTCAAGTACCTAAAAATAGCGGGGGTTTTTTTTCCTCCCTTTCTATTTATTTATTTATATTTTTTGGAAGAACATAAAATGAGCTGTAATGTAAATGACAGGAAACATACAGCTAGTCCCAAAGACTTTGCCTACATTAACCGGCTGGCTAGATCACTACAAGAGGATCTGTAGAGGAAGAGGGGCAATACTGAGGGCACCATGTCCATCTTTTAGTCATCTCGGTGGGTTTTGTATGGTTTGGATGCCTGGGACCACTCCTGGGCTGCAAGATCACCCCTGTGGGGCTGGGGGCACCATTTCAACCCCTGAGCCATACGGTTCACCCTGTGCCACACCCCCTGGCCAAACACGTCGCTTCCCCGCAGGCAGGTTTTTCTTCCCCATCACAGGATTAAGAAAATTCTTGTATCCAAAGCCTCATTAGACCTGCCAGTGCTTAGCCTGTTAGCACTAAGCGGCTTGCGAACCTTAAATCGGTGATCCTGTTAGTGGGACCAGTGGTAGGAACCTGTAGGAGTCCTGTTCCCTCTTGGGGATGCCCAGTTCAAGGGACGGAAATCACAGGGGTTTCTCTTGGTTTTCAGTTGGCCTGGCCAAGACCAAGTTAAATCCTGCTGACCGACCAAATGATGGTACAGGTCAGGAGTGCACGGCTTTTCTTCCATCACCACAGAGGAGGCTGCATCAGCGTGTGATGCTCTTGGCTGCAGAGACTGGATTAAACACCAAACCAACCCTAAAACTTACCCCAACACTTTGAGAGCTTAGGGGAAAGGCAATGAGGGGTGCCTCCAAACAAGGGGAAGACCAGATTTCCCGGCCGATGCATGCTCAGAAAACTTGTGGTGCTTCTGGCCTGCCAGGCTCCTGCTGCTGTCAGTCCTTCTGTTTGGAGCTGTTAGGAGCAAGAGGCAGAAGGAGGGAGAAGCGGGAACTGCTCCACTGGAGCTGGAAAGCCCCCTGCACGCAAAGCTTGCCCTGGCTTCCGCACCTCTCACTGACTTGCTGGCAGCAGCCCCTCTGTGATAGCACCCTGCCTTTCCATGGCAAAAGTCACCAGATGGCCGACGCCAAAATGATCTGCAGAGGGAAGTGCGGCATTCGGGCGTGACAAGTGGCCGTTCGCGTCCCCAGGGATGAGGGCAGCCTCGCTGGGATGCCCTTGAGGGGCATCTTGAAGTCCTGAGGTCTTCCCACCTCAGCTTTCAGCCCAGTGCCTGCCTGCCTGCGCCGCAGCCTCCAACCGAGGCCCGCAGCTCCCCGGCCGGACAGCCGGAGGCGTGGCCGAGCGAACCCTCTCGCAACAGCAGCCGGAGCCCCTCATCTCCAACCTCCCTCGCCCATCGGCCCTGCTTTTCCTCGGGCAGTGGCCGGGCCCGGCCCGGGGCCCTTGTCGCTAGGTGGCGATGCCGGATAAGGCCGGCGGCCGCGGGCCTCCCGCCCCGGCAGCTGGCAGGGCGCTTCCCCGAGGCGCAGGGCCCGCAGGCCTCTGTCCTCTCCCCGGGGTGTTCTTCACCTGCCCTCGGCTTCGCTCCCGCAGCCCTTAGCCACGGCAGCGCCGCAAGGGTCGTTGTTAAACCCGCTTTCCCCAGGTAGCTTGGGGGACCCCATCAGCAAAGTTATTTCCCAGGGGTGTCAGACCTGAGGGCATCTCGGTGGGTGAGAGACACCCCCCCTGCAGAGGTATTACCCCGCAGGGCATGGGGGATTGGCCCCACAGGCATTAGCTGCCTTATTCCCAGGAAAAAGTTAAACAAGCGGCTCCGCACCGGTGATGCGGGGGGATGGACCTTACCCCAAACCTCTTGCTCAGGCTCCCTGCAGCTGGTGCCCTGCTGAGCCCCCCGTCGCAGGACAAAACAAAGATGCCCACCCCATGGGCCACGGCAGTGAGTGAGGAGCCCAGGACCCCATCCTGTGGGAAAGCAAGCTCAAATCTGCTGCCGATTCACGAGCGAGGGATGTTAGTTAACACAAAGCGAGGATGGGATTATACGTCGTCTCCATCACACAGGCAGATATATTCATCACGGCTAATGTTACAGCGAGTACCGAAGGAATTAATGATTCACCACTTAATTTCCTCTTCCCCTACTCCTTCCACCTTTCTTTTGCTTTAATAAACTGGTCTGGAGCCAACTGCAGCATCAGGTTAGTAATGACTTTAAGCACCATTTATGCTGCTATCGTGGCAATTTAAATTGTCACTTTCTATTAAAAGGTCTAACTCCAAATGGTTTTAGCTGAAAGCATCGGCACTGACAGTGCAATTAAATAAAGGAACTCTTTTCTTGGGATGTCAGCGCAAACACATTTTAAATAAGGGTTCAGAAGCACCTTGCTAATTTAAACTATGGTATAGCTTTCTAGTGAAGAAAAATACCTGCTGCAGGGATTTTTTTTCATGCTAGATGACAGTTTTCGTTGTCATTGTAAGACACTTAAAGGAGTGATGTGCCGAAGGAGTCCGGCAGGAGCCTTCGAAAACCTCTTCACTATAAACATGGGCAGTGCTTCATAAGCAAAAGCCATCATTTCTCAGCAGATACCCATGAAAAGATATTAATCATGTTCCTAAAGGACTCTGATTTACACTCTTGCTGACCTCCAGACAGTTTGTAAGAACAAATCCCTTTACTGGGCATCCATCTGATTCTTTGTCTCTAGCTACACCGGTTACCTTTCAGAAATGTAGCATGTATGGTGCACTTTGCATGTCTCACGCTCCTTTTATCTACACATCTTCCATGCTTTATAAAGCACGTTGCTTTGCAAGAAAATAGACTCCATCTGTATTGTAGCTCATCTGTAAAAACTGCATCCAGTTCCTCAACTGTCTGCAAAAAAACATTTTTTGCAAGCTCTGTGCAGCAGCTGCAGTGCCTGTGCCAGGCTGGCCAGCCAGCTCCTCCTTCCCTACCTGCTCCGTCTCAACATCGCCTTCCCTCTACGTCTGGCCCTTTCCTGCTGCGCTGGGCACAGGCTGGTCCTCCTTTAGCAAACACCTCTGGGCTCCTGATCTTCAACTCTGCCCCACACGTTATGCTATTTATCTTTTGGTATCAAATAAAAATCCTTTTGCTGTAAGAGGGAAGAGCACGCTGGTATTTCACATGTAAAAAGTGTTTAACATCCTAAGTAGCATAAATATGCTAGCATATTAATGAATATTGCCTAACATGAATATTACAAATCACAGCATCATAAAAAAGATGTTTGTTCAACTTCAGTTGATTTTCCTTATTCCTGCAGAAGAGGCAGCCTGGCAGTACGGCCTTTTTAGTTTTTTAAAAAAGTTACTAGACATCATACAGAATAACGCAACCACAGTCTTCGGTGTCTGTGCCTTAAATAAGAAGTTGAAAAATACCTGAAGAGCTTTAATGGTCCGTATTTCATTTTAATGGCTTTAAAGCTTCTCCAGTACGTGAGAGTGTCCCTTATGTTATGACAACTATGGTTTCTCTGAAGTTTATTACATCTGCTGGAAATAAATGAATCATAAAATTTCAGCTCCCCCTGTCCCGTTCTCAGTTGCTACAGTTATTGCTCTGAAGGAGAGAGAGACATATCTTGAGATAAGTATCTGTAGGATGGTTATGGATATGATTTTTATGTCTACACAATTACATTTCTAGTTACAGAGCACTCCACATTTTACCACTTTACTGCAAAGAAAATTTGATTGATTGATAGCTGACCCTTACAAAAATAATATACAAGGGAATAGGATTGAAAGTAATTTTCTTTACAGAATTATGAATATTATTCTGCTTCATTTCTTTTTAAGAAAGGGAGAACAAGAAGAAAAATATACTGGTATTCTGAGGAGAAATGAAAGAAATGTACTGAATAGTTGTAGAAGAAGGGAATCAGGGGTACATGTGGTTAGGATAATTTTGACATCATGAAAGTGGTGTATTTGTTAAAATGAAAACTTTGCATGAGAACAACCCCGTTTTCCAATTCCAGTGGAGCTCTCGCTTTGTGCAAAGCCTGCATGCTGCCCCTCCCCAATATCTGTCTTCTAGCTAGTTTTTCTGTCTTCAACCTTACTTTCAAAGACCTCCATTTTCCAAAGCTTAAAAAAAGCCACCTTTTTTTTTTAAATATCAAAAGATTTTTGAGACAGAAGAAATAATTTACTGTCTAGGTCTAATTTTGCATTAGAAGAGAAAGAAATCTGGGAAATATGATTAGACGGAAGCACTCTTCAAGAACTACTAGTAGCCAGGATGGTTATGGGAATGTGAAATGTCAGCATGCTCAAATATTAGTCAAAGCAAGTGAGGGCAAAATTAAAGACATTTGAAAAAAAAAAAAAAAAGCTACTATCTTCATTCTGCAAATATCCACACGGGGCTGAAACTAGGAGGCAGAATGTGATAACCCTGTATGGTAAAGCAGGACACTACCTTTGATAGCAGCTCAGTAGCACCAGGCGTTACCCCTTTACTGGGCAGGGTGAAGGGGGCTCCCTTTTTCACAGACAAGGTAGTAAACAAGAAAACTGCACCTGGGTTTCCCAAGGAGTGACAAGTTTTGCGTAACTATTTCTTGGGTTTCACTGTGGTTAGGTGGAGCGAGCACCTCCTCTGTCCGTATTTCTGCTCCCCGGAAGAGCCCCTTGGGCCTCTCCAACGGGGAGAAGTAAGCGAGGCCCCTGATGCTAGGCCCTCAGAGCCAGATGCCGGAGGCTAGGAGAGGAAGAAGAGGGTGCTTCCTGGCAGTTCATGCGTGTCCACGTGCATGTGTGAGCTAGCCAGGAACATCAGGGTGCCACATTTCCCAGCTCCATCCCTCCACACCCCATTCCCACTGCCAGTGGATGATGATCACTGTGATGATGATGGATCACCACAAGAAGTGATAATCACTGTGATGAGGGTGCTGATCACCATGATGGACGCCCTTTGGGGCAGTCCAGCCTTGCCTGCATGCGTGTGGTGGCCACCGTGTTGTAAGGCCTGGGCACAGAGACGTCTCTGTGCTGCCTCTGCTATGGCAGAAATGTACCCATGGCACGGCCTTGGCCTCCTGGAGTAATGTCTCCTTCAGCTGAGGGGCCATGGCAGAGCCCTACGGCCTGGCCATGGGCTTAAGGGCATGTGTAACTCCATCCCAGCTCAGCCAGGTTCATCTGGAGGGGCTTCCCCTTCGCCCAGGTTTAATCCCGCTGGGGCAGGCAGGGGTGCACGTGTCGCTGGCAAGGAGCTCGCTCTGGTTTTGAGCCTCTCTGCCCTTTACGGAGCACCTTTCATTTTTGGACTTTACCCAGGTTACGCAACCGATAGGAAATATTTGTTCATGGGCTCTTAGTGCAGTGAAATAACACTCCCAAAGAAGTAGCTAGACAAATTGTACAATTAATGGGTTTACAATGATTTTGTCAGAACAACCCTGACTGCAGGGAGTGGTTGTGTCCTGTAATACCCAAGGAACCTGCCAAAGTTAAACCAAGTCAATAGCTGCAGATAGGCAATCTAAAGGTGCCTCTTTTCCCTGCCTAGCCCTTCTGCCAGGGCCGTATTAAATGGGGTCATCACCTAACCATCCTCGTGCTCAGGGAGTTTGTTTTCCCAACTCATCCTCAAACATAAATGAATTGCCTTCACAACATTATTTTAGCCCAGGATAAAAAAAGAAAACACTTGCAAGGTTGACATAAAGGACAACATAAGTTATCTAAGTGTATCTATAGCTTTTTACCCTCTTCTGTCCTCTAGTGGGGCAACTGTTGACGTGCCCTCCAGAGCAACCCCAGCCTGGGTGTTTGGGACCATCAGGTGCCGTGGCTTAGGCTGGCACCCCAGCTGTGCGAAGGGACCTTCTCTCAGCCTTTGTGCCATCAGCCACCATTTGCTCGCCCCAACAGACAGGAAACCCCTCGTCTCTGCTCTTGTTTTTCAGATCAGAAGAAACAGCTCAAGAAGGCATTTTCCCGCAAGGGGCAGGGGTGCCCTGGGGTTCCCCAACCCCTCCTTCCTCGGGGCAGGCTGTGCTGGGGCTCTCCTTCCTGTCGAGTTATTGCCAGTCGTTTCGGCAGGGCGGCTGGCCCAGGCTCCTGCGCTCCGTTGCCGTTAAAAGCTTAACTTGACTCTTAACAGAAACACTGCTCAGACCTAATGAAGCAGCATCAGCCACAGTCACACATCTCAGGCCTGCCCCCTGGTCTGTTCTTCCAATCTCCCCTCTTTCCCATGACATACCAATAGGGTTTCCCTCCTTTTTTTTTTTGTCTTCCCTTCCCATCTGAAATCCTTGCAGGGAATGGAGCAGGGGTGGGGGTTCACTTTTGCTTTAGAGCTATGCCACTGAGCTTGTATCAAATACACAAAATACAATGTGAGTAATTTTTCATGACTTTTTCAGGCATATGCGAAGACCCTGATGGGTGTAGTTTACTTGTTGACTAGTATGTATCTGATGTAGAGGTAAGACCACAATGGCATTGTGAATTATTTGAGCATACAAAACATACACAGATACATTCATAAATCAGAGAAGTACCCATGCTCTATAAACAAGCATCTAGAAACCACGATATTCCAGGGGTGCAGCTGAGCTCGTAAAATGGTTGGTAGGTATACATTATAGCACATATACAAGGAGAGTCTGGGAGAGCTGGGATGTTCAGCCTGGAGAAGACTCAGTGGGATCTGAGTACCTGATACCTGATAGTATTTATATGTGGTGGTGGTGGTGTGTGAAATATATATATATACCTGATGATATTTATTGAGGAGTAGAGATTATGGACCCAGACCCTTCTCAGTGGTGCCCAGTGACAGGATGAGAGGCAAGGGGTGCAAATTGAAACACAGGAGGTTCCACATGAATGCATTTGGAAACCATACTGACTATGTAACAATGCCGTGCTTTATGTCTAGCTATTTTTAAACACCAGAGGAATTACACCTGACTTTTAAAAGGGGAACAGGTTTCTCAAGTGTTGCAAAAATAGCCCAAGAATCATTAAAAGCATGATTTTGGTTTGAATACATTTTCTTCAGTATTCTAGCTTATTGGACTAAGCTGTTACAAGCCTGGTTCACAGAATGATGAGATTTAAAGAGATATATACCTTTCAGTGTATTTGGTTGGGGTTTATTTTTGTTTTGGGATTTTTTTTTAATCTTTAGGATATAGATCACATTGCCAGTATTTTTTTCTGATAAAAATATCTTTAAAAAATGGACCTTTATTTTGAGCAAAAGCTGAGATTCTTGCAGAAAATGAGACTTCAAGAAAAATACCAAGTATTGTGAAATTTCCATTCTTTCTAGAGAGATAACAGTGTGGCTTTTTGCAAGCATTTCCCTGAATTAGTTTTACTGACGTGAATGTTTTCAGCCATAGTAAATTCCAAGCAATTGTTGTCAAATGTTTATATAAATTACTTTCAGGCCATGCAAATGTTTGCACTGCAGAGATCGGACTCTAAGTATTACCTGTCAGTCAGGCAAGATAATAATTTTCTATCGTGAGACTTGAACACTTCCCTCCCCGCACCACCACCCCCCCCCCCCCGCAAATACACGGCTCGGCATTCGGGTGGAACTTATTCAGCTTCTTGCTTCCACTTACCAAGTCAGAATGAATTGCTGGGGAGTAAATATTGGAGAAACTGTAAGCCGACTATGTAGAATTGGGGGACAGAGGAAAAAGAAACAAAGGGCATCAGAAAAATTATTCTCTGAAAATTATTGTGTGGGAATGACAGTTCTGAAGCAGGACAGATACCATATTATTCAGCTGTCAGCAAGGGCTGAAAGATGCCGGGGGAGCTGTGATAGTTGCTATATGAAGGTGCTAGTCAACTTGTCAGATGCTAGGAAAGAGGAAATTGGTGGCAAGAGGAGATAATAGAAGAGGCAAGTGGAGGTAAATCAGAAAGATGTTAGGCTAAGGGAGAGCTAACAGATGCTGCCATGGGAACTGCCAAGCAAGAGTAGGAAAGCTTGCTGGGGTCTCAGATAGACCACGCACCCTGCAACTTGCACATTAACACGAACAATTTCTCCTGTAGAACAAAAAGATATTCTAATAAAATAACAAAAAGATGAGGGGAAGAGAGGAGGAGGCTATCAGGAATGTAAGCAGTATCTGAAAATATTTAGTGAGTTCATCAAACTCAAGAGAAAGATGTGCAGAAAAGGTCTCTCTAAGGGCCAGCTCAGTGTGTGTTAAAATTTCTTCTGCCTCTTGAGTCTACCCGCAATTAAAAAGCTGCCTAAGGTTACTGTATTTGAGCCATACATTTTCTTGTGGAAGCAAATATATCTATTAAAATGTCACTGACATGCTGCTGTCTCAGATCTGAAGGTTCCTCACATTTGAAAGCATACCCAGTTTTTTCCAGCTCACTCAAGTTGGGCTAATAAAATTAATTATGTCTTCCTACAAACTTGGCCTGACTAGCATGCAAACCATCTGCTTTTCTTTCTCTTTCCTTTCTATGATTTTTTTTTTTTTTAACAATCTCTTTACAATGATCTTTGTCCCCTCAGGAGCATATTATTGCATGTCCTGAGAAGCGATGATGAAATTTAAGAGAAATATATAACAGCTGTTCTGAAAAAGGTTCAAGAAATTAAAAAAGAAAAAGTGGCCAGCAGTACAGTTCCTAGTTGCTCTAATGCCTCTCCTTCCTTCCTGAAACAGATGCTGATGAAATTTACCTTGATAAAGTGTGTGCGTATATATTAACATGTTTGTCTGGGAGAATAGTGTCCTGGGACAGGCATTCAAAGAGGCTTTGCTGATACTAAACCAAGGTGGACATCTGGGATATGCTGCTGCAGCTATCCTCAGTCATGCAGAAATGCCATAGAAATCAGCTCGCTAACTTCAGAGTAGCCTGAAAGCAGGGAAACTTTGGAGCGACGTGGCTGGTCGTCTACTAAATCTCAGCTGCTGGCTGTTGGGTGAGAGCCCAAAGCAAGTCCTGCACCCTCAAGGTCCCAGCCCTCACCAGAAACATCACACACATCTCTCCTTATGCTCTTTGGCCTCAGCCTTCCTATCCCTCTTGAGTTTGCAGTGAAAGTGCTGGAATAACTGTTATAAGCACTGGCCGCAGCGTTGTGTGGGGTGATGTCCTCCTCTGAGGTTACAAGCCGGCCTGTGGCCAGCTGATGCCAGTTTGCTGCCATGTCCGCCACACGTAGCACTGGCAGTTGGACCAGGGTGGGCTGCCAGGCTGGGTCTGGGGCGGATCAGCCTACCTTCACAAAAGCTGTAGAAATGGAACGTGCAAGGTGTACCCTACCCAAAGGCAGACCTCAACAGATCTTTTTTGCTCCAGTCTCCCACCAGGTCAGATGTGGACCTTCTGGAAATGCAGGAGTACCAAAACTCTGACATTCAAAGCAGGAATTTCTATCGGAGCTTGAAAGACATAATCAGGAACTTCCAAGTTGTCTACTAGCAGACACTACTTTTGCTTCCTTATGGAAAGACAGGGTTTGAATTTTACCCACTGAAACAGGTATTGAGCTTTTGCTCAAGAAATCCCTCTGGAGTTAAGCCAGATGTGATGTCCTTAAAGTCCTGCTCTGCAGTCCTCTGGCTCTGCAAAGTGGAGCCCTAATTCACAATCGCTCAGGAGCCTGTGTCTCAGTTCAGGATGACTATGGTGTGTGCCTATGTCCTATGTATGTATTTACTCCAGATGGAAGAGGATGAGAAATTAACACTTTGAACTAAGGAGGATGAAGGTGTGTGAGGAGTGGAGGAAAACTGCATTCAGATAAAATCCAGATATGCAGATAGTTGATGACAATACTCATTACACCTATTCCACTTCAAATTGCTTTTCATTTCTGGCAGGCCTTTGCAAATTTGCTTAATGTGTAATTTTCCATATCAATGGATCATGAGAGTTAATGCTGTCAGGAGTATGTCAGTGCTGTTTAGGCAGACCTGCATTAGGAGAAGGTGGCATTTTTGTAGCATATTTGTTTAAAGCATCAGAACTGAAATCATGGCTATCAGATTCCATTCAAAGGTTTGAGAGGGCAGAAGCACACAGAAAATGAAACCTCTAAATATAAATATATGCTCACTACAGTGATGCTGTTTGTTTACTTCTTAAAACTGGTTTCAGCCTATTCTTTCAGTTATTTGGTGATGACTTTTTGTATTACTTCAGACTCCATTTTGCTCTTTGGACAGTCACAGATTTCTAGCTGTATCCCCTGACAGCTGCTAAGATGATGTGACAGCTGCTGATAGCATGTGAATATTTATAGTCATTTGTGGTTCATTATGCTCCAGGAGTGAGCTGATCTGAACCATCTTTTGGCTAATACAAATACCAGCTAATACAATTATGCAATGTCTCTCTCTCTCTGTCTGTAAATGAGGCCTTTAACGCTACACTTTGGAACAAATCATAACAGTTCTGCCCAGCAAAGCTAAACGTTTGAATTCAGCAACTACGCCGCATCATTGAAAGATGATACATTTCCAAATATGAAAAGTATCAGAAGAACTCGCTTGTCTGCTTGTGATCAAGAAACACTTCAATGTTTCTTGTCTTTTCGCAGCCATCACTGGGGGGGACCCTTCCACCGCTCTGCTCTGCAGGCAAGTGCCATTTTGCCATTGCACAGACAAAAGCTGAGACTGAGACAGGTTGCTTGACTTTTACAACAGAATGAAAGAAATCCTCGCCAAAACCAAAAAAACCACCACAGCTGCTGTGAATCTCCTTCATTGTATTCACAAGACTCACATTTCGGTTCAAATACAGATAGAGTGGAAACAAAACATTGGGCTTTTAAGAGAACAATATCATAAAACTCAAGAACGGTACAGGTTACTCGTTATCAAGGCAATACTACCAAGACGTGAGTATTTAGCTGTCACTGGGAAACACAAAAAATGGCCACCCTCTTGGGAAGGACCCCATAGCTTTCTCCGATGCCCCGCCTCCCTCTGGCAGCCTGAGCTGCCCCTGTCAGTCTCTGTGAGCTGGGGGAGAGTCAGTGAAACCTCCTCGGGATGATGCTGCAGGCACACCAAGCACACCAACTCCAGAAGGTGAAACCCCTCACGGGTTGCCACAAGTTGTCAAACATCATAAAAGCACCCAGGGGTCCATACCAGAAACCTCCAGGGTCTTTTGCAAGTTAGGGGGTTGGGTATTTTTTCTGTTCTGCAGAACCACAAACATTTTAACCAGGTTTGTAAGTCCTGGAGGGAACCCCCCAGCCTCAAGAGAAGAGCTGCCCCTGGCTTAGCAGTTTTATGTCTGGAGCACGTTTGTCCCACACACATGGCTCAGAGGTGCAGGCTCCATTCGCACAAAGGAAGGGAGCTGTGCTACAGGCAGCCACACAGTCTCTCACTCTTGCTAACAGTTTCATGGGTTTTTTTTCTGGTTTACTCTGACCTGTATATTATTTCATAACATCTCAGATCACCTAGTTACTCCTGTCCAGTTTTGGTATTTGTCCGAAGCCCAACTTCTAGTTTTCATCTGCAGACAGTCTTACCTGTCAGCTATTACAAACACGTGCCTAATGCTTATTTGAAGGGTTTTATTCTTCCTTTCCAGCCAAACTGTGCTCCAGACGGTCTTGCTTCTCTACCAAAATCTCTTCACTGCTCCTGTTGTCTCTGTCTATGAACTGCAGGAAAAAAATTCGTAATTGAATGCCATTTGAAGGATGGTTGTACTCTTTTTTTCACCTTCACAGCTCAGTGCAAACTCAAACATTGCCTATGGCTTTTCAATATGTTTTTAAAACCGTGAATTTCCCATGCGTGTAGGGACAGCTGTAGAATTGAGGTAGCTTTCAAATAACATCAAACTGAAAACAACATATATATTTTTTTCTGACTGTAACTTTCTTAATCTAATTTCTATTACTCACAGGAAAAACCTTAGGAGTGCATGTCCAGCCAGAAATAAGAAGAAACAGATAATATAAGCACACAACGTAAGCTCCCCAGCCTTTACCTGTAACACTACTTACAAACTGAGCTTCAGAATTTCACAAGCTGTGTCTATATAAAGGTAAAAAGTACAGTTTCAGGCTGTAGCACTGATTTTGTAGGTGGACAGTCCAGGATTTTGCCCGTGCCCAGGCTACTGGCACAGGCAGTCTCACTGCTATGGTGACTAAAACTCGTACTGACAATGTTCTGCATTCATACATGCATGCTTTTTTTCTCCTTGCTTGCTAGTGGGTGGTCTCCCCTAGTTTTGGAGGATGTTCTGGTTTGGGTTTTTTTATTTTATTATTATATTACAGTTTTACTGTTGTGTGTACATGTTCTGGGTTTTTGTTGGGGTTTTTTTTCCCCCTAGTAATAGCAAGACAGAAGGAGCAAAAACCTTTCCTGTCATGTTATGACCTGTAGGAAGAAATGCATGATCTGTCTTGCCCAGCACCTCGCTGTTATGGAAAAAGCAGACTTACTCATTAATGGCAGCGTGCCTGAGAAGCCATATTCCAGTCAGAATAACATCAGTAACTTCTAAAAAGACCCTCCCTTTCCCCTTCAGAAAACAGCTGTAAGCCATGATATCGAGCACAGCTGTATTGATTCTACATACACTATTCCATAAAGAGGTCCTTAGCTTTTGTTAAGGTCTGCTGACCTGAATTAAGCCAAAAAGCAGAAACTTCTATAAACAAACAAAAAATCAATTTGTGTGCAATTTCCTCATTTTGAAACATTGCATTTTGATTTCCATCACTTTTAATTTTTATTTTAATGAGTTTCAATTTTTGCTTTGAACAGCAGATGCTGAACAGTTCATGTAGGAAATGTCAAACTGAAATGTTTCCACATAAACCGAAGTTAAAAAATAGTGTCCTGTCAATAAATCTTTTGAAAATCACCCCTCTTGTCAGAAGCTTCAGTTCATATGAACTGGCATTTTTGATACAAAAACTTCTCAAAATTTTTGACAGCCCTCCTCTAGAAGTTGGGGATTATAAATCAAGACTGGGAAGGAAAAATCTACAGAAATTCACCCTAGGGAAAGAGCTTCTTAATCCTAATCTATTCCTTTTGATGCTGAAGATCTGTAAGGTTTGTCTTTGCCCATCAGTGCCCTCGGACACATATGAGATGCTCACAAAGTGGCACTTACTTGGTCCTTAAGACATATTTGTCTTACTGCTCATCAACACTCCTTTGGGGAAAAACTTCTCCCATTGCTGAAAAGCTCTGCAATCAAATATATGTACTTTATCACAGCAATGGCAGAGAAAATGCACTACCTGCCTCTATTCTCCCTCAGGATGCTGATTGTTGGCTACCCCCCTTACCACCAATTTGGGGTCCTAATTTTATAAGGTTCTTTCAGGTCTTTGTTCTACTATGAAGTGCTGTGAATTTCCTTTCTGTTGTTCTACTGCCACATCCAATTGCTCATAAGTTACTTTAAAAAGGTAAGACAAGGCAAATAATTACTCGTATCTGGATGAAAGTGTAACAACATATTACAGAAGTAATACTTTGATTCTGCCTTTTTATATTTCTCCCCTATATTGACTGCCAGAAACTGATTTGCTTTGGAAATGAGATAAAATCAAACTGGTTAGCTTCAGATTTAATGAAAGCCTATCTCTTTTCTCTTTTATTGCTTCTCTACTGGTAAGTCTTTGTCTAAGCTCTCCTCTTAAAAGCACAGATGTAAAGCTTCTGGCACACCTGATATTCTTTTTCATGTAGAAATTTGTCCATCTGAATAGGCATGAAAATGACAATTTAGTTTTGTTATCTTAATCTATTTCATTGTAGTCATTGTATTTTTACAGTTGCTGCCAGGATCCAAATAACAAGGAAATCCCTTTATTAATTAAGTGATACAGATCTTACTTCTCTTACATTAAAGAGCCACCTTTTCTGAAATGGGTAGCTTATTACTGGCAATAGGTGAAAAGGCAATGGCTTTACTGGGTTGGGTATCCAAACTTGTGAGAAATCTGATGTACAGTCCTATGGCACTAATGATTTGATTTATTTTTCTAATACAAACTTTTCTTGTTAGCTTGAACTCAGCTGAACATAATTTGTCCCCCAGGAAAAATCTTTGGCTGTATTTCCCATCTGCACCGATGATGTCTGCTAGACTTCCCTACAACCAAAATACATTAACCTATCCTATATATCCCATATGATAGAGCTTTGAGTTTGTCCTGTGAGCTAGCCTGTAGGATCTCCTGCTGTTCAGTTTCTGAGCTGGGGCTGACATCAGGATTTCTGTCTATAGGCTTGGCCCACCAATATGGGATAGCAAGGCTGTGTCACCTTCTGAAGGCCAGTATGCTTCCTTCAGGGAGAAACCATAGATGGTGTCGGCTCCTCCGGACTGCACACCATGGGGGCAACGATCACAACAGGCATCCTGTTCAACAGAGCTAAGAGGGCCCAGTTTTTCCTGCAGTGAGGCAGGTGAAAATGAAAGTCATCATAAAAATGGCAGAAAGATAAACATCTGCAGTGCTCTTTAAAAGAAAAGCACACTAGATGGATCTCTACAACAGCAGCTGAGAATTAATCCTTAACCTCTAAACTTCAACCTGTTAATTTTCTATAGGTTTGAGACAGGAAATTCTCTAACACCGTGTCCAGTGTATGCTGCAATATTTGCTCCAAACCAGTATTGCTGAATGGCTAAAATATGACTGTCAGATCCAAAAGTGTTACTGTGTGGATTCTTCAAGGAATTCTTAAGTCAAAGCAGACTCTGGGTTTCTTTTAAATATGGTAAAACAGCCATGAGTTTTGTCACCCCTATGCTTAACGTGTGGATTTCTTTAACAAAAGCATAGACAAACCTGCCTCATTCAAAAAAGGGATTCACAGGAAAGGGATTTTTATTTTTAGCTTTCAGGGAATACAAGGAGCTGGCAACCAAAGTAGCAGCAGATGGGAATCCTGTTGTCTCGGCTCAGGAAGAACCTTCAAAGGCCTTGGGCCATCTTTCCATCTCAGCAAATCCTAACTTGAGCTTTTGGTCACATTTCGGAATACATGATCATCTTCAAGTAGTTTGATAAAAAGTCAAGCAAACTGGGTAGAAAATCCATGGTGTATTAAGGCTATTTCCCCCTTTACTAGCAACTGTTTCTTCAGGATGAGTAAACAGACTTCCAAATAGAAAATAATCTGAAATGATGTTTCAAGAATTTTGCCTGTATCTTTCTGCAGCTGGGCAGCAGAAGATGTGCTGGATTGAGGATGCTCTGGGCAACCTGTGAAGACTGGGCAGATACCACATTTTAACAGCCAGTTACTGCCGCATCCCTCTCAGTGAAACTGTAAAGCTCTCCGCTTCACCTTTCAATGCAGTGAAAACAATGGCATTGCTGTGCCAAGGAGGACTCAAAATAAATGGCTTTGGTCTGCAACCAAGCCCTCCTGACAGTAACAGAACAGGCTGTCAGTAGCTTTGTCCGTCTTGCTCCCAAATTCTGCCACACTAGAAGGGATCCGCGTTTTCTCAATTGAGTACCTGCTGGTGTTAGCCACTGAGCAGCTCACTCTCCTCTTCATCCCTGTGTTCTTGCTGGCAGCATTTCAGTGTCCAGCCTGTCCTTCCCGTAAAACCTTTGGGAATTCTGTGAAAACTGCAAAATGGCCCATGGTGCCTATGAACATCCCACAGTCCCTAAATTTCCCACCTCCCCTCAATTTGTTCAAGTTTCTGGAATACCAACTTGATGAAGGGTGGCCTCCACATATATTTTAGCTGATTTATGTCTTCCCTTCTTTATCCACTAATTCCTGGCATTCCTTTGCATTTTCTCCTATGCTGGTTCCTCAGCCATCATTTCTGAGGACTATCCACTGTGGCCCCAAGATCTTTTTCCTGAGTGGCAATAGTTCATCATTGCATAGGTAGTTAGGGCTGCCCTCCTCCCCTGAACACTACTTTGTGTTTATTGATACAGCGTGTCACCCGCTGTCTTGTCACCAAGCTCTGTAAGCATCCCTCTGCTGCTTCTTGCAGCCAGCTTTCAGTCTCACTATCCAGAACAACTCGCTATCACCAAACTCCATCACTTCATTACTCATTCCCTCTTCCTGGAAACAGCTGAAAAGGCTGCAGAAAGCTTCTTCCAGCAGGTGAAACATGTGGGCAGGTGGAGAATCTCTCAGTGTATTCCTACCCTTGACGTGCTCTCCTTCAGGCAGTGCAGAAGATGGTGCAGCTTTTCACCTCACTGCAGCCAAGATTATCAGGAAGTCTTTGGTGAAGGCCTCAATGGAAAGTCCTTTGAACATCTGCTACATTGAATGAGTAACTTTCCACCTCCACAGGCCCCTACAGACAGTGCAGTGCCCAGGGCTGGTCTAACCGGGCTGCGGTGAAGGCAGACATGGCACTGGGGAATCCAGCCCACTCCTCAGTTGATTCCCCATCCCTCCTCAGCTGGCAGTCCTTGCTCCTGTGCGAGACCTGACTCCAGGTGCCCTGACACCCTGGGCCTGTGAAGGAAGGGGACGGGGACGGGGGACTCGCTGGCTTCCGCAAGAGCCCCTCCATGGAGGCCGAGCAGAGCCGCCGGGAAGAGCCGGGACATGGCTTCTCGCAGATGGAGTGGGGAGCGAGGCGGGTGCCTTCCTCCCCGGGCTCGACACCTTTCATCCGCCGGTGCCCTGGGCCGCTGGCACCCGGAGGCAGCGCGGAGGCCGGACCCTGGGCGCCACCCGCTCGGCCCCGGCTCCCGGGCTAATTATTAACCGCCCCTTGGCGGCTCCGAGCAACGGGGCTGCGCATCGCGGCTCCCGCGCTCGCCAGGAACCAGCGGGCCAACAACGATCACCGCCGCCCCGCCGCCGCCCGTCCCCCGTCCCCTCGGCACTGCCAGGGCACCCTGGCGGGGGCCGGCGGCCGCGCCGCCATGGAGGGCGAAGCGAACGGGACCCTCCACCCGTCCTGCGGCGCCAGCGAGCCGCCCTACTCGCAGGAACTTCTCCGGAGTAAGTGCAGCCGCCCGCCCGAGCCGGGGCGAGGCGGGGGAAGGCGTGAGGGAGAGGGGGGCCGCCCGCTGCCAGGCGGCCCCTCCGCCTGCCGCCCATCCGTTAACGGCCCGCTGCCCAGCCGCGAGCCGCCTTCAGCACCCACCGGCGACGGCTGGCGGTGGCTGCCTCCGCCGCTGCCGTTGCCTGTGCCGCTGTCCCTGCATCCCCTGCCGCCGTTCCTTCCGGACGGCAAAATTCCCCGGGCGGAGGCAGGCGGCTGCCAGTGCCGGCCGGCCCTCCGCCTGGCAGGGGGCCGAGCTGCCTTCGGCTTCGAGGAAGGGAGAGCGGACAGCAGGCCCCCAGCCCAGAGCTGCAGGTGGAGGTGTGAGAGAACGGGGGAGCGAGGGGAAGGGTGGTCGACGGGGAGTGCTGGGGCCTCCCGGTACGTGCCAAACCGAGCACTGAACCAGCACGTAGACTCGGCTCTGGTCTCAGGCTTCCGCCTGGTGAGATCTAGGGTGTGGAGATGTCCATTGAGATGTGGACCGCAGCCACGCCTGGAAGTCTTCGTGGTTTTGAAGCAGGTTGGGTTCAAGAGGCTGGGCAGAGGCTCACCTTTGCAAGCACTGCTTGGTATGCCTTTAGATAAGCTATGGCCGCAGCAACAGTTGGTATCAGTGATGACTGTGAACTTCCCCTAAATTAAGCGTGACTCCACTGCAGTGCTTTCTTCTGTCTCTGGAAGCACCTTTCTTGGGAGAAAATCCTCCTCAACCATCAGCTGTGGGTAAAAGTTGATATCCATACTAAGCATCAAGGGAGACAAAACCATCAGCCACATGTTGATACCCATATGCAACGATAAGGGAGAAGTAAAAAAGAATTTGGTGAAGATACTAAGTTTTTTCTCAGGCTAGATATATCAGGGGCTTATCCTGTTCGTGTGCCCCACAAACTTCCACCAAGCTCTAAAAAATTTGCATGCCTAATTTGCATACACAAACATGCCTATGAACATAAAACAGAAGCAAAGAACTAATACTGAGTAAATACATTTTTGCTTGTAGTCTGCCTGGAAAAGTTCCCAGAATATGTATTTACTGTATTTATTTATATTATGTATTACATGTTTGTTTATATTCTGTTGCGTATTTGCATTCCTCTAAGGACATTTGTCTGGGAACCCCACCTTTCTGAAGGGGACTTTTGCATAATGCTTTGAGAACATGAAGGCATATTCTTCCCATATGCTGTCTGTGGATCTTGGAAAGATTTAGTCATGAACTTAAGTTTAATATTTGAATCATCGTGTGAAGTCAGTGGTCCAGTTATGTAGCTAAGGATGAGTGCAAGTCTGCAGGAATAGGGCTAAGAAGCCCCTCAGAGACAGTGTCATTAAACAAATGGTGAACATTAAATGTTTGGAATGTTTATGAAATAAATCAGAACTTTCTGTGTTCTTTTCTCTCTGCAGGTCTTGACCTACCAGGGAGATTTCTCTTTGCAATCTTGACTCTGATGACACTAATTGCCAATCTGGTGTTTATAGAGGAAGCAGTCTACATTTACAGGAAAATCCCCTCCTCCAAAAGATCAATCATAATTTGGATTAACGCTGCAGCTCCAGTAAGTTATCATGGAACAGACATAAAATTGAATGTTGAAAATAGGGTTTCCCTGAAAATCCATGTGAACCTGCTTTATCTCTGCCCTTTGTACAAGTCTCCTCCCTTTCTCCGTAGGTGATTGCTACTACTTCATGCATTGGCATGTGGATTCCTCGCTCAACGATGTTTACAGATTTCACAGCAGCAGTGTGAGTATTGTGCTTGTTTCTAGACAGTTGCCCCAAACCCTGAATTTCTTCCCCTTAAACATCCGCTGCTCTTGGTAAACACAGTCATTTTGTAAATTTAACAATTTAGTAATTTTTGGTTTGAGTTGAAATCTCTTGGCAGCTCTTTTCTGGGAGGTGGAAAATGCTAAAGCAGTTCCCAGTGTTACAGTCTCCTAGTGTGGGAACCTCAGTATGAAAGAACTGTGACTTGCATGTAATTGATCCCTCAGATTGACAGTAGCTTTGAAGCAGTACTCTTTCTTTCCTCTCCCTGCGTGTCATGTGGAGTGAGACTCTGACCTGTGACTTCTCTGCGCTTTTACTAATGATGAGCCATGGAGGTCTATTATTAATGGTGGCAAGTGAACCTCCAATGAGTATATCAATGTAAAAATGTTCCGCAGTTGTCCTGATAAAAGCACTTTCTATACAAGCGTGACAGCTCTGACATGCACAGAGAAGAACAGAGAAATGTAGTCCTTGCTTTCCGGAGATGATGGCGCAGCCCTGGTAGGCAGAGCCAGGTGGGGGGGACACCGTGGCCTTGGGCACTCCACAGTTGATTTTGTGATGATTTTGGAACCCACTGCAGGACAGTATCACAGACTCTCATGAATAGTCTCACCCTTTGTCACATTGCATTTAGTAAGAGAGTAGAATAAAAAAGGAGGGAAAACACAGTAGTAGGGAACACTGTGAGCATGCAACGATTTGTGCAGGTTACCAAAAACTTCCAAGGTTTCAGTCCTATGGCACTTTAAGCCCATCTGCATCCCCTCTCCTCCCTTGCCCAAGCTGCAGGTTCTTGTCTTGCATCCACTGCTACTCACAGTCTTCAGCTGTACAGCAAGCTCCTCTACGGAGGCAGCGCAGCTGAATAGGACCTCTTTTATTTGGTGGTGTTGGATTTCAGTGAATCAGTTCCCTAAATCAGTTTAGGACAGGGAGGAAAGGGCGGTTGTGCAATCTCTAGTTCCTGGGAGGGCTTGAGAATGTGCAGCTGGTGAAGGAGGGAGATGTGGGCTTGCAGTCAGTGCTTGAATCAGCTTTGGCTGCAGAGGAACCTCACCCTGACTGGGCCAGCACATTCAATGATAGCTATATATATATATATATATATATGGACCTATCCATGTTTATTGTTGGTTTTGGGGTTTTCTTTAGAGGAGGAAGAGAACTTGTTCAAAAAAGTTTGGACCAGTCAGGACTACATAACTGATGGAAAAATATGGCCATAATGACTTGGGCCAGAAAAGCCTGTGCTGTAATACTGACTCTGCCACCAGCCACCAGTGTGGCTTTGGGCAATTCCACAGCTGCTCTGTGCCTCAGTTTATTCCTCTTTTGGTGAGGTTAGGGCAGTTCTGGTCCTCCAAGGTGATGGAAAGCAGAAGGTTTTTCACAGCTAGTGCTAGAATTTTTGTTGATTGCAAAGCGCAAGCTGTAAAAATCCTGGACAGAAGGTGGCACTGGCCTGCACAGCATACAAGAGACACACAGGCAAATTCAAGCTGGCATTTTCTTCCTCTCCTAGATTTTTTGCTGTAGTTATCCACAAGTTCCTGCTGATGATGATTAAAGAGTGTGGAGGTCAAAAGCTACTCCTCAGACGGTTTGAAAATGGTCGCTTCAAGATCAGCACTGGTCCCTGCTGCTGTTGCTGCCTTTGCCTCCCTCATGTGCGCATCACTAGGTGAGTTGCCCTTTAAGATTTCCCAGCTGGAAAATGGCTGTTGGAATTCAGCCAACTTGGCAAGGCCAGGCTTACTGCAAAGGGCCTCCCTGCTTCCTGAAAGTCAGTCTCAAGCTGTCTCTTTTAAACAGTGCCATCACTTTGAGGCTGTACACCGTCGCTAATTTAGTTCATTTTTATAATGCAGAATTTTGCACAAGAGTCAAGAGCATGAGCTCTCTCAGTTTAATGCAGTGCAGTGTTCCCACTCATAGTAATGTTGAGCGCTGTGTTATCTCCCCAACTAATCCCATTCTCTTCCAAGAAACCATTTCTGTAGTAAGCAGTGGTGTGTGGGTGGAGGAATTTCTACTCTAGAAAAACTAACAATTGAGATTTCAGTTTCTTTTCATTCCAGAAGGGAACAAATGTCTCCAAATCGGGTATTTTTCACAAGCAGAAGTGTCACGTTGAGGCTGTATTGAAAGAAAATTTCTCTTCAATGTTTCATTCTGAATTTGACTTTAAAACTACTTCAGATTAAAATAATTTTTAAAACAACAAATAGATGTAATTCCTGAAAAGCTTTGATCTCAATGAAATGGCATTGTCTGGCGAGGCAAAAGCAAATGTTTTCTTCTACTAAATTTTGTATTAATGGACCTTTGAGAAGCAGGGTGAGGACGGAGAGCTGCACCTACAGGAGACAATATACTGTAACATAAACCCTGCCTCCTTTGAGCACTGCCTGGTGGGGCTCCTCCTCTGGCTAGTGTCACCCTGTCATTTACACACTGCTCCACAGCCTGGAAGCCTCATGTATTTCCCAGGGCTTTCCTACTGGCACAGAGTACGAGAATGTTTCTCTCATTACGAGCAAAAGCTGAAGGACTGACTGTGCAAGGCAGAGATGTTTCTATGAGGGCCTGGACATTAGTGTCAGAGGGACCTTAGGGACTTTACGGTCTGGTTAAATGAAAGTGGCAAACAGAACGCAGTGTAGTGGTTTGTGATGCTTTTGCAAAAATTCTTCATTTTTTTCATAATAATTCTTCCTTAAACTGCCTTATTTGGTATTAGAATTTAAACTCTTATTTCCATCATTTTATTTTAATGGAATAACAGTAATTGTTTACATGGAGGGGGCACTAAGAAGAGTAGGTAGTAAGCCAACTGAAAAATGTATGTCCAAAAATGGATGTAATACAATGACGTAAAATCAGCAACTACTGATATGGATCTAAATGACTCCTACTAATTTTCATGGGCATTGGTTCAGGCTCATTTCAGCAGTCAGAGCTGAAGAAATGCCATCAGACAGAGCTGTGCTATAGATCTAATGTGTCACCGGTATGTTTGTTTTTCTTTCCATGTCTGTCACCCTCTGTATAGGTTGTGGTAGCTGGGAGCTTGGGAGAGCTCTGCCTTCCTGTTGATCAGTCCAGTGACAGTTTACCCAGGATGACATTAGCTAATATTAACTCCATCAGGAGCTAGGTAGTGCCTACTACTGCTGGAGGAAGGATAGCTGTCTTTAAAAAAAAGGCTTTTTGCTCTGCAGTGGGCTTAGGGCTCCTTCTCAGGCATCTGTAGCACTGGGAAACCCATCTGCTGTCTCTGCTTCTGATTTCTAGCCTTTTCCCATTACAGGGTACAATTTTTTGTTTTTTTAAATATGGGCAAGCTATACCAGAGAAAGGTCAGTCTCATATTCCTCCCTTAGGTATCTTCTGGGGAAACAGGGAGCTACGCCAAGGGAGGGATTAATTCTTTTAAAAAGCCATATACTATCGAGCAGTCCTGGGAACGCTAACAAGGTACAGTAGACAGATGAGGCAAAGTAAGAAGCCATACAGTGGGGAGAGATGTGGCAGAAGAGACCTGATGGTTAAGAAAGGTAGACTTGTGTCAACAAGGAAGACAACTCCTGGTGTTGCAGTGACTGCACTGTTTCTCATATTATTCTTAAAAACCTTTGGGAATAATAAATCTTTGAAAAGGCCATGCGCTAAATGGCTGGCCAGTTGTAGGTCCTTCCATGTGTGCTTGTGCTGGTCCTAACCCTGTGGTCATTAGCTATATTAATTGAGCAATTCCTGTAATTCCTGGTTCGTGGCTATATCCTGTAACGTACTAAATGGCAGCCTGTTGTCTGCTGAGCCATCTCTGATGCAGTCTCAAGGGCCCAAGGAGCTACAGTGAAGGCAACATTAACAGTATGGGAAATGCACAGTGATGGACTAAAACATGAGCCAGCCACAGCAACCTGTGAAGGTTGAAGGCGACTTCACGTCAGTCATCTTTCATGTCCTCTGTTTGCAAGTGCATCTGCCCCTTTCCTGGTGACCTTTAATGCTGTCTGGCCAGGTTACTGTGTATGGGCTGTGTTCTGGATGCAGATTATACTGACAGAAGTAAGGAAATCCTGAACTGTCCTGCTGGCCTTGTGCAGTTGGCCAAGTGAAAGATAGTTCTTTTCTCCTGCTGGAGTAGAGAGGAGCAAAACCAGATGCTTACATGGTAGTATTCATGATGCGTTGTTGGAAAAATACCAGTCCTTTCACCTAGGTCTGGATAATTCCCTTTCTTGATCTACCACAGGACTAGGAAATGTCTGAGGAGGAAGGCCAAATTGCCCAATTTCGTCGGAAAACTGAAATAGTAAGGCAACAAGGCAAGAGCAAGTGGCATTATCGTTCAGAAACTGGTTATGCTGCTACTGGCTGTCTGGTTAGCTTTGGGGCAGAGAAAGACACCACGTTTTGCCTAGCTTCGGTTAGTACGTAATTGCTGCAGAACAGGAAAAGTACTATTTTTGTAGAGACTTTACTAAATAAACACTGGGTAATTCTTGGAAAAATTTTCTAATCTTGAAGCTATTCCTCCCCAGATTTTAGCCACATGCTACAGGAGTGGAAAAGTTTTGCAGTTGACAATATCCAAAAACTGTTATTAAGGTTGCTAATAAGATTTTGGCCTATGTGATTTTTTATTTTTTTTTGGCCAGGCGAACCCTCTTTTGGCTGAAGCTGGGCACCTTTCAGTTTGCTTTCTTTCGACCCGTGCTCATGTTTTTGTCAATAGTGCTTTGGACTAATGGCAATTACAGCCTTTACAATGTAAGTAAATATTTTAATCAGAGATGGTCCACAAAATTCATGGATTTTAGGGTTGATGTTAGTATCTCAGCCTACAACTAAACTGTGAAATCTGGGAGTACTTCCAAGTGAGTCCTTACTATATTCCTTTGAGATCCTGAAGCATATAATTTCTGCCTTCCTCCAGACTTTCCATTTCCTGGCTTGTCTTGGAAAGAAACTGGGCATCAGAGTGGGTTGGGCATCAGATTATGCTCCAGCATGTTTCCCAGCTTGTATGCTTAGAATAGCAGGACTGCAAGTTGCCCTGTGGGATGTACCTGCCCTGTGTTTTGTAAGGTACAGCCTTAAGAAACAAATGTATGTACTGGCATGTAAACAGGAAGCCAAATTCTGTGGGTTTCTTCCCTGCAAATCATGGTGATTTTTCTATCTGTGCAAAGTAGAAAAGATAGTACTCTACTTCTGCTTTGTACTATGTAAGCAGCAAGATGATGGAGACGTCTGTATCTGCTAAAAAATTGCACCTCTTAGATAATTCAGATAAAAAGTAATAGTTTGTTGTTGTTGTTTCATGGTAGTAAAATAAATGATCCCTCTGAGCTGTCATGCTGAGTACACTCTCATGAGGTGCTGAGCCGTCCCAGGTGCTGCCGGGGTCAGATTGACAGGTTGTGTCATTCGTTACCTTCCCAGGCTGAACAGATTGACATGTCTGTGCCTGCTGGTGGGAGCACTGTGGTAACTCTCTGGTTGGTACAGTGCAGTTTCCTCATGCAAATCCCAGCAACTGTTGGGCCATCATCTTTCATGGAGATAGAAACAAGCATCTTAACATCTGCATCATCCAGTTTGCAACGTCTTCCTGGAAGTAGTCAAATGCACTGTAAAGTTTTATAGGTACGCTTGTTTGATTTGCTTCTCAGTTGTCTCCCAAAGGAGCTGCAATATGGATTAGCTGCTTCGTTGGTGTTCTCACCATTATTGCTCTGTGGCCAGTTGGAATCATGTTTCAACAAGTCAGGACTCTCCTTATCTCTAAGAAAATCATCCCAAAATTTGCTCTTTATCAGGTGAGAAGTTTAATATTTCTGATAAGAATTTCTCTTAACTGTTGATACAACACTGTCTCTCTGGTTCTTAGTCCTTTGTTGAAAAGTTATAGGTTTTTTTTCCCATTAAATGCACTGTGCAAAGGCATTTTTTTTACCTGATTAAATCTGCATCCCTTTGAAGCACTCTCCTTGGCTGCTGTTCAGTTTCAGCTTGAGCCAATTTACGTCTAGTCTCTCAGGAGTGCTGGAGATGTGAAAGCCACGTAAAATCCATTCATCTTTAGGCAACTGAAATCAAAACAGCACCTTCTGCAGGGCTTGAGGGAAGCTTTGTGGATGCAGTCTCCTGAAACACAATGTTAAAATGCTGGTGTATGCTTTTGAAAACTAGGAGAGGATGTGGAGCGTTGTGTGGGTGGCTGTTGTTTGAACTGTTTCAGCATGTCACAAAGTTCTGTTTTGACAACATTTTTCTTGGTCATTCTGCACTTCAGAGTTAGATAATATGAAAATCCTGGCTGGGAATCATTAAATAGTAAGGAACAGAACCAGATAGGTTAGATGGAAAAAGCCTGGGGACAGGGCCACCTTCTTCCGTATCACCCTGAAGAGAGTACAGCAGAATCCTTGGATATGCATCCTTCTTGAACAGGGCACATAGAAAGGCTGGCGTACTAAGGTCTCTGTTAAGTAAATTATTAAGCATCTATAAATGCAATAAACAGGATAGTCACACTTGCAAAGCTGCGTTAGGGTAAATCCAGGTTTAAGATGGCAAACTCTCTTAATGCAAGGCAGTTCCACCAGCAGCTAGAGAGACTGATACCTCCGAGGCAGCGAAGGCGTAGCTCGGTAAATAGCAGGTAATATGATGTGTAAGTGATTGTTGCTGAAGCCAAACTGCGAAGAGTCCTTCATCCCTTCTGGCAAAGAAGCCAGTCCCACATAACATGGGGAGCACCACATCTCCCTGCTGTGGCAAAAAGAGGAGACAACAGAAAAAACGTTCTTTGAGTCCTTCCTCCACTAAGCTCATTGGTTAGATGTTACCTATTATTCAGAGCTCAGTATTGTTTAAAATCCCAGCTGGGAGCTCTGTATGTATTGCACCTCCCAAATGAAGGGCTGAGAAGAAACACTTTTCAAACAGAGGTTTAATTTAACACTCACCTTCAGAGCAATATCATCCTCACCTAAAGATGAATTCTGCAGAATGGCCGGCAGCCTGCTGGTAGATGGGAGGAAAGAGAGGGAAAGAAGGGAGAAACGAGGCAAAAGAGGGTCTGTTATGAAAGCGGAATTGTTGTGTGAACTCTAAACCTTTTCCTGGTAGCTAAGGCATCTGTTTTCTCTTTCGGGTGTAGTTTATCCTCATTCTGAACCACTTGCAGACAGCTATTATCAACATCTTGGCCAAGCAAAGAATTATTCCCTGTGCTCCACCACTCTCATCTTCAGCAAGAGGAGCATGTAAGTTCTTTTGGGAAGGATGTTCATTTACTTATAAAGGTGCCAGTTCAGCGTTGCTAAGTGCAGTATCTGGTGTGTTCCCAAACTATTAATTTCCTGGGATCATGCAGCTTTTGGAGAATCTCAGCTTTTACTTAAAAAACAATAACAAAAGTTTTAAAGCTGTCATAGTCGCAGAGAAAAACTTGATAATGAGAAGAGTTGGAATCAGAAATGAGAGGGCAAGAAATCAACATACATAATGACCCTTAAATCTCTTGCATTTTGAATGCATAACTTATTGCATGCTTATTGATGGGCAACACTGTAATTCTGTAACTGATTTTATTGCCAAGTGTGAGAGACACTCCATTATGGGGACAGGATGGTAAAAGTTTGTTCCTTTTGCACAGATGAAAATTAATAATCCAGGTATTCATTTTGTGTCTGATTGTCATTTCCCCCTTTTGGGGGCTTTTCTTTGCCTCCCTTTTTTTTCTGGGCAGATATAACTCAGCAGCTCCTCATCATGGAAATGTTTCTGATAACCCTAATCTCAAGGGTGGTCTATCGGAGAAGATACGACGAACTGGAGCCTCCGGAGTGTATGGCTGAAGAAGCTGGGGATGACAAGCAGACTCCTAAGATTATCCTGAATGGCGCAGTTAGTGAAGATGGATTGCCAAGGGGTTAGAAGCCCTCTGTGCTCCTGTTCTGCAGCAGTGGGAAGCTCAGCTTCAGGAGCTTGTATGTTCTTGCACCACAAATAGCCACTGTCCATGTCAGAACAACTTCTGACATAAATGCCTGTGAGCTGTAGCACTGAAAGGACCACTAGTGGAAAGATAACCCCGTTTATTCTCCAATGATATATACATGGTGTGAGTGTTTTCACACCATGTAATTTAGTAAGATTTCATACCATGTAGTTATATGTTGTTATTGAGCACTTGCTGGTAGCCAGACTGTCTCACAATATGGTTTTATTTTTATTTTTTAGCTATTAGAATGGCTATGATTTAGAGTTAATCCAGAGTCAGTCTTGTTCATCTCTTTTGACTTTTAAAAATCTTATTTCACCCTGGATTGCTGTCATATGTCCAACACAGCATTTTCCATTGCTTCCTCCATTAAAATTTATCAGCTCTCACTCTATGCCATGAGCTCACCGTAGCTAATTCTGATCAGTAGATACATTTGCATATGTTTGTTCTGAAATCCCCAGACCTGTCTGGGCTCTTCACCTACAGAAATTATGATCTCTTTAGGGCAAGACTTCTTACATTCCTTGGCAAATCACCTCCTAACTTGGTAAATGCACAGTTGCTGTTTGTAAATAGGTCACTGGCAGATGTTCTTCCTAGAGATGGCAGATTCTCTGTCACTGGCCTGGAAAAAGAAAGCAGGAGTTAGCGTCTGAGATATCTTCTGCCACTGATCTGTGATGATACATGGTGCTTTGGTTGTCTGCTTGGCAAATGGCAATAGTGATACTCAGGATCCTTGTGCTGTGGGGATAAGAGCAATTGAAGGAATATTGGGGGTGCTGGTCTACAGCTGGCTGAATATGAGCCAGCAGTGTGCCCAGGCGGCCAAGGCGGCCAACAGCATCCTGGCTTGTATCAGACATAGTGTGGCCAGCAGGACTAGGGAAGTGATCGCCCCCCTGTACTTGGCACTGGTGAGGCCGCACCTTGAGTGCTGTGTTCGGTTTTGGGCCCCTCACTACAGGAAGGACATTGAGGTGCTGGAGTGTGTCCAAAGAAGGGTAGCAAAGCTGTGAAGGGTCTGGAGCACAAGTCTTATGAGGAGCAGCTGAGGAAACTGGGGTTGTTTAGCCTGGTAAAAAAATTCTTTCTTATATCTAGTCTGAATCGACCCTCTTTTAGTATAAACCCATTACCCCTTGTCCTATCACTACACTCCCTGATAAACAGTCCCTCTCCAGCTTTCCTGTAGGCCCCTTCAGGTACTGGAAGGCTGCTATAAGATCTCCCCGGAGCCTTCTCTCCTCCAGGCTGAACAACCCCAACTCTCTCAGCCTGTCCTCATAGGAGAGGTGCTCCAGCCCTCTGGTCATCTTCGTAGCCCTCCTCTGGCCTCGCTCCACCAGATAGTGGGGATTTATTTTTAGTTTACAAGGAATTTAAAAAATGCTTTTATTTTGGGAGTTGGTGGAAAATGAAATATTCTGAAAACAGCTAGTGAACCATCTGGAAGTAGAAAAGGTGGCTGAATTAAACAAAATGTTTTATTTCTGATTGAGGTCAGAAATAATATTTTCTTTAACAATAGAAGGATTCTATTATAGTAGAAAAAGGGAATTATTATTGTTTTGAAATGCTTGAAACAATTTTTATATATAATTTTTTGTCTAAGCAGGCAATCTGGGTAATTAATAGAGATTCTTGAACTCATTAATGTGAGAGAATCTACACTTTTCCCTTGAAAAATAATTTAGGTGAAAATTTTTACTCTGCATTAGAGTGTGTCAGTAGAATTAACTGCGATCAGCTAACATATTCTTAACATGGGAAATCTTCTTAATGTATTTTCACATCATGGCTGTTGTTATATTCCTAATGTTGCTTTATATCAGTGTAATCTAGGCCACAGGTACATTCGTAGACTTGCAGAGCAGTACTTAATAATGGCGTTGGGAATGGTTGGCCATGAGTTCAAGCAGCTTCAAAAGCAGACAATAAAATATTTTGAGTTGGTAAGGAATCTTTGTGAATTGCTCTAGAAAGGACTTTAATTACTAGAGCAAATGAGACAAATGAGCATTGCTAGAAAATGTTTTCTGTAGCAGTTCTGCGCGGGGCATGCCTTGGTGGGTGGGATCTCTGGCATGGAAGAGCAGATCCATGCGCCATAGCATGGCCAGCGCGTTCAGAACCAGATGGAGCGTACGGAGAAGTGGTGGTCTCTGTAGGTCCAGCAAAGGCAGCTGGTGGGGCATGGCAAGAGCCTTCACCCATTACTGTTGGTCTGGTTATCCGTCATGTCTCTGAAGGGCCTGTTAAATACATGTTGTAAACGTCAGTGTGGGCCTGATTTAGCCACAGGTATGACTAGCTGTTATGCTTTTGGATAGATATTTAATATTTGTTATGATCTTCATCTGACATATTTCAGCAATAAAATGTACCGTGGTGATTGTCAAGCAGACTTTGATTTGGCAGCAAAGACGCTTCTTTTTGCTATGTACAGTCATGGAGGTCTCATTCCAAAAATCACTTGCACTGTCCAGAGCAAAATTGGACATACTTTATCTTAGATATGTGTCTAAGAGCTTTCCTGAGTAACAGCTTATGTGAATACAGCAGAATGTATGGGTCTTATTGTTACAATTTTTTTCGAGCTTTTTAAATTAAGAATTTCTTCCCCACCTCTGGCTCAGACCACTAGCTGCAGCCTGCCTAATCGAGGTGCAGCATCTAGGTAGGTGGGTGGCAGCTTGCAGCCAGGGGCAGCAGGTGGCCCGCAGTGCAGTGCGTTTGTTCACGTGCTCTTAAAATTAAAACATCGCAGATCACAACCTCCAAGTTCGACCTTAGGCAAGTCTGAGCATGGAAAAACAAAACAGAAAGCCGGAAATTCCTCCATTCTCAGTTCTGATAAGGATCCCTTTCAGGTCAGTGAAAAAAAATTCGCTATCAATTATGTGTTTGTGATTAAAGCATTTGAAAACATTCAATGAAAGCTAGAAGATAAATTTTACAGCTCATTTTATACAGTTGCTATAAAGTAATGAGTGTTAAGGTGAGCACATAACCTTCACGCTATGTTTGTTTGGGATTATCGTATGAGGAAGGGTAAAGTTAATTGTATCAGTGTCTTTTGTGATGATAAAAGGCACCAACACCATTAAATAGAAAGATAAGCATACACAGAGATGTGGGATTGAAGGTTAAGAGAGTTTAGGTATCTGGAAGCAATTCATGAGAACAGAAGGGAAAAGATGAGTTACGTGTTTTGGGTGGCCGTGCGCTAAAGATGCAGCTGTGAAGGTGAACACTGACCATGAAACCTTCTGGAGTGTCACATGGGGTACGCAGCGTGAACAGCACACGCACAAGGGAGGAGAACGAACGCACGCTAGCACCTTGTAATGTTGCAGGAGTGGGTTGGCAAACAAAAGCTGCTCAGCACTCTTCTTTTCCACTTGTCATTCAAGCTATTATTTTTAAAGCAACACTAACTGAATCCCTCCTGTTCCAGAAGGCCACAGTGCAGGCTTTTGTTGGCCCTGAAACCTTGAAGAGGTCCCCCCAGGGGCAAGCTGGCATTCCCTAGGTAGTGCTGGTAAAGGGGGGGGATGAGGAGAGTATTTAAGTGCATGGCTTTGTGTTTCACCTGTGTCAGCAGCAAAGGCCGCCTGACTTAATACCCAAAAGATTTGTTTCAGGTGTTAAGAGGGTGCTCTACTGATCATAGACCTTTGTGTCCCTAAACCTCCCCTCCAACTGTCTCGTCTGTTCCTGCACCCTCACACTTGCCCCGGCCTCATTCTCCCTGCTCAAGAGCAAAAAACGAACGTGGAGTGCTGCTCAGGACGGAGGTACAAGGGTCTGGGCTCATGCCTGCAGAGCCAGGGCAGCCAGGCGACAGAGCCTCCTTTCTATGCAGCGCCTCTTTTCCAAAGGCCAAGAGGGGAAAAAAAAAAAAAAAAAAAAAAAAAGAAGACGGTACAAGAGCTGAATTGTGATCCCGTGGTTCCCAGAGCTGGAGCAGGGGAGGAAGTTTGGTAACATAGTAAGGATACAAACAGTAGTAAATTGAACAAGTTAGGGAATAGGTAGATTTAGTGTGAGCAGCAGAGAAGCCCAGAAGACGCCTCAGGGAAAACAGGCAGATAGCAGCCATTTGCTACACAGCTAATGAAAATGCTAGAACACGTCTGTTGCAACAACTCTACCTGTTCAATACGTTGCCACTTGGCTTCCTTACCCTTTTGAACAACATCTGACTGCTGCTGGCAGTTTGAATGCTAATGCTTTTACTGACAGCCATTCATGTGTTCCTTCAGGACAGTTCCTGAATCTGCTCGCACCTCCCTAGCTCCCAGGTGAAATGGGTTGCTATTTTGAAGACAATTTGTGGGGGAAGAGGGCTAGATAACACACTGAAAGCAGTTTTACTGCTTTAGATCCCTTAAAAAGTGTTAACTAGGTACTTCTAACAGTTGTCTGGACTCAGTGAGCAAGATCATCTTTGTTTTAGCAAAGGGGAACTGATGGAGAGAAATCTAGAGAACCACCCAGGGGAATTTTCTGTCAGCTAGGATCAGGCTGCAGGAGTTACCCAGTCTCACCTCCCTGCTCTGAAAAACACTGCCTCTGAAATGTGGTAAGATCACAAATTAAGCAAAGAGTGTCTGACTTAAATAATGATTAGGTGAGTTAGGTCATGGTTAGAAAATGAGTCCACCAGAACAATAAGATGAGTTGCTCTCAGCTTTCATAACCTTATTTGAGTAAGAGATCTACAGGTCAGAGCATCTCTTGGTGGGCTGTGGAACTGGTGTGAAGAACAGATCTATGTATTGTTGACTTGCAAGAGAAGGTAGGTGAATATCTTAAGCTATTTTTCTCTGCTAAGTCACACCTTAGTATAATTACCCACAGATCATTGTGCAGCTTTATTAGTAGATACCCACAAACTCTTCATTCTTCTCAAAATTACAGTTCCTATTAAAATGTGCCTGATACCTGTGAATATTGAAATATTAAGATCAATTCAAGCAATTAGAGCCAGTGCTCAATAGATGTAACCAAACAAAAGGGAAACCATTGTAACTTAGAAAATAGTTAGTTGTAAGATAAGCTCTGGAACAATCTCATTTTAAACAGCTCGGCCTTGGAAGAACAGATGCGCAAAGATAAGAAAGTTACAAGGTGATCACAAAACCAGCCTTGAAGGATAAGGTATATGTGATACCAGGACTGAGTCTGAAGACCCCCGACGACCACCTGGAGGTGCCAACAAACATGCGCGAAAGACATTAGCATATGCTAACGAGTTCCCGGAAAATCCATGAATGTGATAAGCACTACTCGGAAATGTAATGAATATGTGTATTAACATAGTATAAATACTTGCTAGTTTTGTCTTTTGGGTGTGCACGTTAGGTGGAGTTATCCCCCGTGCGCCCAGCGCTGCAATAAAGAATGCCTGCTTTCTAAAACTTCAAAATAAGTCTTAGAGAGTGAATTATTTTGCCGCTTTCCGGTAACATGCCTACATAAAGGCAATAAAACCAGCACATTTAAAGAGCTCAGAACGCTATTTTTGCCATTTCTCAATTCTTGTTACCCTTTCTTTACATCCTAGAAGCTTGTTACACCTATACTGATGCCACTTACTGCCAAACAATAAAGCAGTTGGTGTGCCAGTAGCACTTGAAGGCCCAGGTGCTTTGACATACCTAAGGCAGCTTGAAGCCTCTAAAAGTCTTTATTGTTCTTCAAACAAAGAAAAGAAAAGCCTACTGCAGAAAGTGCATTGAAAAGCAGGAAGAAGAATTTATTGAAGAATTTTTACATTTTTGTGGGAGAAATCAGACTTACATGGTGGCAATATTTTGGATGGTTTTGGTCAGTTCTGGGGAGAAAGAAGAATTGTCCTAAGGGAATTTCCTTTTCATTTGTGGGAGTGTCTTCCCTTCACAACCATCTTTAATACCCAGCTACATCCATTATGCAGACAGGGTCACATCATATGTAGAAAACTGACAGCAGGATAAAATTACTTTTGTTTCCTTTGATGCAATTTAGCAGCTGAAAGTGTCAGTTTTCCCTCTAGAGATTCAGACATTGGATCACAGATGCCTTCTGGGATCTAAGGCATAGTTTTGATCCAGGCCCAAATCGGTTCAGACATCTAAGAGAACTGCTAAGCTGTGAGAAAGCGCTGCAAGACATTCTGCAGAGCAGAGTCATGAGAAGAAAGGTAAGGTTGCTGGCAAAGGGGAGAGTGCTGACACAGGGATAATTAGCAGCTCAAGGGGTCTTGAGGAGAAAAACCAACACGTACAAAAGCCTTCAGAAACAAACCCAAGTAGCCTGAGGATGGCAGTTTAGCAGTGTCAATGATCAACCTGTTCCAAGCAGCAGCAAAGGCAGCCCTTCCCCTCCTGACCGAAGGCTGCCCGGCCAGCAGTGACTCCTTGTGCGGTTTATCGGGGCTGGCAAGCACGTTAGCTTCTTAGCTCTGCCTATGCATTGTGTACATGGACCAGTAAATCATAAGTTTTACTCTTTTAAGCTGTGAAATTATTTTTGCACAGGCTTGGTACATAGCAAAAGACTAAACTGACCCGGGGGGGGAAGGTTACAAAGCAAGGAGGAACTATTCAGTATGGGCAGCACCTCCTCCTCCTGTATCACCCTTTGAGTATCACTGCCTTAAGAACCAAAGGAGGAGTTAGAAATAGTGTGAAAATGACTTCTGAATTCATCCTTTATTGCAAATTACCAAAAAAGGTAAGTTTCTGTGCCTCCTCGTAGCCTTGCCATACTCAGCCAGCAAAGGGTGTGAGCTAATTGTTAAATTCAGTTCAACAAGTTCCTCATTAGGGGGAAATTACCTGAGTTTGAAATCTGCTAATTTTCCAATCAGGGTGAGTGTTTGCACTTGTGATTTGGAAATAATTAACACATGGTATAACATCAAAACCTATGTAAAGGCTAATGGTAGAAGGACTAATTTCCTTGGCATGAAAATGGGGTGCTCAGTTTCCCCAGAGCTCTTTGCTATCCTTTCAGTATCAGTATCTGCTGTGTAGGGTGTTCTAGTATTGATTTAGATTGATTCTCTGCAGAGTTGCACTTTTTTATGTTAATTTTGGAAAATTGAACCATTATTTTCCAGGGCTATGAGTAATTTTTTTTTTATTATTTTGAAAGGTGCTGTATTTATTTCTTCTTCTTCCTGTCAATACAGACTTTCCCAGAATTACTTCCTTCTATTATCTTTAAAAAGAGATCATAAACCGTCATTTTAGACTAGGGCCTTAGCCTGAGTTCTGCGAACTCTAAAATGCACATTCCCAGGAAAGCCATGTTCTGATCCTTAAGGGCTTGCCTAGGAATGTGAATGCCCTGTAGTAGTTAGAAAGAAGGGAAGTCAGGTAGGGCAATTAATTAGGAAAGCATGGGAGAAATAAATGCAGTTGGAAAACATGAACTGATTTCCTACCTTAAAGTTTCAGCTGTTGATATAACCCTGATCATCACCACTTCTATGTATTATCGTATCTACGTATTAGCTGGTCTAAACCAGATCCTCCTTCTGATAAATGCTGCTACCCTTACAGCTTAGAGCACAACACTAGCACCACCAAGTCTGCAAGGGAGAGGAGTGATTTAATCTTCAGTAGCTGAGTCAACTCCACCCAAGGGTGTCGTCAGTCCCGCTGGTGTGAGTGTACCACTGTGGCTTATTGACAAGAAGGGTGTGACTTGACAGCTACAGGCGAGGAGAAGAGCCTGCTCCATGTGAGCGGGCAGCCTGCGGCAGAGCACAGGTATATTACCTGGACTAATGTCTAGAAGCAGCCTAGTTTTGGCCACAGGCGCAGTGACACAGAGCGTGGTGTGTGAGCTCCGCTTGCCCACGGTCAGTATGTGGGGCTCTTCATTGCCTTTTGTCACCGCGCTGCCTTTAAACCCCTAAGACCTCCAAGTAGAGCCTCCCACAAAAAAGCAAGCCAGCAAGGGCAGGGTGGCTTTAAATGGCATCTGATCTACCAAGGCTTTGTCAAGCAGCATCCTTCAGGAAGAAAGGATGCCCGTGAAGCTCTAAGAGGGAAACGTGGCTCTTTCTGCGCAGCCTTGTCTTCTCCCATGTCCTCAGATATCTATGGCAACTGTTTGCACTGAGATAGGAGTTGTGTTTCAGGTACACGTGAATCAGCACTCGGGAATTCTCTTACTGGATTAGTATCTCTGACTTAGGTAACCTGTTTTGAATGCTTCCAGTTTCTTAATTGTTTGGGGCTTTCTCTTCTCAATGTGTTTTTGGATGAATGTAAATAGAGCTTGCATTTCTTCCTTCACAGAAGCAGCATTTGTGATACGTGTGCGTGCTCATCAAGCCAGAAATGCCACACACAGGTGGTGGGGATTTGCATTTTCATGCAAGCTGACGATGACTCTATTTCTTGGTCAGTTTTGTTGTTTATAGCTTGTTGATTATGAATTACTGTTGCTTCTGAAATTCTGGACTATGGTTCTTACATCCACTTTTCTGTTGCTCTATTTCTGTTCACCTGCCTACTTTTGTTCATGATATCAGCTGCTGCTACTTCTGTGCTTCAGGAGAAGTTGTTCACATCTGAAATGGTTGCTTTGGTTGTAGGCAACATTTCCTACGTCAGATCCCCAGAGCTGTGAGAGCATCTTTTTTTTTCCTCTCTCTTTTATGGAGCATCCCCCCCTCACTGCTCATACGTCATGTGAACAAGAGAGCATGAGCAAGTGAGCCTGAGGGGCTAATACATTAAAATTCATGTTTTTAATTGGAGATGATGGCTTATTTTTCTGAAGCTATTTATTTTCCCTATGTGCCTTATTTTTTACTTCCAAAAAACCCCCACATTTCAAGCTCTGGTCAAGTAACCCTTATCTCACAAGAAATACACTGGCCATTTCACTCTGGTTCTTACTGAGCAGCTATACTGTGTTACAAAAGAAGTACCTGGCAACTCAAGGATAATTTTTGCTGCAGTGCCAGCTGCCTTGGGAGTTGCTGAGGAACCTATATTGCACAAGCAAGGAAGATCAAAGCCGTTAGGTCATCTGCCAGACCGAGTCCTGCCTGTTGTCGGCCTGTGGATAACGTTAAGGTGATAAAGCTCAACCAACTGTTTCTTTCTTCCTTCCTCTCTTATCCTTTTGGTTATGTTCTGCTTTCTACTAGGCAACCTCTTCTTTCATGCTCCCTCCTCCTTTTGAAATTCTCTTCTTGGAGGCCTAAAGATCACAGCCTCCCACCCACAGCCTGCCTGGGAAGAACGGCCCCTACTGCTGAAATGGGAGGTGCCAGGCAAAGTCCTCTGGTGAGAGGACTTGGTGAGAGTTACCTTGTTTGGCTGCCTGCTGAGGACCCTGGGCAGCTCTGAGCCCTCAGGTAAGTGGCTGTGAGGTTACAGTGATCTTTGCTGTCAGTATAATTATGCATCAGAAAATCAGCCAGCTCCTGGAAGCTAGTATCAGTCTCTTAACAATAGTAATTAGTTAAATGTTAGTTGGTGTCTTACCAGCAAATTCATAGAATCACAGAATGGTTTGGGTTGGAAGGGACCTTAAAGACCATCTAGTTCCAACCCCCCTGCCATGGGCAGGGACACCCTCCACTAGGCCACATTGCCCAAAGCCCCATCCAACCTGGCCTTGAACACTTCCAGGGATGGGGCATCCACAACCTCTCTGGGCAACCTGTTCCAGTGCCTCACCACCCTCACAGTAAAGAATTTCTTTCTAACATCTCATCTAAATCAACCCTTCTTCAGCTTAAACCCATTACCCCTTGTCCTGTCACTACACTCCCTGATCAACAGGCCCTCACCAGCTTTCCTGTAGGCCCCTTCAGGTACTGGAAGGCTGTGATTAGATCTCCCCGAAGCCGCCTTTTCTCCAGGCTGAACAACCCCAACTCTCTCAGCCTGTCCTCATAGGAGAGCTGCTCCAGCCCTCTGATCAGCTTCGTGGCCTCCTCTGGACTCGCTCCAACAGCTCCATGTCTCTCCTGTACTGGGGCCCCCAGAGCTGGACACAGTACTCCAGGTGGGGTCTCACAAGAGCAGAGTAGAGGGGCAGGATCACCTCCCTCGACCTGCTGGTCACGCCTCTTTTGATGCAGCCCAGGACACAGTTGGCTTTCTGGGCCGTAAGCGCACACTGCTGGCTCATGTTGAGCTTCTCATCAATCAATACCCCCAAGTCCTTCTCCTCAGGGCTGCTTTCAATCCATTCCTCACCCAGCCTATGGTTGTGCTTGGGATTGCGCCGACCCACGTGCAGGACCTTGCACTTGGCCTTGTTGAACTTCATGCGGTTCGCACGGGCCCAGCTCTCCAGCCTGTCAAGGTCCCTCTGGATGGCATCCCTTCCCTCCAGCGTGTCGACCACACCACACAGCTTGGTGTCATCGGCAAACTTGCTGAGGGTGCACTCGATCCCACTGTCCATGTTGCCGACAAAGATGTTAAACAGTGCCGGTCCCAGTACCGACCCCTGAGGAACACCACTCATCTCCGTTCTCCACTTGGACATTGAGCCATTGACCACAACTCGTTGAGTGCGACCATCCAGCCAATTCCTTATCCACCGAGTGGTCCACCCATGGAATCCATGTCTCTCCAATTTAGAGACAAGGATGTCGTGCAGGACAGTGTCAAATGCCTTGCACAAGTCCAGGTAGATGATGTCAGTTGCCCTTCCCTTATCCACCGACGCTGTAACCCCATCACAGAAGGCCACCAAATTTGTCAGGCACGATTTGCCCTTAGTGAAGCCGTGTTGGCTGTCACCAATCACCTCATTTTCCATGTTCCTGAGCATAGTCTCCAGGAGGGTCTGCTCCATAATCTTGCCAGGCACGGAGGTGAGACTGACCGGCCTGTAGTTCCCTGGGTCTTCCTTTTTTCCCTTCTTAAAAATGGGGGTTATGTTTCCTCTTTTCCAGTCAGTGGGAACTCCACTGGACTACCAGAACTTCTCAAATATGATGGAGAGTGGCCTGGCCACTTCATCCGCCAGTTCCCGCAGGACCCGCGGATGCATCTCATCAGGTCCCATGGACTTGTGCACCTTTGGGTTCCTTAGATATTCTCGAACCAAATTGTGGATGTCAAATGTAAATTACTTTGCTATTCAGCAGTACTGAGAAAAAAAAAATTAAAAAAAGATTAACTCTTGGTGATTCTCCCAATGTGTTTGTGCGCACACACAAATCCCTCCTATAATTTCTCTATTTTTAACCGCTTGTACAGATTTAACTGAGTGATGTGCAAAACTGCTATCAAAGCCATATGAAGTAACACACGTACACTAGGCTGAGCATGCCAAATGAAGGTTTTTGGCATTTATTAGTTATTTATGTTCAATCCAACATAAAAACTATTTGACTACAACTTTTACACTGATATTTCCAAATCACGCTTGGGGCTATCAAGCCATTCTCTGTTTTTAATATAAATTGACCTGTTGTTAAGGGTTGGCCCAGCAGACAGCATCCCTTTGGAGGCAACAGGCAGGTGTGTGCTTTGTTCAGATCCTCCAACTTCTGAGCACCCAACGGAGTTCATCGGTACAAGGCAGCAACCAGCAGCAGCCGGGTGGCGTAAGAAACCAGCACTCAGGTTAGCCTTGCTTCTGCCATATGATGCCCTCGGCTACAGCTTCTTCAGTGAAACCATGTTCACAAATCCCTTGCAAAGGAATTAATCAATTTTTTTTCTTGTAATGATTGTAATGGGATTTTGAGTTGCTTTTGTAAGGTTAAAGAAGAGACAATGCTAGTATCGTACCAATGCCCCCATCATCATTTTTAGCCTGTCTCTCCCCCAACGAAAAGAATGCTGATAAATTGAGAGAGATTAAAAGGACTTAATTTGGATTTAGCATTCTTCATTTTCTAGACTTAAACCCACCCTTTGAATGGCTCTTTTTGAAGAAGTGATCCGAATCCTTTATTAGTTTAATAGGATTTGGCTAGTATTACTGACTGTACCCATCCTCAAGCTGGATTTCCACTGACAGTCTAAACAGATTTCCCTGACACTAAGGCAAATCCTCTCTGTAAACAGTTGTAGCTCTCTGAGACAAGACTTGCTGCCGGTGCTTTCCCTCCGCACAAGCAAGCAATCTCTGTTGAAACTCTCCCCTACGGAGAGGTGAGACAAGTGTGACTAAGTGCCAGCTGGCCATTTGTTTTTTCCTTAAAATTGTGTGATTAATTACTTCCAAATTTCCTTATCTTCTGTATTATTTTGCCACCCGAAGCTGGGTGAAGAACCCCTGTAATTATGTCACACTAAAAAATTTTTGGTGAGAGATGATTAGTAAAATTTGACTGACCAACTCCCTCTGCCCCTTCTGAACTCCTGTATTCCCAGAAAGCTACAGGCTGACTGCCCGGCAATGTGCAACAGCTATCCCCATCCCTGAGCCACCTGAGGTCTTTTCTGTCTTTTTTCCAATTACTGATAATCATTGAAAATGGCAAGCATGTGCAATGTGGTGTTCCCCCTGCCTCTTGCATCTCTTTCTGTTTGTCCTGTATTGCAGGTAGAAGAACACCTGGGTTTGTAGTCTATACCATCCCCTCCTTCAAATATTTTTTAGCAGAGAGCTCACACCCATTTTGCTTTTCTTTGCGTACTCATTCTAGCATTCTATGAACGCTAAAGGACACATTATATTAGATGTGATTTTTTTTTTTTTAAATTGTGAAAATAATTATCAGAAAAGTAAAATATTTTTCATGGAAAACAAATGTTAAGCATCCCCCATGATGCTCTCAATGAGCAAAATGCCTCATTATTTTCCCTGATGTTGAACTTCTGCACTATTCTCACTGTATGTGTGTCCCCCACGAAAAGCCTGTTTGGTCTAGCCTTTGGTGGTTCTACACATCAGTAAGAACTAAATCAAGTCAACTTGATTATTTTTTGCAGCTAACATGTTTAGCTTTTGAAATTTGCACGTGCAGAAGTGGCTAACAGAGCAATGGAAGGGGAGCTACCAGAGAAGCGTCGGTGAAGGAGGTGCAGTCGCCAAGGATAACGGCAGTAATTCCCCGGCAGCCTATCTCGGAGGTTTCACACACCGTCACTGGGACAGCAAAAGAGGCTGGAGTTCTTATTTGTGCCATGATGGGAAATATAGTTCACCCCCATTAAATTTATTTTTATTCCACAGTCTCTCTGGGGGCTTTAGTGCTATACCTTGAGAAGGAACTTCATTATGCTCATGAAGTCAAAATCACTGTATTTGAGATAATTCCCCACTCTGGTTAGAAAGGAAGGGGGGGGGGGGGAAGGAGGATATGATAAAATAATTGTGCATCACCCTCCCCTCCTCCTCCTCCTGTTCCCACATTTCTTCACAGCAGAGGAATCGAAGGTAGCACCCATGGGTAAGGCAGGCAGCTGTTTTCCAGATTACAGCATGACGGTAACTGTTGCATGCTCAGCGACTCCACCTAAGAATGAGCAGCCCCTAACGGCTGAGCCCGCTCCGCCGTACCTTCTCCAAGGCTACCAGCAACTGCGGCGGCTCCAGCAGCCTGAAGCATCCTGCGTAACATCTGGGACGTACAGATGTTCTGAAAAACAGAAACGCGAAGGAATCCCTATAGGTAGGCGCTGCAAGCCGTGCCTTGCCCACAGGCCAGCCTCCGTGAGTCACTAGATGGCACGCTTCCACAACTCACCGCGCTGCCTTACCTGGCTCCGCAGGGGCCGCGGAGAAGCCGAGAGCTTTTCCCACGGGAGACAAGGGATTCCTCGATGCGCAGGCTCGTTCCGTGTACAGTGTATTTTTATTGCAGGTTCCTGCCTTCACTGGTAAGCTTACAATTTATCAGTACAAGGCAAAGCTCAATTTCCTTGCCTTCAGTTATAGTTAAATTCGTCTTGCTGTCTTTAATTTTGGAGGACAGCTCATTTCAGCTGCTTTGAGGAATGTCTGCATGAAGTGATACGAACCTGGCTTGTCACTCCAGCAGTGGTGACACAGCTGCAAGGTTCAGGGGATTTGGGATTTATTTTAGGAGAAATAATACACGGTGCAGCCCCTCCTGGACACTGTTTTGAATGAACAATATATCCCTCCCATCATTTTACTCACACTCCCCAAAATACTTAGTAGGAGTCACTGTTGTTATCACTGCTACTGATAGCATAAGCAGTAAGAATCAAAACCGGTTTACCTTCTAACCATGCCTGTAGAGGAAAAACATAAATCAAACTGGGTGACAGGCGGCAGTTTCAGTCGTTCTTGCTCAGATCCTACTGTATTAGTCCTGCCATGTGGGCACTACTTCTCCTTTACTGCACAGTACGCCTTTGTGTTGCAAAAATCACAAATGCAGTGAAGTTACTCCTGTCGCACCTTTAGCTCTGACTTTCAGCCTTGCTAAACAAGACTTTTTATGGTCTGTGAAGCTATATACACGTATAGCTCTTGAACCCTGCCCTCCAAGTGGAGGCACTGGTGCTGGGACCTTGGTTCTCCACCTTGTGTTGAAGTCCACCCCCGCCTGGCACAAAGCAAGTAACTCCTCGGGGATGCGTTTTTACTGCTTGTCAGACTGGATGTGTCAAATGTTTCAAATTGGATTAGCATTTGTGAAATAAATCTCCTAATTGTGTTTCTAAGGATGCCTTGGGCTGTCCAGGGGGCTGATCTCTGAGCACTTGGGCAGGATGCTTTTTGGGGGGAGCTCAAGGCAGAGATGTGCTCCAGGAGCGCACCTACTGCTCCTCGGCTGCCAGCAGGCTTTCAGCTCACTGGACCAGCCTAGAGCTAGGCCAAAATGTGAGCAATGAAGACGCCAAGTCCTCAAAACAAACCAATGCACCATGTGGATTTACCCCTATGGTGCCACGCTACCTGCCAAATGTACGTGGAGATACTGTTCCTGATGCTTAATGTGAAATTTCCCCCAGTCTTCTTTTGGGAGCCGTCTTTGAATTTGTCCCTCACTGATCCCTATACTTCATGTTGTTTCCTTCAAATTAAAGCTTTTGGAGAATCAATGAGTGAGAACACACTTATTGTGCGGTATTTTCCTTTCCTCCTTTCTCCTTGCCCCTGTATGAAGTACCAGCCATGACTGTCTCAAGGATTTGTTCTCCTGCAGTGTTGATGGACATGGTACCAGCCACAGGAAAAATGCTGTTTCGTACAGCAAAGTAACGTAGCCCACTACCCTACCCCATAGTCTGTGGTGCATAGAGGTTGGAGCATTTTAAAGGCATGCTGCAATCTGCCATCTAGGAGGATTCAGTAATACAGGGTAGCTGTTTTCAACCTTGCTGGTTTTCACCTTATCATTTTGCTTTGGAATAGGATGTATAAAATCCAGGCTCAATGTGCCCTCTAGTGAGAGCCTAGTCCTTCCTCCTGGTTAAAGAGGCACTGTCAGAATTTAATGTCCTAGTTTATTCTCCCTTTAAATATGGGTAGAGAGAGCCTGCTGATGCCTCTTCCTAGTGGAAAAAAATTCTTCACCCCTTGACAGCAACCCCTTCTGTTAGATAGCAATACTATCTGGCGATGCATGTTATCCATCTCCATTTCAGTTGGTGGTACGTGGTAACTTCAGGCCTTGATGTCTTACTGCGTGGCAAAAAGAAATGAAGCAGGGGCAGAGGGAGAAGAGGAACAGAGCCAGGACTAGCACTCACACCTGCAACCTTTTCTCAGTGCATCATTTTTCCTTGGGCACCTTCTACTATGCCAAAAGACTGCAAGGTTTAAAAACATATGGCAACTATTTGTATCAACTAACGCATACAGAACATAGGTACAACTAACAGGTTACTCGTCTAAGTGTTACTTGAGTATTAACTATTACTTAAGTACTTAAGTGCAGGCTACTCAGCTAAGTATTACAAGCATTACCATGCAGTTGGTCAGGAGGGGAAATTTTCATTTCTGCCCAGTATTCTCCAGCTAACCATTACTGCCTCTACAAGTTCCCTTCTGCCTGCGTACTAACTTTCAGGTGGCTTCACCTTACGCTCTTTCTTGCAGCTGGACAACAACTTTCTAAGCAAAACTCAGCTGTGCCACTGCAAAAGCAAGCCTTGGGTCACAGGCAGCTGAACATCTGAGCTGCTGTTGAGTGTTTGAAAGATAGCTGCACATTCCCATCAGAACAAAGGGAAAGGCATAATATTGCTCTCTGACACCTAGACTGGTGTCACACTGAGCATTAATATTGTTTGGTGTTTTTAAATTATGATTAGAGCAGGTTAGACTACTAGCCCTTCAGATATTTTGGTATCATCATGGAGAAGTTCAGGCTAGACAGCTCATCATAACACCAGCAATGGAGTCCTTGAACTAACCATTGATTATATCACAGAAAGTCTTTCAGATAAACACAGCGGTTTTCATTTCTGAAAAAATCTTATAGTGATAGAAAATGTCACATAGGCTCAGATAAATTGTTCTGGTGGTTGCTTTAACACCTTAAGAAGGACCAAGTGCACAAGAATGCTTTCAGCGAGACGTGCTGGTTTTGAAATAGGCTGTAAAAGATCTGAACAACAAATTTTGTGGTGGAGTCTTTTGTAGAGAACAAAGAGAATATTAGAATCCACCTTCTGAAAGTTCAGACATACAGGAAGAAGACCAAGCTTTTTGGATAGCAGAGCAGAAAAACCCCCAGGTATCTGATAACAAAAAGAAGCACTTACTTATCAGAAGCCACACATACGGAGAATGAAGAATGTGATCTTGGTGGGGCAGCTGGAAAAAAATCTCTTTGATTTGCCAGTTAATCAGAATGTACTGCAGAGAAATCAATATAAGGATAATCTCATTTGCTATTTATTTCTGGCTCATATTTTCACAGGCTTTGAAATGTGCATTTCATCAGTCATCTACTCTGGTGAGGAACGGCATGAATTTCAACACTTCTGCTATTTTTGCCTGCAAAATATTCAAAATTGTTTCTGCAGAAGCTATGGGGAGCAGTGGGGAACATTTATTTAAAGAAATTTGGAACAATAGATCACTAATGATTAAAATAAAAATGGAAATTACATTCTGGATGCAGGGGGCAAATGAGTATTGCATTTACAATACTTAGGCATTTTGCATGTATGAACTGTTCCCGAGTAGTTGCATTTTGGAAATCTGGAAGCCTGGTTGTCTTTTGAAGCCTATGAAAAATGCAGATTCAAGCTCCTCATTTTATGCTAATGTAAACAGGTGAAGGAGAATACCAGTTTGTTGAAACAAGGGAATTAGCATGTGAATGTGGAGTATTGGACTTCTCCCTCTTGAAAAGGCAGTTTTCAAAGTAAAAACTGGGACTTAAATCTCATGCTGTGATTTTTCTCTTTTCATATCCCCAAATCATGTTACTTGTAGTGCATTAACAGCCTTTGAGCCTGTACCCCATCGGGCTACAGGTGCTGTCATTTTAACTAATAGCCACAATCTACAAATCTAACCATCAATGACCCAACTTGGTTTCTCTCCCCACTTCCTAATTGTTCTTTTGGATCTCAGTTTCAGTTTTCAGGACTGACGGTTATTAAAATGCTTACAAAGTAAGAATCTGACTGGGAGACCAGCCTGGACTCCCGCCTTCCTCATCAAATCCCTTTTTTCAGGAGACTGCATTGTCAGCCTTGCCAGAGAGGTCTGCCTTTGGTGCTGAGGCATTCCTTGCAAACAAAACAAGCTTGCAGCAGTATGTTGCTGAATAAGCTAGATTGCAGTGACGCAGGAGAATTAGTGCCTACTAAAGGGAAAAGACTTGTGGAGATAGTTTCAGGAATGTTTCCAGCACAGGCGGCCATCCACATGTCTAAATCCACACAGCTCAAACAAAATAGTCACATACTGTAACGTGTCAAGCCGCCTTCAGCAGAGACTATAACGCTTTTTGCTCACATGAGGTAAAAACACAGGAATCTCAGCTGTGAATGCAACTCCCCAATGAAAGCAAATTTTTGCCTTCCAAGCTCTTCTCCTCCCTCTCTGCCGCCTCTGTTCCCCCAAATTAGCCATGGTAACCTGCCCTGCGTTTCAAACACCTGCTCACATTTGTGCGACAGCATGCATGTTTGCTCTCCTTCATTGCATTTTATTTGCCTTTGATTAATGATTAAAGCAAACCAAAGCCATTGTAGCTGGTTTTAAGCGCCTCCTTTAGCAGAGAATGGAGCTTGCAGTCTGCTCTGGTGGCACGAATACTCCTGCCTCTGCCAGCACCAGAGCTGGGCACCTCAGAGGTACAGAGCACAGCACCGCTCTCCAGCCGAGTCCTGCAAACATGACTTGATATGATGCTCTCCGCCTCCCCCCAGCCTGCTTTTATCTGCAAATACATTCACATGATTTTGAAAACAAGGTTTTATTTGACAATAATATGGAGATTTTTCAGTTTTAGTCTGCTTATTTGTTTGAGGTAATCACGTAGTCTTATGAAGGAACACTAGTCTGAGCTTTGTAACGACTAGATGTTCCCACTGCAATACCCGAGCGCAGTGGCTAAAATCCATTTCTGTAGCACTGTGGGTTGGAAAGGTGGCAGAAGGTGGAGTTATATTATGCTGCTTTAAAGGTTATAAAGCTCTTCTTTCTCCTGGCAATGCCAATGTTTGCCTTTCTGACTAAATGACTGACTTTTTGATGCAATAGCTGCTTTGCTCCATAAGGGGAATGTAAGTCACTCAATAAAACAAGTGTTTACAGTCATAAGATTACAAAGGTTGGTTCTTTTCATTTGTTTTTAAAATGGATGTGTACTTGTCTTCATTGCCCAACTGGGCAATAAAAGTTTTCTAATCAGTTCAGTGAAAATCTTGATTGGTAGAGGAGGGGTGTTGTTGCTGACTTGCAATGAGATGTAATGTCTCCTAAAAGGATTTAGCATAAGACATTTGTAATCTTCTCAAGAGAAGGCAATTTAGGTGGTAGCTGGTGGGAGAAAACACGCCACTTGTCAGTTCAAGTTGCCTTGACCATGCTTTGAAACCAGTCATGTTCCTAAATCTGCTTCACATTGTGGCAATTTAAATGAAGCCCCACCTGGTGTCTGAATCACAAAGCTACTGCTATAGTTACAGTCAGGCCGTGCTTAAAGATGAGATACTTTGATATGGCTGAACAAATCTCACGCTGAAAGGAGCGGCTCTACTATTACCCTGGTTCCTTCACAGCTCTGGAGAGGATCTGTAACCTCTTCTTTTGGTGAGGAGTGGGGAAGTAGGAGCACTTCTCTGCTTCTGCAGATTCGCCTCCCTATGATGGCGCAACCTGAGGTTGGGTTTGTGCCCTCAGCGGGGCTGGGAGGCGTCCCCAGGAAAGGGAGGAGGGGAGGTGGGACAGCCACCCGCTGCGGCTGAGGTGCTTGTGGCAAGGTGTGAGCCTGTGTGTGCAGGTGAACCTGTTGGACCAAGAAGGTCAAAATTAGGTTGAATTGCAAAGTCCAGCCATCTGCAGACAGCACTCCGTGGCGACTCAGGGCTGGCTTATCTAGAGCTGTTAACTGCCGGGTGCCCTTTGATTCTTAAGCCTGGGCGCTAGCAAGGCAGCCCAGTGACTTTGGGCTGGGGCCAGGATGCAGATTCTTTCTCAGAACTGTCTCACCTTTCTATTTTCCTTGAAATTGTTTACCAAGAGGTATCTTAAGCTGTTTTTCTATATCATGAATATTATTCTCAAGAGCTCCTTTTGGTTTGTTCAGTGTAGTAAGGCAGAATACTGTGCTGTACTGAGATGAACATTTTAAGTGCACTTTTCTCCCACATCCTGCAAGCGCACATGCTTATACAGACAGGCCTCACATTTGTCTTTGTCTCTATGTGAACCTACATGAAATCATAAAGACTGAGTGGAATATCTATATTTTACTAAAAAGAAGCTTCTGTGATATCTGTATATATGGCCAAGAGGCTTTTTAGCAAAACAGTTTAATAAAAAGAATTTGCCAAAAATTGAGATGTTGAAAGAAATACATTAATTTTAAATAAATTCTTTGGTGGAGGGAAAGGTCTGAGACAATAAATAAGTATGGGAAAATAAAAAAAAACCCCTCAATGTTAATGCTGAGTAACAATAAATATGAAAATCAATTTCATAATTCCTATTCCATAATCACAAGATCACAGACTGGTTGAGGTTGGAACAAACCGCTAGAGGTCATCTGGTCCAACCCTCCTGCTCAAGCAAGGTCACCTACAGCCACTTGCCAAGAACCATGTCCAGACACCTTTTGAGTACCTCCAAGGATGGAGACTCGACAGCCTCCCTGGGCAGCCTGTGCCAGGGCTTGGTCACCCTCACAGTGAAAAAGTGTTTCCTGATGTTCAGAGGGAGCTTCCTGTGTTTCAGTTTGTGCCCATTGCCTCTGGTTCTGTCACTGGGCAGCACTGAGAAGAGCCTGGCTCCATCCTCTGTGCACCCTCCCTCCAGGTATTTATGGACATTAATAAGATCCCTGCTGAGCCTTCTCTTCTCCAAGCTGAACAGTCCCAGCTCTCAGCCTGTCCTCAGAGGAGGTGCTCCAGTCCCTTCACCATCTTTGTGGCCCTTCAGTGGATTCTATCCAGTAAGCCCATGTCTGTCTTGCACTGGGGAGCCCAGAGCTGGACACAGCACTTCAGGTGTGGCCTCACCAGTGCTGAGTACAGCGGAAGGATCACCTCCCTCGACCTGCTGGCAATGCTGGCAATAATCATAACAATTGAAATATTTAACTTATTTTCACAAATAAAATTATTTAGAAGGATGATACTAAATGATTTTGTAGAATAACATTTTACATTTAGGTTTTCTGATGACTTAGTGAACTCAAACCTGTAAGGTGAGAATTGCAACTATGATACTCATGAATATGTGAGATGTGATTTGGAAGGGAGATGTAGTTTGAATGAAAAGGACAGGAAAATATCTTAGAAATGGTGTGCATTGCCTAATGTTTCTGCAGTCAGAATCTAATACCCTGCTGACCACCACTGCAGCAGATCTGAAATATTTCACATACATAGTAGTCACATAATCAGTTTGTGTCACTTATAACGTGTCTGTGAGAAGGAAAGGGGTTCAGTTTCACTTGTATAGTAAGGTATTTATTTGGGAGGAACAATATTTTATATTCTTATGGCATTAATTTTTCAGCTGTTACTGAATAGCAATGAAACCATTTTTTTCACATAGAAATACAAACTACAATAAAACAATCAAAGACTGATGTTAACTGGTGAAAAATTATATCATAGGTCTAAGAGTGACAAGCAAGCTGGTAAATACCATACCATGATTACCAGCGAGTCAGGAGACAAAAGCAAAACACCTGAAAAATGCAGCCTCACACCTAGTATTGTTATCCTTCCCTTCACTGTGCCTGGTCTCAGAAAGATTATTTTTCATGTTAGCAGAATTGGACTCCAGCTTTCACTTAGATACATTAAAAAAGGATAGTGAGGAGTGACACTCGTCCCCTCGTGTCCCCCTCAGAATTATGTGAAAGTATCAAGCAAAGGACAATTTCTCAGAGCAACTCCCTCCAGTGCTGCTTTACCTCAGGTGATTGCTCATCCCCAGGCTGCCTGGATGCTTTCTGTAGAGAAGTCCAACTCGTATTTGACCCCGTATCTTATCTGGAAATGTGGGATTCAACAGTCATGCTGTAGCACAAACAAGACACAGGCCCTATGAGGTACAGGTTATAGATATGTAGACCTGCTTATTCTGTAGCTTCAGTTGTGAGTGCACCTAATGAACCTTTTTTTTCCCTTTCCCCTGACTTAGAAAAGTCATCTTGTATTTGTATCTTATTCATTATGCACGTGTAAGATCAAACCACCAGAAGTCACTATTGGTCAAGTGGTTAAGGGTTGGTGAATGTCTGCTGAACACAACTGAAAATGGCTTCTAAAGGCAAGCGTTCAGCAACCTTAATAATAAAAATGGTCTGTGCTCTTCATTCTGCTTTTCGGTGCGTCCACCACACACCACTCCTGGTTTCAATCGAGAAGAAAAGCATTAAAACTACATGGATGTGGAAATGTTAATCTTCTGAGTGTGACACTCTCATGTTTAGTATTCAGTTGCTTAATGAAGTGTGAAGATGACCTTGGACGATCAGTAATTCCATTCTTATCCATGTCCACATCCATATCTAATCTTTCAAAGCTAATCCATCCTACAACAAACATGTAGACCCGAGTGATGGTGCAACATGGAGAAAGTAAGACTTCCAGGTAGTCAGGTCCCCGCACAGAATCCATTTTTCACCTGAGGAATGGCATTTTATTACTCCTGTTATCTCAAAGCACACATCTACAAGCAAACACTGAAGCAAAAGTTTTCTCCCCATCCCTGAAGCTCTCAGGCTACGCCTTCCCACTGATCATCAGAATAATTTGCAAAACAAGCTGCATATTATGTTTAGTAGGTAGAACAGTTGAAAAAATATTTGTTTGTTTCTCTTGCTAAATTACAGTATTTTCCGGTCATCTTCTTTGAGGAGGGTCTGTATAGAGACCCAGGAAGTTTTGTCAAATAGTACTCCTGGAAAAGCCACCCGCTGTTGACAGCAGGCCTTCAGGCCTGAATTGAGGCCTACTACATTTACAAACATCAAATACACAGATACGCCAACTGAACAGGATACATTTACTTCTCCCTCGGACTATGTCTATGAAGACAAATTAAAATGTTGTGGGATTCCAATTTGGCATGGGTCCTGAGCCGCACTGTAGGCATGGATCTGAGCAACCACATTTGCGTCCTGATGTGACCCCCCCACTGTTAAGAGGAACTGGAAACTAGGATCATGATGCAAGAATGGCTGTATAATACGTACCAGAAAAGCTTATCTCTAACCAAAAACTAGTGCTATTATAACCACGACAGAGTTTGCTTGTATTAGTGAGGAGACACAATTTTCCTTTAATGGTTCTTCTTTCTCCTTGTAGAATTTCATCTGTTGAAGTTATCCTTAGGGCTGATTTGTTGTTACTGTAAATAGACATAATCATTGTATTTGCCTATTTTCTCATCTAGACCAGTCTATGAGCTAAAGTTTGCAAACTATTACAGAAAATCAAATTAGATATGCCTTGCTGTTTACTCTACAGTGAAGAGGAACTCCAGAATCTGGCAAAAAGCAGTATCAGCAAAAGGTGCAAAAGTATATTTAAAGTTCAGGATGTCACAAAAAGGTTAAAGATGATGTTTAACTTGTGCTATGTAAACCAGTTCAGGTTTTTTACTACGCACTTCCAAATCCATAATAAATAAACTGAATAAATACATGAAAATAAAAGCTTATTGGTTGAATAAATGAAGAAAAGTGGTTTTAACAGAGAAACTGGAGATGCTACAATCATTAGTTTAAACTTTGCACGGGCTGAAGTTAAAATTAAAAAACCTGCCAATTTGTGTGTAAATCTATAGAGTGAAAAAGCCCGATGAACAGTAGGAACTGTGGGTTAATAAAACGTATTAGGTCAGACAAACCTGATACCCAAACCCACTGTAATTGCATGTGTGTTATATAAAGGCATTCTAGTGCATGTAATGCTTATTGATTTCAGAAAAACACTTGATATGATACTGAATTATAGAACTTTTAGCATTTGGTGCATGAGATGCAGGGAAATACCATAATGGGGTGGAAAGGAGACTGATCGATGCGGAGGAACAAAGTGATGGATCACTGCATCCTCCTTGGGCAGAACTGCTATTGGAACAGAGGCTCTTCTCCTCCTCAACGGAAAGTGGGATGGCACTTTTTATCGCCAAAATCTGGGAGAGGAGGCAATCAGAAAATGCATTTGTGCTTCCCTAAAATCTCTTCTTCTTCTCTTCTCTTTTTTTTTTTTTTTTTGGAGAGGAAAATGGCTGAAAATTCATTACAAAGGGTGTATTTGGACTCAGAATTTGTTATTAATTTGTTTGTCTCTTGGCACACAGATACCTCTGGAAAGTGCAGCTCAGGAGCAGGGATTATTCTCTGAAAGATTTTTAACATTCAGAAAGCTCCACAATGACAAGCACAACAGCTCTTCTTCCCAGTTGTTTCTGGAACTGAACTTCTATACTATTTTCTTTAAAGAATCCCATGAAATGGGTGGATTCTCAAAGAAGAATGTTTTGATGTTTCTATAAAAACTATCATGTTTCCTGAAATCTTTAGTTCTCACCTCACAGGCTGCAGTGAAACCAAAAAGCCCCAGTTGCAAGACAGTCCACAGGGCAGAGCTGTGGGGGCTGGGGCATGAGAGCCTTGGGAAACATGTTTCTCTGGTCCTCCAGCCTGCTTGACAGGGTGTCAAATACCAGCATAGATGGGAACAACTTCCTGGGAGATTATGGTGATTTTCAGACAAAACTGGCAGTTTCTTCTTGAAGATTTCAGTGCACAGAAAACAAATGTTCTACGCAAAATGAATGAAAAGTACATTTCTCTCCAGCTGAGAATTTTCAGAGCCAAGACGACTTAAATCTGCTCCCCTAAATGGCAGATTTTATTCCATTTATCTGAGGATACAAGAAATTCTCCTGCTGCACAGTAAATTCCATGTAGCAAGATCTAACTCCTTTTCAGCTTTTTCCTTGCAAGGCCCCTGCAGACTTCAATTTCTGCAAACAAAAATATGTTGAGATGATTTTCGCCAAAGATAAAGGTATGCCAGGGTGTGGTTACAGCGACACAAACTGAAATAAAGTTTTGAATTTTCCTGTAGGAGACTCCCTAGTAAGGGAATTAAAAAAAATCAAGAGATGGAAATTCTTTCAAGGGCACTCCCCTCCCGCTAAAGCCAAACTAGTGCTGTCCTCCTCCTCAAAGCAGGTTGACAATCCCATTTTAAAGGATCTAGTACAAAACCCAAAGATGTATTTCTTATGTATATCTAGTGACTCCTCCTGAGCTGGTATTCTTGCAAGCTGTTTCTGGAAAAGAAGATTAAATGTAAATACTTGGCATAAGTGTACTGACTGCTGGTTAGATTCAGATTTGCATATTTTAGATGTGCATTAGGCCCTGGCTGTTGTTGTTTTGTGCATCTGAATGGTAAAAGGAGCACCAAGACATAGTCTTACAGGGAAGGGGTTGTTCTGGTATGGCTGTGTTCCGCCCGATCATAGCTCTCACTTGTTCCAATGGTCGCTCTTATGGCACAGATAGGACAAAATACCATGGCAATAAGGATACTCCTCCTAGACAGTTTCCTTGTTCCTTTCAGACAACTGTTGCTTTGCTTTATCCTGTCTGTTAGGTTAAAATGGGATTTTGCATCTCACCGACACTTTTACCTGCCTGTTGGAAGAACAGCTCCCGGCAACACGAGCATTGGGGTCAGAACTCCGCTCATGCCTCTCTGGCACTGGTGGGGCACTTGGACAACCACAAAGACTGGCTCCTGCCCGGAGCCCACAGAGACTTGTCCTCCTTCCCCTAAAATGCATTTGAGAAAGGGGGAGATGTGAAACTCTGTTGGAGAAAGAAAGAGAGAGAAACACCCACAAAACAAAAGGAAAAAGTGTGGCTAATGGTTAAATAAGAGTGGGTAAACTCATGAAGTGAGCTTTTCTCACTGCTGAGAGAAGTAGGTAAACTATTTTTCTCTGCATTTACTCTCAGTTATTTCAGTGGCAAGGATTTTCTCTCCTGCATGCCTTAACAATTTCAAAAGAAAATCATCTATCTGTTTTTCCTTAGAGCTGAAATTTTTACGGGCTATTAAAGAATAATGGAGCTGCATCCATTAATACTGGACACACAGATGGTGTCATCTGATAGAGAGGTGACATCGTCACCATAGTGGCCCCAGCTCTGCTTACTCTAAAGCAAATTACTGAGGATAGCTATGTAATTAAAGAAGTTGTGGAGTGCATAAACCCCTAATACATCTAAGCCAGCTAATTATAAACAGTTTTACAACCATTCTCTTTACAAAGAGAATTAAGAATTTCTTTAACTTCCTACCTTTTAGATTTGCTGAACATAATTTTTGACAGTCCCTGATGGTTCCTTTACAAAAATCGCTAAGCTTTGCTGGTCAACTAACTTGGATGAGGAACACTAAATGCAATGGCTACTAACTTTTGCTGGCAAAAAAGAAACTTGGTAAAGAAACTTTGTTTTCTTGGGTAATAGACAAGAATGGCTGAAAATGTAGACTATGATAGTAACAGAATCTAATACTACATGTGCATTCCCAAATGTAATGACCATATTTACTTTAAACTCATGCCTTTGAGTGCTATCAATCTTCTGAGCTTTATGGGTAACATCCCATTCAAACTTACCCATCCGAGTGCATAAATACTAGGAAAAGATAAATTATTAAAAATATAAACAGGTCGTTTTTGAAGTTTAGGAAAGCTTCATTAAGAAACCTAATCCCTTTCTAACTCTATGTGTTCCCAATGTGGCTTACACGATCCACTACTTGAATCTACCCTCAAAAGCACATAACAGCAGGTGGGAAAATACAGCAGTGTTATTGAGAAAAATTAGTACTATGAACAGAAGGAATCTGTATGAAACATCACAGTACCCTATACCAAGTTTTCCTGTTCTGTGCTGTTTTTTTTCTGTCATCTTGTAAAATGTACGTCAGGACTATAATTCTCTGTGTGAATTTTCCCCAAATAACTGTTATTGGTTACTGTTATTGTTAGCGTTTCAATTGTATTATACCCATTCTCAATGAATGCTTCTGAACTTTAAGATATAGAGGTTACAATAACTTCAATATAGGGGGTTTTTTGTTAAAAAAATTACTATAAATTCCACAAAGTCAATGTGTCTAGAAAACACTAATAGCCACGTTTCGTTGGTTTACAGTTTAACATTCCTTTTCCCGTCCTCTGACATCCATACAAAGAAGTTCATTATGCTGAATCCCCTGCGGCTAGTTTATAAACCTACTGAGTATTCTGCAGTGAAGAAAAACAAGCTTTGCTAAGGAGATTATGGCTCTGGTGTTTTAACAATCTGAAATGTTTGCTGCAAATAAATCTTAATTGGACAAAATATTAAATGCAAAAGCTTTGCTCCCTGAAAATGGAAGTCCATGTAATACAAAGGTCCTGAAAGAACAAGATCTGGAAATGTAACAAAAATGTGACTGCCAAATTGTCCAGGTAAAGTTTTGCTACAAATTTCCATAGGAATAGGAGTGAATCTCTAATCGTAACCAAGCAGTAAGAAAACTCAAACTTAGGGAGACTTTTCTTTTCCAGTAACTTAATTTTCTGACTAATAGTCATACAAGTGTTCCTCATTCGTCCCTGCAGCTCCACTGAATTCAGGTGTAAAGACTATCTACATGCACAGAGATTAAGCAGCAAAGGCTCTTCCATGTGCGCCCTGCCATCAGGGGACACCCCCTCCCCATCTTATCCAAAGCACAAAACTAGAGGAGGCTGTTTTTTAAATATTGGCACTGAAGTCAGTGGGAAGCAGTCAGCACTTAAAACTTCTGAGGATAGGAAGCACCAAAAAGCTTTCAGTTATGTAAATATGCTCTGCATCAGATTCCCTGTTTTAGGGAATCACTCCGCAGCAAAACCTGATATTGCCTCTCAAAGTTTCTGTGATTTGTGACTCAGAAGCATTGATTTTATACCAACTCTAGCACAGGAAACTAAGAAAAATAAAGGTAAGATTGGCTACTCAGATTCAATTACCCATCTCCTTTGTCACAGTGATGACCTAACAAAAACTGATTCCACGTGTAAGGGTGCTGTGAAGGCTGGGGCTACCCGGGGACTCCCAGAGAGGGGGGGCAGGCAGGGGCAGTTGGGCTGGGTGGTGCCCTCGGGGCAGGACACCCCAGCCATCTCATCCTCAGCATAGGGATCTGGCAGGTGTCCACATCAAGACCCTAATTCATTTACAGGTGCTGGGGTTTCCAATTGCCTGCACGCCCAACATTAACTGAACAGGGACTAAGACGTTCTGGCTACTAAAGGGCCATGTAAAGCTGGGGCATCTTTGATCCCTAGCCTACTTCTAATTATTCCGGCTTTGAATTTAACTGGAAAATATGAAAATAATACCCTTGATAAAGGGAGATGCTAAGCACTCAAGAAATTCAGCAGTTAGCTTGATATCAATGTTGTAATTAACTTTTCCTAAGAGGCAAATCCTTTCTTCCCCGGACACCCGTAAAGGCTTTTTATCATATAAACAAAAATTCAGGGAGGCACTCGCAGAATGAGCCGCAGGAAGCGTTTCTGCACCAGATGTGCGCTGAAATACATAAAGGAGGCAGGTATGAGGTATGAGAAATCCAAACAATCCAAAAACCTGCTCTTAGCAAAACTCAGTTTATACTTTAAGTCTGTTGATCCCATTGACATATTCTATTTAGCATGGTTTATGCCACTAACTTCTTTTTATTTAGGCGGATTGTTTAGGAACTACGTTTACATGTATGATTGTTCCTGTCTTGCATTGGTAAAACAACCATAGACTTACCTATTTGCGTTTTATGTTCTCTCAAGCAAGTCTTGCAGTCTTCTTAGGCACAAGGTTAGGCAGAGTTGTTGGGTAAATCTGGGATTCGTATTTGTCTTAAGTGAGCGTAGGAACAGTTTTCAGAGAATTTGATCTATTGGTTACGTCATCAGTTTCTCCAGTGTTGAGAGAAGCTGTCGAGAATCCATTTGATGTGTTTTCCAGTGACTTTGCCCACGTCTTCATCATGGGTTTAGTCTGTATCAGCATAGACAAAAACAATTCCAATTTTACCATGGGCTGGTTAATGTAGGTTTAAAAAATTCCCAACAAAGCGATGCTGTGACACCGTTTATATTGCAAAAAAGGTTTTGTGTTTAGAAAGACAACTCAGTAGTTAACAGCCATCTTGCTATTTTTTGAGGCGGACGTGAAATCAGACTAGGATTACTTAAAAATGTGAAAGGTGGCTTAAAATTTGGCAATGTATCATTCTTTGAAGTTGCTAATTTCATCTTAATTTGGGGAAATACTGTTGTCTTTAACACAAGACAGTATTATTTCCTGCCAGATAATTCTGCAACTCATTTTAGAGTTATGCTACAGATAAATCAAAATCAAATCCTGAAGAGTATGTAACAAAAGTTTTAAAACACTTTTCCTCATCTGCCAAAAAAAGCTTCAGAATTACAAGAGATGTTTCTTTTTGTCAGCCTTGATTACATGACATGCCTCTTCAAGGCGGTCATTTCTATAACCTGCAATTGAAATGATTTTAAAACGTTTTCCAGCTATTAGAAGTTATTTTATACGTTAGGTCAGGATTTCTCAATCTCAAATTCTGTAAGGACAATCATGATAGCAAGGATGGAGAGAGGCTTTCAGTAACTGAAGAGTACCTGTTTCCTTTTGTGAGTCAGTTATAAAATTAGAGTAATATTGTCTTGTACGTGCTGAAATTTATATTGAATTCATTGTAAAAAAAAAAAAAAAGGAACTTGTGACCAGTTATTTGTCATAAACGTACCTAAACCACACCATAGCAAAGCAGGAAAAAAAAAAGACAGTGATTTAATTGTGGTATATTTGAGCTCTCAAGTAGCCGGCTTCACTTTTGATTTTAACAATAAAAATTAATTTCAATTGTATTCAGGTCCTTTCTCAGATAAAAGCAGATTTTTCGAGAAATTCTAAGTATTATCACAAGTTGAAACTTGATGGACACTGGACATAGACCGTCTTCACAGGGAGTACAGGGTTTGAAAGGATTCAGCAGAGCCCCACCTACAGCCGTGGTAGGCCTCGGGTTATGGTATGGCAGAGACTTCCACCCTTAAACCATTGCTCAACACCTACTTCGTTATGTACAATGAAGGCGCCCTTTCTTCCGCCAGTCTCGCACAAACTGTAAAACCCACTGGACACTGATACAGTTAAGGTTACATTTCAGGTTGAGGCCAATCGTGCCTACACCACTGTACGGGCTGGTGACGCAGACTCACTGAACCGCAGTCCATCAGTGCTAAACGCCAGCCCAACGCTTGCAGCTGAATGAGTGCCACGGGGTAGGAATGGGCTGTGCTGAGAAGATGCCGGGGGCCCTCCGCCATGCCGGGGCAGGACTCTGCCCCCCCGTTCAGCCCGGCTTTCCCTCATTCCCGCCCACGGGGCCGGGGCCTGCTCCCGCTTCCCCTCAGCCGCCCTCCTCGCGCTGCGCCCCGCCCGGCGCAGCGATACGCCTGCGCGTTAAGGCGCCCCAGAAGGACGGCTGGCGGACGGCACGCGCCAGTCACTCACGCCAGTCACTCGCGCCCGTCACTCGCGCCCGTCCCGCCTCTCCCTCCGCGGCCGTGCGCGTGCGCCAGGCCAGGCGGGAGCGAGCGCGCGCGCGCGCGCGCGGGGCGGGCAGCGGCGGGGCGGCTCCATCCGGTCGCCCCTCCCGCCGGGCCGGGCTTGGCCGGGCCGGGCCGGGCTGCAGAGGGCGACGGGCGCCGCCGGGCTGGCCGCTCCCGCCGCTCCCCTGGCATGAGCGCGGGTGGTTGCGCCGCCGCCTCAGCGCCCTAGTGCCGCTGCCGGGGAGGGGAGCGGAGCGGAGCGGCGGAGAGGAGCCGGGCGGGCCGCGCCGCGCCATGCGGCTGTGCGGGGCGCTGCTGAAGAGCCCCATCCCCAAGCAGATCGAGTACTACTCCCGCTTCTCCCCCTCGCCCCTCTCCATCAAGCAGTTCCTCGACTTCGGTGAGTGGCGGGGCCGCCCGCCGCCTCCCTGACCCCCTCGCCGCTGCCGGAGCGGTGTGACGGGGATGGAGGTCACCCCGGCTCTCCCGCCGCGCAGGAGCGGCGAGGGCCCGCCCGGGGCGGGGGAGCGGCGGCGGAGGCCGGCGCCTAGGCCTCGTCTCGTCGCCGAGCATCTGGGCGGCGGGGCCCGTCCCTGCGTGCGGCCTGGGGAGCCCGGGGTGCGCAGTCACGGCGGGGGGGCGGCCGGGCGGTGCGCGCTGCCGCGCTAGAGCCGGCCCGGCCTGGCCTGTCGGCGGCTCCCCCGGCCCCGGGAGGCCTCGCAGGCTGATGGGGGCCGTTGTGTGCGAGGCGGTGACAGCCAGCTGTGCGTGGTCGTCGGCAGCCGGTGGTAAACACCAGCGCTGCTCCCTGCCTGGCCACCGCGGCGTCCTGAGGTGAGGTGCCAGGAGCCTTTGGGGCAGGCTTGCCTCTCTTTCCTTGCGCTGTTCCCAGACAGCAAGCTCCCTGGGGAAGAGGGTCGAAATAAGGGTTTCTGACCTGAAATTTTGTGAGTTTAGCGACTGAAGGAGAGACTAAGTTACTGATCTTGAATGTAAAAATATTTATCTGCCATGCCGAGGTTGGCTTAGTTAAACCTCAGGCATGGACTCTGACAGTACTCGTGTAGGAGGGCTGTTATGGAAAATACATGCACTTTAAAAAGTGTTGCTGATGAATCAACAGCACTTTTCAGAAGCACTGGACTGAAACCCAAGAATGACTTGTGTTGCTGTTAGAAAACTGATATTTTGATCTAGATAGCAATAAACTTCTCATATCTGTATCAGAGGTTATTTGGCTCCTGCTCTCTGACACAAGTGTTTAGATTTTATTATCCTATGAATGTTGCTGGTAAAGTAAATATAAAGGTTGTGTGTAACACCATGAAGGTTAGTAGAGTATTCCTTCATTCTGGTGTTACACTAAATGTGCAAGAAGACAAAAAGGAGCCTGTGGTGTTAAGCCAGAAAGTGATTAAAAGTGGAAACACTTGCAGATTTATGGCAGTGGTATTAGTGAAATAATGTTGCAATTATAAAAGCCAGCACCAGGCTTGTTACCACATCTCAGTGAGCTGGGTTTTCTACCATTTAAAAAAACCCCAGAACAACAGCATCACACCTTATCCTGTGTTATATGAAAAGGAGAACCTGACTAGCACCAGTGCTTTCCTTCTCTGGTCTCTGCTCACGTGAGTTGGTTCTCACTTCCCCACCCCATCCTTTGCTGCTATGCTTCCCCTACTCTGGTGTTTGTGCTCCTTATGCCATGTCTTTCTGTACTGGCAATAGCAATGACCTAAAACTTAGAATATCTTTATTTTAGCCCTGGAGCTAAACAAATCATTTCAGCATTGTCTGTTGGAAAGTTGGGTTTGTAAATTGTTGCTGGGGAAGTATTAATGTTCATGAGGCTTTTCAGTTGTGACTAAAGAGGTGTAAAGATTTCAGTCTTTGCTTTAGTGACTTGGGTGTTCTGGCAAAACTTTGCTTTTTGTACGGATTTCTACCATTCTGTGTTGTCGCCACATTACTGCTTGCCTTCGGACATCTATTTTTTTTAACATTGTAGTGTCTGTTTTTCTTTATGGTTTGAAAAGTGTCTCGTGATTCTCCAGGAAGAAACAGTCTTATTTTATGATTTTAAGTCTGGTTTATGTTAGTGGAAATGAACAGAGTAAGAACGGTATGTTACAGCCTGGCCAGCCATGCTTTGGATGTGCTCCAGTCTGTTGTCACTGGATGTGTGCCTATGGAATCTTGTGTATGTGTAGGCTATGTATTAAAGTGTATTCATATCGTAAGACTGACGGGAAACTACATAGTCTTTGACATTTAAAACTTCTGAAGAAAAAAATGCTTATGGTTTAGGCTTCTAAGATCACCAGAAGTTTCTAAGATTAGTAGTCTTATGTCACATCAGCCTTGCTAAAACTATCAGCTTGATCTTAATAAGCTTTATGGGCCACTTAACATCTCCACTTACTTTCTCTTTGGTGCCTGTGTTTACTTAGGAAACCTTGAGTAGGAAGATTACAGAAGTTAAAAACAATGTAGTTAGTTAACTTGTGTGATCCTAGGTGTTGATTGCTTTGGGTAATTTCAAGTTCTGTTAGAGACTTCAGAGGCCTAGAGGAGAAATTGGTAACAAAATCTAAGATGCTGGTGCAAGAATTTTACAGCTCAGGGCATGGAAGGCCTGGACAATATGCACCCTATCAGGGAGCTGTGGTGTTTATATCTGAATTGCCCAAAAAAGAATTTGATGGTGGCACAGGGCACAAGTATTCAAGAGAGCAAATATGCCAAGTGTAAGGAGCATGATAAGGTGCAGTTCAGTTGTGTTTACCTAGCCCGAATATTTGATGGGAAGAAGACACTGCTTTGTAGTCAGTTTATAGAGGCTATCTAATGTCTTGTTTAAAAAGAAATGGTATTTTTTGTTAAGCTATGTAAATGTAGTGCTTGTGTTACAAAAAACATGACTAAATTTTCAACAAATCTTAAAGAATAAGCCCAAAGGAAATGTGTGAATAACCCTGTCATGGCAGTCTGTGATTTTGGTGTCTGATGTATGTGTGCTTCTTGTATTTAAAAAAAAAAAAAAAAAAAGGAATTTGCACTTACTGTAATTCAAATTTATTTGGAGAAGGATTTTTTACTTCATTTCTGACAATAACGAAACTACAATATGGTTTTTATATCATCTTTTTTGGTATTGGTTATATTAGTTTAGACTAAACTGGCTTCTGAATTGGTCTCTGCAAAATCCTGGTGAGCACGGGGAGAGAAACTTTATATTTCTTGTGGGCTAAAGACTCTCTTCAAAAACAGTTGGTGGCAATGTATATTGACATATAGCTTAGGCTTTTTTATTACTGAATAAGTGTGGGTTGTATGGGATACAGTTGTGTGCATAGTGGGGCTGCAGAGTCTCTGTTCCTTTCCACTGATAGAAATTAATGATGTTTATTTTAAAACTTTCTCAGCTTAATTCAGTTAACAAAACCACTATAAAAGACAGTTTAACTGTTTAAGCTAACTCACTAGTACTAAAAACCTATGAAACAAACCAGAAAACAATACTTAAAGCATTGATTCTCAGTTGGCTTTTATAGCTGAATCCTATTTGTGTCTACATACCATATTATGCCATATGTGATTTAGTTTCTGTCGAGCTTGCAGCTATCTTTGTAGCTGCCGCAACTGTGTAAGAGGTTACTGTGTCATGGGCTTGGGATCTCTGTGTCGCAAAGTATGAGTGCTCAGATTGTCTGTACTGCTTTTTTTTTTCTCCTCTGTGTGTGTTAATTTTCTGTTTGCATGCTCTTCTTGAATACCGTTCATTCAATTTCTTTCTTACAAAGTGCATTTTCCAAGATTCTCATGCAATCTCATTGCTTTGCAAAAGAATGATCTTCTTGAAGTGTGTTTTAATATAAACAAGTTTTGACCTTGTTTAATGTTAGCAGGTCATTCTAGTTTTATCCAGGCCTCTGTAATTATTCTGGTTTGGAAAAAGACAAAACCAAAGCCAAAAACTAGCCCACTGAATTCAGCTCAGGGAGTTATTTTGGTAGATTTCCAAGTGCAGGCATTCCTAAATGATCTGGTCCACTATAATTACTAAAATATCTTTTCTGAAATAAACTTGTAAGTAGAGATGTAGTTTAACATTCAGGTACATGAATCTTCGTATGCTTTTGGGGCTAGACTGTTTGGGGGGAAAACTGCTCATATGTGAGATCCATATTTTGTGCTAGCTTTGATACAGCATCTCAATTTAGATTTGTTTCAGCTGTGTAAGGTGGGCCTTTAAAGTATGCCAGGTTAATCCAAAATATCCAATAATCTTCAGCAGCAGCTACATACATGGGCAGCTAATCAGTCGTGTATGCCTAGGGAAAGTAAATAACCCATCAGACAGGTCTGCTAGAGAAAAGTAGAGTTTCTATGTCTAGGAGTGTCCTAGCATTTAGAAAAAGACACAAAAAGACTTGAGCTCATTCTGCCTGCACTGCAGCCTGGCTTGATCAGGGCTAGGTGTGACCCAAAGCCCTTACAGCTGTGCTAATACTGAACTGTGCCCGAGCTAGCAAGCTCTGTGCAACTGCTTAGTTTGGGTCATGTTGGGGTACCTCAGCTGACAGTAAAGATATTAACGAACACTTCATGAAATGGATGGTTGTAGTGAAAAGGTTACTATGTATATGATAATTAAGCACAAATAAAGGCACAGGCGACAAAATTGTGTAATTCTTTGATCATGCATGAAAGAATCCTTTGAAGTTGTTAGTGCTATATTGTGAATGTATGCCAGTATACTATTACTCATGTAATACACATTGCCGCTGCTCAGCTGGTGAAGTGCCTGAGACTTTTGTGAGTCTGAGGTTTGTTTCATCAAAAACATGTACTACTTGATTTTTGGAACTTGTTTACTACTAAAGCTATCTTGGCCAATTGTGCTTAGCTATATTCTAGCCTTTTCTAAGTCTCAAACCAAATGTTTTGGATGAATTTTGTAGCCATGAGGTTAAACTTTGCTTTTGGTTAGCTCTTTGTATGTATAGGTAAAACTTATGAAAATGGCACTTACCCTTCCTTATTTGTCCTATGTTAGTGTTCATATACCACACAGTTACTAATGAGTTTGGACAAAAAGTCATGTATATACTTAAGATAGAAAATAGTGAATCATAGTGAATTCTTGTTGTCGAATGTGAGTGAGGAAATCCTGATTTCATAGGTTATAATCAAAATATCTGTGGCAACTACTACAGCTACTAGCACTGAAAAATATCACAAAGGTTGTAATTTAGTAGTCTTACTGTACTGTGTACAGCTGAGTATGCAGTGTATAATCACAGTGAGCACATGCAGTTTGGGAACTGTTGTGTCCTGGGGCTTATCTGGAGGAAAAGATGAGCAATGGATCCTCCCCATTTTTAAATACAATTTTTGGTATGAAATTGTTTAGTTTGTGGTACCTATTAAACTTACCTGTCTTGAGGAAACTTATTCTCTTCCAAAACTGATATAAAGAGTAAATCAGGTATTGGCATTACTGTCGATTGCTGTCAGTTGATGTGCAGTATTAGATCAGGTTTCTGCAAGAGTGTTTACACTGCATGTTGTCTTGTTGGCAGCAGGCATGCATCAGCACTAGAACTGAAAACCTGCCATTGAAAAGGTAGCTGGCAGGTACAATTTGAACAAGAAGATGTGAGGGTAGGAAAGTAGAGATTGAAAGCAGCCTTATGTCTCCAAACATAATTATTAATCTTCTGATGGAAGATCACTATTAGAAGCTTTTTTTACAGACAGATATTGGAAGTTTCATGGATTGTTTTTTTAACACAACTTTAGTGGAGCGACCGTGCATCTAAGACCCTCACAAAGTTTAGGGCTAAAAGGTATTATTAAATAATTACCTGCCATTTATTGCATGCAACTCTTTTTTTTTTTCTACTACTGTCTGTTCATTGACCTTAAAACTGTACACTTGATTAAAGTGCATCTTCAAAAAAATATTTCCTCTTAACATGAATGCTAACCACTGAATCGAATCAGAAAGATGAATGCTAGTCAGACGTTACTGTCTTTTATTTTCACCTGACTGGCTTCAGCTTCCAACCAGCAATTTTGTTATAGCTTTCATTGGTAGGTTAGGATCCTTTAATGCCTGGAATTGTTTCACTGTGATGTATTTGTACATTGTCATGGAGTATTTTGTTTTGATTTTATAAAGCTAAATACATCTGTTAAATGAGTTATTTCAAGCCTTAAGAAAATACCATGGAATTATCTTTTTTTGGCCTTTCCAGGATTTTCAGTATTATTTTTCAAATGTGTCTGTCAGAGCTTTAAATAGAATCCCAATAGGAGTTTTGCCTAACATTGGAATAGAATCTTTTTACTGCTGTTTTGTTTTTACCTTGAAAGGCCAGCCTTTTGTCACAGTGCAAGCTGGATGTGTGGGCTGGATTGTCTGCTTTTATTCTTGAATTACTTTGGGGTTATTGCTTTTCGATACTCAGTCCTTCATTCTCTAGATAAGAGCATAGATAAAGTTTGCATTTCATAATATAAAAAAAGGTTTTATTTGAATGGACTGTAGCACAGCAAGTAGCTGGAAGCCTTTGTTTGATGCAACTATTGTTATTTATAACTTGTTACTATGTACAACTCTGCCAGTCTCTGGCAGGCAGTGATGTTCCAATGCTGTATATAATATTGAAGGGTTTTATAAGGCCTAATATCGATTGTTGTGAAGGTCTGGAAGAGTCACTGTGGTTAGATAACTTTGTTCAGCAGTTGTTATTGAACTGTGATATGATAGAAATATTTGTGTGTGTGTGTGAGTACTGTGTAATATTTAGATCATGGTGCATTTCATTTACAGAATTATCTTTATCAGTCACTTTTGGAAGCTGTTTCAGGGATTAAGTGTGCTTGTTTGATAGTCACTTTTTTCAGAAAAGGTTTGTTTTCAAATTTTATGCTGCTAGTTAAATCTTCATTAGTGCAGTTCTGCAAAGTTCTCAAGAAAAATGTTAGCTTTGATTTAAATTTTTAGTATTTTTATTATACAATAAAGGAACACTTCACTTCTATAAGTAATTGAGACTTCATATGTTCCGAATTCAGTATTTTAGTATAGTTATAGTACAAATTCCATAGCTTGTTGTGGATGATCCAACTGGATCACCAAGACAGTAGAAATTTTTCTGGGTGTTATAAAGGTGAAGCGTTGGAAATTCTGCCTTCAGTAGGTGATTTGACTGGCTGCTTGGTGCCTGTAAGCATAGGCTAGTAGTCTGCAAGTGAGCATCCCCCAGCTGATGGGATTGAGTGTGTTGTTTCCCTAAATGGCAGAAAATTTCTTAGTCTGTGTTCTGTTTGTCTTTGGACTGACCAAAGGTGCTGCTGCAGTCCTCTGCTTTCAGGTGCTCAGAAATGGAGGTGATGTTACGCTGCATATGCACATGTGTGCGTAAACATGTATTATTTTTTTGCTGAGGCTGATGTGGTGTTGAAGCAGACAGTCAAATGTCTTTTGGTGAAGGAAAGAAGACAAGAATGCCTAATCCACATGATGCAGTAGACAGTGCTTTGGTTTTTTGTAGTTTTGTGATTTTTGTTTTTTGGGGGTTTTTGTTTGTTTTTTTAGTAAGTAACAGAAGTGATAGAGAATACATCTTGACAGAAATTGGGGTCTTGAAAAAAACCCTGCTTTCTGGAAGGACAAAAAGATAGGATTTGCAGTTCTTGAAGATCTAAGAATGCTTGGGACACCTTTTCCCAGAAAGCGGTAGAAATTGTTGGAAGTGCCTGCTTTAGACTAGATTTGGACTAATAAGGAGGTGCTTGAAAATCTGAAACTTAAGTAAATTTTGAAAATAATCATGAATTGATAGCATTCCTTCTGCTTGGACATGGAAGACATGACAGCTAGTGATTTTAAAGTAGTGTAACTTTTACAAGCTAAGGAAATGGGTAGATGGTCTCTCCTAAGACATAAGGAATCTAAGATGATCTGTCAACTTCAGAAAGAGAAATTCTGATACAGGCAAAAGATGAGAGTGGAATTCCAGAAATACTGTTCATTAAAAAAGAATCATATGAAAGCTGGAAGCAAGGAAATATATCTTGGGTTGCAGTACAAATAACAGCTAAGATAAAAAGTCAGAGGATAGAAAAGTAGAGAAAAAGTAATTAGGGAGAACACTGAAGCATAGCATTTACTTGATTAAAGTACGTACATAATGATAAAAGACTACTGAATTCATCTTTGCTTTGATCTTCAGAAAAAGATAAATTGTATGCAGAAACTTAAAGAAAAAGGAAAACACACACACACACCTGTCCCTGATACAGATTTTAGGTAAGTTCAAATATGCTTAGATCCTCTTGGCTTAGTGGGTGCTAGTACAAGTAAGCCAATGCTGTGTTTCACAAGTAACTGACCACTTTCTTCTGCAAGTGGGAGCGCCTGGTGCAGCACAGCTGTTGCTTACAGGCTTCATGGAAGTAACTGGCCCCAGGGTTGCGGAAGTGGGCAAGTATACTACTTTTCTTTCAAAGACAAGGAAGAGGAGGACACTAGAATAAGTCAGGTTGACTGAAGTAGCTGAAAAAAATGATAGAGCTAATAATGAAGTAATACATAGATAAGCATCGAGACAGAATAAGATGATGGAGAGACAATAAATTGTGTTGAGGCAGTCTGATTTCTAGGCTAATTTGATGTTTGCTAAGGCAGTAGCAGTAGATGCTGTACCTGGGTTTTTATGAAGTTTTGGCACAGTCCTATGTGAAATTTTTAATTTAAAAAATAAAACAAACCCAAACCACAAAAAAAAAAAAGGGAATAACTTTAAGTTGAGATTGCTCTATAGTAAATACGCAGTGTTCTGGTGGGCTGCCCCGGTCCAGCAGCTGAGCACCCATGCAGGTGCTTGCTCTTCTCCACCCACCCCTATTGGGATGGAGGAGAGAATAGGAAGAGCAAAAGTGAGAAAACTTGTGGGTCAAGACAAAAGCAGTTTAAGGAAGGAAAGAGGAAGAGAAGTGATGCAAAGGCAGTCATTCGCCACCTCTCACAAGCAGGCTGATGCTCAGCCTGTCTCAGCGTAATGGCTGTCCTGAGAGATAGAGCCGCCTAGTTTTTTATTGCTGGGCATGACACCATGTAATATGGAACATCCCTTTGGCCAGCTTAGGTCAGCTGTCCAGACTCTGTCCCCTTCCAGCCTCTTACCCACCCCCAAACCTACTTGCTGGGCTGGGAGCCAAGTGCAGGAGAAAGAGAAAGCCTTCATGCTGTTCAAGTACTGTTTAGCAATAGCCAAAACACGGGTGTGTCGTCAACACTTCCAGTCACAAATCTGAAGCCCAGCACCTTATGGGTTGCTGTGAGGAAAGCTGACTCCATCCCAGCCAGACTTAGTGCACGTGTTTATGAAGGCCATGCCATATATACTCTATGGTTCACTAGCAGTCATTGATCTTCACAGTACTGTTCTGTGGAGAGTGAGTAGTATTTCTTCAGTTCCCCGTGGTCCGAAACAATAGAATCCGTAATAGAATTAGGCATATATTTAGGAATTGTTTAACTAATTCCATAGTTACAATATTAAAGCAGCTTTTCTTGATGACAGTTATTCTTAATATATTAGTGTTTTTTAAAAGCCACCTTTTTCCCAAAATTGTTGAAGTATTGTACAGGCTGCTACTTATCCTTTTAAAAATATGTTTATGATTTTGTATATGTTCCTGGAGTCAGTTAAATGTAATTTTTCTTTTTGGAATAGTAGGGTGGAAGGACAGATTAGAGCACTGAGCTGTGTCTCTGAGAGGCACAATTTTTCTCCTTTTTCTGATGCTTTGTGTGTTTTAAGAGACTTTATATATTATATGAGACACTTTTTTCCTCCGAACTTTTCTATGTAAATGTGACATTCTCTTAAATGTTTCTTTAGCACAGTATTATAAGTACTTTTAGTGACTTAATTCCTTAAAATAATACGCTTGTGCAAATTTTAGTTGATACTTTTCAGAATTAGGTTTAAGACTGTAAATAAAGAAGCAAAGTTTAATAAGTTACAAAATTACTTTTTGCTAAAAAAATTTTACATTTTAACTGCTACTTTGTTGTTTGAGCCCTTGTTTATGCTTTTCTTAAAGATTTAATAGACTGGATAAATACATTCAAACCCCAGTAACTAGCAGTGGCATAGAGGAATCCTCTACTCTTCTTGCAATGTGGTTTGTTAATCATCAAAAGTATTTTGTAACAAGGTGGTTAACAGTCTAATACATTTCACCTCACTGAGACTGAAGGGAAACTGGACCATGTGATATTGGCAGTATTTTTATGTAATTGGTATTAACTGTGTGAGTTTTTGCTCATAAATGTTAATTTTATTTATGCTGGAGATTTGGAATATCTTTCCCTTTGGCATGTTGACAGGGACTAAAGGGTAAAGCAGAGATTTGTATTTTTCTGAAGTAGTGGGACTTATAGGTGTTTTCCATAAAGGTTTGGGAGGAAGTTGTCAAAGCTGTGAGAGCTTAAGAGTGTTAAAAATTTGGCATATCTACTTAAAACCTTCAATGTAAAATAGATCTTCACCTTTTATGGGAGGAAAAAGTGATTATAAGCTCAAAGGAGCAAAATTCAATCTTTTCTGGTCAGTTTATTGCAACAGAATCTGATCAGAGAGCAACAAATGGGGAATAAGGTTTCTTTGGATTGGTGTTCTAAGCCTCATATAGGTTTAAAAAAAGTTTTAAATCTGTTTTAAAATTTTGAGTCTCACCAGAACAGAACACTAAATTTTTGTCCAGGATCTCCTGTTTGAAAGCCTGTGCTGGTTAGGGCTGGGATAGTTAAATTTTCTTCACAGTAGCTGGTATGGTGCTCTGGTTTGGATTTGTGCGGAACGCAGCATTGCTAACACAGGGATGTTTTCATTACTGCTGAGCAGTGCTCACACAGAGCCAAGGCCTTTGCTGCTTCTCACCCCACCCCACCAGTGACTAGGCTGGGGGTGCACAAGGAGTTGGGAGGGGACACAGCCGGGACAGCTGTCCCCAACTGACCCAAGGGATATTCCATACCATATGATGTCATGCTCAGCATATAAAACTGGGGGAAGAAGAAGGAAGGGGGGGATGTTGGGAGTGATGGCATTTGTCTTCCCAAGTCCCCGTTAGGCGTGATGGAGCCTTGCTTTCCTGGGGATGGCTGAACCCCTGCCTGCCCATGGGAAGTGGGGAATGAATTCCTTGTTTTGCTTTGCTTTGCTTGCGCACATAATTTTTGCTTTACCTGTTGAACTGTCTTTATCTCAACCCACAAGTTTTCTCACTTTTACCCTTCTGATTCTCTCCCCCATCCCACTGAGGGTAGTGAGTGAGTGCCTGCATGGGGCTTAGCTACTGGCTAGAGTTAAACCATGACAAAGCCATAGAGCATCTTTGCAGTGTAGGCCAGGGTCAATGTGCTGCACAGTACGTGCACCTCTTCTTCTTGGACTGTTCCCTGCTTAGGTCTTGAGTGTTAGTGGAAGAGGAGCTAATGTAGTCTGAAGAGCTTTTTTTTTTTTTTTTTTTTTTTAAGAGGCTCCTGGTACTTGGTTAGGAAAGGGCTTTTTGCATTGTATGGATAGATCAGGAACCTGATCTAGGCCATGCTTTCTCCTAAAAACATTTTGGCTTTTTGCCTGTCGTGGTGTGGGGAGCACCTGTGATACAGGCAAGACAAAGCTTAGCTGCTAAAATGATTCATCTGACTTCCAGCCTACTCCCAAATTGCCCCAAGGAAAGACAGCCTTGGGCCTCTGTGTCTAAAAACAATACAGCCTGTGGGTAATTGCTTGAGCGCCTCTGTATTAAACTTTAGAGATCCTTGTGATTACTGTGCTTTCTCTTGGCAAATGCCTTAAAATGCTCAAAAAGTTGTTTCATTAGAACAGAGTGGTAAGCAGTTGAACACTAGTTTTAGATCAGGGAAGCTTATTTTAAAAATTCATGGGTTTATTATAATTTGGGTTGTTCTATATAGTATGTGGTACTAGTTTACAGCTTTTGCAAGTGGTTGCCTGATAATCCATTTCTCTTGAGAGAGTGACTGAGTTTTTTCTGTGAAAGGAAGGCTGTGGCTTTGAGTTACAATTAATGATTGCAGTTTGATTAAAACTTTAGTAGATCTACAGTGTATTGTGTATCTGTGCATTCCTTCTGTTTGTCTTTTCCGTGCAGTGTTAAGTAAAGCAGCTTTCCAGCACAGTTACGTTCAAAGGACCATTTACTTGAAATAGGCTTACTGGAGTTCACAAGTTATATATTGTAACTTAGTAAATTATTATTACCACATTATTTACTATTACATTGGTGTATAGCTAGCTAATCTAATACTAAATGTAATGATTTTGTCCATGTCGAGCTAGTTGTGCTAATGACAGCTGTCTGATGTTTTGTCCTTGACCCGCATTTGTGTGAAAATGTAAGCTTTCTCTTGGCACTGGTGGTATTCATCTATATGGCCATAGTAATTGATATGCATAAGACAGAAACAAGCTGACTCTTTCAGAGGTTTTTGGAAATAAGCTGCCCAGGTGAGCAGCTCTGGTGCCAGCACGATCCTTGGTGGAGCACTCCGGCAGGGTGCATGGGGGGTTTCCCAAACTGGGGCAATGCCACCGGGAGCCTGCAGCTTGTGCAATACTGGCTGACGAGACCTGGGTGGGGCCAGGAGCAATGGCCACCAATGCCCCAACTGTCGTGTGTCTGTCCGTGTCTCCCCCCCTCCCCCCATGATTAAAAGAAACCCTTAGGGAGCATGGCTGACCAGAGTGGACACATGTGGGAGGGCATCCAGGAAGGGTGCTGAAGCTCTGCTGGTTTAACCAGGGTGCAATGGTATCCACCTGGCAGAAAGCCATGGCCTCTGAACTCTGCACCCACCATGGCTGACAGCTTCCCAGACAGCTCCAGTGGGAACATGCTGCCACCCAGGTGCCTGGCTGCAGGGTGTGCCCTACTCTTAGGCCAGTACTGGAGGCAGCAGTGAGCACGTCTGAGAGAGGTGCGCCCAGGTAGAGGAACTCTTTCCAGCTTCTGGAGGAGGTGAGTAGGTTGAGGAGTATCAGGAAGTGCGAGACACACACGCTACTGGAATTGCACCCTACCTTCCCTGGGACAGGCCCAACAGGCAGACAGGACGCATGATATGGAGGATTCCCTATCCTCTCTGCACCCGGCTGAACACAGTGACTTGAGGAACAGGCGGCAATGGTGACAAGTTCCTGCCCAGCACAGCAGGCGCATCTCCTCTGTGATACCCCACCTTCCCAGGTGCCCCGTTGCAACAGGCATGAAGCTCTGCAAGTGGAACTGAACATTAACAAGGACAATGGTTCATCTAGCTTGGAAGTGTCGTCAAGGTTAAGTCAGCTATGCCCTGCATCAAAACTGCTTCCATAAAGAAATGAAGATGGATCATTGTTATAGGAGACTCCCTTCTGAGGGGAACAGAAGGCCCAATATGCAGACCGGACCCACTTCTTGGGGAAGTCTGCGGCCTCCCTGGGGCCCAGGTTAAAGATGTGAAGAGAAAGCTTCCTACCCTGGTATGGCCCTCAGATTACTATCCATTATTGATTTTTCAGGTAGGGAGTGATGAAGTTGCACCAAGAAGTCCAAGGGCAATGGAGAGAGAGTTCAGGGCCTTGGGACAACTGGTCAAGGGATCAGGAGCGCAAGTAGTGTTCTCCTCTATCCTTCCAGTTGCAGGGAATGATGAGGGGAGAAACAGGAAGAGCCAGCAAATCAATTTCTGGCTCTGAGCCTCGTACCACCAGCAGAATTTTGGGTTTCTTGATCGTGGGTCAGTCTGTAAGACACCAGACCTCCTGATGACTGATGGAGTACACCACTCTCAAAGAAGGAAAAGGATCTTTGCGCAGAAGTTAGCAGGGCTCGTTGAAAGAGCTTTTAACTAGATTTGAAGGAGGAAAGGGATAAAACCAGGCTCACTAGATATAAGCCTGGGGACGGCATGCCAACATTTGAGGGACAGTGTACTAGCAAAGTCCTTCAGTCTGCCATCTCAGTGGAGGTAGGGAATGGAGATCCATGTGGCAGCAAAGACACAAGGGTTATTGATGTGTTGGAAGCCATGGAAGTGCCTGAGAATGGTCACATAGGAGTTAGGACTTCTTCCCTCAAAAAGGTGGTGGGATCAGTAGCCCAACTGAAGTACATCTTCACCAATGCACGCAGCATGGGCAACAGACAGGAGGAGCTGGAAGCCATTGTACAGTGGGAAAACTATGATATAGTTGCCATCATGGAAACACGACTTGCACAACTGGAGTACTGCAATGGATGACTATAAACTATTCAAGAGGGATAGGCAAGGAAGGAGAGGGAATGGGGTAGCCCTGTATGTTAGGGAATGTTTTGATTATCTAGAGCTTAATGATCGTGACAATAGGGTTGAGAGTTTATGGGTAAGCATCAGGGGAAAGGCCAACAAGGCAAATATGGTGGAAGTCTGTTATAGGCCACCCAACCAGGATGAAGAGGCAGATGAAATATTCTATAAGCAGCTGGGAGAAGCCTCACAATCACTAGCCCTTGAAGTCCCCCACAAGAACAACTTACCAGACGTTTGCTGGAAATACAATACAGCAGAGAGGAAACAGTCTAAGAGATTCCTGGAGTGTGTGGGAGATAACTTCCTGACACAACTGGTGAGTGAACCAGCTAGGGAGGGCGCCCAGCTGGACCTGTTGCTTGTGAACAGAGAAGGACTTGTGGGTGGTGTCATGGCTGGAGGCTGTTTTGGGCACAGTGATCATGGAGTGATAGAGTTTTTGATTCTTGGAGAAGTTAAGGAGGGGGGTCAGCAGAACTGCTACCTTGGACTTCCAGAGGGCAGACTTTGGCCTGTTTAGGAGCCTGGTTGGCAGAGTCCCTTGGTAGGCAGTCCTGAAGGGCAAAGAAGTCCAGGAAGGCTGGACACTCTTCAGGAAGGAAATCTTAAAGGTGCAGGAGCAGGCCATCCCCATGTGCCAAAAGACGACCCAGCCAGCAGGGAAGACGACCAGTGTGGCTGAACAGAGAACTTTGACTAGAACTCAGGGGAAAAAAAAGAGAGTTTATGGCCTTTGGAAGAAGAGGCAGGCAACTCCGGAGGACTACCAGGATGTTGTGAGGTTATGCAGGGAGAAAATTAGAAGGGCCAAAGCCAAACTAGAACTTAATCTGGCTACTGCTGTAAAAGACAATAAAAATGTTTCTATAAATACATTTGCAACTAAAGGAGGGCTATGGAGAATCTCCATCCTTTATTGGATGCGGGGGGAAGCATAGTGACAAAGGATGAGGAAAAGGCTGAGGTACTCAATGCCTGCTTTGCCTCAGTCTTTAATAGTAAGACCAGTTGTTCTCTGGCCCCCTGAGCTGGAAGACAGGGTCAGGGAGCAGAATGAAGCCCCCATAATCCAAGGGGAAATGGCTAGCGACCTGCTACACCACTGAGACACACACAAGTCCATGGGGCCGGATGGGATCCACTCAAGGGTACTGAGGGAGCTGGAGGAAGTGGTCACCAAGCCACTTTCCATCATTTATCAGCAGTGCTGGCTAACTGGGGAGGTCCCAGCTGACTGGAAGATAGCAAATGTGATGCCCATCTACAGGAAGGGCTGGAAGGAGGATCTGGGGAACTACAGGCCTGTCAGTCTGATCTCGGTGCTGGGGAAGGTGATGGAGCAGATCATCTTGAGTGCCATCACACAACACATATACAGGACAACCAAGTGATCAGGCACAGTCAGCCCATGGGTTCATGAAAGGCAGGTCCTGCTTGACCAGCCTGATCTCCTTCTATGACAGGGTGACCCACTTTGTGGATGAGGGAAAGGCTGTGGATGTTATCTACCTGGACTTTAGTAAAGCCTTTGACACTGTTTCCCACAGAATTCTCCTGAAGAAACTGGTTGCTCATGGCTTGGATTAGTGTATGCTTTGCAGGGTAAAAAAACTGGCTGGATGGCTGGGCCCCAAGACTTAAATTCAATTGGCGGAATTGAGTTCCCCAGGGCTCAGTACTGAGGCCGGGCCTCTTTAATGTCTCTATTAATGATCTGGATGAGGGGATCATGTTTTAAGTTTCATTTTTTAAAACTTCAGAGATTGTCCAGTTTCACTAACATAGAATCAATCTCTTACTATGCTGATCATATGTGCCAAGTGAAAGCATGTCCTTAAAACAAGGCACTTGAAAGAAAAAAAAATTGTAGGTGTTGGTGAAAGTAGCCTTAGAGAGCAGTGATAGAACTAGGACCGAAGCTTAAATTTGAGATGTCTTAAAACCAGACTGAATACCTAAGGTTAGTGTGGGCCGTATTCTTAAATTTGGCCATCCACTGGCTACCTATGTTGGAACAGCTGTACAGGTTGTGGTTGCTATCCCGTAGCACAACATGGTAGGTCTGAAAGGGAATACAGTTTCAACATACAGCTTCCTTAGAGGCAGCCTGTGGTAGAGAGTGAGGGTCAGCAAGAGTCAGCCTCTCCAGTTATGTTGTGTGTGTTCTTTTTCCCTTTGCTTCATCATCTTTATTAGGTTTTACAAAGCCCTGTCTTTTACCAAACAAACAAACCCTGCATGTTTTTTGTGGGATTGGTATTTTTAGTGGTTGGTGAGAGAAATAGCGAGACAGTATGCTGAAAGTGTCTCTCTTCCTAGTGGGGAATAGGAATGCTTTTGGAGTTGGGGTTGGGTTTTGGGTTTTTTTCATTTGGTATTTTGGGTTTTTTTTTGTTGGGGTGGGTTTTTTTTTGGTAGCCACAATTACTGGGACTGTGCAAGCATAGTTTGTTTGCCTTTTAGTATATAGCCCTTGCTCCTGAAATGGTGTGTTATCAGTGAAATTCAGCGATCCTTTAGTTCTGTTTTCCTAGCTCCTGCAGCAAGTTACTAGTTTTAGCCTTTGCTCAGTCCACTCTGATGCCTTGATCTTTTTGCATATTGTTTTGAAGATTTCTCCGCCCCTCTGTGTCACTTTTTTTTTCAGTTTGCCTGTACAGGATCTAAAAAGTATTATGGAAGCTGAAGAGAAGAAGGTAGATATGGTCAATCATTCCTGCCTTCCTGTCTTTCTTCCTTTATTTTGTGCTAGATAAAAGCAGCAGCAGTAGTAGTAGTTTCACAGGGATAGGGAGTGAAAGGCTTCTGACCTTGTTTTTTATGGATTCTGAATGGAGACCTTCCTCTCTGACATACGACAGGTGTGACTTTACTGCTTCTTGAGTCTTAAAGTAGCGTGATGTCTAATGTCTCAGCTCGGTGTTAGATACATAGTTAATGGAGGGAACTAGACCTCTAGGTGCAGTGAAAAGATAAAAAGAGCACTTAGTTTCTTCTTCTCCTTTCTCCTCTGACAGATAAGCATTAATACTCAGAAACTGCTGATGCTTTTATGACGTGACCCCAGCAGTCCAGTACCTGCTAGGGATGTGACAGCCATATTAGGTTTTTGAAGCAGGTGACTTTGATCATCATCTCTGAAGGATGACTACTGTAGTCTGTTCTCAAACGGGTATTTCATGAATGTGGGAATCTGGCAGCTGAACTGTGAGAGCATTTGACAGTATTCTGGAGGAACTAGCATTCATGGTCTCATGCTGCATTTTTGCACTTCTCTGCAGCAAAATCGAGGTTTGTGTACAGCCTTCTGTATGGAACTAATCCTTTTGTAATCTGAATCGTGGACAGCATAGTATTGCTCTGGCAATTTGTAGAATTTGCCAGAATTGAATCAGGGTCTGCTGCATGTGTGTGAATAACCTCTACATTGTTTCTGCCTCTTGTTGCAGGACTCAGAACAAAAGTTTTCTCTAAGTCCAGTTGTCTAATTCCATCTCTGTGATGGAAGGAGCTGAAAAGAAACTGGTTCAGAGGGAGCACTGTGATGAATGTTCATTCCTTCTAATTAAAAAATACTTTTTTTCCTACATGCTATACAGGCATATGATCCCTAGAGTCCGAGTGGGCCTTATTATCATTACATTTATTTTCCATTTCTTAGCACTATGAGGTAAAAGGGGAAAGAGAAAAACAGGGAAGAGATGAGTAAATGTTCAGACAAGAGTTGAATCCCAGAGAGGGGAAAATAGATTAGTAGAGAAAACTGTGGAAGTAGAATTCTGCTCCCTGAATTTCCTTTGGATTGAAGGTCCACCAGTAGTAATATTGATGTATAACCCTGAAACAGTCCACTTTTAATCTTTTCCCATCTGATAGTATTGCATTTAGAAGACCTAATGCGTTCAAGCCTGCTTTTGTGACCTGCGTTACCTTGAAGCTTCTGGATCATGTTTTATTTATGCGTTTTCTTACCTCTTAGCCTTTCCCTGCCCCATCTTCCCCTTCCCTCCTGCTCCCCCCCCAATACCTGTCTGAATAAATGGCATGATTTATTTTTGGTGGAAATGTCTATTAACGCCTTTTCACATCTAAGAAAATTGATTTTAATATTGGATGCCACCTTCTGGGTGAACTTCTTATGAAATCTTAATGTCTTACTGCTTTATTTAAATAAGCTTACCTGTATCCTCAAACTTGAGGAAGACAGTCAAATCAGTTCTTCAGGTGTGTCATACTTCACTGCATAAGGAAATCCATCATCATTTAGGGACACTCTCTTTCTCTCTCATGGATGGTGACCATTCCAAATGCAGCAATGTTTGTGGAGGTACCATTCCCACTCTATTGTTACAAACCCTGGCTTTTCTATCATGTGTAAGGCTGTTATATGGAAGGTTGTCCATAGAATATTCTTCACTGACTTTAGTTTGAAGTAAAGTCCAGGAAATCACTGTTTAGGTCCTTGTTTGACTGATGTATTTTCTTATTTTCACTATGTTGAAGGCTGTGTCTGTTGTCAGTCTGTAACATTGACTTGTACTTAAACAAAAGAATCTCAAGATAGATGTCACAGTCTCTCTTTGGTGATGGGTTTGAACTGCAGATTTGAAGGTGGCAGAGGGGAGGCTGTGAATGTTCTTTTCTATATGAGTTTTGTATAGGGTGACTGACTAGCCCAGACAGGTAAGATTATTCAGAAGATTGAAGATGGTAGAGCATTTATTGAATAACCTCTTTCTTTAAAATGTTTTTAAAGACCTACTGTGGTGACACTTGACATTTCTTTCAGTTTTTGCACTAAGTATGCATGTAGTAGTAATAATTTGAAATAATTTGAAGATTATTTCCTTCACAACTATCTTGTTTTTTATTGCCATTTTTCTGTCAAAGTAACTTCTGTATAACTTAATTTACACAATCTGTGCCACATCTTTACTAACTCTGACTTGCTTCAGAGTTCTCACTTTTTGCTTGTTTTTCTCCCTGTGTGAAATTGCACTGCTTTCTTTTTGCAGAAGATGGAGAAGATATGTGGTGACCACCTTCTTCCTCTTGAGTCGTGAGAGAATTAAGGCTACATAGAATGTTAGGCAGTGTTCAGTCTAATCTCCAGTTCAGAGACTGAATCAACTAGCTTAATGCTATTTTGGGCAGATGTCTAACTTCACTAGTAAAAGAGATGGCAGAAAAGCAGAGCAGATTGCTGTCTTTCGCAATGTGTAGCATCGGGAAGTTTCTGTCAAATTATGACTTGAATTTTCTGCAGTTTGAGCCTAATACTTGTTTGGTCCTTGATGGACTAGGTTACTGCTGCCTCCTCTGTAGTGAACTGTAAGGCTTTGAAGAGTATTGCTGTATTCTTTATCTATTTCTTCTCGGGTAAACCTAGTCAGATTCATTATTTTGTCACAGACTGTTTTACTGTTGTGGTCATCTGGATTTCTGCTTGGTCCATATACCCTTTCTGAAGATGCTTAGAACTTGAGGTAATCCTCCAGTTGTGTCTTACCAGTGTTGAGTAGAGTGGGTTATTTTACATGTGTTTTTCCTTCATCCTTTTTGGTCAAATTCTAGGTTAAGATGTAAGCAATGTAGGTATGATCTGGGAATTTCTTAAACAGCTTGAAAGTATAACTTTCATTAAGAAGAGTAAAAATCTAAAGATAATCTAGCCTCTTGACCCTGAAATAAAAGCTAGCCCCGTAGAAACCATAATTACTTTATAGGGTTATTTTCTATCATGAAGAGTAGTGTGGGGCTGCTTTGTTCCCTACACTAGAGTAGACCTATAGCAAAGAGGTGGTGTGCTCTTTATGTTGCCTTAATGTGATAGTCCTCATTGAAGGAACCCTGTTTCAGCGCATAATTTAAGAATTTGGTATGCACATTTTTACCACTTAAAGCAACAAAACTGAATTATTGTTCAATTGAAATCACGTATCACTATTACAAACACTGGGAAATAAATGTCGATGGTGTGTGTAAAATTGTAAACCCCATATACCATGTGATGTCTTTTCTTTCTTCTTGGTTTTGTGTGTAAGAAGTGTTTCACTTTGAGTAGGGTCTTCTAACATTTCCATTTTCTTTTTTTTTTTTTTTTTTTTAAAGCATGCTTTTAAAGAATTTGAGTTTTGTGTGTGTGGTCTGCATTATCCAGAAGGTAGAGATATCTATTTGCTTTGTGTGTTTCTGGGTATATAAATGTATATATATGGAATAAAACTAATACTGTCCACTATAATGTCCTTTTTTGGCTGTTCTGCCTGCATTAAACTTTATTGGGCAGAAGGAGTTTTAATGAAGTATAATTAATTTTAGAGATTACTATCATACTTAATGAAAGGGCCAAATTTGCAATGTGTGTAGTAATATATCTGTCCTTCATTCTTCACAAGGGTATTAACAAAGCAGAATATTGCTTAATTCTTCTGTGGAACTCTGTTGGTGTTTTATCTTAACAAAAATCAATGCAGAACTTCTGAAAACTGAAATAATTGCATTTCTGATGCACTTAGGTGTCTAACAGCTTATGTACCTCAGAAATTAAAATTTAAGAGCTCAACAGTTTGAGAACAATTATTCCTAATGGATTTGTATACCTCCAAAAGTGTGTTTTTTCCTTAATTTTTATTTTTTTATTAATATGTTCAGGACTAGCTAAAATACGCAATGAAGTTCTGTTGGCTTTTGAAAGGGTCTGAAGACTTAGACTGTTGTTCTGTGTTCTCACAAGTAGCAAGATATTGGAGGGTGATCTGTTACACAGCTTACCGAAACATTTCCAATAGATATGCAGCAAGAAACAGTCAATTCAGTAAATAGGATTCAGGATTTTTTGGTAAGCTGTAGAGGATCCAAGACTAACAGATGCTGTGGTTTCTTGGGTGTTCTCTCCTTTCTGGTGTTTCTAATCTCTCATGCGTGGCACTGGGAACTTCAAACTCCTGCTTCAGTTGATGTTTTTTTCATGGACGTAGCGTAGCGTGTGGGCTGATCCACAAATGAGGTGCTCATATTGGCAACCTAGGCAGCTGCCAGTTCCAGGAAATAAATTTTTAGCTATTTTTCTTGAAATGAAAATCTTCAATAACTCCTGACTTGCAGAAGATTTTCAGTATCTTGAAATATCACTCAAACTTCTATCTGCTTTAAAATCTTAAAAAAACCCCAAAGAAACAAACAGCCAAAACACCCCACCTACTTTAAAATCTTCTCAAGTGCTTTACTATTAAGCTTGAAGACCATTAGTTGAACAATTTTGTTGTGCTCATTTGTTACTCGTGCTTGAATTCTAAATTTAAGTATTTGACAACTAAGTAGAGGTACATCATATATCATTAATGAGTCTGTAGAAAGTGCTATGCTACCTCAGCAGATCAGTCTTCATTTAAAGAAAATTTATATATATTTGTATTGAAACACTCTTTAGGATGAAATGTTAATGTAGCTTTTATTCAAACAACTCAAACCCAGCATGACTAGAAAAGTTATTCAGAAACCCCTTAGTTATTAAAGGTGTAATATTTTAATAGAAACACATCCAGCATTATGAGAAAGTTGAATCTAAAACTTTGAAAAGTCTTTGACGGATTAGCTGTTTTTAATGTCAACATACTCATTTTACTTAGAAAAACATAGATGGAATGAAGGCAAGACAAGAAAGAACCCTAATTAATCATTAACAGTTAAATAGTAATGAGTAGTGGACTGTAAAAATGAAGGCAAAGGCCTTGCCGTAGGTTGTAATATCAAGGTGAGAATGTTGTATGGATAATCTTACTAGAAACTTTTCTGTCTGTAGGTTCTGTTTTGTCACTAGTTGAACAGTGAGGTCCTGCTTCCCTACCTGGGAGCTCAGAGTCTGTTGCTTGCTATTGGTGGCAGGATGGCTGTTCTGAGGTGGACCCCCCATTTTTTTTTCTCTTAAGTCTTGAACAGTTTTCCTATTTATAGCCTGTGTCTGGAAGAAAATTATGTTCAGCATTTAACCAGTGGTTGCACTGGTGTCTGTAGAACTACTCAAGACAAATTTACAAATAAATATGGCAGTGATCTTGGCATTGCATCTTCTGACTGGCCTCTTCCACAGTATTCCTATAGTTCAGTGATTCAGTGATTTATAGGTAAAAAATCATGACTCCTCAGAGTTAAAAATGAAAGTTAATTTCATATAATGTAACAAGATAGCGTAAAGCTGTATTCACAATGTATTGCTTCAGGTTATAAAAGCAGTGGGCCTTCTAGTAGTAATTTATAACAGAAGCTGTACTCCTAGTGTATTATAATGCCATGTTTGCATTATACTTCCATGTCATTACATTCTGCCTTGAAGTCTGCTGCTACTGTAGGTCTTCAGTGCACCATAATTAAACAACTCTGTGACACAGCACCCCTTGTTTCTGGAAATAAAGCTAAACACAGTCCTTGGTGCCTTGTGTAGTCTGCACTAGGGCACAGGATTACTGTATTCTTTCTTCCATTTGAATTCATACAAAGGTAACCAGGTCATATTTGTATTGTTGAGTAACTTCTTGAGGGCTGCTGTACAAATCAAGGAGAGATTATTCACAAGTTTCACTTTCACTTTAACACTGAGAGAATGACTTCAAATGCCCCTGAACGGAAAGGGACGGATTTAAACTGGCTTTAGCCTGTGGTGTTTAAGACAAAAACCTGATTCTGGCAATGTGTATTGACCCAGCTGGAATGATAACAAAATCAGGAAAGAATGCTGTATATTTTGAAAAAAGATGTAACAAAGCAAAAATAGGCCAACCTATTAAAAAAAAAATTATATCTGACTGTAGGCTAAGCTTGGAAAAGTGGCATTACAGCTTACTAGAACACTGTGTCTGGAAAGATCTTTAGAACTTAGACTAACTTGCATATGATATATTAAGAAAATGCCTAACTTAAAGACTCAGATTTTATTTTTTGTACTTAGTAGGATGTCCCTCATTTTGACAAATGTGGTTGTACAGGCTTTGCTGTGGGGAACAGCAGCCAAGGAGCAACTGTTACGACACAGTATGCTTTTTGCTTCGAAAACTGAAGGATATCTGATTATCGCTGATCCTAGCAAACAGTCATTTTCTCTTCCCGTGCACATGCTGCTTGTCAAGCAGATAACTGACCTTACCCTGGAAGCTGAAGCAGCTCTGTGGAGTCTCTCAGGCAAATTGCATACTGCTAAGCAGTCGATATTCTGACTGTGTGCCCAAACCAAAAAGCTGTACTGACATCATGGTGAAGCAAGCCTTCAGCTTGGGCAGGCTTGAAACAGGAGTTCCGTTCCTTTTCCTGCACTGAGTGTGCGGAGGGACCCCAAAGGGCTCTGCACCTAAAACATAGCTGTACATTAGAGCAAGGCAACTCCTTAAAAAGATAGTTTAGAACTGCTGGGGTGGGACTGGTTACTGTGAGGGAGATGTGCCCTTGTTCACGGGAGGAGAGGAAGTAGGTCTCTTCTGCCAGTCCTACTTTCCTGTCTAGCAGCTTTTGTTGTCTGTCTTGCACAAACCCGGGGACGGTGTGCCCTCTCACACACTCCCGCAGGCTGTGGGTTCTTGTTCACCATTTCCTCATTCTCTGCTGGGCTGTCTTTTATTCCTTTTGCTTTTTCTTGCCTAGAAAATAACTAAGCTTGCTCTCAGTCACTCTTGGGAAGAAGCAGTTGTCATCTTTGTTCCTGAGGGGTTTTCCAGCCCAGAAGTTGTAGGGTGAGCTAGTCGGATAGTCTTTCCTGCTGTCCAGCCAGTCTTCCTAAAGACCTACTATATGACTTGTGAAAAAACAAGTGGCTCTATACTGTATTGTAGGTGAATTGGTGTCTAACTTCACTGAATGATTGAACTCTGAAATCATTACTGTGCTTCACAGACGACAACAATGTAAGGTCTTGTTTCCTTTGTCTAGTTTTGACCGGATGTGTGTATTTGTAATTGAAGATGTGAAAATGCAAATAAGTAAAATAGGTGCAAATGTTTGCTGGAAGAACAGTACTAGAATTGCTGACACTAATAGAATTTAATGATCCACTGATTGATGATACCTAAATGAGCAGGAAAAAAGGGAAACCCTAATCCTTCCTGCATATTTCCCCAAGCTTGTGTTACATTTGGGAACTAATCCATCAATGCATGTTACATATGCAAAGAAGGTGAAAACTCTGCTGTTCAGTTGATTATAATGGGACTGTCTTAAAAAGTAGCACCTTGATTGTGCTGGTTGCACTGTACTTGAGTCTTTCAAATTGCAAATCTCAGTGATTATGTGCCTAGTAGTGCTTTTAACACTTTCTGGTTTGCTTGAATGTAATTTATAGCTTTTGTATTATGCTTTCACTCAGAAATTTTGCAGGTGGTTGTACTGGCTATCATCACAAAAGATATTTGCTGTCTTGCTAGATGAAAGCACAATACTGACTGTTCATTACAAGTGAAACATGGATTTTTTTTTTTAATTTTAATTTACCTGAACTCTTTAGGAATTAGTTATGGTGGGAGTTCCCCCACTTGTGAAACACTGCAAAAAAAGTATGTAAAGTCAGGCTTAATCTTCCATTAGAACTATTAGGGCAACAGTCTTAACATCTCATACTTTCAAATATTTGTAGTTAAAGTTTTATAGATATCTCCAGTCACTAGTTTAGCTTAAGGCTATTAGTCATGTCAGTCTTCTGGTTCATGTAGGGCGGCTCCAGAAAATTATCACTGTTCCAACTAGGTCCACAGCAAAGTATTATTATTTTGCTGGATCCCTTTTATTTGCTTTCTGAGGACTGGGATTTTTGTGGGGTTTTTTAGTTATTATTATTATTTTCAAAATATTGTGCTGGATTAAAATCTGTTTTAAAAGTGGAAGTCCCAGATAATTTCAGCTGCAGCTTTTTCAAATTGTGATGTGGTCACAAGCACTGCACTGAACATCCAGGTGGCCAGTGAGCATCTTGTAGTCTAGTCCTGGGAGGCATGATGACCTTTGCTCTTTCCAGGTGCTGCTGAACTGTTTAAGTACTTAGTAGGTTTGAAGAGTTTGTGACATGAAACATCAGTCTGCTGTTGCCACTCTGTTTTGTCCCTTTGTTTTCACTCCTTACCCTCCATTACCTGTGTGGCACTTTTTAAAAGCTGACTTTAGCAGAAAAGTCATACTGATAAAAGCTAGTATTTTAGGGGTTTTATTTCCAGCTAATATTAAGTCTTTGGTATTTGATTTTGATTTATAGGAGGAGAGATTTTTATTTATAGGATTTTTACTTCTAGGAGAGAGGGTGAGATGATGTGAAATCAGGAAGAATGTCAGGAGTTAAGCTCTAGGAAGGTAAAAGTGTATGTGTCTTGGGAGTGAGAAGGAAGTGAAGGTGGGTACTGAAAGAAATTATTTTTAAACTGTGTTTATTTCCATAAGTGATTTATTTTAACTTGTTTAATCTTCTAGCACTAGGAAGTCTAACATTTGATCTGCTGCAATGGACATCTGTGGTTTTTTCTTTCCTTCTAACAGGTCGTGACAATGCATGTGAGAAGACTTCATACATGTTTCTGCGGAAAGAACTTCCTGTGCGACTAGCTAACACCATGAGAGAAGTCAATTTATTGCCTGATAACTTACTTAACAGGCCTTCAGTTGGGCTAGTACAGAGTTGGTAAGTTTAAAAAAAAAAGTGGATTGAGAAATTAGTGTAAAACTAACAGTGTGTGTGTTGCTTTACTTCCAACTTGGCTTGAATTGTCTTAAACGGAAGTCTGTTTTCTGTATTAAACTGTTTATAATGTGTGTTTCTTGTTAAATGAAGTTTCATTTTCTTCTGTGTAATGTTAAGTAAATATTCTAATATGGATCTTAGGGATAAGAATTTGTAAGTTAGTCTTGTAAGTTAGTAAAAGCATACTGTTGTCTCCCAGATAATTAGAATCAGTCAATAACTTGCAAGAGCAAGCTTTTAAAATATTTCTTACTGTATTGCACCCATGACTTCTTAAAATAGCTGTTCTTTCTCCTTACTCTTCCTTTGTCAAAAATATTGCAAGAGAATGTAAACCTCATCTGTTCTTCTCATTGCTAAATCTTTAAAAACATAACGTGGTATTCAGTGGAAGTTATGGAACAGGACAAGAATCTGGTGTTGTCCAGTAAGTAACATTTTCCATTGTAATAACTAGTGTATATCTGAAGTGATTCAAAGTCCTGTCATCTTTTCCACAGTAATTAATTTCTAGCCTACTTGCATGTTCCATGAGGTTTGGACACTACTGCCTTGTAGGTATTAAGCTGTAAAAAATTTGTTTGTGTTCATTGTCTCTCTATCTGCAAATATCTGATCCAAAGGATTTATGTGAAAGTGTCTTTGCAGTATACCAGAAACTTCCCTTTGTGCCTAACAGCCTCTCTATTAGGTGTACGAGTTGCAACTAACGTTGTAGGCTTCTGTTAATTTCAGTCATAGCCCTTAAACCAAGAAATTCCACATTGACTGTACATTGACTGCTGGGTTTGGCCTCATATTTATCGAGCTTCAGACTTAAAAAAAATGCAAGTTAAGATATGTGATATTGTGTACTTTGGTTTAAATGCGTTTGTCTATGAAAGGCAATACTAGCTGTCTTGATGACCACTTGAAACATAGTGATTAAGTGCTTCAAATAAATGTAAATGCTGTGGAGCCACACAATAGCAATCACTTTGTAGTTAAGTGGCAGCTTGCAAGGGCTGAAGGCTTGTATCATCTGTCTGATGTTACTGGAAGATGCCGAATAGAAAAGAGTGGGTGATATGCAAGCCTTTTACGCTTTTCTGATGTAGATGACTTGTGAAGCTGTCTTTAGTGAAATGTGGACAGATAGGTGAATGAAGAAAAGCAAATGATTTTTCTGCAGTGACTCCACAACATAATTCTTCTAACCCAAATATATGTTCTGCGGCATATGCTTCTGCCCTGCTAATACAGAGTCAAGCAACATTTGGATTGCTTCTAGCAAAGGAACCAAATGAGTGTTTAGAGTGGATGCTCCCTTCAGAATTTTTGTTTAGAGGTTTGAGGACTTGTAGGATGACTTTTATGGCTACAATCGATACTACTGACTGGAAAAAAAAAATATGATGACTGTAAGATACTTGTCTAAATCATATCTTTTATATGATAATATGATCTGCACTATTACTGCTGTAGACTGATAAAAAATGAGCCAAAATATCAGACTTTAATGTGATGAAAAGTTCAAGTGGACATCCAATCCAGAGATAGAAATTTGGAATCAAAATGTTGGTCACAGTGTTCTTCTAATTTTGGTCCTCAGTTAACTAACAGGTTTTGTAGAAAGGAACATCTTCGCTGAGGTTATGTAAGAAATTTTTTGTGATTTTATATCAGAAGTAACAAAAGTAACCGTAGCCTGTTGTTTCCTGATTATAGATGTGGACTTCAAATAGACTATTTCTTATTTTTCTGTTGAGAGGTTTTTAATTGCTTTTTTGAACATTTACATGTAGATTATAAGTCCTAGTGATATACTGGTGATAAAGCTTGGGCAATATTTACCGTTATCAGCTTTTAAAAGGACCAAAACAAAACAGTTCTATTAACTTCAGTGTGAATGACCTTGGGTATTATGCAGCCGTGGTGCTAGAGGTTTTGAAACATTTATAATTTCTTAACCTAAGAATATCTAGAGAGAGAATCCTGAGTTTTATGCAGTAGAATAAATGAATACAAATTTAGCTGTTCAGCTGTTTTGTGAACTTGTAAAATGAAGAAACCTCCTCTTGATGCATGTTTCATACTTCAAGAAATAATTTTTTTCAGATCAGATTTCATGATCCTGTATTTTTGCTATGCCACAGGTTGAGGAAGCTTGACAATTTATTAATATGCAAACAAAAAATCTGATGTACATCTGCCACAAGTGACCAAAGACATGTCCTGACTGTGTCACCTCTCAGCTTCTTGGGCACTCCCTGCCTTCTCATTGGCAGGGCAGTATGAGAAGCTGAAAAGTCCTTGACTGTTTGGCAACAACTAAAAACATCAGTGTGTTATCAACGTTATTCTCATCCTAAATGCAAAACACAGCACTGTACCAGCTGCTAGGAAAAAAAATTAACTCTATCCCTGCTGAACCAGGACAGGTGGCTCTGTAAATAGATGGAACTTAGGTTTGGTGTAGTAAGAAAACAAATTAACCCTGTCTACTGTACAGCATGGATCCTTCCCCATCAATCCTCTGTCCAGCCAGGCAGTGACATTTTGGATTGCATTTATTTCCTAGTCCATTTCCCTTGGGAAGCAACCTCATCACTTCTGAGAAGATGCTCCCTGCTGCAGACAAGCCCTGTTCTCTTCTTGGTTCTTTAATACACCTTCAAGGTCATGCTGTAGGCACTTTGCTGCCTATCCCATGCTCCTTGACTGCATTGCACTGCCAAACAGACTTTACAACTGATTGCTTGATTGCTCTCAGGAAAGGTGCATTTTTTATTTTTCCCTTCCTTTCTGGGTTCCTTAGCCTGATGCGTGCAGCAATGAGGATAGGCAGGACAGCTGTCCTTCCTTTGTGCTACTCAGCTATGCTTTTCTGAATAAAGCTGGCTTTACCCACAGAGTGGACTATGAAGAAAAAAATGTTTTGCATTTCAGACTGTGCAAAGGTAAAATATTAGCTCTGTCCCAGTTCAAGTTTATAACTTAGTATGTGCGTATGTTTTGCCTGGAGTAGCAAGGGAAGGAATAAAGCAAATCAAAATAATAATACAGTTACACAGTTAATATGTTCTGGCTGTGAACTGCGGTGATTCCAAATAACAGGCAGATCAACAACCAGTGTGCTAGGGATCAGCAACTTTCAGTTTTGCAAAATTAATGGGCAACTTCCGAGTTCCAAAGAAGTGGGCCTTTTTTAGGCCAGCTTTGAGAGGGCACTCTATAGCTAAAGTGCACTGCAGGTAGGGTATTGAACATGTGGCAGAATTGCATAATAAAGAATATCATCACTAATGTGATGTGATGAGGGGAAAATAGTTACAATGAAACCTTACAATGGATAAAGTCAGAACTTGTAAAATTTTTGAGTGTGAGGTTTGCACAATATACTACTCAGTTATGTCTAAAATTCATATTTTGATTAACCCTGACCCAATTTCTCTACTTTTCTTTAGTCCTTTTCCCTGGAAAAGGCTATAAATTTCCATTTGTCTCTTTGGAAAGACCCATTAGAAAAATCAGTACAGTTTGGGGATTAATAATTGTTTTTTCTCTATTTTTTACATTCAGACTATGCTAACAAGATTGTGTTACCATGGAGATATGTTTTATCTTTTCAGTGCTTTGGTGTTAGAGAGCATCTAAAGGAAAATCTTAGTGAAGTACACCTAGGGAAAAAGCAAAGGTATCTTGCATGAGTTTAAAAAAAAAAAAAAAAAAGAAAAGAAAATCTGGAGTTGACATTATGAGCATTTACAGTGATTTCATGTATGAAATGGGCCGTCCTAGAATTATTACATTTGGCAGACTAACAAGAATTCAATCTACCTGGCAGTAATTAACAAAAGAACAAGACTAAACCGTGCTTGAAACCAGAGCTTGCCCAATGAATCGTAGTGTATCGTGATAAAAAATTAAACATCAGAAAGACAACAGATTTGAAGGGCATAGGCTTTAATTTCTGCTTTTGATGACTCACTGAAGATAGCAAAATATAACTGACATTCTCTTTCCTTTGTCTGTGCTGGGTTTGTTTTTTCTGTAGATTTGTGTCCTGTATATTGTATTCATTTACTAATAAAATAGCAAATCATCCATTATTCTGGTACTCTACTCCTTTATTCTAGCTGGCTGGCAATTCTGTGTGAAGTGTGTTTAAAACATCACAAGGTCTTGCTTTTCAGTGCTTGATAAATCCTGTAGTTACCACCTTCGTTTATCCATATCTGCACCCACAGTTCAAATCAAAAGAAAATTCAAGGAGATAGATTAATTGTATGAAAGGGGAATGACCTTTTTTACACACACTAGCTATTACAGGAGTGAACTGCATTGCTGACTATACGTGGTTAGGCAGATTATACTGCTGTTGGTGGTGAAGACAATGTTGTGAATTACTTATTATAGCTAATCAGAGTTACAAAATTCCCTTTAAACAAGTTTTTACTTAATTTTGAGCTGCTTGGGAGGGAGCTGGGGGCATGAATTTTGTGTAAAAACTTTAAATCACAACCAGATAAAAGAAAAAGACGTACAGCGTTTGCAGCTCTGAGTTTTTATTTAGAGACTTGGGCTAATATACAGGATATTACAACATCCCAGATTGCCTAGCACTATACGTTACCCTTTGGACAGTCGGTTAGATTTGTTTGACTTAAGGTTTCTTTTTTCTAACTTCATTTAGTCAAGAGATTGGAAGAAATAGTAAAAGTGATGGAAGAAATTTGAGTAACTTCAAATTTGAAGTTAATAACCTTTTCTCAGAGCTAGTCCCTTAACTTGCTGGATACAGTGCTTGTGCTAATGAACTTCTAAAGTATTATTAATTTGCTTTAGAATCAGAAAGAGACATCTAAATATTGTAGCTAATTCTATCTAAAGGAAACACATTGCCTGTTTCCGTAGTTTCTCCATCACCACAGAGATTAAAGAGAAATTACTTTAGTACATCAATAAATTTCCTTAGTTTAGAGCATTTAGTTTGTGTAATTTACCTTTGTTTCAGAAACTCTCAGTTCCTCATTGGTGCTATGTTGAGCCTGCAGCGTAATGACCTCAGAAGCTGTTCTGCCTGCGCTGAAGACTGGTGACAGTGTTTGGCAGCTTTTTTCTGGTTGAGACCTGCTGTAGTCTTTTTCTCAGACAGTTTTCTGCACAATTACTTCCTGGATTAGATGAGAGAAACTCTTGGCTTGCCCCTGCCTGATAGTTTAGTAAAAGTACTGATCCTTCAGCACAGGAGTAGTGATGGTTGATTATACCAGGGGCAGCAGTCTTATGACCAGTGTCCCGATAAGCTAACAGAGAGTATGAATCTCAATACAGCATACCAGTAATGGTAGGCAACCAGTCAAATCCACACAGCACAAAAATCGGGTATCAGCTACATTCAGTACCAGAAATACTGCTGTTTTATCCTCAGCATCAGCACAGGATTACTGATGTTTGAGATTTCTGCCAAGATGTCTGTAGTAAAAAGCACCTGCTGTGTTGCTTCTCAAGTGTGGTGATTGTCCTGGATCTTCAGAAACAGGACTTTCATAATATTATATGATGACAGATGAGGGTGAGCAGCTTACTAATAACCTCCTCTGACTGACTTTGCCAGGAGAGAAACTGTCACTTCTTTCATGACACAGATTTATTGAAGCATCTTCATATGGGAGGAAGCTGAGAGTGCTGACTATCTCTTAGAAATATTCAGCAAGCTGTCTGGACTCTTCAGCCTGAAGAAGAGAAGGCTTGGGTGGGTGGGGATATTATCGATGTGTGTAAATACCTTGTAGGAGAGAAGAAAGATGAGGGAGTCAGACTTCTTTCAGTACTGCTCAATGACAGGACAAGAGGCAACAGATACAAATTAAAGCACATGAAATTCCTTCTGAACATAGGAAAAAACTTTTTTATAGTGAGGTTGATCAAACACCATAAGAAGGTTCCCCAGAGAGGCTGTGGAGTCTCTGTCTGTGGAGATACTAAAAACCCAACTGGACTCAGTCCTGGACAGCCTGCTCTAGCTGACCCTGCTTGAGCAGGGAGGTTGGTCTAGGTGATTTCAAGAGATCTCTTCCAACCTAAACAATTCTGTGATTCTGAATTTCCTTGGAAAGCTGACTTGCAACCCTGGGTGTTCTGGGAGGCAGAAAGGGCTATTGTTGCCCTAAGAAAATGGTGTAGAAAGGTGGACTAGAGATATGTGGAGGGGGGAAAAGATGGCAAGGAAAAGAAATAAAGGCCTCCACAAAACAAGGAGGATGACAACAGAAATTAAAGTAGGAAGGGAAAGGATTTCAAACCAGGAGTAAGATTTGAAAGGATGGGGGAGGGAAGCGTAAAAAGTAGAGGGGTGGTTGTTGGCAAACTTGCTGACACCCTACAGCATTTGGCCCTTTATGTGATATGAGAAACACTACAGTGTGGAGGGTACTTCTGACAGTTCATAGTCCACCTCCTGGCAGGTATTGTACTCTGCTTGTGCTGGAGAAATCGTAGCCTTTTGGCCCAGTCATTGGTTCAGGTCATGATAGCTACCTTGGGTTTCATACATTTGATACACATCTACAGCAGGTTCCAGTTTTGGTTTCTTCTGAGAAGTGCCAAAAGTGAGGATTATTGGGGGATTCATTTCAAAGCCATACCGCAGATTTAAATTTGGAAATAAAAATGCTAATGTAGATATAGCCATGGAGTGGTAAGAGCTCAACTTGTATTTGAAGAATAGAATAAGACTACTTCACAGAAATCATGCAAGTATTTTTTGGGTAGATTGCTTTTCTCTATAGAATCAAATATTTTGCCTGATTTCCCTTCACCACACAAACAAATTTAAGACTGGTCCTTTGAACCAGAACCTTTCTTGTCCTAGCAGCATCTGCAGCGTATCTCTTTGAGTACCTTGCATATAGTAGCATATGAAGAGGGGTTGGAGCATGCGTTACCTCTTGATTCCTCTCAGCTGTCTTGTTCCTGCATTGAACACACTGTAGAAGCATGCATGTTGCATATTAATATTACATACTACATGTAATAATGGTACCTTTTTTTCACATCCTGTACCCATGATTAACTTGATTGACCTTGATTCATATGAGGCAGATGATGTTGAACATGTACCTCCTTGAAACAAGGGAGTGACGGTGATCATAACTCCTTATATGTTAAGTCTTGCAGGTGAAGCAGCTGAATTCAGAGACTAAAGCAGTTTTTTTCCAGTGAGAATTAATAAAAGGAGAGTGTGTGCAAGGACACATTCTCAAAGGAGATTAGTTCTCATTCACTCTTTCAGAAATTCAGTCCCTCTTCCAGCTGATGGTCCTGATGACTCTTCCCCTGCCTCTATCCTCCACATCATGTATACTGTCTCTGCCATTAGAACTGCTTCAGTATCTTTCTAACTGCTAAATGTTGTACTCTTCAGGAACTTGTCTTCAGTGGATAGTGGGCTATGGCTCCTTAAGTTATTGTCTGTTCCCTGAAGCAACCCTTGACCATTTTCTGAATTCCTGGGAGCGTAGTGTGATGGTTGTTCTAAACTGGTACTACCTCTTAGCAGTGTAAAAGAACGTGTTTTAAAATAAGCAGTACTAGAGACATGAGCTACTTCCCAAACTTGTAACTGACAAACAACATTTGGGGGATTTCTGTAGTCACTTGTGACAGTTGCAGTAGGGCAAAAACACAGAGAGGGACAAGAGCTAATGTTCCTGTGCTGACCATGCTGAAAATGTCAGTCTCCCTGGAGAAATGCTGCAGTGACCTGTGATGGCTGGAACTGAAATGGGAGGTGAAGTAGCAGCACATGGTTCTAGAGGGAGTCATGTGGACAGCAATGCTGTCTTAAGCTTTGCTGTAGCTTGAAGATGTAGAATGAAGTTTCATAGCCTGCTTAATCTGATCTTAACGTAGAACTGCTACCAAAAGAGGTTTTGTTGTAACGTGAAGTTGTCCAAGCTTCAGTGACTGGGGTCAGCCCCACAGGCACTGAGCTTATGCATAGACTGTTCTGTTGAGCAGATCTAATGGCTTGCCCCTATTGAAAGGGGTCACTTGTTTTGCTTTTTCCTTATGTAGGCTTTATGGTTGTTTTTCCTCTCTTGTGCCTCTGTTTAGCTGGTTAGACCTTTCTATGAGTTGATTTAATGTATGAGAGTGCTTAAAAAAAAAAACCCAACCCCAAAACCCAACCCAAACCAACCTATCTGGCTGGCTGTTTTGCTGTTGCAGGGAGTTACAGCTGTTGACACAAACATCTGATTAGCATTGATGTTGTCGTAGTGTAAGTGGCAGTGCTTGACCAGGAACCAAAGCAGGGCAAAAGGGAGAGGAATGACAGCTCCCTCTGGTAATGGTGAAACCCTACCTTTTATGCATGTGATTGATACCTTGTGTGATTGACTTCAAGAAATAGGTCCCAATTCTGTCATCTTTAAAGCCACATTTATAGTGCTCAATGTACCTGTTTCAGGGGGTGATACCTGGTCCTCAGGCCCAGTGGTGTGAGGTGGAGGCATTTATGCTGGTGTTGGGCTCGTTTCTTACAGAGCAAACTGTCCATGATCACGTTGAGTGGTACTTTGCCTTAAATCTTCCTTGGGTCCTGTGTGGTACCTCTGTGCCTCTAAGCCTCAGTTACTCTCTCGTGTGTGCAGAATGTCTGAACTACAGAGAGCTATGTTGTGTAAGAGAGATGTTTTTACGAAGCTGAGGGTTGTGTCACGTGGCCTGAGGTACTCTTCTGGAGTACTGTTGTAGGACCAACTTGGTGCAGCTGTGTTAACATGGCTTTTGGGGGAGTGTTCACTGGAGCTTTGTTTTGGAAGGAAGGTTGGATCACTTTCTGAGGAACGTGGGAGCAAACTAACATCTGTACGAAGTGGATGACCAGGAAATCAAGATCCAGAGATGAACTAAGTTACCTGAAATTATAGATCTACCTGAAGAGAAGGAATGCTCCTGTTAACTTCAGCTTGATTTATATAACAGTTTTCCTGAATCTTGGAGAGTCATAAATAATACTTCTTAATATAATATATTGTAGTTGCTTTCTTTCCCTTTGCAGCATCCCACTTCATTTTAGCCTATGCTTCTGTTGTTTCAGATAAGGTTGTAGTCTTAAGAGTATAAAAAATTCAGAAGTAATCTATGTTTAAGTAGTTTAACGCCTTCTTTATCATTTTTGCTTGTTTCAGGTACATGCAGAGTTTTCTTGAGCTTTTAGAATATGAAAATAAAAGTCCTGAGGATCCTCATGTTCTGGATGAGTAAGTAAATTGTTTTCTTGTGATGGTTCATTTTTAAATAATCTGTCTCAAAAAACAACTGTTTTTGTATTATAGGATAACACTGATCTTATTTGTAAGGTAGAATTCGTGCAGCAACAGTCAAAACTGTAATCTGGAGCAGAATATAAGAATCTAAGTGCTTTCGAACAATATATTTTGCATTTACACAGTCTGATAGTTTAAGAAATGGCATGAAATGCTTCCTCCAAGGCTGTATGGAGAAGACAACATGCATGTGAGAATATACTTGTGTATCAAATACTTATGACTAAATGTTGTTTTAGCATACATTGAACTTAGTCCTCAGTTGTATGTAATATATATTACCACATTAATACTTGAAGTTTTTCAATTTGAAAACATTCAACGTGTCAATCATTTTTGTCTAAAAGCTTTTTTGGTGGACTTCAATTATTGATGTTCACCTACCCATTGAATAATATGTTTTGAGAAGAGAAGAAAGGAAAGCTTAGCCAATTTTCTCTATCAACAACATCATATTGAAATTGTCATTAGAATGTTTCCTTGAAATTTGTATGCATAAGACAGAATAAAAGCACACATGTAAGTGAGAAGAACAGATGTAATGTATGTATCAGAGACTTAAACAAAAAACCCCATCCCAACACTATAGTTACCCTGTACCGTCTAGCAGTCAACTTTGTTTCAGGAGATTACTTCTTGCAGGTTTTTTATTCTGTTGATTGGTTTTCCTAGCATAGCTTTTCTTTTAAACTTGAATTTCTTTTTAAGCTCTGAAAATCTTGCCTGATCAAGCAGTGGTTTATAGGAAGTCTTTCCTAAGACAGTTCATCTTGCAGTCCAACAAATGCTTTGTTTGTGCAAGATGTGGCCTGTGCTGTGCAAAAATGATGTTTTGTCTTCAATTAGTTTCAGATACATTAACTGCAGTGTTATGCTAGGTTAAGTAAGGGGTTTATTAGATAATGCATTGTAGATGTTATACTCTTTTGGTTGTGGGCATGTTATCTGAGATTTTTACACTATATTTTTTTAAGTATCAAGCAATACGTGCAGGAGAAACTCAACTGTACAAATACCAAATTCCCTGCATGGTAGGACTGTAGAAGGAGCCGCAAGGATTATAGACTAAGTGAATTGTAGTGCTATCGAACAAGGGGAAAGTAGCGATTTTCTCATTGCAAGTCCTAAGCTGGAATACTATTTTCAGTTCTGGGTACTAGCTATTAAGAAGTTAAAACACACAAGGACAGTATTGATGTGAAAGGAACAAGAACTAGAGACTTGGCTAGTTCCACCTCTGAATAATGTTGAAGGCATTTGTTTAGACTGGCAAAAAAGAGATTGAAGTGTGAGACACTGGCAGTCTGAGTGTGCAAAAAAAAGTCACTGTAGTAAATGATGATTGGTTGCTGTAAGTGAAGAAGTGGAGAATTAAAAAATGGCTGATTTTTATTAAAGTTGAAATTGTACACAGGGTAACAAGTACAAATTCTAATATTAGTGAGAACAGACTGAGAAAGACCATTTCAGAAGGCTACAGAGCATCCCATTTTAGAAGCTTTTAAGTATAGATTAGATAACTTTCAGTGATGTTCTAGGCACGCCTATTCTGTAGTGGATAAACTAGATGAACTTTTCGACTACCTCCAGCTGTTACATTTCGTGATTCTATATTTACAGCCTGTTTGCTGATGGGAAAAGAATTCCTGTTTGCGACTAGCTGAGCAGTAAGTTTTCCTACTGCTTGACTTAGAAGAACATTTTGAGTGAGATTAAGTTACCAAAACTTAGGTGTCTGTTGCCTTTTGAGATGGCATAAGCTGTCCTAGACATCTAGGCAAGCCTGGCAAGTGTAAAACAGGTCCTATTAAGCCTATAATATCCTGCATGCATAGGTGGAGGCAAGGTGGTTATGTAGCATTTTGAGGACAGATATATGTTCATGAGTGTTACCTTTTTATGAATGTTGGATAAAATCCTTTAAAGGGATTTTTTTGTCTCAGCGTTTCTGTGATGTAGAGGTTCAGTGGTGCTTCAGTTTCTTTATTACGTTCTATTGGTTAGCAGACCGTATAAAGACTTACTACAGCACTGCCAGATTACTGTTGCTGTCAGTAGTAGAGGCATACACGAAAAGGTCAGGTTACTTTTGCATTTTTGATAACACAAATGCCATTCCTCAAGCTGCAGAGCGGTCAGGTGGAAGTCTTTCCACAGTTTTGTCAAACAGTGTGATTGCAGGAGTGTTAAGATAAGGTGTCCACGCTTGGTAGAGGGTGTAAGCTGGCAGAAGTGTTGGAAATTTCCTGTGGTGTCAGTATGCATCTAGGTAAACACACAGAGGCAGAAATTGTTTTTCAAAACCTGAAGGGTTTGTAAAACGTGCTGTTCCCATGTACTTCGGAAGAACACTTACTCCCCCCCGCCCCGTACCCATGAGTTTCTTCGCTGATTTTTCTCTCTGTGGCACTCTGATGGGTGGGTGTGCGGGGGAGTGTCCTGGCACTAGAGCAACTGAAGTAGTAAGCTGCCAGTAATGCTAGAGATAACACGCACATGAGAAACTTAGTAAACAAGAAGTAACTTTCTTTTCTGCAGCCCTATAATTAACATAGTGTGATTCTGTTAGCAGTTTGAAATAAGTAAATATTGGCGTAGATTTGATTAAGAAGGTGCCATTGTGTTACTTTCAAGTAATCTGAAATGCTACTTCAGTTAGTTTTGGACTTTGAAAGTAGCTATACTTTCTAGTAGAGAAATCTTTCAGAGTGTGAACTTGTACCTATCTTTCTGGTGATTCTCAGCTACCAGCTAGCACTTCTTTAAAAAAGAGCAGCCAATCAAAAAAAACCCAACAACCCATTGCATGTCTGTTCCATTTAAAAGGATATCTTTTTCAGTTTAGTCATCACTTTCTTGTCTTTAATCTTTCAGATACTACTACCTATAAAATAGACATAGCAAAAATTCCCATTGTCTTTATATTGACTTTCTTATGACTTCTTTCCTTGCTCTGTGATAGATCAAAACAGAATAATATATGCAGTCATTAGGGAGTTAAAGAATAACTTCTGTTGTGACATTCATTAATTGTCTTTGCAGAAGTCTATAGGCTTAACTTATTTAACCGCAAGGGTAATGCCTTAAATATTCTTTTGTTAATACAGAAGCCACTGAAGCTCACTTGAGTAAAATAGCTTCATATTAATAACTTCTCATCTGTCAAACCAACTGCATTATTTATTCATTGTGGCTTTGAAAATATGATACACTGAATTTTGAAAAAACATGTGTTGCTAAATAAAATTTTCAGAGCTATGCTGGAGTATTCTGCCCCTAGTGAATTCCATGAGCATTGTAAAAAATTCCTTGATTTGGTGTCCCACAGTTTGAGTACAGTAAAAGCTTTATGTCTTTCAGGGATGTGTGGGGTGGGGAAGCAGTAGGGAATGAGTGGCAAGATTAAGGAAACGTGTTTTGATTTCTGCCCTGCTGCTTTGAAATGTGCCTATATACTTCATGTGTTTTCATCCTTTAAAAGCATCTGCTTGATCGAAAGACTCGAGTGAACTCAGTTATCTTTGAAGGTGGAACGGGAGGTTGTTCATATCACTGTGATAATGAAGAATTCCTTTATTGTATTTGTACGCTAAGCTTCAACTGCTCTGTAGCAGATAAACCAACCTCCTGGCCCCTTGTTTGCTTTTCAGCGTGCTCCGTGCATTTAAGTGCTTTGGTAGTGGGAACAGCGAACAGGTTGCCCTCGTGGAGCATGTAGGCATCATGTTGTGTATATTGCGGATAATGGAGGTATTTAAAACATAGCAGAGCTGTCAGCAAATGGCATTTATTAGAGTGTGCTGTCAGTTGCCTTTCAGATGCGATTATAAGCGTTGCTTCTCGGCTCTGTTTTTAGCTAGTGTCTTGTTGCTCTGCAACAGAGAAAGCAGCATGAGTACAGCCAGGCACTAGTCTTGTCTCAAAAACTAACATCAGATCTCAGTGGTTACAGATCACGCAGAATCAAGACTTAATAAACATAAAAAGACTCTGCAAACCTTTTAAGTATTAAAATAATTTAAGCTGTCTAGTCAGCAAGATTGATAAGTAAGAGAACAGTCATTCTGTACAATGATAGATACAGTATTTAGATTGGGGAATTAGGCAATTAAAACTTCCCCTTTTCTATTTAACAAAATAGTGTTGAAAGACTCCTGAACTGTTTGTTAACATAGGCAAAAACTGGTGGTTAGACTGAGGATGATGAAAAAACTATTAAAAATGAATCCTACATTCCTTTGGAGCTCACAGTATAGAGTGGGAGAAATAATTGTAAGTGTATCACTTGTTAAGAATGGTATGGTGTACTTGGCTAAGTGCTTATGAAAAGGAAGGAAGCATCTGCTTTAAATGTGGTGACTAATTGGTAGTATTTTTTATTTTTGGTGGTCTTAATGTTCTTTGCCCTGCTCATTGCAGGGGAGTTGGACTAGATGACCTTTAAAGGTCCCTTCCAACCCAAACTATTCTATGATTCCTTCCTTAGCTGGTGTGTATTCTACTTCTGATAAAAATAATTAATACATTTCTGTTCAGTGTTCATTATAAATCTACTGAGAATGTTTTGCAGTTGATTTTTTTTTTTAAATATTTGTAGAATTGCAGGTACAGGCATAGCCGAACAAGTCTCCCAGCTGTGCTTTCTTTTGAAACCTGCATTTCACTGTGTGTGCTTTTTTAAAAAAAAACCAAGATCACGCAATCATTGTGGTGTTAATATTTATTTAATATTAGAGAATGTAGCAGAGTTGAGTAGTACTGATTTTCCATGTCTAGGCTTTAGAAAGCTATTTAATTATTAATAATTCAAGTATGTATGAGTTTGGGGGGGGGGGGCAGGGGGGAAACAAAGAGCACTTTGAAGATCATAGGCGTTGAACTACCTTGGAAGGAGAAACAAAAATCCTCCAAGCTGTTTCAAAGTAAGTGCATGTTAACAGGTGCTTGTTAAACGCCGTGGAAGTGATGTCCTAAATCTTCGCCAGCTACTGCGGAGATCTTGCCTGGCAGAGCACCTTTGCATGCGCTCTGCCATCCAGCGGTGTAAAAGGAAACTGAACACAAGTCACACTGATAATAATTACCTATCCTGATATTCAAACTTACCGGAATAGGTGCCAGATAAAGGAAATGCATTCAAAAGTTACACTGCACGGGTTGAAGTGTTGGGAATAAATGAAGTGTAAAACTTCTCAGGAAATTATGAAGGGCAGTCAGGTGGTTTTTCCCAAGTTTCCTTTCCAATCTCCCAGCTACTGTTGGTTGCAGAGAATGAAAGTTACCATGGTGCATATGATTGCAATAAACCAAAATCTTTTGTTCTCCATTAATGGTGAAGCTATATTTATTTTAAAGGAGTGTTTTGGGGAGGAATAACTTCATCTGAGGCCCTAAATATTTCACAGATCTTGTGAGTGAAAGGTTTCTCTTTAAATGGGTTTGTTTAGCTACTGCTGTATTTTTATCTTCTCCCTCTGATAATTGTCTGTTGACTGGGAAGGATAGTAAACAGATAAAATGGTTATGCTGAGGGGAGCTGAAAACAGAAGTGAGAGATTCAGTATAATTATATTTTTAACAATCTGTTTCTAATTTTGTTTCCTCTAGCTTTTTAGATGTTTTAATTAAAGTCAGGAACAGACACAATGATGTGGTTCCAACCATGGCGCAAGGGGTGATTGAATACAAGGAAAAATATGGCTTTGATCCATTTGTTAGCAGTAACATCCAGTATTTTCTAGATAGATTCTACACCAACCGCATCTCTTTCCGTATGCTTATTAACCAACACAGTAAGTAATTGCTTTTTTCATCTTTGATAACTCATTAGTTATTGCTTGTAAACCTGAAGCCATAGCTTTGTTTTGGGTTTGTTTGGGTTTTTTTCATACTCATGACTAATTCATAATATTCTATGCTACTTATGGTAAAAGATATACTGGCAACTGGTTAATTTGGTACTTCGCAGTTATCGGAAATTAATCCAAAACACCAGTACACTTTCTTCTAGAATTGTCAGGCTCTGTCAGTGTGGCTGTCACTTTGATCTTGTTGGCAGAGACAGCTTGCATAGTGATACGTGAAGTATTTTTAGATGGTAGTAGAGTAGCTGTATCTTTCTGCCCACAAATCTCTCTCAACATAGTTTGTAGAGCTGATATTTATTTCATAATGAAATGCAAGGATGCCATAAATTTTGAATAGATTATGCACTATATTTTTTTATTGTTGTTTTTTCAGCAAGTTATCTAGCCTTTCTTGTCTTCCAGAGAGGTTGAGTATTTCTAACTTAAGTTTTAAATTATATCCCTTGTCTCCCTCTACTTCCTATTCACTATTTATTTATAAATGCTAGAATTAGTCATCCTTTGTCATTAGGTTCTGTTTCATTTGTTGTTACTAATAAATTTACTTTTTTATATTCGTATTACAGAGTAAAAGGAGTTACTTGCACAGCTCCTATTAACCAGTATGTGCAACCATGCAGACAGTGATCTGTACAAAGTTAAGGACAATCTTGTGATCTCTTTTAGTGCATGTTGTACCTTGTAGCTGTAGAGCTTCATTCTCTGCCCAGTATTCTGCTTTCATAATCTCTTAGAAATTGTACACTACAGATGACACGGATGCTAGAGTACTGTAGCGTAAGGTATTTTACTACAAGTTGTGTGTCTTTCCAGTAACCTTTTACGTGACTACCAAATGCCTTGCTGTGCGTGTACAAATAACTTCCACGTGGCAAAGCACACAAAATGAGATAAATGTGCAGCTTATTATTTACTTGTACCTGGGCAGACAAATGACAGACATAAAATCAAGTCAAGTTAAAAGGCTTTCATAGAAGAATTCTAGCAATAAGTAAAAACATTGTCCTAATAGAATTATTGGGCTGAGTGTTAGCATAATTTGCACTAGTTCTAAAATATTAAATTTATTTCATTGAACTGAAATGGCTTCTGCTATGGACACTCTTATTTAACTGGTTGAAACTTAAGATCACTTACAGATGCTTAAAGTTTAATTAACTTTGTACAGTTTTGCTGTACTAAGCAATGTTAATGATCCATCCATGATGGCGAATATTAATCTTGAAGCACTGATGAAAAAGGCAACTGGAAAACAGAATGCAGAAACAGATTTTTATGTAGTTTGCATTTGTTTCATATGTTACTGACAGACTGTTTCTTGCAGTGCAGTTCTGCAAGGTGTAGTGTGCCAGTGTGGCCAGCTCACCGTGACTGGAATAGGAAAAGCTTTCAGACCTTGTCTTTTGCTCACCTCATACTGCATCTCTTTCATATCAGAGCTGACTAATTTGCTAAAATCACAGAAAATCACTTCTGAAAAAAAGTGTAAAACCTTTCTACTTCTTTGAGAGCTAAAGTCACGGTGAAGGATCTGGTGAATGCCAGACCTTTGTGCAAAGGAGAGAGTGGGGAGCATACTGCTGAGAGTCAGGGAGAAAGTCGAGTGAGTGAGATCTCTGTGCCAGCTGTAAAATTGCAGCTTAGGTGAGTGTAAAAGGCTTTTAATGCTGTCTTTCAGTTCCTCAGTCTTTTTTTACTATAACATTTTCTTTATTGTAACTACTGCTGATCTGACAAAATGGTATGAATGAAGCATTTTACATTTTAACTTTATCTAATTTTTGATAGTCCACTTTGAAATCTAAGTTTTCACCTTAACCCTCCCACACCACTATTTCTGTTTTAATTAGTCTTAGGTATTAAAAATTAAAAAGAAGAAACAAAAAAAAAAGAGGAGGCAAGTAGTTTTCCCAATCAAGGATTCTGGCAATTTGCTAAAGTATCTTTTTACAAAATGATGCCCTATCCAGTAAGTTTCAGATACCATCAGATTTAAACTTTCTGGGCTGTCTCAAATGTAATAGACAATTTACTGCCATCTCTTTTTCCTTTTAGCACTTCTTTTTGGTGGCGATATTAATCCTGCTCATCCCAAACATATTGGAAGTATTGATCCTAATTGTAATGTAGCAGAGGTGGTTAAAGGTAAGATGAAGTTAATATTTTTGTTGATTTAAAAACCCCCTGCAACTTAGAATATGCATAAATATGTTACTGAGATACAAAAGACTGAAAGTGATTTAAATTCATTTAATAAAATAAACAAAGAAGAAAATGTGAGTAACTGCAGAACTCCCAATAAAGCCATGGGCTTATTGAGACTTTCTAATGTCTTCATTACTGAGAATGGGGAAACCTTTGGTGTGTTAACAGAACTAAGAAAACAAATGAATTTTTTAATAACTTTAATCTGTCCTTTTAAATGTCAGATTAAGTATCTAAGTGTTTTGTTAAACTTTAGATTTTTCTTCCCTAAAATACATAAAAACAGGTTCTCATGTACTGCTTTTTTATCTCACGTTGGTACTAAAGCAAGCTGAGAATAAGTGAAATTTTCCAATTTGCTTAGTTAGGTCTTTCAGTAGAATGTCCTCAGCTGTACAGACATACCAATGAAACTCTCTGTTACTATGCACATCTGATCATATCACAGCCCGTTATCTCTTACACAGAAGACAAGTATGTGATGGGTTTACCTGAATGATCTGGCATGGTCGCATTAGAAATAAATTCTCTTTGCTTAATGTTGTGAATGTTTGTATGCTTTCAGAATCTTAGTAAGTAGGCATGAGGCAATGCTGTCTGCTTCAAGAACTTGTTTATTGAAGGTTCACACTCTGGGTGTACCTATTTACAAATACAGGTCTTGCTGTAGGAGTGAATGCTACCCTCTGTCCTTTACTGCTATTTGTGCAGCTGCAAGAGGGGAAGAATGTGCTTCTCCCCTTCACTTTCTCTCAGCCTTTGGTGAAGAGGGAAACCTTTCTTATGTCAGACTTTGACCTGCACGATAGCTTGCTTTGTAATGTAGATGCTTTTTACTGTTACGAAGGCTTCTTGGCTTCTAGCTGTTTTTGGCTCTAAGGTGGCCTTTTTTTCAGCAGCTTTCTTTTCTTTTGATTGATCTAACTCCATTTTGACCTCAGCATTGTATATGTTACAGTCGTGTTGTTTATATATTCCTTCTAATAGCAATGTTTGAGTCTATTTGGATCATCACATTCATAGTTGCTGCCCTGGAATAGACGAGTGCATAGTGTCAGAAGGTGCTTAGTCCAGTTTTCAAGCCACGATTTTCCACATCTGAAGAAATAATCGCTAACAAAACAAGGTTATCATATAGAGTATCTAGTGTTGTCTTTCAAAGAAACAAAATGTCCTTAAAGACAGAGCCTGTCTAGAGTCAAGGTGATTGAGGCCATTTCCTTGTAGAATTGGTGGAGAGGTTAATTTACATTCTGTGTACTGTGCTAGCTTAAAAATGTTCTGGTTCACAAGCGGCATTCTGAGCAATTTGTCAAAGTTAAGATGTTGGGTTTTGGCATTGTATGTGGCAGCTGCAAGCTCTGTATGCCCTTCAAACATCGAAGAAATGATTTAAACAGTCACTTATTACTTCAAGCAGCTCCACTAAGTGTTATATCTGTAACTGCCTGAGGTGGGTCTCTGTGTATCAGTGACTGTCCTACAGTAAGATTTTTTGCTGACAGCAAAACCAGGCTTGTTCCTGGAGCTGGGATTGGATGTACTTCACTCTTGTTGCTACTTACCTCCAGTCATGACATGACAAGTGCTTTGAACTTTGCAGTCTCTTTTACAGTCTTAGGACCCTGCCAAAGAGGTGGCTTTTAGGAGAAGGTAAAATATAAAACCACTCAGAGTCTGTTTGACACTGTTTTGCTCAAGGCTGGATTTTTTACTGGATCATGAAGTGATAGTGCCTTCCTGTTCATCTCAAGGGTGTTAGGGTGGCTACTTCTTGAAAATGGATGAGAGTTCTACATTAAATTTAGGGAGGCTAAATCGATTTATTCAGAGCTGCTTTGTTCTTTCGAGATTTGCATAGTGACAGTGTCTGCTCCACATCCATGTATTGAGGGCTTTTGGTTTATTCCCACACAGTTATTGATTAGCTTTTCAGAGGCATTGGAGTTTTTCTCCACAATAAGAATCCAAGTCCTGCCCTCTGGATCCATATCAAATTTTCATTTCTGTGATGCGGAAACTCTTTGAAATGTGCTAACATATTCCTTTCTCCATGTAGATGGCCTTATGGTCATACTAGCTACATTGCTATCTTCAGCTTTTGATGACTGAGTCAAGATTGTGGCTGTGCTTCTTATGCTCCTTTTTTCTAAAGCACAGGATAAGTCCCAAGGCCATCAGAAGTTCTGAGATGATCTTAGAATATAGTGTAGGTATTCCTGCATCTTTTTTTCCTAAATGATGCACGTCCCAGGCTGAGGTTCTCTGTATAGCTTGGATATTAAATGGGATTTTGATCTTCTTACTAGGGCACATTTTATTGTGTTAATGACAGGACACATCTAGAAGGTCTTTGGAGCTGACCATCTTGATGCAAAAGATTCCTACTGGATAGCTAATTTTGTGAGGCATTCCTGGGACTTGATCAAGAACATTTCCAATGTTGATTAGCTCCATTTTACTAGACCTCAAGCAGCATTTGTGTTAGCCTTGTATGATACGTCCAGATGTCAGAACAGATGTCCTTGCAGATGTCAGAACAACTGATGTAATTTTTTTTTTTTTTCAGATAACAGGGCACATTATAGGTTATTTCTGTAGACATCTTGAAGGAGAACAATTATAAGTAACCAGCCCTTTTGGGGGGACTAGTGATTTTTACTTTCTTTGTGTTTCTCACGTAGCTCTCAGTCTTGGCAATGACTGTTTTGTAGTGTCACTTTGGACAGGAGGAAGAAGATATATGTAGGGCGAGGTCAAATGCAGTCATTACGGTAATTTAGCAAATTTCTCTCTGCAGAACTGCCCGTCTGTTTATGTGCTTGCTCTTAGCCCACACGTAGTATGAGGAAGCCACTTTCGTTAAGGTAGCTTAGGCCATGTAGTTAGAACATCTTTGATTTTGTGGTTTCTCTTTAAGCTAACACTTACTGTTTGTTTCTAAAACATTTTTGCAAATGAGGTACCACTGAATATTTGGAACCACTAAGAAATCTTTCAAACAAAAGATGACTTCTTGCTGTGTTTTGACAATACATAATGCCTGATTTGGATTATGGGGAGGCTTTTTTTTGTTGTTCAGTAGGAAAGAATGAAGAATCGTAAAAATTCCGGCTTTCTCCCCAAAGGACCTTGAAAATCAAATATTGTAAACAGTATCATTGGAAAACTGAATTTATGGTTGCGCTGTCATCCTTTTTTATTTGAGATGGAAAGAACAACCATTAAATTGTGATTGGGACATGACAAATAAGTAGATATTATGGCCAGCCTAAGATTATACCCTTTGGGTTTTCAAGCCCTGAACAAAGATGAAAAATATCTGGTCTCTAGCAATCTGCTTTTTTTTGTAGAGCTTTAAATAGAATTTGCCCTTTCTTGACAAATGGACTGTAAGCATACAGAGAAAAAGGGATTAGAATGGATACCAGTTTCATGCTTGTAAACTAGATACTAAATGAGTGTTCTGCTCATAGTCTTTCACATACAGGATGAACTTTGCTAGTTGTCTCTAGATGATTTTGATAAATCAGTGTTCTGTTGTTTTGTAGATGCTTATGAAACAGCTAAGATGTTATGTGAACAGTACTATCTGGTGGCACCTGATCTGGAAGTTGAAGAATTCAATGGTAATTGTGAAATTTAAATTAAGTGATGTACATAAGAAAAAACATTTCTAATATCTGTGACTTCTAGTTTTGTTAATTAATTGTAAGTTACAATTTGAACTCTGAAATCCTGTATGCAGTTTATCATCATGACATATTTGTTTACTTCTTGATGCTGAATGCAGAGTGCTATCTACTGAATTCACTATGACTTTAAGGAAAATAAAGTGGTCAAGAATTGTCATAACTGGGAAGGAAGCATGCCTGCCTTCTAACTAATATTTTAATAGAGCTTAAATTTATTTCATTTTGAAGTATGCTTGTAAATTCCACTGTCAGTCCCTGCACCAGTGGTGAGCTCTTCTGTGTAGGACGGCAAAATTAGAAACTTTTTTTACATAATCTGTGCTTTAAGTCCTATCATAAACTTCTTGCATGAAAATCTGTTTCAAGTTGATTGCAAAGATGAAAATTGGATGCTAAGAAACTGATGAGACAGTCCTTGTGTATTGACTTTTTTTTTGTTCATAATTTCTATTGACAAAAGGTAGATTTAAGTTAAAAAAATAGTCTTGAGCAATCCTCTCTCAAACTTTGGACAGCTGTCCAAACATAAGACTAAGATGTTTCCAAACTTCAGCTGAAGAATCACAAAAGTCTCAGAAATAGGTAACACTTAAAATGGAGTGATGTATGGGAACATATGTTACTCAAAGTACTATTTAATATTGTAGAAATACTTCTCTACACAAAGTGATATTGTCAACACTGATGCATTCCTACCAGCCCCCTGTCCCAAAAGCAAAAGACTCAACCTTCCCCCCCTCCAAAACTGAGTGATTTTAGAGCTAAAAGTACTGAGTGCTGCAGCAGAGGAATCAATGCAAAACTCATTTGAAGGCCTAAGTAAAAAGATCCAACAGTAGAGAAAACAAGTTGCTGGATCTCATAAAAAAGTGAGGAAAGAATTACCTGTTTCCTTTAAACTAGCTTGTTATCAACATGAGGAAAGCAACTTTGCAAATTACTGCACAAGAGCAATAATAACATATTTTCTACATGTACTCTATGCAGTCTGCCTTGGTTTTGGTGATGCATAAGAGAATTGAAGTATGGACTCTGACAAAATTAATGTAATAAATCAGCAAGTTGCCTTGCAGCTAATTATGCAGAATATTATTTTGGTTGTCTTCTTTTCCTACAAGTTTTCACTACTGTGTCTCTTAAAGTAATAACTGGTAGTATTATTAGCCCTCAGTGTCAAAAAGGATGAAAGTGAATCCAGTCATGTTCTGTGTGCATGTTTGTACCTTCCTGCAATTTATGGAGCAGGCATTTAGAGGCTTTTCTTCAACCTGAGCTGCTACTGAGTCTGACAAGCTGTGACTGTATAATTTAATGCCAGTAGACATTTGAATGTTCAGGGATGACTGCATCTTCAGCACCAAAACTGTCCAGGAATGTATTAAGTGCAGCTGTATTATTTTCTGCCAAACCAATTAGCACTGTAGCATTCAGAGCTGTGCCAAGCCATGCACCTCTGCTGAAACACTAACAACAGGACAACAGTGGACAAACAATTCAGTTATGATTTGGAATTAGAAAACTGTGATATTGTTTGAAATAGTTTGCAAATTTTTATAAATACTTTACATTTTATATGTTTTAAGGGAAATATGTAGTTGTTTTTAGAATATTTAAACAGTGATTTTTTTTTTACTTTAAGAATCTGTTTGCACAACATACATTATGCTTAAATATTGTGTATTTAAAAAAAGAAAATTTCCCACTTACATGGGAAAATTCTCTTAGTTAACATACATTGTCAGTACTAAACCAACCACTACTTAGTGAAGTTTCATATCTAAACAAAGTCTACTGACATAGATGTCTCTGAAAACCGTCATTAGAGTGTGTTATTTTAGGAGACAGCAGTAACTGAAGTTTATGCTTTTACTTCATGGAGCTAATCTTGCACTTGGAAGATTAGAACATGCTTACATACTTGTCTTTGCCTATAGTTTCATGTTATTCCTGTAAATAGAAATGCCACAGAATACTGTTCTGAAAAGAAAATATTTTTTTTTTTTTTTTTTTTAGCTAAAGCTCCAAACAAGCCTATTCAAGTAGTCTATGTACCTTCTCATTTGTTTCATATGTTATTTGAATTATTCAAGGTAGGTTGCACTTATTAATGTTTGGAAGGGGATTGTGAACTTACATTACTGTTGAAATTGAGATTCTTTTCAGTTACAGCTCTTAAATGTTATTTCAGTTTTCCTTTCTTAAGCTTATTCTTAAATGAGTGAAGAGGGTTTGAAGCTGTTAAAAGCTAGGCTTATAACACTCTTATGCCCTTGTGTACTTAAAAAAAAAAATCTGTTTTCACACTACTCCTTTTATGCTTTTGCAGCTGATTAACTTAAAACACTCGTGATGATAGTCTATTTTTGCAATGACGATATATTCATTACCTTGCAGTTTTCATAAGCTTGGTTCTTTATTGCATATTTGAGGAATGGTTAGGATCAGTGTCTTTTTTTTGTGGTGAAAACAGCCCATATGTCTTTGAATAGTCTAAATGACATGCTTTGTTTTGGTTTTATTTGTGTTTTCTGAGTAATTCGAACAACAGTGAAAATGGAAGATGTGAGTGCTATTGTATGCTTTTGAATAAGATAGGTGGTCTCTAGGTGGTGCAATTGAACACTAGAAATTCAGGGGAAAAATGCATTTGGTCAGAGGAAACTTTTTCTAAATAATGGTATTTTGGGTTTGATTTCTGACATTTGTCAAGTATGTTCATTTAAATCTTCCCCTATTTTTCCATTTGTAACATTAGTGCTAGGGCAGAACAGTTGAGAATTTTTACACTACTTGTAGGTATGTTTTGTTACAAGTCATGAAACAGTATGAAACCAGTGAGTTGTAGCTGTAAGTAATGTAATCTGTGACAGACTGGCAGTGGAAACTCTGTTAATAGATATGATAAAGTCAGACTGATAGATGGTAACGTAACAATTACGTGATCCAGACTAAGAAAATCAAAGTTTGTTCTCTGTGGTGAACATCATTATTGGTGTTCTGCAAGATGGAGGTGAAGGATATTGTTATCCCTTATATATAATAGATATAATTATATCTATTTGATATAAAGTCAGAGAACATAAAGCAAGATTTACTTTTTTTTCTCTGTGTGATATCAAGTATGTATAATGGAGTTCTGATGTAAAAGTTTAACTGGACAACTCATTGACTTGAAAGTGCTTCTTGAATTTGTTTTAAGTATGGCCATTTGTCTCGTATACATGTAGGACCAAGTATCTAGATTCAACAAAATAAATTCAAGTTCTAAGTTATTGCAAAAAGCATATATGATAAAATTAGAATCAAAGACACTGTTCTTTCTTTTAATTTCAGAATTCAATGAGAGCTACCGTGGAATTGTATGAAGGTAAGAGAGAAACCTATCCATCGATCAAAACCTTAGTCACTTTGGGGAAGGAAGATCTTTCTATTAAGGTAAATACCTAAAAATACTATGCAGCTTACAAAACTGCTAGGTTCAGAATAGTATGACTTGTAATTTGTAAAGGCTTTATCGCTTCTGACACTTGCTTCATTTTCATTAATATTTCTGAAGTAATTTAGATAATGCTGCTTGAGTTTTGCAGATTTTTTCAAAACATAATGTTTAAAACTGTAACTTTTCATTTCTTAGATAAGTGATCAAGGTGGAGGTGTACCTTTAAGAAAAATAGACAGATTGTTTAACTACATGTACTCAACAGCACCCAGGCCTAGTTTGGAGCCCTCGAGAGCTGTGCCTTTGGTAAGCAATTGCAATATGTATTTAAATTTCCCTTTGCACTACTCATACATTTCCCTTCACTGCAATCTACTGGATCACGTTTTCCATTGAAGAAATTGTTTATCATTAGCAATTCTATGCAGGTAAAACATTGGGAGAAAATGGGGTCTGTTATCATCACTTAGTCTTTGGAATAGAAAATTGCTTTTCTTTGACATTATATTCTTGGAAACAAGCATGTCTGTATAAGCATAATATTTTCATAGGTTAACGAACAGGGTATTTAGTGCTGTGTTCCTGAGAAGGTGGATAACCTAACGAGCTTCTCTTTGGTGTGTAAATTATTGTTTATCTAAGTTTCCTGTAATAAATGTATTGAAAAGGTGAGCCACACTGTCAGAATTATAGCACTTGAGAAACACCCCCTGCTAATGCACAAGCTTATATTGAACTTTGAAAATTATTTTCATGTAAGTTATGGACTGTGAAAATACATTTTAAAAAAAAAAATCCCCAAACCTCCATGTGAAATGAACACTTTTGGTATATTCCTGTCCAGTTGGAGCTATCTCACATGATATTCCCTTCTGAGATGTATCAGGGTCAGATTTCAAACAAACAAAATTTCCACATAGTTTCTTCTAAGCAGGGAATTATTTGAGTGTTGAATGTGTAGAATCTTTTACCAAGCATGATTTTAAAAATTATTATGAAACTTAAATTACTATTATTAAATTCTTTCATTAGATTACATATTGGGTCATTGTGATTAAAATGATACAGCTACTGTTCCATTTGACTGGCTTTCAATAAGCGAATTAATACTGGTACAGTATTCTTGCCTCTTCTCATCTTTGTTCTCTATTGCTTCTGATGCAATCCTTTATCTTCAAGCATGTCGAAAAAGTTAATTCTTTGAGAAATTTATTTTCCCTATTTAGGAACACTCTCAACTAGCATGTTCTTCAGTGATTTTTTTTTCTTTTTTTTTTTCCTGCTGATAATTCTGTGCTTGAAGTGCCTTTAGGCAGCTAATAAAATGTGGTGCAGAGAGTATGTGACTATTTCTGATGTAGCATAATTAACAGTAACTGAGGGTGGACCCAGTTCAGAGGTAATAAATTTCCTTTTAGATTTTTAGCAGAATGTCTTTATGGTACTGCCTTAGTCCACAGTTCATACAGCATTGTGGTGCGCAAGTGTATTGCATTGTTTTCACCAGTGTTTGATGCCACTGCGGTAGGTGTGAAACCCAGTTCTGTATCTGCATCGACTTAATTTTAATCTTTCATACTCCTAACTCTGCAACACATCTTAATATGTTTCAAACATAGAAAATCATCTTGAATGGGATGAGTGATAGGGAACAGACCTTAATTCAAATATAAGCTTTTTTCTTTGTCAGTGGTAGAATCTTTCTTGATTCATAATCTGCCTTTGTTCTGTCTCACTTTTGATCAGCAATTTACTGTATCAGCCTACAAAGATTTCCTGAAACTTATTCTCACTATAAACTTATACCTTGATTACCAGTTGTATTCACTATTAAAATGTCTCTTCCTTTGTGGCTCTCTGATTGTAAAACGTGTTCAGCTTAGGATTGATACCATTCTTTTTTTTTTTCCTCATGCATCTTTAGCAATGCATTCCTGTGTTTATTCCTCATCTTCAAGACTGCTTGCTTTGATTTGTGGCATTTATACTTAGTTTTCTTCTACTGTACCCCATCCTCAGGCTTTGTTTTATTCTTCAGTCGCTATAGTCAGACCTGCAAAGTATCCCCCTCTCTTGTGAACCTGGCAGCTTTTGCCCAGTGAGTCTGACCGATGCCTGTACATGACTGAATGTCAAGAAGAGATGTTAAGCTCTGTTATTTGTGTGCGCAGAAAGAAAAAAGTCAAGAACCAAGAATCTGTGGCATATCTTTCCACTAAAAGGAAAAAGGACTTTAGCAGAGAAGCTTGACACATGTTATGTGTTATGGCCCAGATCCGGTTATAAAAACAAGTATGTTATATTTTGTGTGTCAGTCTAGAAATAAAAATCCTTCAGCAGAAAGGTTCTGCATAAATCCTCTTTGAAGTCCATACAGGAGGAGAGTTTCTTTACTGCTTAGTGCCGAAGACCAAACCCTTTAGGAATTACAGTTCTCCAGAAGGTAGTCTGGTCTGTGCACATGTCATTCTTGACTTAGGTAATATCCATAAACTAAGTTGCAGTGTAAACAGACATATTTTTTTGTTCTAACTCTCCCTCCCCTTGTTATATGATCCTCTGTCTAGTTTATGAAACATTCATGGATTTGAGGAGTGGGATCTTTTTGTTGATTGGTGAAAATTCTTTCTCGGTGTCATTACAAATGTTCTTTAAAAATTGCTGAGAAACCTTGTTACCATGGCAGCATTCGGATTCTAGCAGGTCTTGTGCTCATCTGTACTGCTATACACATAATGGAAACATTAGAAACACATGGTAATGTTTAATGATAATTAGGTTTTCTTAGAGAATTTAATGATTCTCTCTCTGGCAGCATTTGTTTATAGTGGGAGAAACATGGCTTAAATTAGGTTTAATTACACCTGTAGACATTAGTAACACAGGAATTTAATAATTTCCTATTTGTATAATGCATGCTGTAATATTTAATGAGAAATTGGCTCTAAAAAGCTTTCTTTTCTCAAGGCAGATGTGCCATCATTGACTATATTCTGTCCTCTAGGTAAAGCGCAGACCTATGTAGTAATAAATTCTTGTTAACTGTATTTTGCAAAATAGACCTTTTGCAAGATCTTGCCTTAAGGTACTCATCTGGGATCTGTCGTCTTCATATTTCTTAAGTTATCTGGTTTTGGAAAATACCCTGAAAACAATGTAGAGAAGACACTGACAGGAAATTTTTGGAAGAGGGAAGTATGAAATAATTATGTGGGCTAGCACAGAGTGTAAAACGATTTTTTCCTGGAAGGAGCTGGAGGCAAACAGAAGTTGGGCATGGGTTTTAAGGAGGCATAATTCTGGAGAGAGGAAAGTATAATATGTTTTCAGGATTGCTGGGAGTCTTAGAGAATTATGTTTTTAAAGCATACTGTTGTGTGAAAAAGTGCAGCTATGCAACTGTTTTAACTGTGGAAACGGACACTAATAACTGTGACAAGCAGTGTGAGTAGAAAAGGGCATCTTTGGCATTTCTGTTTCTCATTTTGCTCAGAAGAACTATTTCAGTCATCAGTGTGAGCAACTGTAACCAATTTAAGATCACTAAATTTAGACTTATGTAAAAACAAGACAAAGAGGTCAAAAGATACGGTAGAGATGGTAGATGACAGCAAGAGAATTTGTGATGAATACTGTAGTACAAAGTTCTTTAATGTTCACCCCTCCCTCAAGGAATTTCTTATAAAGTGATTCCACGTATTAGCTGTGAGTAATGCTTGCAAGTCTTGTTTCTTAACCTTCTCTTTTCTGTATCATTTTGGGACTTCGTTTTTAAGATGCAGGCCATGATTGTTAGTGTCTGTCAGGTTACCTTTGTAGAAATATTATAGTGGAATGAATTTATTGGTTTTCTGAAAATGTTAGATGTCTAATTCTTCTTGTAATCCACTCTTATGGAAACTTTTTATTACTCCATTGCCATATACATCCTTATTTTCAAATGCTTGTATGTCTAGAATCCTTCCTTTATTGCTCTGAACAGTTCTGAAAAATTCAGGAGAGGCTCAGGTGAATAATCAACCACTGTGATTCTCAACACATACCCAGTCATCGGAAAGAGATGATGTGTAGACCAAAACCTTCCTCCCTGGGTGCAGTTAGAGAGGCTTGGTGTTTTTATAACTTGTTCTGACAAGGGTTGGAAAACGTGTCAAGTGTTGACCTTGTTGCAGATATGGTTATGGATATTAGTGTTGGAAATTTAAAATCTAAAATTTGTACCTGTTAAGTCTACTGTGCTTTGAAAATTGTGTGGTCTGTACAGGGTCTCAGTCCTCAGTAGATTGTTGAGTGCTGTGGAATCCTGATTTTTTGTTACATGGGTAAACAGAAGATTATTTGCCTTGTATTGCTTTGTATGCAGTCTTCTGATCTCTATTGCAGTATGGCATCAGCAATCACTTAATAGTGTGACCTAGATGAAGTAAACAGAGTTGTCTCTGGCTTTCTTGTGTAGTCTCCTCAGTGTGGAGACATTTGAGAATAATAATCCCAGGCTTAGGGGTATCAGTTTGTTTTGATGATTGGAGGCAGTATGTACTGTATGTTACATCTGCCTGCCTTGAGGAAATGCAAAATGGACAAGGTAGTCCTAACAAAGGGCTCTGATATTTTTCTGTTTTCTGTACTTAAGCTAAAAAATTATGCCTTGGAAAAAAGGAGATTGCTCAAAAGGTTGAATACCAACTTCTAGTGCAGGCTGAGTAATAAAGGAAGGCTTGAAGAGTAATTTGTTGCAAATCTAATATTTAGGTATCTTTTGTTTTATAAATGATTGAAGTGATCTGTTGCCTTTTTTTTTTTTTTAACTTTCCACCATATTTTTCCTCTTGTTTCCTTGTTTTTGTAGGCTGGGTTTGGCTATGGCTTGCCAATTTCTCGTCTGTACGCTAGGTACTTTCAAGGTGACCTTAAACTCTACTCAATGGAAGGCGTTGGTTCAGATGCTGTAATTTATTTGAAGGTATGAATTTGACCCTTTTATAAGCTAGTAATGCAGTGCAATTTGATAGTTTATAGTAGGCTGAATAAGTGAACTTTCTGTCTTTTTACTCTTCAACTAGTTTTCAAATCTATGATTGCTATCTTCATTATATTTTATCTAAATCAGTTACAGAGAATCCTAAAAGCAGGGGTTATAAATGTTAACCTGGTACTAATACTAGTTAGCTTGCTTTGTTGGTTTGTTTTTTGTTTGTTTTTTTTCCTAGTCCCCTGTGTTGGATCTTTGCATTTTGTTAATCTGTCTTAGGTGCTAAATTTTCCAAGAACTGTGTGATGAGAGATAATTTTGGTTAGTACTTTTTGATTCTGAAAGTTTTGACCAAAATAAAACTGAGAAGACGATTGTCTGACTCCTGACCAGTACTTTTTTTTTCTATGCAGTTCTCGACGTGCAATAGACTGTATTGTTCCCATTGTCATTTTTTGGGAGATTCCAGGCTACTCAGAGGGTTAAGGTTGAAACTAACTGCTTGAATTTCATCAGGGAATTTAAAAGAATATAGCGTATAGCTCATGTACAGGTCATTGACTTAGCGTTGTGACTGTGCCTTGCTGTATGTAGCGAGTTGTGCTAACTTTAGTTTCTGATGGGTTTAACTCTGTGCATGTATGTGTGAAGGAAAAAGGCATGGTCTTTCTTAGAGAAAAAAGGCATGCTAATGGACTGAACTAGATCAGTCCTCACAGATCAGTGTGCTGAAAGAGTCCCAGTTTGTTGGAGAAGTGTTTAACTAAAGTAGCTGTGTGGCCCGTGTCAATGACAAATCTCCCTAAAATGTTTTTGACCAAAACTGTTTTTTTTTCTTGCTAGCATTGTAGATGCTACTCCCTGGAAAGAAGGGAAATATTTTAAAGTGTTACTATTTTCTTTTAACTTTTACTATGACTAGTACTTAGACTATGACTACAATGATTAGTCACAGCCAAAGAATGTTCAAAAGGCTGTTGTGACATGAGACACTCGTTCAATACAGAAGTTGTAACTGTAGAGCTCCCCAGAGTATCATCTCGCTGTCGATATTTCTAGTGATATCTTACCATTGCTTTTGTTTTTCCATAGGCCCTTTCAAGTGAATCATTTGAAAGACTTCCCGTTTTTAATAAGTCAGCATGGCGACACTACAAGACCACACCTGAAGCAGATGACTGGAGCAATCCTAGCAGTGAACCAAGGGATGCTTCTAAATATAAAGCTAATCGATAATTTGCCACCTTTTGTCTCTGTTGGAGATGACCTCTGCATTCAGTATAAAGTCTCTGCTTTGTTCCAAAATCCTTCAAACCACAATAGCTAATTACTTCCAAACAAAGACCTAATCAGGGCATTGAAAAACAGTAAGAACAAAGTGATGACTGGGACTTAAAGGAAGGCACTAAGCACGTTTGGTATGTGAATCCTGTCTACTTCACCAGAATATGCTTGGTTGCTTCAGTCATGCATTGACAAAAGGGATTGCGCTGTGATTGCACTTAAGAATACAATGTTGTAACAAAAAGATACTATTTGAAATGGCCAATTTTTATTCCAGTATAAGGATTGGCAAGATGTGCAGAATCCCTTTAAATGGTGAATAGTATCTTGCACAGCAATATGGTGTAAGAGAGAAATTCTAATGTAGTTAAACATATGCTTTGAAAATCCACTCTTTACTGCATTTTATATTGCACAGTGTCACCTCTTACAGAAAATCCCTTTGAGCTCTTCAGATTTTCTATCTAATGAGCTTATAAATGCATAGTACTAAAAAGGGTTGTGCAGCTTTAAACTGATGCTTTCCCCAAATTCCCAAATCCATTTGTCAAGTGCATACAAAAATTACGTTGTTATAAGACATTGGGATTTCCGCTTCGTGGTATGCACCTTAATGATTTTCTTGACGCGTGAACACAGAAATGCATTTCTATACATTTTTCCTTGTTTTGAGGAAAGATCATAAGTAGTTAGATCATTTCTCCATACAAGAAATTCTGTCAGCATAGGGGCAAAGGGTTATTGAATTTTATGTTTATTGCCTATCATATTTGGGGGGCTGGGGAGGGGAGAGAAATGCTGAAAGGCCAGACAGCCAGTCATACAAATGAATTTGCCTTAAGAGTGTTGGTTGCTTGGAACCTGATTAGTTTAAAACCTGTAAATAGTTTGCAAAGTTATTTATATATTCAATGTCTGACTATAGTCTGGTAATCTGAATTTGTAGTGTATATAAAGATGTTGTACACCAGCTTTTGGAAAGTGTCTTTGGTCTAAATACACGAAACTGGAAATACCATAGAAATGGGAGGGACAAAACATAGCTGGTACCTGATTTAAGGAAAAAAAAATCAAAGAGAAAAAAGGCGAAGTATTTTCCCCTTAAATTTATTGTAAGGGTTACTGCTGAGTGTTAGGAAACTGTTCTTCACTGAGTCTTTGCCAAATACTGTTTCTGATACTATGGCCTTTCAAGAAAAATTTGTGAGGTTTAGAAGTTCTGATGATATCCTAGCCACAGGAATAAAGTAGATGAGTTGCAAGCAACTCTGATGCACCCTCAGTTTCTCTTAGGTGTTTTGATATTTTTTTGAAAGATATTGCAGATTTTAGCATGGAAAAATGAAACTTGTTTACTAAAATTGGAGGGGGAACTGTCCCTTTTGTCCTCCCAATATTTATTTTTATAAAGAACTGATCTGTTAGGTAAACAGGGAAATGCTGAGATATTCCTAGGTATTTAAAAAAAAAAACAACTTAGTTTGACTTAACGATAGTACTTTGCACTTACATAGCACACTTCATCAAAGAACTACAAAGTGCTGTGAGCAATAAGCTTCATATAGCTCTATTTCGTAAGAGTTGGAGTCCTTACCTTGCAAACTCTCACTCTTATCTGTTGCAGGTGGTTCAAGAATTTGTATCTGAATCATTCACGAGTTTGCAGGGCTTGAGGTTCTGTGGGCTTCTCTAGGCCGTACAGTTAAGTCACATTGGAGCACCACTTTGTTTTAGCACGTGCTCGTACACATCTCTGCAGAGTCCCACCATACAGTTCAGAGGCGGAGATACCAGGATGGTGCTGCAGGCTGTCTGACTTGTTAGCCGGTAAGCGGTGCCCTTCTGCACGGCACGGTGAGGATGTGACGCGTGTGGCCTCCAGAGCAATAATTTCCCATGACTGCAGGCATCGCTGCAGAGAAGGCAAATTGCTATTCAAGCGATATAGCTATGCTGCTGGGGTGAAATCAGAGTAATAGTTTGACTGAAACACCAGTTGGAAGTCACAGCTACTAAAATTTAGTCACTTAACTTCTGCCCTCACCCATAACTTCTTACTGTTTTTTAAATTAATTTCAAGTTGCATATGTTTTCTAGTAATTGCAGAGGGGGGCTTGCTTAAAAATAGAAATTTGTGATGAAACTAATATTTTCCCAGTTGTATGTGGTCAGTTTTTCCTAGAACATTGCCTAAAACATTCCAAGGAATCAGATAGTTTGTGTAAGAACCTGAGTTTCAGCTCTTGTTAGAAATTGTATTTTGAAGTAGTAAATCCTGACCTGGTGCTTCTTTTTGGCTGTCTCTTATACTTGAGTAGGAGAGGTAACAGAAAGAAAAGAAAGCATGCAGGCATATTGAACTTGTTTTCATGAAGCGCGTGTAAACCATGGAAGCCAGTGAATGAAAGCTGAAGATACTGTTGGGGATGTTATGGTATATTAGTCATTTCACTTCTTTATTCACAAAAAGAACTGAGGGGCTTTCAGGACTGAAGTGCTCTAGTACATGAAAACTGAAGTCCCCTGAAATGGTACCTATTTCAAAGAACCCTGAGCATGTACGGACTGCTCAAAGCAGGAAGGTAGAGCACAAGGAATGCATTTTCTTTCCATTTCCCAAGGTCTGTTCGTGGCCATTATGGCAAATATGGACGAGAAGCAACTTTTCTCCTCTCCATCCTTGTCTAGGCAGCCTGTGTTCTTTAGTGGAGATCCCAGGTATGACGTAAATTGTTCTTCACTCATTGTCCTCAAGCCATGTTTCTTCACAGGGGTGTTAGTCTGAAAACCATCTTAGGAAACAACAGCAGCAGACCTTCAATTAGAAGTGCTTTTCAATGGGTATGCCTGAAAAATGAGGGTGGATGGGTTTGTAGTATGGCTAGTTTAACTAGAGATACTGATCTTTTTTCAGTTACTTCTACCTTTGATTGGAGTCTGTTATAACTATTTGTTTTAATATCTTAGGGCTGTTAATTCCAAACTTTCTGATGATACAAAAGTGTATTTCTTTTTTATGGATTTCAGAAGTATGGCCTGCTAATGTTATTGCAACCTGCTTGTCTTGAGTTACAGGACACATAAATAGAACAAAATGTTTTCAGTGAAAATGCTTCGTATCTGTTGTGCTTGGTGATTAACAGAAACAAACTGAGCAAGAGGTGTTTGCTCCTTGATTCTTCCAGAGAATTTCCAAACAACTTCTATGTGTCCTAGTGTAACAAATAGTTTAACTGTTTTGTCTGGTGTACATTTTTCTGGTGTATGTCTTGAACATAATCTATTAATTCCCTGCCTATTTTAATATTAGTAGATCCTGAAGTCTCTCCAAAGCATATTCGTGCTCCCTGCTTTTCTTCGCTTTGTTTTGAGGCTAACAAGGGGTCCTTCAGAGTCAGCACTTGAGAAATGTTCAGAAGGTACTGAAATGCTTCTTTTACAACTCAAATGCAGAGTCTTTGCCTCTGTACTTGACCGTGATGACCTAGGATAGTACTGAGAGAGCCTTTGTCCTGCTGCAGTTTGTGCTACCTCTTGGGCAGTGTTTAAACCAGGTCCCTTGACACACGCTTAAAGAATATGGATATTAATTGTGTGTTGCTGGAAAACTCAAGCTACTTCTTGGCTGTGTAAACGACACTTGCTGCTCCAACTGGATAACATACTTTTCTTTGTCCTCAGAGGCATGTAGATTTTGCTTTGAAACAGCTGTTCGCTTTCTCCAAAAAGTAAGCAAGAGTGGTCTTTCAGTGTAGTGCAACCTCCTATTCACCGCCACCCAAACTCAGTATTTAGGGTGAAATCTTAACCTCATTGACATGAAGACACTTCCCCTCCCTCACCTGTAATAAGCACTTCTAGATCCTTGTGCGTTAGGTGCTGCAAAGTGGTCTTGATTGATATGTATAATTTCGTAGCAAACAGCCTGAATGTTTCTTGTTAGTATTTCTCTCTTGAGGCTTAACCATGCCCGATTGCGCGGTGTTGGGTTTCCTTGCATGTTTCCTTGGTTGCCATGTAGATGCTGTGGTTTCTAATAGCTCTTCATTTCTTCTTCCTGACATACTCACCTGCCTATGAATTAATATATATAAACGTGGTTTTGCAGAACTTAAGAGAATATGATGGCACACGACAGAATGATGTATTACTGAGTTCAAAGGTGAGTTTATTCACAAATGAGGAACGTAGTTATAAACTGTGTAGCGACTTCAGGGCTGAATCTTGCAGATACTTGCACAAGTAAACAGTGTATGAGAGTAATCTCACTTAAATGAATCTGTTCTCAGGATCAGGACTTAAGCTGTTGACATTAATTTGAAACAATGAAGATTTGTGTAACTGAAGTGGCTTTCTAATTAAAAATAAATAAGAAAACTTAATGTTCACGTGCTTTAATTGCAGTATTATGTTGCCTTAAGAGATCTCAGAAATTGGTACAGACAACTTGTTTGTTTCTTAAATCTGGAAGGGTTTTTTTTAATTTAGTATCAGTAGGATTGATGTGATTGTGATAATTCTGACATTGTCAAACTAGTATTAATTGCTTTCTTAATTTTTTTTTCCTTTGAATTGAGTACTCCCAAGAGGCGGCAGATTGGCAGTCCTTTGCAATTCTCCCCCTGTCTGTAGATGGTACGAGGCAGTGGCAGGGCCAAGTGGCGCACTGTCGGTGCTCTCGGCTGTTCCGCAAGGACTGTCCTTAGGTGAGGGACCTGCTAGCTGTTTCACGCTCGCCATCCCCGATGAACAGTTAACAGTGTGCTAAACTGGTATTGGGTTTTATGATGTGAGTTTCTGGTGTGGGCAGAAATCAAGTCAATTTGTTCCCAGCATTGGTTATGGGACAGAGCTCTTACTTGTGAGCTGGCCTGTGTTGCACCTGGCATCCAAGAGGGAAAGGGGTCTCGTGTTGCCTTTCCTCTGGGGTGGCATCATTTGAATCAACCAAACCTATAATGGAGGAGTGGGAAGCTAATTTTTCATAAGATTACTTGGTGATGTTTTGAGTCTTCTGTAACTTGTGTTGGAATTGTTTTTAGTCCAATACCTGTGAATATAATTTGTGTATACTCTTACCTTTCTTTCTTCTTTCTGTGGCTGACAAATAAAAATATGTAGAAACTACGTGATGACATTTTTAAGGGACTGATTTGGTTTCACACACTGTGGAGCTTAGTTTTTGATTTAGCAGCCCAAGGTCAACTTCACACATGCCTACAGAAGGACACCCTCAGCTGCAGTTGGGAGCTCAGAGTAATTTTAGAAAAAAGTGTTTTTCTTGCCTGTTTTGTTACAAAGCAGTTTAAAATCTTCTGTGGAAACATGCGTTTGAGTGTTTCCATGTCCATCTCCCTCCTCCCCCAAGATTTATTATTAATATCTCAAGCATAATTTATTGTTTAAGTTGGTTCTAAAATGATATATAAATTCAATTGCTTCTGTATTGTTTTACTCTGAATTTTCAGGTACGTTTAATCTGACCTGGCTTGTATTGGATTTCCAGGTACATTTTAAGACTTTAAAATTTTTAATGTCTTTCATAAATATGTTTTATGCCTTCCAGATATGGGTCTTTATGAAATGCTTGTTGTCACAAGAAAGTCTAGTTTTCATTCTGAAGTTACCTTTCAGTGATTCTTGTGGCACAAGACTTGATTTGTCTTTAGAAAGATAAAATCACGTTAGCATAGCTGAACTTCACAATTCCTGATTTTGCTGTTATGCCAAGGACTTGATATCAAAATATTTACAAAGACAGCAGTTGTATAGAAAATAAAATTGTACTTGATTTAAGCGGAAAAATTGAAACACCGGAATTTTTTTGCTGATTGTAAATCTGAAGATGTCTCTTTCTTCAAAATAACGGAGCTGCAAAGGCATTTGTGGGAGACTGGCTTCTTGAAAACTTAGTCACTACAGAAATTACTTTAGGTCGATCGCTTCTGCAAGTATTTTTTTTCTACGTTATTCCTTTCTCTATGCAGATAAGCTCCCTGGTTTCTGTAGGCTTGTAGCTTGAGGCAGGGCTGGGGGGGGGGGGCGTGGGGGGGAAGTGAGGGGGTGCAGGTGGGAATGTGTACCCTAAAGTATTTTGGGATAAAACTTAATTTTCTCTTTTGTATTCTGATAAAATTGGGTTAATCTAGTGACTCTTGGTTTAGTCTCTCTTTTTAACTAGTGTTCATCGCTCCTTTTTCAGAACATTGAGGTAAGAAAAGTTCAGGCCTCTTATCTAGAAACTGCTGGTTCTGAATAACTGCCTAAAATAGAGTCTTTGGCAAGAACCTCAGATTCTCCTTTTCTCACTTTCATAGAGGGATCCAGAAATGGTTATATTTTAAGAGCTTTAAGTTGAAACAATTACAAATTAAACTTATTTGGTGACTGAGAACTTGGCCATTTGGAAATATGAAATCATATTTTAAAAAATGAGTTTTGTTTCATGATCTCCAAATTCTTGGTTTTGAGGGAACACGCAGATTTATAAGCAGGGAAGGTGTTACCATTGGCAAAACATTAAGAGCTGAATTACAGAGTTTTGGTGCCATCTGTATACTATGTATGTTTCAAATGTTGCTAAAATTCAGCTAGATTATTGTGGTTTTGCAAACCATTTTGTTATATAAGTGTGTGGGGGGGTTTCTTTGGTTTTATAGCCCTTACTGTTGACCAAGACTTAATAATTTGTTGATTTAATAATTCATCAGTTTAATATATCAATGCAAGTAACAGAAAGGGAGTATTTAACCCCTTCAATTATCGTCGTTATTGTGGTAGCAGCAGCAGAGCTCTGCAGCATTTCAGACTGCCAGTTTGCAGAACTACGGGATTTAGAGGGACCAAATTCAGTGAGATGCTGAAGGCAGGGACTGAGCTACATATTTTGGCTGTGCTGACGCTTCCTCGAGTGAATAGAGATGAAGCCTACAAGTTTAGCCACTTCCTAATACTTCCATGGAGTGTGACATTTCCTTTAATGTTCAGTATTATTAAGGATTGCCTCCAATTCATCCTTACTGCTTGGAGTTTCTGATTTCCTGATGTGGAAGCAGCAGAAGCTCCTACAGCGGTTTAGAACAAAAAGTGAATTATTGGGGATGTCTGAAACCGGTATCCGATTGTTCTGGGTATGTCAGCATGGTTTGTCACCACACATTGGGTTTTTTTGAAGCATAAGAGCATCTTTGGGTTTGTGGGTTTTGCTTTTTTTCCCTGATATATAAATCTCCCTAAAGTTAAAGTTTCTTGGATTATTCTTGATATCTGAGGTATCTATTATAAAATAACACCCAAGGCTTCTACCTTGAAATTTCTTCAGTTTTCCATAAAGTTTATGTGTGTTCATAACTTATTCAAGAAAATGAAAAAGCAAAGTTTCTTAACAAGCAGTTCTGGAGCAGGAAAATGCCTGGAGACCCAGCTTGCTTGACTCATTAACTTTCTTATTAAGTAATAAGTGAGACTCCAGATGGTCAGAATTTTGCTAGAACTGAGATAATTTTCTTTCAGATGAATTTATTTTAAAACTTCAGATGAGAAGAAATCTGTGTTGTACTTTCTCGCTGCTTACCATTTGCCACGATAGGATAGTCACAGGAGCTGAGTTAAGTAGCTCAAAAATGCAGAATCTGTCAGTACGTACTGCATAATATTTGACAGTTGCTGTCTGTAGAATATGAAGCAACTAGTTGCAGCAGCAGTATAATGAAGATTTATGGCTCAAGGATGCAGGCTTATGTGAGAGAACAATTTGTAGTAAGGGATCAGCTTCTCATTTTAGAGTTCCTGCCTTTTTTTAGGCTGTTGTAGGCTCATTCAGTACTTAAATTTGTTCCTTTCAGTGGAAAGAGAAGTCTTGCAGTAGACAGTTTTTAAATGAAGTCAGGCATACAAAATATGTCAGACATGCTTAATAGGAAAGATTAAACTTCTTTTATTGTCAGATTATATTCATCATCCTACTCCGAGGCTGGTTTTACTTTAAGCTTTTCTACCATCTCTTCTAGTAGTTAAGAGTAAAATTAAGCGAGTCTAGTAAATAATGCCTGCTGTATTTTGTCTAAGAGCATCAGCCATTCAGAAAACTTGTTAGGCAATCTGCAAACCCTTCTCCATCTAGTGACTTGGATAATTTTTTATGTCTTTGACCCAAACTATCCCCCCTAGTCCAAAGGCAACAGGCATGTCGCTTTGCTTCTACTAGTGTGCAGCTAGGAGATAGGATTTGAAAGTTGTAAAATTATTTTCCTTCTTGATCTGCCACTGTGGATTCTTTTCTTGAAATTAAAAAATGAGCAGGCACCTGTAATACGCTGATTTAAAAGACTTTTTTTCAGAAGAAAGCTTCGGTTCTGCCAGGTTTCAAGGTCAGATGTTGACTGTGTTTTGGTATTGGAAAGCTCTCAAAGGACAGCTTCATTAAAATTTCCTTGTGGTTATGGAAAGCGATGCCAGCTTGCACTGCTGTGAGATGTTGGTTGTTAAAGTGTAGGAGCCGTCCGAGCAGACTTGAGGTTGTCGGGGGTGCGCGTGGCTTCCCCCGCGCTTTCTGCAAGCGCTGCCCTGGCCTCTTTGCTTTGCTCTTTATGCCTATGTTAATAAATCTCTTTGTAGACATAAGAATACTGGATATAATCCTTGAGGCTCTGCGGACCAACACTTCAGGCACAGTCAGCTTTGTGTTCAGGTAAAGGCACCCGTGTTTTTGTGTGCGCGAGTCATGGCTGTGCGGTACTAAAGGGGTACTAAGGTTTTACCACCAGGGAAACGCTATTCGTCCTCCTTTATGTTCAGATATGGGTGCCCGTCTGAGTAAATGGGCGTCCGTTGTGGGAACGACGCAGTGTGCTTGAAAACTGCCTGCTGCAGTACGCGCTAAGTAAAATGGCCACATCCTGTACACTACATTGTACAAGTTTACCGGCTTTACAAAATATTTCACAAATAGCTGTTTGATGGAGGAAGAAGTTGGAGTTATGCTTTGTTCTGGTATATTTAAATATGTTTTGTCTTGCTGTTAGTCTGTGCACTTAATGCTGGAGAACGCTAGCTTGCTAAATGTCGTGTTTTACAACAAGAGAACTGAAGTTTCTAGATTTTTAATGGGACATGAAAGTATTTTATCAAGATGCTTGATACACAATGGTCAGTGCCTAAATATATAATTAATCTCTAACTTGTTTCTTAATAAACAGTTGGGTAAAACATGCAAAAAGCTCATCTTGGGCAGGTCCCTGTAGATGTAATTTCATTCAGTTAACGGGTGAAGTCAATTCTGCAGATGGCACGGTCGTACCACCGCTCTTTGCATAAGCTAACTGCATTTAATTAGCTTCTGTGTAGTTTATCTCTGTTCTTAATGACAAATTGACTTGAATTCCCAGAAGCTGGAAGTCAAAAGGTGTCAGCATAGAGGTGCTTGACCTCATGGCATTATTTTTTCTTGCATTTCTTTAAGGGATATCGACTGTGAGCTTGCTGGTGTTTTCTGATGGTTCTCCATGTTGTTTGTATGTCTAGGAGACAAGTACGTGCTGCAGGGTGGTTTGAAGAAAAGGTGCTCCTGAGGGGATAAAAAAATAAATTAAACCACCCAAGATTTGCCACACTGTTTGGATTAATGTTTAATTTGGAATCTTGTTAGTTCTTATACAGTTTTCTATTTGTATGTGAGTAATATGAATATTTAAAGTGTCCTTTTTGTTTTTTTCTGGAATAAATGCACTCATTTGGGAGAGGCCCTTTAGATAACCAAAGGGGAAAAAAGAAAAACAAAACCCCCAGATATTTTCTCTAAGGGATAGTTTCATCTTTGTTTTGGCATTTGGCATTTAATCATGCATAGTAGCCGTGCAAACTCAGGACACTGTTAAAAATGAAGCTAGTTGACTTTTAAACTGATGATACAAAATACCTTAAGTATGGCCAAGTAGCAAAGTAACTGGCTTCCTACTGTTTTGCTGCATTGGTTTTGAAATGAAAAAAACAGAGACTAGTATGGCATGTAGTACATTAAAGTAACACAACCCTGTTGGTATTCAAAGCTAGTCACTTGCAAAGAGCAGGTTATAATTAATCTACTTTGCCTAAGTGGATGATGGCTTTGCTGTTCACAGTTACTTTAGTTTACAGAGAAACAGGGTTTGTTTGTAGGGAAATATGATTAGAGAATGATAGACTAGGTTTAAAAAGTACCACAATGTGCTGAAGAGGCCGTAATTTAATGTAACAAAGCTGTTTCTAGAATTGGATGTACGTGTGAGGCTTGATGTGCGCATGCAGCCAGGTCAGTGCCGCCAGGTAGGATTTTCCCTTTGGGTGTTCCTGCCTTCATGTGCTTAGGCTCAGGAACAATCGTTTTGAGATAACGGACCATTTTCTTCTTGATTAGTCCAGTTAAACACCTAAAAAAATTACGTTCTTGCTAGGTTTTGTAACTGGAAAACGCTGCCTTGCAACCATATTTTCGCTTCTGTTTTACCACAGTCGTTTAAAAACAAAAAAGCCAAAAAGTCTTCAGATTCCTGGATCCCTGACTTCCCTGTGCCAGAGTTTTTTGTTTGCACCCTTTCTGCAAATAGGAGAAGTCAATCACAGGGCTTTAGGGTTTACCGCGCTGTTTGATCCCTTAGGACCGAGCTCGCCAGCCGGATACCGAGGCAGCAGCTGAGGAGCCACTCCGAGCCTGTGGGCTTGTTGCCACAGAGGAGGAGCGACCCGGGGTGCGAGCCTGAAACAGCTCGGCTCACCCGCCCTCGCAGGCTGCCACCTCCTGAGCCTGAGCTTTGCCGCACCAGCAAGCCCATCCTCTAGTGATCGGGGAATTTCGGGCTGCTGTAAAAAGAGGGAATCCTGGTTCTTTCCCACATACTTGTTGAAGTCACAGTTAATGGTGGCCAGTCAGGCAGGGTGGAGGTTTGGGGTATCCCCCTCTCAGGTGTGTGTCTGGGCTCTTCCAGGTACTTACTGCTCTGCTGTGATTATTTAACACAGTTTGCTGGGCAGCAAAAGGAATCCTCCCTGCCTGTGGAGATGAGATTTATCCAAAACATAATGTAAATGGAAAGCTGAGCTGCCAAAATGAGGAGAGGAAAATGTTGTAAGTAGTCAAATCCTGATGACTCTACAGAGGTCACTTATTTCATGTATAGCACAGACAATGAAGTATTTATTACCAGAGAAATTTGGGATCAAGCCCTGTAACCTTTTCATCCTTTAGGGAACTGTTGCCTTTTTGTAGGGTGAAACGGCCCTTTGAGAAGGGTTAAAGGAGGTGATACTTCCAAAAGCATAATTTCCTCCATTTTTTTTTTGTCCCCATTTGCCTTCAGATTATATTTTGCCACAGTCCAGTATACAGAGCAGGCTCTTGCGTTTGTGTGAAAGGCAAAACTGCATTACTTAGCTTCCAAGGTGGCAGTTCACTGTTTCTCATTGAAAGAAGGATGGATGCTGTTGGAGGGAATACCTGAAAAGGGATGGAGGTGCCACGTGTGAGAGAACTCTGTGAACCGAACGCGGATATTGGCCCAACCACAAACTGGTCATGACTAACCGCTGGGGTAGGGGGATTCAAGCCTTTTATTTGAGGAACGGCTTTCAGCATGGGAGCCGCCTGCGTGCAGCTGTGAGGCAGTGGCCTTGATTTCCATTTGGATTAGAAATGCTGATGCCGCCCTTCCCTGCACGAACCAGGAAAGGGCTTTGTCTTCAGAAAGAGAAGGGCAGAATGTGTCTGTGTGCGTGTACTTGGGGAACTCGTGTTGTATTTTGAGAGGAAAAAAAATCTCTTCAAAATACAATCAGGAGTTCTTAAGATAGCCTGCTGCCTGAAAGGGTCTCTACACAAGAGGCGAAGCCCTAGGTCCATTTTCTGGTCCATTTTCAGGTCTGTTTTAGGAGGAGGCCAGGGGTCTGCTGCACCAGGCTCAAGTGCAACTGCTGCTTGATTATATGCTATCATGTAGGACTTTTGGTTTTTTCCCCATGACAGCTTATTATTACCCGCTTTTTACCAGCAAATTTGATGTAGTGTCAAACTTCTCCTTCCTGCTGAGCTGCCAGGCCCTGTGTTGACTCAGGGGACCTTCTTGTTCCCCAGGGCGTTTGCCCTCAGCCCAAAAATGAACCCCCTCTGACCTTGGGCTGGGCTGTACACAGTGAGATCCCGGCTTCAAGGGCACGCGCTCATGGAGACGCAGCACCGTGGACCTACCGAGGGGCTTCTGTTGGCCAAAGCTGTTCCCCTGAGGCTTTGGAGTGGGAAAGCAAGGATTGCAGTTGAGGAAGCAAAGGCACGAGCCAAGGGGAATTTAAACAGCTTCACCTTGTTCAGCGAGGGCTTTGGAGCGGGGAAGGAGGTGCGGGATCTGCACTGATGCTGGGCTGTAGGGCTGGCTTAGTTTTATTTTGGGGGAGGAAAGGTGATAGTGAATCGCAGCAGTTTGTGCAGGATGACTTTGGGCGTACTAGGGAAAGCTCAGCAGACAAGGCGAGGAGCAGCAGCAGCACTCAGGAGACATCAGTGTGGGTAATGCTGGGGACTTATTACAGCCATATCCTCCTTGGGAAGTGGTCCTAGCTCTGAGCCCACCTGCTTGGGAAGGCAGGATTCCTCTTCATGAAAAAGCATCTGTTTTCTTGTGGCTTTATCTGAAATGCCCATTTCCTGTTGTTAACTTTGTCCAACTTCCACCTGTCAGCACTGCTTTGTGCTATTCTAAATGTTTTCCTTCTTTTGAGAATTCCGTCCCTACAGTATTTGGAAATAACTTTTAATATACACAAAAAATTATAATCTGTTTTTATAAATGTTTATCTATCTTGAGCCTTGTGAGTTAAGTCACCCCTGTGAGTGAGCTTACACAATGTTGTATTTCATGCCTAAATGATGGAAGGATTTAAACCAAAGGAAACACTGCAGATGTACTGTGCAAGTGCTGGCTCAAGAGCTCTGCCCTGTACTGCAGAAAATCACCTCTGCTTCTGCAGCCACATATCAAACATGCTGCTGTTTTACATAGACTCGCATGAACTCACAGCAGAGACTTTCTGATTGCTTCCAGTCATGCTCTTTGCTAGTGTTTTCAGGGTTTCTATGGTGCAATGAAATCCCAGTTAAAAAATTAAAAATGCTTTTCAGTTCAGACTACTGGATTTAAAATTTGTTCCAAATTTAACTCAGTGCTTGCTAGCAGTAGAGGTAGACGCTCCCACAGGGCGCTGCAGCTCTTGCGTTGTGTCTCCTTGCCTGGGTGGGCCCGGCTCAGCGGTGGCTCATGTTGTCCCTGGGTTTAGATCAGGCCCATGTGCAGGAGAGCCCCTGGCGTCCCTTCCCGGAGCGCTGTCGGCCGCACAAGCGTACGTGTGCGCAGAACCGCCACCTTCCAGGCAGTCAGACTGTGGGAGGCGTCAGCCAGACGTGGTTCCTCTCCGCAGGGCTGTGAGGCAGCTCAGTGGGAAGAGAAGCGCGACCGCAGCCGGGCTGGCTTTCCTGGTCCTGGGAGTGTACGAGGGTGTCTTGCATCTCCCAAGGGATCCAAGACACTGCTCCAAACAGCCCCGAATCAGTCTGAAGTAATAAAGCTTGTATTAGCAGGGAGCATTTTGGTGTGGACTGTGCATCTTTAAATGGTTTCTCTCCCATGCCAAATGGCTTTGAAATCTGTTCCCATTCTGCAGTTAAAAATACCTTCACTGGGAAGTCCGAAGTCCCTGCCTGCTGGTTCAGCTTCTCCCTGCCTGAGGCAGGGCTACCAATAAATAAATAATGTAAAAAAAAAAAAAAAAAATCTTTTCTACAGCTGGTGCAGTGATCATTTCTTTCTTACAGAAAGGACAAAAGGGGAAGAGCACAGCAGGGAAACTCAGGCATCAGACTGACTTAGCTGGAAGAAGAGTCAAGTCAAAGGCCAGGGTCAGGAGTTGTCCCTGTGGCTAATGTTTGCTGCTGCATAAACCTGGCACAGCTGCAAGCCATCCTGGCACACACAGGAGCATCACAGCTGCTGTTCCTGCTGCTGGGGATGGTTTTCAGAAGCAGAACCAGGGTGGTTACAAAAGCACTGCCTCTTTCTTCCATCTAGAAGTAGGAATTAAAACAGTGGCTCCCGATTCCGCTGCGCTGGGGCGGAGGGGAAGGAAGGCCGCCAACTTGCTGGTGCCTAACGCTGCGCCTTGTCGGCTGAGGCAGCCTGTCCCCGCCTTTGCAGAGAGCAATCCGAGTGAAGGGGAGGTGAGGGGTGATGCTGTGGGAGCAGAGAGCAGCAGGATTTTGGGCAGGTTGCAGAGGCTGCTCGGGTGGCATTTGTGGGGGCGCAAGGATGGATGCTTTGTACTGGGGTATAAAGGACGCGGGTAACAAGTGCTGTGCTATCAGTGGGGCTTACGCTAGGTGTTGGTTTTGTGTGTTCAGAGGTGCTGTAAAATGAAGGTGAGAGGCAGCAGTATCTGTTGTACACTGTTTATTTTTCATGTGGAGCTTGGCTGATAAATAGGACTGAATTAAAGCAACACTCATGAAAAATAAAACCCAACCATGACTCAGAAGTGCAAAATTGCCCTCCGCGTGTCCAGAGACAATGAGGTTCTGGTTTGCCGGAGACAGCATGTGGATATTGGTGTCTGTACCAGCAGGGCAAAGGCTTCAGCTTATTGATACCCTAAATACAAAAGGACGCCTGGTACAGCATATGGCTTTGTCGCTGGGTAGCCACCTGTGACTCTGAGGAACAGCTTCTCTTAAGAAGAAGTCACTGGTGAGTTTTTCTCCAGTTCCTATTTACAAGGTGAGGTGCTGTCTTCCATTCAAACCACTGAACAAGGGCTGCTGAACAGTAAGCATGATGTTTAGTTTAATAAAAATTAAAAAAAACAAATGGTAAAAGCCAGGAACAACAAAAACCTACCCACCTCCATTGCATTTGGACATGGCTCATCGTGTAAACAGCACCAGTAGAGAGCAGATGGTTCCCGTGGTGGTGGAGTGGTTTGTGATGGGAAGACTTAAGACTTGCAAAGGATCAGAAAAACTAACAAGTGCATCCCAGGTATGAAATTACAGTAACAGGTTGCCTAAGGCTGAGAAAGGTCTGAATTGCATCGTCCCATGGGGCGCACAGCTGGTGGCAGCTGAGCTCGCTCTGGCTCTCCCCTGGCACTTTTAGTGAAAGCAGCGGTTCTCTCTGTTCCCTGCTCATCTCTTTTTGCAGCTTTGTGAAAAGGGAACTAGGTTGACTTCAGAGGACAAAGTATGCCACGGGATATTATGTACTCAGTCTTGTGCTAGTCAGAGTCTGGCGAAGTGTTCCCTAAGGAAAATCGGTCACCCCGTAGTGGGGGAGGGATGAAAGCTGCAGGGAATGAACAGAGCGCGGGGCTAATCTGGTGCCTGGTATGAGAGTCTGTACCTACCTGCCTGCAAGAGTATCTGGAAGGGAAGGAGTGAAGGGAGGTTACCTACTAGGTCACTTGGCGAGGTAAGGATGGTGGCCTCCTGGGGCCTGCTGCCAGAGGTACTACTGTCCGTCTGCTCAAGCGCTCGGGCATCTTGTTCCTTCATGCTTTGCTGTTCCAAGAGCCGCTCAGAGCCCTCCGTCTCCCGGGGGCGTTTCCTGCACAGGGAACCAGCAAAGTGCTGACCGGTGCTGCCCAGGGCAGGCTGCGTGTCCCGATGGGTCTGCACCTCCAGGGAGCAGTGGCACAGCGGCGACTTTGCTGCTGCGACCCCCTGCCCAGGCTGCCCAGGGTCTGTACCTGGCACGCCATCGCTGGGACAGGCAGGCGGCGGCACCCTTTACCTCGCTGGCCTGGCACCAAAGTCGGTGGCCGTCTGGGGAACCTCCAATGTGCCCGTGCACATGGCCTGGGAGCAAAATTGCAGCCCTACCACAGTGATGCAGGCTGGGTGTTTCTGGGCTGTGGGGCAGGGCAGCCTTGGGGGCTGGGGGTCCCCCACACTCAGAAACCCTGCGAGTCTGCGGCCACCTCACCAGGTGCCGGCTGCGGGACTGAACGGGGGAGCCAGACGTCAGGCAGGTCTGGCTTTGCCAAGCCGGAAGGAGATCAGCTAGCACATCAAGAGGAGGGAAAGCTTCACTCGTGCTACCCTTTCTGCGGTTCTGTACAGGTGTCACGGACAGAGAAAGACAATCCCCATGCCTAATACTGTTTTAAAGGTTTCCATTGCTTTTTTCCAACTTTTTCTCCATGTTGGGGCAGAGGATTGGCCTCGGGACCCCTGCGGGGGCTGGGTGTCTGTGAACACATCTTGTTTAGAGTTTGATGAGAAATTTGTTTAACCGGCTGAGTAGCATGTGAGGACAGCAGCACTGTTGTGCTCGTTGTTTGGCAATACACAGCAGGGAGCAGCAGGGTTTCCTAGGAGACCATGTCCCAAGGCCTTGGAATCCCACGTGTTTGTTTTAGATAGGTTGAAGATGTTGGTGATTTTTACTGGTGAATTCTATTTCCTATAACGCCACATTCCAGCTAGGGTCGTCTTTTCATTTACTTTCTTGCCTCCAAAGTGCAAAACCAGGGAGCAGAACAGAAGTTATCTGGTAGCTGTTCAGGCACTAGGAACACAGAGCGATTCGATAGAGCAAATACAGCCTGACTTTACATACACCCTGGACAGAGGCTTGGTCAACAAGCAGCATTCAATAGCTTGAATATATTAAATGGATTTCCACCAACTCAGATGGAGAGCTCTCCATTTCACTGGCGTGGTTTGGGGTCTGGGGCAGATTTCATTCAAAAAGAAAAAAAGTAAAATTTTATTTCCTGTTTCTGAATGTATTCACTGCAGTGATGCCATTTCTTCACGTGCCAGAAGAGCTCAAGGTTAGCAGGGGCCAATACAACCGCATCTTCTTCATCCATGGGCTGCAGCCATTGTGTGCCAGTGTGCCGGGTCCAGATCGGAGCCAGCTGGGCTCCTCCTGCCAGCCCCACTTGGTGCAGAGTTCCCCGCCAACCTGGCCTGGCCGCAGCAGCCGTAAGCAGCAACGCAGGGGCAGGAACTTGCACAGAGGTGTACGTGTTTTCTGTCAGGCCCTGGTACCGTGTCTGGCAAGCGCTGCCGGACGAGCCTCCAGGCACCGCGAGGGAGTGGGGATGGGATAAGCTCTTCCTGAGATCTCCCTTGCTGTGCTCCAGTTTGTTTTCAGCATCTTCTCCCAGAGCACGTTCCCTGCTGTCAGAGATACCCCAGATGTTCCTCACGCTTCTCCCCATCCAGCGGTTGAGTTCATAGTTTGTTCTTCTGTCTCATGGTTAAAAAAATATATCTTTATTTTACTTTTCATCCTCGTCTCCCTCGCTCATGCTGCTGAGGGAGGCAGAGGCAGCTTTTGGAGAAGAGGGGGGGGAGGCTTTATTGAAGACCCAGGGTGGAGATGGAGAACGGGATGGAGAGCGGCCTCGTGTGGGGCTGCTGTTTGGGCTCTGCCGGGGAGAAAAAGCCTGGAGCATTCGGCCACTTCGTTCCTGGAACATCTGCTTCTGCAAAAGCAAAGTGAAAAGATGCCCTTTGAGTAAAGCACAGAGGGGAAAGTATGTCTGTGCGCAAGCAAGGGCTTCTGCTCTGAAGCATGGCCCGTTCAGCCCACGCTCAGCCTTTGCCTCTTCTGCTGCGCTCGTAACAACCCGTTTTTTACACGACAAGGTTTTCTCTTAGATCGGACACCTCCAGTGTGAGAATACCGTGTGTGTTGTCCTAAGCCAGCCAGGGGGAACTCCCTTTGGATTTTTTGTATATGTTTATCACACTCTGTCTCAAAAAGTCAGTTTTCTGCCTGAACTCCCAATGTTCCTTGTTCCCAGGACCTTTTCCTTTTAGCATGACCACCCGTCTCCTGAGCTTCCTGGCTGGCCTAGCCTTTTTTTCCTCCTGCCCCCCTAAAGGGAGGCAGCCCAGTGCCAGCCAAATACTGGCAGCCACTTCTCCAGCTCCCTGGAGTAGGCACCACCCAAACCCTTGAATTGCTGGTGGGAATGTCAGAATTCAGGTGTCTGTTGAAAAAAGAAACAGGTGGAGACTCTATGTTCTGCTTTGGGCTTTATTGTCATTTTTGCTTTGTAAAGCTGAGAGGAGGCCTGCCAGAACTGGTGGGGTGGAAGAGACCACCTTTTCAGTCAAGCAATCTGCCACACTAAGGCAAATGCTGCTACTCGTTAGTGCCTACATGGCCTTGCATTAGGCTGCAGGGCTGGGTTACAGGAGATCTGGCGTGTACTGCGCGACTGCTGTGGGCTTCATGTGGAAAATGCCAAATGCGAGTGCCTCGCTGCCCCTCCTGCGGGTGGGGAACACGAAGTCTTAACCTTGGCCGGAGTACTGGGGGTCGGATCGTAGGCGATGCTCGGCTGGAACAGAAGAGCCAGCCCGGACAAAGTTACGTTGCTGCTGAGGTCTGAGAGCAAAATACTTGTGCAGAATGTATTCTGGGTTTGCCTGCCTAGGCAGCTGCAGTCCGCAGACTTTCTCAGCTTGAGCTTTCATTTTGCTTCTCTTCCCCTTCCCCCTGCAGCAACTCTGCTCTGTGATGACCTTCCTTCCAGCCAAGGAGCATGTGGCTCCCTGCTTTGTTCTTCCTCCCCCTCTTTGAAGCTCAGTATTCCCTGCCAGTGGAGGGGCAGATGCTAGGTTTTCCCATCAGGTTTCTGGTGTTTGCTAATCCTGGGGGTTAACAGTCGAGCACAAATACCAAACTTAACGGTTCCTCAGTGAGCTCCCTCACCCAATTTATATCTTTATTACATTGGCCTTTATTAACTCAGGTTTAGAGCCTGGATGTCGCTGCAGTGCAGAACGACAGAACAGTTCCTGCCTGGAGCCACGCTTAGTCATCCTCTCCTGCATAAAGAGCCGTGGTGTGTAACCTACCCCTGCGCTACTGCCAGGTCCAAAATATTCAAGACTCCCTAAAATCCCAGTAGTTAGCAGATGGTGGTTGCTCCTGATAAACGGTGCCAGGAAACATTTGGGTGGGGGAGGGTTTCTGCTGCTGGGAGCCGTGAAGATGTCACCAGGGCTGGCAAAGCCCCAGAGCTTGTTGAAATTCAGTGGTAGGAGTGCAAAATTTCTCTGTAGATCTCAGAAAGTGGGGTTCTGTTGACTTGACTTATCCTCTCACTGAAGATAACCCCCAACAAAAAAAAAAAAAAAATTGTTTGATATGTAATATCTTTTTCCTGGCCAAGCAAAACACTTTGACGCCCTCCTGTCCCTGCTGCCTTAACAGCCACTTCAGAAAGCTCAGTGACACCGCAGTGCTTCAGGGAGGCGTGCTACCGGTGCTGGGTGAGTCGGAAGTGGCCCAGTGTGGCTGGTATCCCATGTCGTGGGGGTGCCTGACTGCACCTTGGGCCACATGGGCCAGGGATGGAAAGGAGACTCCCCCCTTCCCGCTAAGGCCCCCATCCAGGCTGTAGGACACCTGCTTCCCGGTCCCTGCTTCAGCAAGGAGCTTCCTGCCTAAAGAAGCTGGTGCACTCACACCTTCAGCAGGGTAAGTGCCTGGCTGGTCCAAGTGCCTCCTGCCTTGGTGCTTTAACCACCAGGTCGCTGGCTAAAATCACACCTGCTGCAGGAGGAGGAGAAGGGAGGTGTAATTCACCTGCCTCCAGAATGACTCTTCCCCTCCAGCTGTGCTCTAGCAGGGTCAGTGAGTCATGCCCTTCCCAGGCAAGGGCTTCCTAACAGGAGGTGCTCCTTGAACCCTTGGGTGCTGAAGGACACAAGTGCTAATGGCTTCTTTGAAGTGCCAGCAGGGTAGACAAGGCTGGGCGGGCTCTGGACCTTTACCAGAGGCAGGAAAAGAATTTCAAAGCCTTGGTTCATGCAAGTTCAGGTACACCCATACAGTTTATGGAGATAACATTTTGCTTTTGGCAAACTTACGACTGGGTGAAAATGTTTTGCCTATTTCTGAATTTTCTTGCCTACATGTTGATACTCCTTTGGTTTACAAAACAAGTGCCAGTTGGCGTTACGGGGGACTGCTGCTTTTCAGCTGCTGATTCTTTCAAGGCCAAACTCAGGTCCAGGCTGCGGGGACACGGTGTGGCCTGAATGCCGGCCCTGGCTTCCAGTCGCAACCTGTAAGATTCCTCTGAGCCTCTGCGGACATCAGCAGTGACGCAGCTGCTTCCCAGAGCCACCATCCCCAACTCCCTCTGTATGCTGAGTAGAGGGAAACAGCCCCTTTGAAGGGACACCCCCTCTCCTCCGAGAGGGAGACGGGCACAGAAACCCTGCCCTGTGAGGCTTGCTTTCTCTCCGCTGACCTGAAGTGCAGCTGCCTGCTCATACGTGTCTGAGAGAAGGTGGAATGAACCCCGCTGCTTTCCCTGTCTGCGGAGCCACGTCTCTGCCATTGGGGCCTCTGTGCCGGGCTGTGTGGTGGTCCCCTCTCACGCCAGGACAAAAGTTTCATGCCACATGAATCGTTGTTTCTGACACCTCTGTGACTTTCTTGCAGGAAAAAAATGCATACGGGGATCGCACAGGTGGGCAAAATTGCCAATGAATTGTAGACTTCTTGACATTTGAAAACTGACATTCTGACCTTTTTCACACACAGGCATTTTTTGTGGGTTATGTAGCCCTTACTTTTAGAAAATTGATGCTTGCATAAAGCGTATTATAATAATTATTTGTGAAATAATAATAGCATATTAATGGCATGCAAATTACTGATCTAGGAATCTAGCATGCCCATAACGATTTCTGTACTTTTAATGTCAACATTAAAAGCAACATCTAACTAACAGTGATAAGGCAAATTAATGTTAATAACAGTTTTGACACTAATAGCAAGTTATCATTATTTGAAAAGTCTTTGCTGTTGCAAGGCTCAAACTAATTTTAAAAAAGCCACAACAGCTCTCGGCTCGTTGTCACCGATGCTTTTCCTACAACACTGCAAGAGTTCACTCTTATTCTTAGCAAAGGTCTCTGTGGTTGCACCAGATTTCCTACTTTGTGGTTGGGACACTAACTCAGTAAACAGGAGGCCACCTTCGCTCCCTCAAATACCTTTGCAGAACAGCTTTTTCTCTACTCAAATTTGGTAAAATATTTTATCAGCAAAGGGTTTTTAAAAATGCCATGAGTTTGCAGCATTAAGTGGGTAATGCCAGGGAATGGGATCAAGGCTTTGAAATTCTTTTCCTCTCTCTGCACAGCCAAACTCATCCCATCTCCTGTGGGTTTCACGTGCTCTGTTAGCATTTGTTTTATTTATTCAGCACCTACGGCCACAGGACCATCCCACGCGGGGAGCACTTGCCAAGCTCTGTGGAGAATAACCTGCAGATGAAGGACTCCTCGTGGATGCGGTCAATGCGGGTAAACCTGGGCTTTTCATCAGTTCCCCTCTTCCCCTCCTCAAGGAAAATGATACTGTCAATGAACAAATTGCTAAAGAAGCGATGTGTTTATATGGCTGGGACCAGTGTTATTCAGACACGCAACAGACGTAGCTGTAAGGAGATTATAAAGGTGCAGTCTCTGTTCTGAAGCCTTCACAGCCTAATTTTAGGCTTTTCTCAACTGAGCGGTAATCAACACAGCAAATGATGGCAGAGAAGAGGTGGGAACTCCAGTAAGAGGGAGCTACTATCTGCTTTGGTGGCACTGAGTTGTGACGTGGGCTATCTAATTCACCAGGGGTCTGTGAATCTTCCTGAGGGTTTGTTGATAAACAAAAAAACTCTGCTGAGATCCTTTCAACAGAATGTACTGTTCATGATGGGAAGTTGCTCAGGTATGGACTGATAAAAGTGACATGAGAGAATATTATGTGTGTGTTGGCTCTTTAAAAATATTCCAGTAGTATCTGCTTCATGCTAGTCCTAAACTGTTCTTTCTGGCTTGCTGCTCTCCTCCGTGCTTGCTCACGTTTCCTCGAACCAAGCAAAAGCTTCGCTCAGAGCCTGCAACCAGAGCAGCACGTCCGAGATGATGCCTGTACTCAAGTGTCTGGCTGGGGTGTGGGCTTTCACTGGAAGACAGCTGCACAGAGAGCTTGTTGGAAAAGGACTGACTCCCAAGGGGAAGGTCTAAGAAGGTCTGTTCAAACAAAAAACTTTTACATTCAAAATAAGCTTTGCTACTGGTTTCAACGTAGCAAAGGGAAGTAGTACAAGAAAATAAAGTGAGGTTTGGCGAGCTATCAGAACTGAAAGATGGGGGCCAGGACTCTTTGGGGGCTCTGAAGTATCACCAACTCACTACCCGCTCAGTGCGTGCCGTTGGTTTGAGCAGGTAAGGCCCTGGGGTTTCTCCCGTGACGGGTGGAGTTGCAACTCTCAACTGCCTTCCCAAGGCACCTGGGGACCTTTGGTAAGTGGGCTCCGTGGAGCCAGCACGTACTGAGGAGAGCTTCAGCAGTGCTTCGGTTCTGCCCGAGACTTCCCTGCGGTCAGTCGGATGAGCCTGGCCACTCGACCTGTAAAGTCATTTCTTGGAACTTTAAATCAGTAGGTTTTAAAGTTAGAAAATTGACATCTGCTGCTGCTGCTGCGTACAGAGCACGAAAAGAACTACTGAAAAACTTTTCAGTGTCCCCATTTCCCTCACCACCTCCAGCATATAGTTTCTCCCTGATGTCTCTGTGGTCCCACTTAGTGCTAATGGGGAGAATAGACTGTATTCGCCTGTTTGCTCATGTGTTGCTGTTCTGCAGCTCTACTGAATGCCGTATCACATTCAGCATCGCACCTTCACAAAAGACATTATCCCAAAGAAATCATCCCAAAGCAGCAGCAGCCAGAAGTGGCAAATCCTCCCGCTGCAGTATTGGCAGGGGTGATTGGATTGGTGTTATCCTGCTGTGCTGGCTTTCAAAACAAAGACTGCAGCTAAAGAATCTGCTCTTGATCTGCATTATGGCAGATGATAAATAAAAACCACTCAGACTTCTTGGGATGGCAAAATACCTACCCAGGCTCCATCGGGTCCAAACAGCTCTAAAAAGTTGCCAATAAATTCCCTGGACTTTTCTTCCCACTTCTGAATAAGGTCATGGCTCTTCTCTTCCACCTTGTAAACAAATTCTTTTGATTTTTCCTCCACATTCTTAACTTTTTCTTTCATTTTGTCCACTTGGTTTTGAAAGCGGTATTTTTTCTCCTGTTTTAAAAGCATGGATGGAGATTAATATATAGGGACTTGGAAATAATTAGCTATTGACAGTTAAGAAGAAGAAAAAAATTGCATTAATGTATCCTAGTACATATGGCCTTGGTTAACTATTCCCACATTATTTCTATAAATGCAAATTTTACATTTGTGGAATGAAGTGCAGGAGGCACACATTGAAAAGACAGTCTTGTGACATTACTGGGTTTAATCCACTACATGATTCTTCCCATATTTTCAAACTGAGTGCACTTTGAAAATCATATGAATCTTGTGAAGGATAAGAGTGAGAAATTAACAGCTCAAACTTAAGCAACAGGCAAATTTCCCTGGGTTTCCTAGCAAATGCAGCCCACTGCTGACTTGCCAGCCTGGATGATAACTTGGACCAAAATGTCTCTTTGGTTGGATTTCTGCAGAGCAGAAGGAAAACTCTCTTCACCTCCCAGCTTGGCTAGTACAGGAGCTTCTGGCTGCAACAAAGATGCGTGTAGGCCAGCAGCTTGTGGCCAGCAGGCTTGCTAGGAAGGAGGGCAAGCTCCTAAGTCACACAGAAAAAGAGGGGGACAGAGAAGATAACGTTAGGGAGCTCTCATTGGGCCAAGCTTCTAAAGTACTTCAGGGCTAAAGGGCTTTTGTCCTGAAACGCTTCTGCGCTCCTCAAGCGTCCAGTACACGCAGCTAACTAACGCTGTGCCCTTGAAGGTGTAATGGTCTCTGTAGAAGCACAGATCACTATCAGCTTTTAATTTCCTGTGAGCTTCATTTAATGGGCACTTGAATTTACTTTTAAAACAAATACTGTTTAGTGCTGAGGTGAGATTTATTCTAGCTCATGAATCACTAGAAGAACCACAAGGCCCAACGAAATCCTCAAGGTCCAAAGAAAAAGAATTCACTTTGCACCTAATAGGTGACCAAGCCTTTCTTTAACAAGGAAACCAGAGCTTTTCTGTTTCGGTGAAATCCTCTTTGTTTTTAATTTGAAACATAAACACCCTCTGGTACAAATTAGTATTTCTGCATTTAAATTACAATAAGGTAAATAACTAAATGCCAGGAGGGACTTCAGGATACATCAGTGTCTTGAGACTGGGGGAAGCATACCTTACGCAACAGTATCTTCACCTCGGAGCCTCTAAAGGGTACATTTGAGAACCCCCAAGGCATCCTGCATGCCTTAATTTAATGGATATTTGCAATAGTGATCCTTCTGCATGGAGTACTTACAAGCAGGAATTTTTTACAGATTTTGTAGAAGTCTGAAAAAAAAGCACGGTGAAATAAATATTTATGCCCTGTGATCTGTGATTTATCTGCCAGACTTCTAAATAAGAAACAACTAAGCAAAACCCTCATGAAATGACACAATTCAGTCCTTCGCAAGGGGGTTTCCCAGCTCCAGGGAAGGAAGGGAAGTCCTCCTGGGAGCCAGTCCAACCACAGGAAAGATTTTGGTAATGTGGGTTATCTTGAGGCCTTAAATTAAGACTTGAAGCAGACAATGAAGGAAAGTAAACTTTCATTTCTGTTAAGTGTTTACTCCTTACTGGAGGATAAGGTGCAGTTCTATACGTGGAAGCTGAATAATTTGAGCCATCCTTTCAAATGGTGCTCTTGCCCTACCTATTGTGGCTTCTGATTTCTTCAGCATCGTTTACGTACCAGCTTTCTAACATGCTTCCTTGTCTTTTAAAAACCATTTTAGCTTCCTCTAGTAATCTCACTGCTCAGCAGCTGATTTTTTTGTTTGTTTTTGTCCTGTTGTGTTGTAGAGAAAGTTTGGATATCAAAATCTTTGCTCTCTGTGCTGCCTTCTCACAATGGGAATAAAGAAAGAAACCGTGTCTTGGATGAGGAGCTGAGAAGCTTGCGGCAGGGGAGTGAGCTCCTTCCTAGTGTGTTATTTAGTCACCTACAGCTCAAGGTGGAAGGGGGAACAGCAGCTTTGTTACAAACATGAAAGCATAAGATGGAAATTGAGCTGCTAATTAATAGGAGCAATTAAAACTGCCCTCAGCTTACCAGTTTCTTTTAAATTAAGTTCTTACCAGCTATTTTAAAAGCAGCAGGAGGAAGATATCCTTTTTTAACCTTTACTCGACATTTGGGGTCCTAGGAGAGAGTGTTTCAGAAGCAAATGCAGATCGGTGTACTTACATTTATAAAACTAACATTCAGCTCTTTGGCGGTGTATCCTCGTTGGAGGTTGCGCCGGGCATACACGTCGTAGTCCCGGACGATCCTTGTGATGATATCCGATGTGGAGATACCTTCGGTTCTCTGCGTTGGTACAAACATTCCTGAGCAAAGTAGGAAAAGAAAGCCCGCTGAGAAAGCACAGCAGGACCAGGCACTGCGGCAGGTAGCTGAGGATGAACACAAAAATGCCTCACCAAAGGTAAGAGACTTGCAATTCTGCCTGTCTTGTTCCTAGTTCTTTCCTGTTGTTCTTGTGCGAGCTTAGGGAAGGCACTAGGCTGCTATACCGTTCGCTTTTCCTTGAGTCTTCAGAAAGGCTAAAACTTGCCCTTTTCACAGCGTCGGCTGTGATGTGAAAGTTATTAGGCTGGCAGGGGCTCCCAGAAAGGCTAAACCTCGCAGCTGTGGCAATTCACTGAGCAGTTCTTCCTGTAAGCACAGACCTTATTTAATGTTATATAAAGGAGTGGGGGGGTTGGCTTCCAGTCCCACTACTGAACAGCCATTTGCTGCTCTCCTATGTATTCCCACTCTCCCCTCCACTCCGGTGCTGCAGCATCTGACAGTCTTTGTTCTGCTGAGTAAAACAGCCCAGTCTCTGGCCTTGGCCGAAGTCAGGAAGTGCCTTCAGGTAAAAGATGCGTTACAATCCCTGGAAAACACCCAGGAAGATGAAGCGTAACGGTGGTGTGAACAAACACAGGTATACCGTGGGACCGAGGGTATCAGTCTCCACAGCCCCCAGTTCATGTCCACCTGGCCACATCAGTGGCTGCATAACCACTCTCCCCGCTCTGACAGATCCATCCCTAATAAAACTGGCCATTTATTAATACTGCTTGTATTTTCCTCAACGCATCGGAGGAATATATTGCTTTTTAATTGTTTCTCATCAACACAGGATCAGTCGTACTGTTAAAGCAAGTCACAAAGGCAGTAACAGCAGAGTGCTAGCACACCTTGGTTTAGTAGTTAGATAGGGCTACAAAAAATTACTCCTTTGACTTATATGAAATCGCACCATTAAGCTGCTGCTGAGAGAGAGCTGTAAGACAAGACTGAAAATGGTTTTGCAAAACAAAGTAGTGCTTTGTCTTGAAAGGGTGGTAGAGCTACCGGCAAATTAATCCTCACACGCTCACTTGAAACAGGCAGGCATTGCTAGCTAATTTCACAGGGTTAGCAAAAAGATCTGGAGAAGGAATCAAGAAGCTTAGCAGCCTCTTGTGACTAAATGCTATGTGATATTTTTCCTTTCTGATCTCTAATTAATACTCTGCTAAAAAATAGATTATTTTAATCATGAGTAGAGGGTTTCCCTGATCATGCTTTTCAGGCTTGCAGCAGTCACTTGGGAAGCTATTTTTGGAAGCAGTGAAAGCTACTTTGAGCCAGAAGCCTTTATAGATAGGAACTACAATATATGAACAAATCCAAACTTTACCCTTGCGAAGCCAAAAGCAGAATTGTTTTCAAGTAGATGCACAAACCCATGTATGAGAACATTACCTTTAGTCACTGATTTTGCTTTTATATTCTTCATGTGTTGGACTGATTCATGTTTTCCAAACTACTTGTTCACAGATGCGCAGAGGTTTAGTCAGTGCACCGTCACCCACCTCACCGTTGTCCCTATGCCCTCCCACCCACTGATGGGAGTAGGGACAGGAGAGCCCACGGGAATCTATACAAGGAGCTCCACAGTTTCCACCTGCTTCTCTGCCAACAACCTGATGTGGGGAAATGGGAGTACTGGAACTAAGGAAAAAACACAAGTACATCCACAGCATTGGTCTATTTAAAATAAAACACCTTAGGAGAAAGGGGAAATTCACTATTGTAATAATGCTGTTCCAGAGTCTTAGGACTATTACAGCACTAGATCTCAACATTTTTCACAAATAAGGTAACATTATTGTAACATTATTCCTACTTTATATGTAACAAAATTCAGCCAACAAGACCGAAGTCACTTCTCCAGCACCTCACAGTGATGGATGTGGGACAGACCACAAGTCCCTGAAGCTGTAAGTCCGTACTCTATTCTGCAAACAAAGTTTGAGTTTCTCATCAGGACATGTGCGCACTGCACCCGTGCCCAACGACAGCAGAGAAGGATGTGCCAGATTTGGGCACTCTCCAGCTTGGCCTGGTAATGATGCAGTCACACCAAGGGCTCCTGTCGTGTTGTCCCGTGCACTCAGCACCTTACAGAAGAAAGGTAACATAGCTGCGTGGCCAGCACGTATGCTGTATGTCCCTCGGTGACCTGTCCTTACCAGAGGTACCTTTGTTCCGTTGCCTAGTGAAGAAAGCTGGTGCTGGCTCTGAAACTGTAAAACAGCAGTTCCCAAAGGAGGGTTGTAAGTCTCACACCACAGTGAGGTTTGCAAGTGGAAAAAGATCAAGAACTGCTGCTATAAAAAGCTTATTCTTTCAGCTCAGGTCAATACCTGGCCTACTGCTGTCATTGTATAGCTTGAGAAGGTCACTTTGCACGACAAATTGCCATCAGGCAGATTTGCCCTGGAATATATGTAGACCAGGAAGAGGATGGATTCAGCAGTGTTCAGAGCAGCACCTCCAGGGAGCAGGAGAAGAAAGGTATGATCAGTTTCTCCTCTCATGCTGTTCACTGTGTTAGGACAGCTGCTGCAGGCAAACAGTGGCTTACTATTGTCTCCTCAGATTTTATTCAGCTTCCTTGAACTGAAGAGATACAACCTCCTGATGACTTCATCATGGTCATGTTCAATGCAACCAAACTGCTAAAGAATCATGGCAAATGAATCACACTGGTACCGATTTAAAACCTCTGCCATTGTAGTAAAAAGTGCAAATCACTAGGGGATCCTAATGACTCCTGAAGGCTGCCTGTGCTTGCCCGTATTCAGGACTGGGCTGTGTCAAGGGGTCATCAGTTTGTAGTTATCAACAAACCACTGAAGTTGGCTGGGCTGCTGTGGGAACGGAACTCATTTTCATTGGTTCAGAGCTCGGAGTCAAGCGCCCTTAAATTGTTTAAATACCCCAGATGGGACTCCTCGTTGACAGATCTGAATGGTTTCCTGGGGATTATGGCAGGAATTCAGCCAAGGACATCCTTTGTGGTTTTACAAAGTGAACCTTTCTGCTGAAGTCAGCAGTACCTACTGTTATGGTGTAAGAGTGTGATATTATCTCTACTGCTTCTCTCCCAGCAGTCGCGGTCAAAAGGCAGTAAAAGAATTTGAGCTGAGGCTGAAAAGGAAGGTGCTAAAAGTGTAAAGTTGCCCTTACCTGCCTCCTTTATGTGTTTGTATACATCATCCGAGCCAGCGGAGGAGTATGGGATGTCATCGTGGGCTACAAAGTCAATCTGCCAGTGAACAGAAGAAGAATCACATGCCACCATCATTGAATTTTGATTCAGTGGGGGGTCATTGTGGAGGACCATTTCTTTTCTCAACTCCAGCTGACTTGCTTTTGACATTCTCATCCTAAAGCCATCACCTAGAATATTGCACTAGATTTAGGCCCTCAACTGCTGTCTTGTATGATCAATTATGAAAGAACAGAAAACTTGTCTCCAGAAGCACTGCCATTAACACATCACTCTGGCTGTGTGAGATTTTCTACAGAATATAAGACACCTGTTCCTGCTTTATTGCTGCTGGAAAAGCCAAGTCAAGTGGCAAAGCCTTGGCTTTCAAAACCATGGAGCCAGGCTTATTGATTCTGCCTCCTTAGAGCTGCGCATATATACATGTATACCTAGTACCGTCACGCTGTCCTTTCGTCACCCAGTGATGTGGACACTAAAATACATCCTAGTTAATTATGCTTTTGTTAAGAGTTATATATATATTGCAAGACAGGCAATAACACACAAAAAAATTCTATCCTGCCTTTTAGAGGACACATGACATTTTTATGTATAAAAGAAATGTGCTTTTAATTCAGGACTTTAACAGGACTTTAGTCATTATGTGAGAACTTTGCTAGTTCATGATCTCCTTTCCTGAAAGTCAATTTGTGAATAATTCTTCAGTGTTATTTTGCCATTCAAAAATCCCACTAGAGATATTATCTCAGCATATCAAGCAAAAAAAGGCAGGACAAATATAACATTTTCGACAAAGACAGAGGCAAGCAATGCCATGTACCTAATTTCAGTGACTGGAATTAACTGAATTAAATAATTTGCTCCAGCTAATAGAATTTCACAGACTTGCTGTTTATTCTCAACTGTCAGCCTACAAAGGGGAAGGGAGGGATAAGGGGAGAAATGTACCTTATGTTTTTCAAGGAACTCAGGTGTCAGTGTCCAGGGTGCATCTCTGATGACCTCATCCACATAGCGACAGTGTCTGAGGGCTTCATATCGCTCAGTTTCATTCATCACAGTAAAGCCTTTGAATTTATGAGTTAAATCATCACTGCAAACTAAAATATGGAAGTATCAACAAAATGGCTCCACACTCAGTAGAATTAGCATGACCAGGAGTTGATTATTTCCTGAAAACTCCACCAAGCACTTAGTTATGAGCTTAGCTAATTTTGGAGTGCTTCAGGGCATCTAAGAGTTCTGCTCAGGGTTGGCAGGTACAACCATAGACTTCTGAGAGATCCTTCCCTTTCTGGAGCTGCAGCCAGAGCCCAAGTGAGATACTGTAGGACATCTCAAGCGGTACTATATGCACATATTGAGGTAACTCAAGCCCATTATAAGCGGGGATTTCATGGGTTGTGAAATTTCAGGGGTGATGGATAATGCTTCAAAAACAACAAAAAAGTGCAGTGTCAGCAATGACAGAGTGCTCGCAAATGTCATGTAACACAAAATGGTCAAGGCAGGAAGGAACCAGTGGATATCACCTAATCCACCCACCCTTTTCAGAGCAGGGTCAATCGCAGCAGGTTGCTCAGGGCCACATCCAGTTGAGTTTCTGAAGTTGGAGATCTGTCATCCCGTTCCCACTTTTTGTTCTTATGTAAACAATGCTCTAAATGATGAATTTGCCAACAAAGCTCTAAATCACAGTAGAACAGTTTCTCGCTAAATAAACACTGATGGAAAACAAGTCATGGCAGATTTTATAGGAATCTGTCTCTGAGTTTAGCTTTGAGTTCAGCAGGAACTTCAGCATGGAAAGAGAAGTAGGGCTTCTGCCATGTTCAAATGGGAAATTGCAGAAGGAAGCCCCATGGAAAGGACTGGGAGAAGCTGTATGCTCTAGTGGAATGAGCAAGTCCAGAAACCCTGGTACCCAAAGTACCAATACTTTGTCACATTGCTTTTAAAATGAGGCGAAGCACCACCCATGTTACCAGAGAACTATAAAAGTTAGATATGATCTTTCTACCCACATAACTGTCCTGGTTTTGGCTGGGATAGAGTTAGTTTTCTTCCTAGCAGCTGGTATAGTTCTGTGTTTTGGATTTAGGATGAGATTAATGTTGATAACACACTGATGTTTTAGTTGATGCTAAGCAGTGCTTACACTAAGTCAAGGACTTTTCAGCTTCTCATGCCCTGCTGGCAAGAAGGCTGGAGGTGCACAAGAAGCTGGGAGGGGGCACAGCCAGGGCAGCTGACCCCAACTGGCCGAAGGAATATTTCATACCAGATGACATCATGCTCAGTATATAACTGGGGGGAGTAGGCTGGGTGGGGTATTGCTTCTTGGGGATGGGCTGGGCTTCAGTCAGCAGGTGGTGAGCAATTGCATTGTGCTTCACCTGTTTTGTATATTATTATTATTACTATTATTTATTATTTCTTCCTTTGCTGTCCTATTAAACTGTCTTTATCTCAAGCCGTGAGTTTTACTTTTTTCCCCCTCAGTTCTCTCCCCCATCCCACTGGGGGTAGGGGTAGTGAGCAAATGGCTGTGTGGTGTTTAGCGGCCTGCTAGGTTAAACCACAATAATAACATTGCATAAAACACAGTGGCCTGTCCCCACAACTGTAACGCTGTCCAATATTATAGCTACGATAGCCATTTGACACCCCACATGGAATAATGCGATACCCATTTATAGCTGGGTTGACAGTGGTTGTCCTTCGCTGCAGGTCAAACCTGTGACTTTGGATCTCAATTGTCTGTGACACTGGGACAAACAGAAAATGTACTTGACAAATGATAAAGCCCACGTTATTAGTGCTGCAGGGAAGTGTGAGAGCAGCCCTACAGCTGCTACTTCTTTCTAATTTGAAAACATCAACCTATCAGGCAAGGCGCTGGCAAAGATGCAGTCTTTTTTGAGATCTAAAATGGGTATTCTTGCTGTGATGGTCGTTAAAGACCTTTAAAGTAGGAAAAATGTAGGAAGGCTTAGATAGCCCTGGAGTTTGTGCAAAATTCAAAGCCAGATAATAATATACATATGAATATCAGCTAGTGAAATGCTACTCTATCCTATTATGTCATTTTTGATGCCTGCTGACAAGAAATTTAATGGCGATCAAAGTATTTTCAGTAGAAAGATCCCTTCTGAGATTGTATTTATTTTTATTTATGGCCTTTATGTCCTCTTAAAGCCACCCTCTCCTGGAAGAAAGGGTCTACTAAAATTATTGGAAAATAGTAGTTTTTGCTTGAATTCTGTAGAAAGGTTTGATTTCATTTTTTGATTACTGTTTGTTCATGTACAGTGCAGACACAATAGCTCTGTATTTCCTTTTGATTCTGTCATTGGGGTCTAATGACTGATTTGGGAAGTTATAAACATCTATTAAAATATTTTTTCTTAGCTCCAAATAATTGTCTTCACAATGAGAAATAAAAAGGGTTGGTTGTGGTGCCCACAAAGACACAAGGCACCAGTGCTTTTGCAGCACAAATTGTATGTGGGTGTGGAAAGGTGCCTATTTTTTAAACGTGCTAAGATGTAGAGTGCCTTGCTGGGAAGAGGTGCTGATGAGTGCTGGCTGCTTTGTCCTTCACTCCAAAAATAAGGGCAAAGTGAAGCTATGCCATGAATTTCAAAGGAGCCAGGCTTTTGCCCCAGAGCTCCTTCCCTGATCTGGGACACTCCCCGCTCCTTTAAAAGCAACAACAAAACCTACATAACTTGCATTTTTTTAAAACTTCACAGTCTTGCACCTCCACTAGCTTCTTCTGCAAGCTATCTGGCTCAGCAAAGAGAGTCCTAAATGTTTCCTTCATAACAAAGGGATGTCTCTTTTCCCTCCCAGGAAGCTCCGTGGGAATTGCCACAATAAATAAGAGTAAAAGCCAAAAAGTGTGTTTATGAGGAGATTTTGCTTCTCCTCTATGTTGGGTCTTTTTTTCCCCTCCCTTTCAACTGATTTGGGACGAAGATGCAAAATAATGCATCTTATAAAGTGTCTGAAGGTTGCATTCACATTCGCTTTACCATCACTGCTGTAAGCATTTGAGCAGCTGAAGGCTGCTGTGAAATGTTTATGCGAGGCATATCTCGAACCCAAAGGTGCAAGAAAACTGGAACCAAAATGCACGTTTATGAGGCCTCACGAGAGCAGGGCTCGCACAGCCAGCTAGGCGGGACACAGACACCCTCCAGTGACTCCTCAGGCACGTTCCAACTGCTGAACAGCTGTTAGCCAGCCGCATGGCAATAAAAGAATATATTTACGGCAAAAAAAACTGATAAGAAAGTAACCTGCCTGGGGATACTTGTGAGCTGAAAACTACATTCAAATCATGACCTACATTTGGGTCTCCAGTGATAACAGGCTGAATTTAGCTTCTCTGCTGATGTTGAAGGCTGGGTCTGCACACACAGTACTGACCCGGCAGCCAGGGGACTGTGGGCTGTGCCTGGCTGGCGGAGGGACCGAGGAACCAGAAATAAATGAGCGGTTGATCTCATTCACTCATCTCCATCTTTGAACAATTTTGAGCGAATAACTGAAAAAGGTAAATTATTCATATGGAGCTATTCTAAGCTCAGAGTCATGCAGGCACCTGCTTTAACTAGAATGGGAATTGTGCCTGTGCTGCTCAGGGCAGAATTTGACTTTTACTTTAATTGATGCAATTTTAAGACGTAATTCAAGGCAAATCGCCTATAGAAAGCCCCCAGAGTGAAAGTAGCATTCAAAGTCACAGTGTATAAACAGCTGGGGGTGTGAGCATGGCAATAACTCTCTGATACTGAAGCACAGAAGCAAAAATCCAGTGCAATAAATAACTCTGATCTTACCTCCTACTAATAAGTAGCTATTCGGGAACAGAGTTTTGGCTTGCATAAGAGCTCTAGCATGGCCAGAGTGGAAGAGGTCAAATATCCCATCTGCATACACTCTGACAGGTCTGTCAACTGTGGAGAAAGAAACACAACGGTGATTTTTCAGACCCCAAACAAGTTGCACTTAATTCTACTGGACAGACTTTTGTTCCCAGATAAGATGATTGCGGAGATTTACCCCAGTTCTGATGTTCAAAATGCACCGTGGTTTTATCCTGCTCGTTACTTGTTCTCTGTATTCTCTGCTGGTTTCTCTCAGACTTAGCCTATTTATTATCATCCATCATTCTCGTATTCTAATTTAGCAAAAATGTCATCTTCCTGCCTCATTCAGAGTTCCACCATATGTCTTGTTCTTTTCTCTCTGCCTTTCTAGTCAGTTCTGCATTCTGGATTTTTTCAAAATTTTCCTTATTTCTTCTCATCATCTCCCTTTTCCTCCCCTCTTGTCTGTGACTTTCTTTTTTCCACAGCTTACTGCTGTAAAAATGTTCCACACATCCCTTTTTTCACGCTCTGCTCTTCTCTCTAACGAGCCTATCATTTCTTTCTCTGACCAGCCTCCTGCTATCACCCTTATAATTGTTGCTTTCTGTACGACATCTTCAGCAGCAGCCTCCAGGTAGAAAAAGGACTTGCTTTACCAAATGACACGCCTGACAGGTGTGCCACCTCCAAGCAAAAGGACAGCGGAGATGAGAGCGACAGAGCTCCAACCTCCATGGACTCTGCGTCAGTGCTACAGGGAGATGTCTGCTGTCAGAACATCCAAGGATCCACAAGAGAACATTGTTCCTTGCAGAGCTGACTGGAAAGCTGTGGCTTACCCCTATAAAGTGTACATACTTTAAAAGCTTATTTTAAATAGGAGAAATAAGTTTATGAAGGCTTTTTTTAAAATAATCTCTTGGAATTTATGGAGGGTGAAGTATGTATTTAGGACTTTATGTCATCCAGTTTCCCCAGCTCAATCACAAAGGTAGGTCAGGAAAAAATGTCCAGATAAAGAGTTCCAAAATTGGGCATGGTTTCTTTTCAAAGGGCAAATGGCCTTTAAGGCCACTTAAGGTCTGACGTGATCAACAAAAACATCAGCGAAAGAAGAGATTTTCCAGCATACAGAGGCAGTACGGGAAGAGAATCCAGGAGGTAGCCACGACACAACACAATTTTCAGGCTGGTTGGAGTGGGCTGGCAACCCTTCATTCCAACCAACACGCAGACATCCACGAAAACATCATACTCTAACTTGAAACATTTTCTCCTGTTGTTTCTCTAGCAGAAGATAATAGCCCTCTAGTTACTGGTTTCTTCCCCATTACCTGATAGTACCAGACACCAGGCCGGCCCTTCTGCTTCCAAGCGGAAGGCACCAGTGAGCATTGACAGATGTTTGTGAGGGAGAGCCTGTGCTTTGGTCCCATGGTTCCAGCACCCATGGTCCTGCTGATGTTGCTCTCTAGACATACCTGGTGTTCCCAGGCGGGCTTGTGCAATGGTTAGCTTCTCATGGGGGGCTTGGCACTGACAGCTTGTTTCATCTGCAAATGGAGCAGGTGCCGTCAGAGTCTGGAAGGGGAACAACACAAAGAAAGTGAATTTATTTTTTTCATCAGTTAAAAAAAGAATTATTAGCTACTAGTTAACTATTACTAGTTAAAAAAGAACTATTTAATGATGGCAGGATGCTGTAACCAGGCTTAATACTGTTTTTTTCCCCTAAGGATATTTGCTTTTTGGTGATCCCTGAGCATACACAATTCACTCAAGGGAAAATGATGAGGCAAATAAAGCTTTCCAATCACAAAACACAATTTACTTCTTTGTCTGCTGAGAAACTCAAGCACTTTTGAGGTAGGTGCAAGTACCTAATTTTTCTTTTGCAGGGCAAAGTCAGGTTTGATGGCCCAAGCAGCTTAAGCCTTGGTTTGGTCTCAATGAGTTCAAAGGCCCAAGATACAAAATGTGTTGTGTGTAAATAATAGCTGGAAAAACTAATTGGGATTTAGAAAGCTGCAAATGGGCCATCTCCTCACAAGCACCATCTCCTCCCACTGACAAGACATCAGTACAGATGACTGAGACTACAGGTTGTTTTGTTGTGTCTTTAATCAGAACCTTGGATAATTTTGAGGAGCCATTCAAAATAAAGCCAAAACTGCCACCAGAAGTCCCAGCTAACTAGAGCTAACTGAGCTGCAACTCCTTTCTCTGGTCGGACACATACTGTGACAGTACTAAAATGCTTGAACTGTGATCAGAGCACCACAAAGGTACTTGCTCTGAAGAGCTTATAACCTAAAGATACAAGAGAGAGAGTGAGGATGTGTGAAGAATGACGTGGCGTTATCTGTCAGGAAACTCGACTGCAGAAATTACATTTTCTGCCCATGCCTATGTAGGAAGTTATCAGCGATCAGAACCTCAGATATTTATTATCTGCCATATGGCCTGATATGAAAAAACACACTTCTTCTGCTCTTGGCTTGAAATCTTTACAAAATCATAGAAATAGCAGACTACCATGAGCTGAGTTTTGGTTTGCTTTGTTTTTGTGAGATGAGGTGGTAGTTGAGACAAGCCGAAGGAAATCTATCCCTTACTTTGCCTCCACCGTGATTTAGCTGGGACCTCGTGGCCTTGCAGCAGTGGCTTGGTTAGGTTTTGACAGTGACCACTCATGTGATGTACAGTTGTCATACCAGTTTGAGTGCCCACTGTTGATTGTAACAGAATCTCTCTTCCCTTTTACACTTTTTTTCAGCTTTTAGATGCTGAATGCTTTATCACTAAGCATTTATTTTCTGAGACACTTTAAAACATGTCATGCCTAATTGTCGCTGACCTCTGGGCTCACTGGCTTGTTGCACAGAAAGCTCAGAGGACAGCAGTAAAACAGCAACAAAGACTTAAAGATTCATATCCAGCTCTTTCTGCTGATTTACTAGCCATTTTGTTTACCAAAAGCATTAAAATTTTATATAATTTCTTTCTTTTCTCCTTCCATTTTTCTTTCCTTTTTTTCACAATCTCAAATGTTGCAGGAAATCATCATCATTAGTATCTCAGTGATGAAAATCACAGCATCTCTGCAGAGACAAGATTAAAATGGAGAAACTATGACCAAGTCCAAGTTTCAGTCTGGGTTTCGTGGACAGGAACTGTTCATCGGGCCACCCATGCCGCACAGCATAGAACATTACACATAATCACACTGTGCCAGCTCCGTCCTTTATTTTCTAAATACTGTCTTTTTGCTTCTGGCTTTGTGATTGCTGTGTGCTAACCTGTCTTTTTATCTCCAAGCAAGGTCAAGTTACATGGCAGCCCATACAGCCTGGTTCCCGCTGGGATAAAGAGGAAGGCAGAAATGTTAAAACAATAATGGCTATGGTCTGAGACCTGCAACTGGTAATCAGATCCTAGCTTGGCAGAGGCTGTTTCCTTGGAGATCATTTGAAGAAAATAGGCCTGGTTTGCAGCAAGATTTTTTTTCCCACAGTGGTGCTTTTTATCCATGTAAACATCTTTGCAACACCAAGTTTTTTCTTTTGGTCTCTGCTCAATGAAGAACCACCTCTATTAGCTTCCCATCGGTTCAGCTTTTGCAAATGCTCATCATTAAAGCTCACTTTACGGCCGAGGGTTTAGAACTAGACTCGTCAACATTCCTGTTACTCTGTGACCTGTCAGTTACTGGATATGAAAATACATTAAATACAATGGATTAAAATCAGCAATATTCTATCAAAGAGAAGCCACATAGAGAAATGCATAAATACGATGTGCTGACAGATCAAATGAAATACAGCAATAGCTTCCCAATTAGGATCCAATATTATTTCATTTTATCTGGCCTAGAAAAAATGTTGCTGAGCTTAACAAAAACATCTTATGAGTAAAATAAGATGAGACCATTTAGTTTGTATGTAAGAGCATAAGATAAAATATTTCGAGAAATTATTAAAAACCAGAAATACTTTATCAAACCTCTTTCAGTTTGTATATAATTACTTGTATTCTTTCCAGTTTCTTGTCAGTAATAACTAGAATCTGGAGAAGAGAGCAAGTAATAAATTACTTTAAAATATAGCAGCTTTTTCATTTTGGTTAATCCATTAAAGTACTTTTAGAAGTTCACTATAGTTTTGCCAATAATCAGATCATTAGACAAAGACTTCGTGCAAATGTACTTCTGTCTTTCTCTGACAGATTTTTCCCTTCATCTGTGCCTTCATTATTTTCTAAGCATTTACATCTTGCAATTACTCAAACAAGTCAAATTAGCCTCATATTTTGGACCAAGGTAAGCTTCTGAGATCTGCATCATCCTGTAGCAGGGTGCTTTATAGCCTAAATGTGAGTTCAGTGATGAATTATCTCATTTTGTTTGTTCAGCACCTGCCTCCTCCTTGTATTATTTGATATTCTTGTACTGGAAACTTCAGTAAATTTATCCATAGTCACCTGCTCCTTGCCTCTCATGATTTCATAGTCCTCTTTCTTTTCTCCCCTCAGTCACATTTTCCAGGCTGAAGAGCTTTACCCCATTTATTTGTTCCTTGTATGGAAGCTGGTCCACAACTTTGATTATTTTTGTTGCCCTTCTCTGTTAACTGCAAGGTGGTTTATACAGTGTTTGAACTGATAACTCTTCCAGTTTCTAAAGCTTTAACAGACAGGAATAGAAAATTATTTACATGATGCTCACACTTTGTGGTTATCTTTGATGACATAAGCACCTTACACCTGATGTCTGTAAGGGAGGCCTTACTTTCATTTAAGCAGTCCAAATGCCACATCTGTATTAATACGTGGTGTCTAGAGAAAGCCTATTACGTGTCATAAATGGAGAAGTCATTGCAATACTAGGACTTGTTAGTGATATTTACTTCAGAAGATATTAAAACACTCTTGCAATGCAAGTCCTGTTTCCTGGGAATGAAGACGCTCCATTCAATTATAATTAAATTCACTTCCTAAAAATGAACGCATGCGAAACCATCATATCCAATAACCCTTGCATATCAGAAGTGACTCATTATATGACAAGTTTAAACAGTGTCTTACTTGCATTCTCACAAATTTGCAAAATAACTAGATGAGGTTCAATAAATTTCAGGAAATTAAAAGATGGAACGTAGGTAAAGGGATGCTTCATAGCAAATGCCTCACAGGTCCATTTGCACGCAGTAACATCTTTATAACCTGCAACTATATTTAATGAGACAGTAGCCCAGAGAGGAGAGTACAGTGTGGTAGGTAGCCCTGAGCTGGTTCTGTGGCTGAGACACTTTACAAAGAAACCCTACATGACAGCTAGAAGCAGCTTATTTTCAGGTGTATCTTCATGCTGCCTTTTTATTATCACTCTTCATACTCTCTTAGGCTACTGTAGCCATTTAACTTAGCTGCTAGTCAGCAGATAAACATCCATAGCTTATGTTTCCAATGGATTAAAAAGAAAGGGGTCAGTGATTCGTAGAGGAACAGGAGTCATACCACTGAAATTACAGGTCAAAAGCATGAGCACCTCCACACTCTCTCTTTTGTTTACAGCATGCAAAAGGAAATAATTAGTTGTGTTATTGTTTGTTTGTTTTCTGTTTTTTTTGTTTGTTTGGTGTTTTTTTTTTACACAACAGAAAGCATGACAGAATTATTTTTGAAAATGGGCAAAAATAGACCCATCTATGCAGTAGTGCATCTGCCATTATAACTATGCCTGCAGGGTACTTGCATGCAACATGTGCTAATGGAAGGAACTACTATTTTTTTTTTTTGCACAGCTACATTACCTCCCTCACCACATGACACAGACAAAAACATTGTTCTCTTGGTAGAGCAAATAGCTTTAATGCCATCTAAGATTTTGCCATCAACAAAGGTCTAAGCCAATTTCAGATCTTGAACCAGTACAGCTACCAAGGCAGAACTTGGTAGAGCAGGCTGGGCCTGTGCTTATAAAACAATTAAGCTGGCAGGCAAATTCTGTGGGAGGTCTGATGCTGTAATCTCCTTTTATCTCAGAGGCGGTATTTAAAACAGATAACTGATTTCACTGGAACAGATCATGTGGGTAAGATCTACTCATATGAGGAAAGATTATTTTGGGAACCTGCTCCTGATGTTGGCAAACAATAATTACAGAGCAGGAAACACTGACATCAGTTTTAAGGAACATTTAAGAGAAAAACACTATCAAAACTCTTGAGAAGGAACTAAAAATACATGCTGAGTTTTTGAAGTTTGAATACCCTTTGCAAGTTGAAAGACTATGTTAAGGACCACCAAGGTCTTCTCTTAGAGCTTCAGGAAGTGAACATTGTGAAAAATGAAAATCATGTTGTCTCATGTATGACTTTTAGTAACCTTGACCCAAACAGGTAAATTTATGGGCAATTAAATTGTAATTCAATATGTTACTGGTGGGTGCTTCCAGGTAAACTTTTCACAAATTCCAATATTAAGGCATGTATCAAAAGAAAATCTAGTCTGTTCTCCCATAGTTCTGCTGACTCAAGGAGGTGGTTGTAAACTAAAAATAGGGCAAAGTAACCTAATAAGAATAATAACTATAGAAAAAATAATTTGTTTGCAAGCATTCCAAATTGCCTTATTCTCAGTTGCTTTTTCTGGGCTTTATCTTCAATCAAATATACTTTGCTTGTCACTAGTATTAAGTCAGTAATGATTAAGTGCAAGATGCAATTAGAAATTTAAGATATAATAGAAGAAAAGCAGCTTCCACTGCCTTCTCAAGAAGCACAATGATATATATATGTACAGACTGACAGATTATGCAACTAGAATAGTATTATATAATCTAGTCCAATTTATTTCTTTTTTTAATGGTTTGGGTTGGAAAGGACCTTAAAGATCACCCTCTGCCATGGGCAGGGACACGCTCCACTAGACCAGGTTGCCCAAAGCCCCATCCAGCCTGGCCTTGAACACTTCCAGGGATGGGGCATCCACAGCTTCTCTGGGCAACCTAACACCCATTTCATGATAAGACTCCTGCTTGACGGCCATGACTTTTGACTAAACTGGAACACGTTACTTAGAAAATAAAATCCATCCTAGAGGCAGGATGGGCTCCAAGTCAAGCAGAGCTCAAGTGAAAGTACCACCGAGGAAGAACCTCAATCTCCATGAACACCAGCTGGAAAAGAAATGTGACCCTTGGCAACTTACCCACCTAAGCCTGCTCCCCTGGCACAGCTGGAAGGAGCACTGTGTACAAGTGACTCAGGTAGGACTCATTGAAAGAGCAACCTGCAGCTAAGGTGGCACGCAGCCTGTGAGCCTAGATGTCCTCCAGTGAGCCTCCTGTCCTGATGGCTAGAGACTTAGCCAAGCTGTCAGATGTTCCGGCACTGAGGAGGGATATGCAGTTTCAGGATAAAGAAGTATGTATGTGGCTCCTTCAACAAGGCACTGGTTACCAAGCGGCAGCCGGCAGACACCATCACAAAACGAGGACTTTTCACAGTTTCAATGGGACTGCAGAACCAAACTGGCCATACTGCATTTGCATCAAAGCTGAATGTCAGGTGCTTGCTGGCCCACGAGTAATACTGAGGGTTGGCCGTGATTAACCGACCAAAAATGTGTAACTGCTGCTCTCATGCCACTCTCTGTTTTATTGATCAATCCAGAATAACGTCAGTTGATATGTTCTAGATTTCTAATACTCATGTCTTTTTACTTGTAATTACTGTACACACCTGATGTGTGGCTAAAAGGACTTCACTTCAGCTTTAATGTAGGCAAGGGCTAATCTACTGAAATCAACCGAGTTATAACTAAGCTATTGGGTGAATTTGCTCCAGTATTCAAACTCTACTTCTGCTTCTACATAAGGTACTTGAGGTCTATCAATTATTTCACGTCAGACATAGGACAGCATTTTGTATAAACAGTTACTCAAAACAGAGCTAAGTTGAAGCAAAAAAACCCCCAATTTTTCCTGCCGCACAGGAGGCACGTGCTCTCTGCAGTTCCCCAGGTAGCAGGCAGAGGCACTCTGGGAAGAACTATTTTCCCATAGGAAGCGCACTGAGCTTCTCTACCAGATCCCTGATTCATCCAGTGCCTCTCACAAGAGCTTTTCACCTTCTGCCATCTGTCTACGTGTGTGTAGGACAGGAAAGCAGATTACATGGAAACAAAGGTATAAGCACATATTGGGATAGACAGTTCTGGTTGCATTGAGTGTCTGTGCATGATCCTGGATGTGTGGCTATATGGCTATATGCTACACGTAATTCTTGCCCACGTAGTTAGTATTTGGCTCCTACTTCTGTATTTCTTCTGCTCCACATCCATGTATGTGTTGGGTTTCTTTTTACATTTTATACATATGTAACGTTATAATGTTGTTTATGTTTTTGAGGAGGGAGCAGAGAGAATCTATTTACAATGGTTTTCTACTCCTTTTTAAAGATATGATACAAACGTTCATAGTAACAACAACAGCACAGCTTAAGAAATTGGTAATATTCTCCTAATAAAAGCTGCTTCTAAAATAGCATTGCATATATGCACTTGCAAGCATGGAATGCAATACATAAAATGTAATGTTTTCTCCCTGTGTTTATGTGTCATTTGTGAATCCTGCAAAAATATCTGTAGTTCTGCATATCTGATGAATACATATTGCACCATGTTTTTGCAGAGACTATGGCATTTCAGAGTGTATGCCAACTGCATGTCCTTTGATGTAGTAAAGGGAAATCACAGCAGATTTTTGGTGTCTATGGGCAATTATTATTTTTTTTTAAGTGTGGCAAAGATTGCTACGTGTCCCCAAGTGCAAACTACATTTGGCATGCTTTTATGAGTTTGTGCTTTTATGCAGTAGCCAATATTTATGAAAATGAAAATTAATCCAGAGCAAAACCCAAACTTGTAAAGGACCAAACAGATATTTAGTCAAATAAAATCATATTGCGTTCCTTAAATGTAAGGCTATTTACATGTATATTTACACTTATTTCCACACTGAAGTAAACAGATGGTAGACCCCCTAAGTCATAACATCACGTGAGAGAGAAACCGATGCATGGGACACTTTTAACCCCCCTCCAAATTCATCATTAGCTCCTCTGATTAAAACTGCATATACCTTTCAGTGATACAGGAAAGATAAATGTGAACATCTATGGAAGCTCATGGAAATAAAATATCTGAAATAATTCTAGAGGTTGCATCAGACACTCTCAAAACACTGCAAATACAAAGGGAGTAAGGCATCCAGGGATGAAAATATAAGAATCCAAGGCATGCACACTTTTCTTGCAATTATTTCAAATTTTGTGCTTAACATTTCATTGCTTAACAGCAGCAACAAGGAAATTGTCTAAAGGAGTCTAGTGCCCCTTAAACCATTATACAGCTCCAGTGAGTGAAAGTACTAAAACATTCTCCTCTACCCTTCAATAAAATAAAAAGTGTTTTCCAAATGTACTTGAATGATTTGAAAAAATGAATTAAGGTACTCTCATTTCTTCTAAAAAATCAATAAAACCTCCCCAAAATTGCTAAAGCAGCTGATATCTAAAATTACCTGAGAGCTGTGATCTTCAGTTGTACCTGAGTCTCATTCTCCAAAGCACTGTAGATTCAGTGGCCCCAAGATATTTGATACCTAATTCCTATTGAACTGTAAAAGTCTGTAGCCTCTGAATCTCAAGACAGGGCAGTAGAAGTAAATGCAGGCTTGGGGAGCAGGCACTGGGATTGCCAGGGTGAACCTCAAATGGCCCTGATGCTTACAGTGCCTTGGCAGAACATGTTTTATCTGCCATATGGATAGGTCCTAAGTCTCCAGCTAGTCTGTCCTTGCAACAGTGATGCTAAGCAGAAAAAACTAGTTGGGTACTTCCACACAGAGCCCCAATGTCATTTCCTGCACAAGCAAATGGGATCTGGCCCACAGCTTGAGCTGCCTGAGAACAGGTGTCCAACAGTAGCAAGGATGTCACGTAACCATGTCAGGAACAGCCCGGTATTCCTTGGATCGCATTGCAAGGACAGAGCAGACACAGCAAAAAGCACCTATCTGCTTCTTTACGCCATCTTGAAGATAGATTCACTTTAAATACATGAAAACTGCTGCTTAATTCCTGCCTAGCCCTGTTCCTGCCAACATCCCTGCAAGCACAGGCCAAACCAACCACCCACCTGTCTAGTCCCTCTCCTCCCCTTTAAGTTCACCTTGACTAATTCAGGTGATTTTCTGCTTATCCAGTTTTGTAAGTTTCCTGAAGTTGTGCCTGACTTTTCCTGTGTGCTGCAGAAAAGCCTGTATTCCTGATTTGGGCTCAATCTCGCATTAGACTCAAAGCACAATGAGGTAGGTACTGTGATGGAAACGTAGGTTTCATTGCCCTGAATTCACTTACAGATTCACAGATTCACAGATTGGTAGGGGTCGGAAGGGACCTCTGGAAATCATCTAGTCCAACCCCCCTGCTAAAGCAGGTGGCACAGGATGGTGTCCAGGTGGGTTTTGAATATCTCCAGAGACTCCACAACCTCTCTGGGCAGCCTGTTCCAGTGCTTGGTCACCCTCACAGTGAAGAAGTTTTTTCTCCATGAGATGGAACTTCCTGTGTTTCAGTTTGTCCCCGTTGCCGCTTGTCCTGTCACTGGGCACCACTGAGAAGAGTCTGGCCCCTTCCTCTTGACACCCACCCTTTAGATATTTATAAGCATTGATCAGATCCCCTCTCAGTCTTCTCTTCTCCAGGCTAAACAGCCCCAGCTCTCTCAGCCTTTCCTCATACGAGAGATGCTCCAGTCCCCTCATCATCTTTGCAGCCCTCCGCTGGACTCTCTCCAGTAGTTCCCTGTCTGTCTTGACCTGGGGAGCCCAGAACTGGACACAGAACTCCAGATGTGGCCTCACCGGGGCAAAGTAGAGGGGGATGATAACCTCCCTTGACCTGCTGCCCACACTGACCTAACCCTAAGGACTTCAGCCACTTCTGAAAATAAGACATTGGTACCAAGGTCCCAACAGTACTTTCCCAGATGTTCCCACTGAGGCCTGTGTGGGATGACAGAGACATGAAATATGAAGAAAAAACTCTCAGTGTGTTCAAGGGAAAGATGAGACCAAGCAGTAGGTTTTGAAGTTTGTTTTCAAGTAAGTTTCGATGTGTATTCAGTTTAGCTTTATCAGCAGCACTGTCCTTATAAATTGCCATTGTTTCCTTTTATGAAAGACACTATCTGGAATTGTCTTCCTGAACAAACTGTGTTGAAATGCCTGTTTGTTTCTTTCAGGGTGAGGATTGGTAATTCTCGAGGTGCACACCGATCCTTCAAGGAGCTGCCCACATGTGGGACCAAAGTCTTGTGGGACCAAAGTCAAAATCTTGATCCCAAGGGACATAAATAAATTATAAAAAAAATAAGCAAATCATTTCACAAGGCTTTGTACTTACTCTTTGGTATTTCCTCCTATGGTATCTCTGCCATCCAGTTAAACTAAGAGCTTGCCTCACTTACGGGCCTTTTTAGTACAGATGTATGGAGGCAAACCCTAACACTGGGATTCCCAGGCTGAGATCCACAGCCCAGTAGTGCTCTGCAGCTTGTTGAAAGTTATCCGGGGGCAACTGCCATACCTTGAATGTGCGGCATGATATGACCGTCAGTGATGTTTATCCCATTTAAAACGACAAAGGCTCCCATGATCAAACCATGGGTATCCTAGGGTTTAAGTAGCAGAAGCAATGCTCACTTAAAGAAATGGATGGGACAGCAGTAGATGAGAAAGTGACCTAACCCAGAGGTTTGGTACAGACGATAAACGGATAAATACAAAATTATACAAACCAGGACTGGAGAAATGCTATTTGGGTTGGTTTTTTTCTTGATTAAAAAATCACGGCTACGGATAAAGCCTGCAACTCTAACCGGTTTGTTTCTCCATTATGCACTGAGGCTGAGGTACATGTGTCACTCAGAGAGAGATCTTCCTGGCATTCAGATACGTGGAAGTTGAGAACATAAAGGAGGCAAAGATTAAGTGAGAGATGGACCAGGGGAAGTGGCTGAAGCACAAATGCTCATTAATGCTCAAGTTGGTTAAGAAAACCCAAAGGGTGTCTTGGGAAAAAATTAATGGCAATTTATATCACAGCAGTACTAGGCACTGGAAAACATCAGATTTCAATACACATTGAAACTTACCTGAGATTTGCCTTCAATGTCCCCTGTTTTCCTGCTCTTTGAAGGATACAGGGGTTTTCTTTAGTCCTACTGTGACACTTCCTGCCAAGCTAGCAGACTCCATAGCCTAAAATCAGAGGATCTAGTGGCAGATATCCATTAAAAGTATTCACAGTTTTAAGGCTTTAAATAAATAATTCTTGCTTTAATGAAAAGGATGGCAGCTGTTTCAGAAAAGAACTAACCCCCATTTCATCTTCTAAAATTTGAGCTGATCCTGAAGTTCTATTTCTTTTCTTAACAAAAATTGCTTCCTAAAAATGAGCCTATATTGAGAACTTGAAAGCCTGGCTAACTGATTTGAGAGATGTGTAATAACCAATGAAGAGCATTAAAAAGTCATCTGTAAATATCTCAGACTTTACTTGCCACCAGTAATATCATTCTGAGGTACCATCCTGAGGTCCAGGATAATAAAACGATACTAAAATGTTAACTGAGAGACTCTCTTTCATTTATATTAATGAAGTAAGTGACTTGGTTACTGGCCCACCACTGTGCATGCTGCCTTCAAAGGAGTGGGATCAGAGAAAGGACTGAAGATCTTGGAAAAGATCTGATGGGAACTTGATAACCATCTTATTAGATCATCTGTCAAGGGGTGATTCACTTTAACTCTTCAGGACACCAGCTCTGAATTCTTCTCGCTTAGGACATAACTTGACTACGCTTGCTTGTACCACTCCCTATGCCCTAACAAGTAGGGTGTATTGCATTATACTTCACCAGGCAATTTTTTTTTTTTTTTTTGCCTGGAGATAACATAGATCTGCTGACTGACAAAATATCACTGTATAAGGACACATAAATCTTTATTCAAAATGTCTCCATTGTCCATTATTGGTACTCAGGAAGATCTAAAACATCATAATGAATTCCTGTTTTATTCATGTACTCTAGCTGTCACCTTAATTTCCACAGAAATTATACTGGAATGCATGATACTGTAAATACTGGCATCATATTGTCACTTCTTTCTTTAAAATCTTTTAAAATGTCAGACTACATGGAGTAATATATTCAAACGGGTTGTTACATCTGAGCTTTTGACAGAGAAGTCTTAGACAGCCTGTACGAACACACTGCAGTAACAACACGTGAGCTAACTTTCCCTATTAAAACAGCTCCAAAAGCCTTCCATGAACAAATTAACAGTCTTTTTTAAAGTTGATTCTAATTATAACACTAGCAAGTAGAAAACACTAATTTAGGTCAGCTCCAATGACTATTGCTATTTCTTTTCATATCAGAACAATGTCTCAACTATAGAGTTGAATTTAATTACTGAAGTTTGATGTTTAAATATGTTTTAATTAGGGCTGTGACTGAATTCTAGTGTTAAATGATCTCATTTCCAGTACTAAACTGTTGCATCCATCACGCACTTTCAGACCCTGATACTGTCTCTGCATTTCTGTGTGTGCATAAATGTATTGCTATTATTATTTTTCTACCACCTTGCCAATAATGGTGCGTACCATGCTGGGGAAAGGCGTGATCATTCCTGATGGGAATAATAAAAGGTTTAAATAAGAAGCAAGGAAACATTCCGACTATTTTAAATTAGCAGATGAAGAAGGGCAGCTCTCAGAACCTTCACCCTTGGGGTACAGCAGCCTTGCAAAGTTGCCTGCACGATTTGAGGGAGCCTTCCCTCACCTTTAACCAAAGACCATCAAAGGAGTTCATTTTTACTGTCACTCTCCCGGCTCTCCCTCATCCTCCCGTCCCCCCAAACCCACAGCTCTCCACGCCTCTCTTCTTTACACATCCCGAACCGAATAGGAAACTGCTCACTAGGCTCTGAAGTTGAGCAAAGTGAGGATTCCCATTCCTGGGTGCACTAAGCCCGGCAGAGGGGCTGGCGGGCAGGGCTCAGCGGGACCCGGAGGGTCACGGAAGAGGCGGGAGGCGGCCGGGCCCGCAGGACGCCCCTGTCAGCCGGGGCCGCGGGCCGGGCCCAGCGCGGCGGCACGGGGAGAGGCCGGGACCGGCCACCGCTCCCCGCCGCCGCCTCCTCTGAGCGTACGCTGCTCCTCTGCATTCATTATTAAAGACGTGCAGCTTTTTTTAGTGTAATACGGCTTTACCGAGTCACATGCTTCCCATTACCTGAGCTGAAATCCTGGCTTTGTACTCCGGCTACTTCGTGAGAGCCGCTCACGAATGCGGCAGACCTTGTCACACCATTCCTCAAATGCACCCCTATTCGTCGGGGGCTTAGGGGGATATTTTTTTGTTTTGTTTTGTTTTTTTTCCTTTCAAGGAAGGGATCAGAAATTCTGCCTGGCTGCCACTGTACTCCCCGAAGTCCCCACACGACACAGCACAGCAAGGGCAGCCCGGACGGGATACGCACCCGAAGGTGCGGGGACTGCCCACTCCCACAGCCGCCTCTGCTTTTCCCTTTCCCCGCGGAGGCGCGGCGCTACACAAAGGGACCTGCCGTAAGACTGCACTGGCCTCTCCCTCCCGAGACCCCCACGCCGTCGCACTCCCCTTCCCCCCCCACGCACTCGCCCCCCGCCCCGCGGCACCGCAGCGCCCGGGGAGGCTCGGGCGGGAGGGCCGAGGTGGGGCCGAGCCCCCGCCCGGGCCGGGCCCGACTCACCAGGCGAGGCTGGGGGCAGGTGTGCTCTAGCTCCTCCATGGCCTCCGAGCGCCGCGCCTCAGAGGGGGATTTCGGGATACCTGTTTCTGACTCAGCATCGGGCGCGAGCACTGGCATGGCCGGCGGCAGCCTCGCCCGCCGCCGCCCGGCCCGCACCGGCGCGGGGCTCCGCCGTCACGCGTGTGCCCGCCCCGCGGGGGGTCTCCCCGGGAGCCGCCCGGGGGCACGGCCGCCGCGCGTCGCCATGGCAACCGCGAGGCCGCCGCGCCACCGCCCCCTCCGCGCGGGGGACGCCGCGCTCATTTGCATGCGGCCTCCTGGTTGGCTGTTGCCCCGCCGCGCCACCACCGCCCCCGGCGGCTCCCCGGGAGGCCCTGGCCTCCGCGACGGTGGCGGGTCCGCGGCGCTGCGGCCCTCCGCTGCCCGGCTGCCCCCCTCGGGGCGCCTGCCAACGTGACCCCGAACCCTGTCTTCCCCGCGCCGCGCCGGGGCGGGGCGAGCCCTCCTGAGCGCGGGCAGCCCGGGCTTAGTGCCACGCACCGAGGTGTGCCGGAGCGGTGTGGGCATTCGGGAGGCAGAGCCGCACCAAGAGCCGCACTGGCGTATCTCCCCTCAGCCCGCGCACAGCTGCACAGCCAGGCCCGGCGCCGCTTCAGCGTACACCTCCCGCGGGCCCGCCGGCCCTGGCCGGCCTCGGTATCTCCCTTACGGTGACCCGCGGTGAGGTTTGACTCGTTCAAAACTGACCGCGGGAGCGAGGAGAGGCAGGCGGCGGAGGAGGCGGCGCGGAAGGGCGGGCGCGGTGCTGAACGGACAGCTCCTGCCCGCAGCGCCTCCGGTAACGGCCGTGCGCGCGGCCCGCCCCCTGCCGAGCGCCGAGCCGCCGCGGGACAACGGCCGGGGGCTGCCCAGGGCTTGGCACCGGGTCCGAGGGTGGGCCAGGAGCGGCCGCCCGCTTTCCTCCTCCCTGGGGAGGAAAGAGGTGCCGGGAGCGCCTTTTCGGAAGGCATTGCCGTGTATTACCTGGTTTTCAGTTAGTGACGTCAAGAGAATTCAGGAGACGGGTGCGTTTCTTTCAGAAATACATATTCACTTCGACTTGGGCTGAGTTCCTAGGCAATGCTTCTGCAAATCAGTCGTATTAGAGAAATAACTTTGCTTTTCAGTGAAAGGAATTATATAACAGTTTTGGTAAAAAATGTCATTCTCTTCTGCCAAGCGATGGATAAGGGGACATAGTTGTAACGGTAGCAGCTCCGTCTAAATGCAGTGCAACGTTTCTACCACAGCCAAATACGTGACAGAGTTCCCAGGCCCTTAGCGAGGAACCTAGCGAACGCCTGCCCAGGACTCACAGCCACATCTCCAGTCTGGCTGTGCGGCTGCTTCACCACACGCGCCTGTGGCTTCTGCACTGCTGCAGTGAAATAAATACCTGGCCTTTGTGCTCTTAAATACCATGAGAATACAATCAAGATAATATAAAGCCAACGCTTTTTAGAACGGAGAGACTCCATTGGCTACTGTTAACCTTGATAGATTTGTTAAAGTGGATTCCAGCAGTGCTTAGCTGCGGTGGGCACTGTGAACGTTGTTTTTAAAAATCGGACTTCTTCAAGGGACACAAATATTTGAGGTCATCCAAAGCTGTGAGGAGTTATGAGAGAATTGTGTCTCAGCGTCATTCCCTAGGACTTGAGAGTTTCATTCCTGCGAAGGAGGCAGAGTGCAATACAAACAAATATATGAGCTATGCGAAAGGGAAAGGGGGAGATATGTAAATAAGAGGAGATGAGAAAGAAAGTAGACGAGAATGTGAAAAGGAAGAATGAGACAGCAGACAACAAAAAAGGAAAGTACATGCCAAGAGGGGTGACTGGGCAAGGAAAACAGGTAGCCAAACTAACTAAATCTCACAGCTGAATCTTTTTCTTATAACTAAGTTCTTTTATCAGTTATTCTTTGAGGACTACTCACACATTATGGAAAGCATACTCAAGGGAAATGATTAAACCGTGATTAATGCAGCACTCTGCCCTAAATTTGTAGCTCATTTTCTTAGGAAAAATATTTGCAGGAGTGTTGTGCTGTTAGAAGAACATTTGGACAGCATGGCTGAGCAGCGTTAGGACCAGAGCAGCCAGAGGCAGCAGGTAGAGCTTTTATAAACCCAAGCACACACGTCAGCTCTTAAGAGATGGGTGCCGGTGTGCTGATGGAGCAGGACTAGATACGGCTGTACCTGGGGTCAGTGTCCAGCCCCCCCTGACCAGGCAGGTGTGTGGGAATAGAGATGAAAGGGAAACAGATCTTCTTGCAGCTGGGTGATTGCCAATAAACTGGAAATGTAAATTCCCTTGCCTTTTATTTATTTTGAGCACAAAAGGGTGAATTTCATCTTTGCTTTCATGCTGAGGGTTTGCTATTGACGCTGGCTGCATTTTGATTCGTCTCATATCGATAAGTTTTTCCATATACATGTAGCATTAAAGAACCATGTCCCTCTTGCAGTGGGGTTATTGCCTATCTAAGTTGTGCCAGAATTTCAAAGTGGAAGTGGAATGCTTTTCTTGCTGCTTACTTAATTTCCACCTTTGGGAAACACTTTATAATTTTTTTTCCCTTCTGTTTGAACAGCATGATTAAGAAATGTTGTGTACCTCATTAATAGAGAGAGTTGAAATAATGGCAGAGGGAATGTTGTGGGGTCTATCATGTCTATCCAAATGGAATTTGTCAAAGGCCATTTTGGCTCCGATGATCTTAGTCAGTGTATTAGATATCTTGAATAAGATATCCTAAATTGTGTCGTCTTCTAGCTGTGAGGGGAAAATGGGCTTTCAAAAGGCTGGAGTGTGTCTTCTTTACCCTCTAAAATAAATAAATAAAAATTAGGTTTGACTGGAGAAGCTGAGCAGATGGTCTTCTGTAAATCCTTACAAGTCAGCCAACTTTTAAAAGAACAGTGGAGCAAGAGTGATGGTGGGAAGGTTCATGCATCTAATTTCTTTTATGTAACCAAATATCCTGCACCAGGCTGAGTACAGTCTCCTAGGCATCCTCCTGCCATTCCTTCAGAAGTAACAGGGATGTATAGCCGCTGCCTGTAATGACTGAGCTCTTGGCAACAGCTGCTTGGGCTTGAACAGACATCTGATGCAGAAAAATCCCGTCCCAGGGTGCATAAATTAATGTTACATGCAAACAAGCCAGGAAACCATGATCCCAATCCTCTTAACACTAATTCCAAGGTCTGAACTGAATAGACAGCAAACGGAAAAATAGTAGCCATTAGGAAGGTTCCCTCTGATATGTGGTGGGGCTTTTTCTATACAGAATTTCAGTTCACAAACTGGAACAATTAATTCTCAAAGTATGAAAAATAAAAAAATATAAAATAATCATAGAATCATGGAATCATAGAATGGTTTGGGTTGGAACAGACCTCAAAGATCATCTAGTTCCAACCCCCTGCTGCGGGCAGGGACACCCTCCACTAGACCAGGTTGCCCAAAGCCCCATCCAACCTGGTCTTGAACACTTCCAGGGATGGGGCATCCACAACCTCTCTGGGCAACCTGTTCCAGTGCCTCACCACTCTAACAGTAAAGAATTTCTTTCTAACATCTCATCTAAATCAACCCTTCTTCAGCTTAAACCCATTACCCCTTGTCCTGTCACTGCACTCCCTGATCAACAGTCCCTCACCAGCTTTCCTGTAGGCCCCTTCAGGTACTGGAAAGCCGCAATTAGATCTCCCCGGAGCCACCTTTTCTCCAGGCTGAACAACCCCAACTCTCTCAGCCTGTCCTCATAGGAGAGGTGCTCCAGCCCTCTGATCAGCTTCGTGGCCTCCTCTGGACTCGCTCCAACAGCTCCATGTCTCTCCTGCACTGGGGCCCCCAGAGCTGGATGCAGTACTCCAGGTGGGGTCTCACAAGAGCAGAGTAGAGGGGCAGGATCACCTCCCTTGACCTGCTGGTCACGCCTCTTTTGATGCAGCCCAGGACACGGTTGGCTTTCTGGGCTGCAGGCACACACTGCTGGCTCATGTTGAGCTTCTCATCAATCAACACCCCCAAGTCCTTCTCCTCAGGGCTGCTTTCAATCCATCCCTCGCTCAGCCTATAGTTGTGCTTGGGATTGCGCCGACCCACGTGCAGGACCTTGCACTTGGCCTTGTTGAACTTCATGCGGTTTGCACGGGCCCACCTCTCCAGCCTGTCAAGGTCCCTCTGGATGGCATCCCTTCCCTCCAGCGTGTCGACCACACCACACAGCTTGGTGTCATCGGCAAACTTGCTGAGGGTGCACTCGATCCCACTGTCCATGTCACCGACAAAGTTGTTGAACAGTGCCGGTCCCAGTACCGACCCCTGAGGATCGCCACTCGTCACCGTTCTCCACTTGCACATTGAGCCATTGACCACAACTCTTTGAGTGCGACCATCCAGCCAACTCCTTATCCACCGAGTGGTCCATCCATGGAATCCATGTCTCTCCAATTTAGAGACAAGGATGTCGTGTGGGACAGTGCCATATGCCTTGCACAAGTCCAGGTAGATGATGTCAGTTGCCCTTCCCTTATCCACCAATGCTGTAACCCCATCACAGAAAGCCACCAAATTTGTCAGGCACGATTTGCCCTTAGTGAAGCCGTGTTGGTTGTCACCAATCACCTCCTTATTTTCCATGTGCCTGAGCATAATATGTTTAAGTGTTGCATTTAAATCCTCTGCTTTCTCAAACGGAAAGTATTATCCCTCTGGGCTTCATGGGCAGCTGAACATTATAAAGACAAATAGCCTGTGTAGATTCTTCTATATCTTCAAGTCCTCATTTTTAAATATCTCCTTGCTTTTTTTTTTTTGCTTTTTTTTTTTTTCCTATTTAGCCATTCATATTTTTAAAATCTTTTAGTGGAGCATTGATCAGAGCCCATAACTGTAACTAAACAAACTTCAATTCCTTGTGGACACCAGCACCTATAAAACTTTTGTCATGCTTTTACCATATTATGCATGTTAAACTGATTCTAGCAGACTAGCACTTGTAGGCCAACATGGCTGAAATCTGAACATGAATTAATGTGTCCACTTCCTTCACAGGGGTTCTTTTCTCTATAGTTGATGGATTAAGATAAGCAAGAAGCTTACTTCATGAACGTTACTACATCCAGGTTCATAGCTATGCTGTTTAGTGTACACTAATTACATCCTTATCTTAAGGCAAAATCCCTAGAAGGAGCAACCTGTACTGGGTAATTGTGAATAAACCCATTAAAGACCTCAGACTGCTTGAGCAAGGAAATGATATGCATTTTACAACTAGTTAATAAGGAGTGCTTTCTGCTCCTTCTAATGCTAAAAAAACGATATAGCCTGCTATCTGCAGCAGAGTATATTGACTTACATGCAAGGAACTTGCTAACAAGGTATTTCGGCTTAGACTCAACAAGCTCTCCAGGCTAAAGGACCATGACATTTGCTTTATTAAAGAAAAGACACTCCATTACCCTGATGTCCTTTGTAAAAGCAGGGACTGGAATGTATTGCAGCCCCTGGAGAATATTCTCAAGTGTCTGAAGTTCCACAGTGGATCTCAAGCAGCAGTTAGCACAGCAGAAGTTGTATTTAAAATGGTCTTCACATGAGAGAGGCTGCAGGAGTCTTCTGACTTGTAACCAAATCATAATGAAGCGAAACACACCCTCACATATTTTCTGTTCAAAAGTCAGCAGGAAACTATGGAAAACCAGGGACTGCTATAGTTAAATAGTGTTTGACTTCAAAGCCAAACATCTACAGAAAACATCATAGAATAAATTCTTGAATATTTAACAGATGAGCTGAATTTTGCTTCAATGTATATATTTTGGATCCTGAAGGTTTTAATGACTGTTGACTGTAAAGCTTTATAAGATGGAGGAATGGCTTATGTCTGGAACAGATTAGCTAAAACAATATGTATGTATGTATGTATGTATGTATGTATCTATCCATCTATCTATCTATCTATCTATCTATCTATCTATGTCATACTAATTCTAGGCATGCTAGAATTAGTAGTCAAAAAATAACAGAAAAAGATACCTTATTGCTGAGATCACTAATTAGCTAAATCACATATTTTTAGATTGAGATTAAAAGCCCACTATGGTAGAATTTTCTTCCCCACCTGCATTGTTGGGAAAAAAAGGGAGAGAATGAAAGGTAAGCATTTAAATATATGCTGTTAGTTTTCACCGCCTCCAACACCATTGTTTTGCTGCTTCCATGTAATGCTGCCTGATACTGTAGCTTTAATTCATTTTTAAGTTGTAGTTCATCATTCCAGTGGAATGCACAGTGTTTACAAATTACCACCTTTTTGTTAGAATAAATCCAAAATATTTCCTACTTAATAAAGAGTCTTATAGAATTGTATATGGATTAAATTCATAAGGTTTTTTAATATGCAACGACAGTCCATAAATTATGAAAAGTACAAACATAGGCTTTGATATAACATCACCTTATGCCTGTTTTTTTCCATAATTCCACAGTGGAGATGTGTTTTTTAATAAATACTATATTCTCAGGATACTTGTATAGAATCAAATTAGTCAGTCTTTATATATGAGTTTTATTTAAAATATCATGTTAATTCCAGTGTGGCTTATAGATAAATCATCTGAAATCCAAATTGACAATAGTGGCTTTTGATAATGCCATTCATCTGTGCTTTATAGTGCTGTTCTGAATAAGTGCGGCTACCCACTTTGGGGGAGGTTCTTTGTGTTCTTGCTCTTTCATGAACTACTTTTATAAGCATTTTTGAAGAAAATGGTGAGAAATTATGGTTGGTTTTTGACCAAGAGGCTATCTGTCTTCATTCTATTTTCCACAGTCAGAGAGACAGTCACTTAGTGTGGGGCAACGTTAGGTCTGTCTGTCCCATTATTAGATTGTTCTGTTCTTGCTAATTTTAACTATTAAGCTTTTAATTATCAGGTTGTCGGGAGGATGAGGGATTTCAGGCAGTGGGACTTTCCTGCTGGATGCACAGAGGTTGGGAAGCGCTTTGATTAGATAGCCTCTGTTGGTCATTCTCCTCCTATTGCAACAAAAGTCCCTCTCCAGCTTTCCTGTAGGCCCCTTCAGGTACTAGAAGGCCACAATTAGATCTCCCCAGAGCCTTCTCTTCTCCAGGCTGAACAACCCCAACTCTCTCAGCCTGTCCTCACAGGAGAGCTGCTCCAGCCCTCTGATCAGCTTTGTGACCCTCCTCTGGACTCGCTCCAACAGCTCCCTGTCTCTCCTGTACTGGGGCCCCCAGAGCTGGACACAGTACTCCAGGTGGGGTCTCACAAGAGCGGAGTAGAGGGGCAGGATCACCTCCCTCGACCTGCTGGTCATGCTGCTTTTGATGCACACCTGTTCTTTCTTTCTTAATAGAAAGTTTTTCTTAATGTCTAACCTGAACCTCCATTGCTGCAATCTATTGTCCCTGCTTGTTTCTCTACTGGACATAGAGAACAGATTTATTCTCTTTTGCTTTTTGTATGACTCATATGGTTAAGATTTGGAGACAATAGTTTGAGGATTTGGAGTAGAGAACTGACATTCAAGCAGGTAGGTTGGTATTTTTGTCACATCTCTCATGACTTTTCTAGACTAAACTGCCCCAGTTGTTCCAACAGTTTCTCACAGGTAATATTTTACAGATCTTCTCATTATCCTCCCTGTTCTCTTTTGGGTTCTCTACAGATTTCTTGCAAAGTGGTGCAAGCACTGTACTACAGCTGCAACTTTACCGCTACCAAGAAATATAATGCTGAGCATTGCAGAGCACACTCCTTTATATATTTCAGTATAAACTTTGCCTAAATGATTCATATTCTATCTGTCCTGCTCCTTATTATTACAGATAAAATACAATTTAAGAAAAATCTCTTTCCTATTTATATTTAAACTATGTTGTTATCTCTCCTTTCTCTTTCCTCTCTTCTGACTTTCTAGAAACACACTCTAATCCTCTCCAATCCACACAAGGCTAAGACTGCCTTTCTTGCACATGTTTGTATTGCACTCACTTCTACCCATTTTCAATCTATCTGGTGCCTTCTTCCCCCGCCCCTCCCCAGCTCAATTTCAAACTTCTTGAATTAATCTTCAGTATTCTGTCACACTATCTTTTCCAGTATTATAAGTCTCTAATACTTTTACTTCCCTCTACTGCTCTTGTCAACCTTTATCTTCACTTTTGTCAATTTTTCATGCAAATACCTTCACAGTTTTTTTCCCATACTATCTCAAATGCAAACCTGCTAAGTAAAACATCAAAAAAATCATACTGTAAACTGCATTCAAGTGATTGTTGGGGGTTCATGTTTAACATTTTGGGTACCAAAAACTTAGTAACTGGAGGTTTTCATAATCTTGGTAGAGATACATACTTTATTTAAAACAAAACACGTACTTATGCACTGTAAAATTATTATCTGCTAGCTAGTGTAGCTTTTACTAGTTATTAAGATTGTTTGACCCTAAGATCTTATTTCAGTTGCTTATAACTTTGCCACCTTTGAAACTTTTGATCTGACGTGTTACTAGCTGGGCATCTTCACCCACTGAGCAGTTATGGACAACTTCTACCAGCATAATGCAGCTGTTTCTGGCAAAGAGCTTAAGAATACCCTGCAGATATTGTGGGGGCTTTTTCTTTGAAATATTCAGGAGCTTTCATGACTGGGAGGAGAGATTTGATATCTGTTTGGAAGCTTGGCACTCATGACAGTGGTATGCTGTTTGCTGTTTTCATGAAAATTGGACAAATTTGGTCTTGGATATAAGTCACTTAATTTATGTCAGGGTCCTGAGGGCACGAAAAGACTTTGATGGCCCTGACAAGCTTCACCTGGGGCCTCTACCTCACACCCTCTGCCCATGGGCACCCCCACACCTTCTCCCTGAAGACTCCCTCCCCTGATCTGGACCTATAGCTGCAGGCTGATTTCCTGGCTTGACCTCAGCCCTGCCTCATTTCTGCAGACCTGCCTGGTGGTTCCTGGACCTGATCCTAACCCTGATCTGCAGATTGAATAAATGGCTTGACCTTGGGCCTGCCTCATTGCCATGATATTGCCTTATGGTCTGGACTCTTGGTTGGACTGGGACATCCTCTCCCGTTCTCTTCTGCTCATTTTGCGCAGGTACTGTGGGACTGAGTCCTGGCTGGTGAGGACCATGACCTGCTGGCAGTGTGATTCCCCCTTGGCTCTTGGTTTGCCTTTTCTTAAGGACCAGCTCCCTGGCAATGTGTATGGTATTGGTATGCTGAGTATTTTCTTGGTTCTTAGCTACCAAAGTATTTGGAAACTCCATTCATTACTGAGCGTGGGGGAAAAAAAAAAAACCCACAACCCCACAAACTTGTTTAGTTTTACAGAACAACTGCCTGTGTTCAGTCTTGGGACTTGGACACTCTGCAAGCCTCTCCCTGTAAAAACATCTTCCATTTCGCCTAAACTAAGGCAGATCAAGGCACCAAAACTGATTGGAAGGACTTTTTCTCTCAGGCTCACAGTTACTTTCCTGCTAGTGTACACAAGGAAGAATCAAGTCCATCTTAGTTGGACTTGAAAGGAAGGAAACATTTGTGACTGGCTAGTGTTGGAAAGCAATATCAGATGCCAGTGGAACAGGGACACACAGGGAGACACCAGAGAAGCACTGCAGAATGCTAACTATTTGGTAGATCACACACAGACAACCCAAATTTGTCATCCACCATTTGTAAAACCTTTCTACTCTCACCTCCCTGTCAGAAAAGACAATCTCAACCCCTCCTTTATGATGGTAAGTGTTACACTATTTGTGAGGCATTTGTACACTATAGTGATAAGGTTTTTAAATAAAGAAGCACCAACTCCTCCCAAGATATAAGACGTAAGGAGGCTAATCATTCTGCTTTGAGTGGGGCATGAATAGCATGCAGTAAAAGAAAATCTAGGTCACACTCTGTAGAGTGAAGCTGGAAAGAAGTATTAGGAAACAGGACAAAAAAAATCCTTTTTTTTAATTAAAAAAGCCCCAAACCTCATTTAGTCAAAGGCTACATTTGCTACTTTTTTGACAGACTAACGTAAATAAAAAGGGGGAGGGGGGAAGGGGCAAAGACTCCCTAAAGAAATTCTGATTTGTAAAAACAGAATGAAGGAAGATAAGATGTAAAGAATCAACTGCGGGAAAGCAAGAAAGAACCTCATATGCTTTCTGGAATTACATAGCTAAACACAAAAGTCAGATTGTCAGACCTGTACGAATTCCTACCTATCTTTAAGTATGTCAATAAAATCATTACTCCTTTCACTGAGTTTCAGTAAAGCTTCTCAAACCTTACCTATGTGTACTTACCACACAATGGAAGACCTAGGACTAATTTTTCACACTTTGCTCAGGTACGATACTGAAATAAGATTACTGTAATTTGTTTTCATATTCAATAGCGCTGGTGTTTCTGTGGGCTCTCTGCCGTGTCTGAAAGGGGGTGGTATGGGCTGGTACATCAGTTACGTTCTTTTTACCTTTGGATGACTCAGAGGAGTGAGGCTTCACCATTTTCAGAAGTGGCCTTCTAGAAGGCCTGTGGAGCATAGAAAGAGAGATGGGGGACAGGGAGAAGGTAAACCTACCCCACAGACTGTCTGGATGCACGGAACAGGGTGCTGTGGAGTCTCCATCCTTGAGATCGCTCAGGCCGTGTCCAGTCTGGTTTGACTATCTGCTCTATCTGGGCCTGCTTTGAGCAGGAGGAGGACTAGAGATCTCCAGAGGTCCCTTCCAATATTCTAAGCTCCCACACACATGAGAAGCTAGCTACAGCAAGATGATGAAATTATTTATGCTGTGGTCTTAAGGGGAAGAACACTAGCAGCATAAGGGCTTCAGTACATATGGGAAAGGTAGAAAAACTGGGGAAGTACTTATGGTTGAAAGATGAGAGGGAAAGTGGAAAGTAATTTCTCAGTTTCTGTATTATTACTTGTGGATTAAATAATTTCTAAGCAGGTCATGAGTTTTTGAAAAATACATGTAAGAATGAGAGAATTAGTGACTGAATTTACAGACTAAACTTCTGTAGTTTCACTGCCCTAGCACAGTGGAACGTTAAAGATACCAGAAGGCCAAATATAAACTGGGAAAGTGATTCAGTATGTAAAATTTTGTTATAATAAATGAAGGGCTCTGGCCATATGATTAGGTTGACACAGGATCTGTGTCAGTGCCCTGAATGCATTAATAGGCTTTAATAACCCTGACCACCCTCACCTGGAGCGTCCTCATATCCTGCTGCCCAAGCACCAAAGAGCCCCGCTTCAGTTCAGCCCCAGGCTTTCAGTCCATGCCTGAACCATGCTGTAGGAGTGTGTGGCTCCAGCTGCATTGCACCTGGGCCTGGCCATGGACCCTCTTGATCTTGACCTCAACCCATGGACTGATTTCCCACTCTGGCCTAGGACCTGCCTCATCACCATGGACTTGCCCGGTGATTGCTGGGCATCACCAGACCTGACCCTGACTTGCGTTCCTGGCTTGCCTGTGGTGATGAGGCAAGTCCAAAATCTTGTTTGATGACCCGGACTCTCAGCTGGGCCTGCCCACCTCACCTTGCTTGGGGTTGTGGGATGGGGCCCTGGGTGGCAAGGTCCCTACCCCACCAGCCATATCATGTCATTGGCTCCCTGTCCTTAGGGAGCAGCTGACCCTTGCTGCATCCTGACAACTAGCTCAGGCCTTCCTAAGCCCTTCCTAAGCCAGTGGAACTTGGCCCATGGCTGTGTGGGTCTTCTCCAGTGATTCCTCCTGAGTCATCAGCCTGACCCTGGACTTTGGTGTCCCCACCATGCTGGCTCCCTACCCAGCCCCAGCTCCTGAGGGATTGGCCTCCAGGGTTCCTGCCACCCACAGGACCCCTCTGTCATAGCCCTTTCCCAGGCCCTTGTCCCTGCCCTGGCTCAGTGTCCATGAAATAGCCCACTGAAAACCCACACCAATTAAATCACTCTACAGCAAACCCCTTCTGAACCCAGATCTCTAAGGCATGAGGACACACCTTGGTTGGGAGGGGGACTGCTGCAAGGGCCCTGAGGGCACTGACACCCCCACCAGCCTCACCTGGGTCTCCTGCCCAGGGATGGGAGGTAGGGTCAGCCCAGGTCCCAGAGTAGACAACTCCATGGTGATGAGGCAGGACCAAGGTCAAACCAGAAACGTGACTCAGGGTCAGGTCCAGTGATGGTAACCTGGGTCAGATGCAGCCCAGTGATCACCAGGCAAGTCCATGGTGATGAGGCAGGTCCATGGTCAAGCCATGAAGTCAGCCTGTGGGTGGGGACGGGGATCAGGCCCGATGATGGTAACCATGGTCAGACACAGCCCAGGGATCACCAGATGAGTCCATGGTGACGAGGTAGGTCCAAGGTCGGCTGGGAAGCTGGAGCATGGCTGTGGCTGAGCTGGAAACCAGCAGTCCCACAGCCCAGTTCTGGCAAGGACTGACGGCACAGGCCATAACTCAGACCCCCCGAGCTGACCCTACCTCCCATCCCTGGGCTGCCCTGCTCATGGTCCTCAGGGGCTGGGGCCCCAGCTGTCCTGTCAGCCTCGCCATGCTGGGCTCCCTGCCTGCAGGGAGCAGTCGGTTATTGCTACTCCCCACGCTGTGAGCACAGTCTTTACCAGCAACAGAGAGATGTCATGATTACAACTAGACTTTGCGGCATATCATGATGCTTTCCTCCTTTCTGCCCAAGAAATGTGAAACGGTGAATGCTGAGAGTATTCACCAATGGAAGCGCATTTGATCTTCAGCCAGGTCTTGAAATGTAACAGCCTCTCTGCAAGAATGTTCTGCTTATACATTAATTGTTCATTTTTATGAGATTGTAAAGAGAGAGTGCTAAAAGTAGTTAAAACAGAGACCTTCATGCTGTGGCAATAACTGTATGCTTTTGAATACCATTGGCATCAGAATTCTTAGACATTATAATTATGTGAGGGCTCATTCTCTGTGAGTTTGCTCTAGCTTGTCTTCCCTATTTAATTTACATTATAATATTTTGTACTTTTCTGCTAGGCTTGAATAGGTATATTGTATTAGGCAAGCAGGTGATGAGATTCTGCTCTCTGTTCTGGTTAGTGTAACTCCACCAGTTCTGGTCGAGTTACTAGGATTTGCTATAATTTAACCACAATCAGAATTTAATGTGTTTGGTTTTGTGTTTGTTTTTTTTTAAAAAGTATCTCTGGATGTTCATTCCATAGACCCTTTTTTCTGCCAGAATGGAAATTAATGTGCTGTTCTAGTTTCTATTTCCTGTTTCCATTTCGAAGCCTTAACATCCTAATAGTGACTTTATTCTCTTCATCCTGATGATAGCAGGTAACTCAGGCAGGAAATTAAAAAGAGCTGTGCAGTGAACAAAATGTATTTACAGGCCTGGTAAGTGAGGAACGTACCCTTTGAACATAAATTTTGCATTATTGTCTTTACTGATAAAGAAACAGAGAAGCATCTATTTCTTCATATTTCTATCAATTAGCTACCTGCAAAGAGTTTTGAAAACAAAGACCTCTTGGTAAGTAATAATTTGAGGTTTTTCATTTTTAATTTCTGTAATCTGTGCTCCTGTAGGAGTTTAGTCCCCCCATACAGTTAAGTAATTCATGTTGAAATGTCACATGAATAGTGTAGTTTAGTAAGCAGCTGCTGAAATGAAGTAGTCAGAGCTGGATCGTATTAGATGTAAAAACTTTGTTAATTGACTGATAACATGAATTAATTCAGACCAATGTAAAGATCATGTGGTATGTACAGGACAACCAGGTGATCAGGCCCAGTCAGCCCATGGGTCCTGCTTGACCAACTTGATCTCCTTCTATGACAAGGTGACCTGCTTAGTGGATGAGGGCAAGGCTGTGGATGTTATCTACCCGGACTTTAGTAAAGCCTTTGACACTGTTTCCCACAGCATTCTCCTGGAGAAACTGGCTGCTCATGGCTTGGATGGGTGTACACTTCGCTGGGTAAAAAACTGGCTGGATGGCCGGGCCCAAAGAGTTGTGGGGAATGGAGTTAAATCCAGTTGGTGGCTGGTCACAAGTGGTGCTCCCCAGGGCTCAGTACTGGGGCCAGTTCTCTTTAATATCTTTATCAATGATCTGGATGAGGAGATTGAGTGCACCCTCAGTCAGTTTGCAGATGACACCAAGTTGGATGGTAGTGTTGATCTGCTTGAGGGTAGGAAGTGTCTATAGAGGAATCTGCACAATCTGGATCGATGGGCCGAGGCCAACTGTATGAGGTTCAACAACGCTCAGTGCCAGGTCCTGCACTTGGGTCTCAACAACCCCAGGCAACACTACAGGCTGGGGGAGAGTGGCTGGAAAGCTGCCTGGCAAGAAAAGGACCTGGGGGTATTGGTTGACAGCCAGTTGAATATGAGCCAGCAGTGTGCCCAGGTGGCCAAGAAGGCCAACAGCATCCTGGCTTGTATCAGACATAGTGTGGCCAGCAGGACTAGGGAAGTGATTGTTCCCCTGTACTTGGCACTGGTGAGACCGCACCTTGAGTGCTGTGTTCAGTTTTGGGCCCCTCACTACAAGAAGGACATTGAGGTGCTGGAGCGTGTCCAGAGAAGGGCAACGAAGCTGGTGAAGGGTCCAGAGCAGAAGCCTTATGAGGAGCAGCTGAGGGAAACGGGGTTGTTTAGTCTGGAGAAAAGGAAGGTGAGGGGAGACCTTATCGCTCTCTACAACTACCTGAAAGGAGGCTGTAGCCAGGTGGGTGTTGGTCTCTTCTCCCAAGTAACAAGCAATAGGACAAGAGGAAATGGCCTCAAGTTGCACCAGGGAAGGTTTAAATTGGGTATTAGGAAAAATTTCTTCACCAAAAGGGTTGTCAGGCATTGGAACAGGCTGCCCAGGGAAGTGTTTGAGTCAGCATCCCTGGAGGTATTTAAAAGACGTGTAGACGTGGTGCTTAGGGACATGGTTTAGTGGTTGGACTTGGCAGTGTTAGGTTTATGATTGGACTCAATGATCTTAAAGGTCTTTTCCAACCTAAATGATTCCATGATTCTATTAAAAGTAAGAGAATTAAATACTCCATATTTGTAGGAAACATACACATAGAGCATATACACTCATATCCTGAGCTCTAGCATGCACACACACGCAATTCTCCACAAAGACAGTCTGTACTTAACAATGATAGAATAATGTTTAGGCATTTTGAGTTAGACATAGCACAGGTGAATTTGCTACCTCACTATAATTCATGGTTTACTCACGTTCTGATTTTCATGCCACCTCTCTTAGTTTCAACAGATTTTTTCCATCATCAAAAAAATTACAAACCATAAGCTAAACATGCAATGTCTGAATCTGAGAGCTTTAACTTTTTGTCCTACTGTCTTTGAGACAGATCATGTATGCCCTAGACATAGAAAGGAAGACAAGAATAATCCTCAATACTGTAATAATTTTGTCCTTTTAAGTTAGGTTTGATACTATACCCCATTTCTACTTTCCTATGTTAGTATGTACTACTTTTTATATTATCTTGGAGCTCTTGCAATGAGTTTACAATATTTTCTACTCATAAGTTATGTATTTAAATTATAGCTCTAAGAAAACAACACGGAAAATACATCTTTGTCACCTTTCGTTGAAATCTGGGAGTTTCCTGAGCTTCCTCTTCTGTACCGTGTTTTTGGCTGCCTAGCATCTTCATTACGGTGCTTCTCTTCCCCTTTTCTCCGTAGCTGTCACACTTTCCTTGAGAGAACCTTGGGTGGCTCTGAACTGCACAGCAGAATTCCCACTTCTTGTACTTAAATAAAATCGAGCAAAGGTCATGCCAAGTTGTTGTTGTATCACTGTCCCAAGGGAGGTTAAAGATCAGCTCAAAGTACTCTGCTGTGATAAAGCCATTTAGTAGAGGAAGTCCCAAATCTTGCTGGGTTATTTATTTTTTTTTCCAAAGCGAAGCACATCTTCTGCCTCCCTCCCCACACACTTTTTTTTTTTTTCCCCTGCAGTATTTAAATATGCTTGTTATGCTGTGCTGTGGGAAACAGATGCATTCTTGTCATGGCCAGAGATGAATGTCAGGATTGAACTAGCGTTCATGAAAAAGACTTTTGTTTGATCTGCGCTGTCCCACAGTGGAGCTATGGCAACAACTTCAGTTTGGTTAATTAACTGTATCACTGTGTACCGGCTCAAATCATGGCATCACCTGAATTGCAAACATGCAACTGTTTGTGTATTGTTTTATTTTAATCAAAAGCATTAAAATCCAGTCAATTCAAAATTCCAAAGCATGTGAAAGCTAGGTATATGTGAAATGCAGTATCACTTTATTTTTATTCAAACTGAACAATTTTATGACTGTGTTGTTCTATAAACATTTCTCTATTGTAGCTTAAAAAATTGAGTAGCTTCTGAATTTGAACCCCACATCATGCTCAGTGATGTGATCTTGTTTTCTGCATGTGTTTAAAAACAGAAAAAACCCAAACAAACAGTGGATACACGCATGAAAGGCCATCTGTAGGTCACACAAGCATTCTTCCTGTCCTGGGTTCAGCTGAGATAGAGTTAATTTTCTTTCTAGTAGCCAGTATAGTGCTGTGTTTTGCATTTAGTGTGAGAACAATGCTGATAACACACTGATGTGTTTAGTTGTTGCTGGGTAGTTGTATGCCTACACTAAGTCAAGGACTTTTCAGCCTCTCACGCCCTGCCAGGTGCACCAGAAGCTGGGAGAGCACAGCCAGGACAGCTGGCCCAGGCTGGCCAAAGGGATGTTCCCCACCATACAACATTATACTCCAGATATAACTGGCAAAGCTACTCTGGCGGCTGATTTGCTGCTTGGAAACAGACAGGGCATCGGGTTGGTTTTTTCCTTCTGCATGTGGTGGACAATTGCATTTGTGCATCACTTGTATTATGATGATGATGATTGTTGTTGTTATTGTTATTATTGTTACTACTATTATTATTATAATTTTCTTCCTTTGTTATCCTATTAAACTGTCTTTATCCCAACCCACAAGGTTTTATTCCATTCTCCTCCCTATCCCCTTAGGGAGGGAGGGGTGAGCGAGTGGCTGCTGCTGCTGCTTTATTACTGGCTGGGGTTAAACCATGACACTTCTGATAGCTGTCAGTGTTTCCAAGGATGTGGGTTTGCTACAGCCAAGCTGATGTAATGACTAGCTACTGCTGAGAGGGGTGGTCTTATTCTCTCGAGTACCTGGGAACAGGCATTCTGGCTGTTGGGGTGGCTGGGGGAGCAGACTGGTCTCTTTTGGCACCAGGGAGCTGCTACAGGTGATTAGAGTGGTTCTTCTGCTTCTATCTAAGGCTAGGTCCAGCAGTGAGAGGCAGTGTTGTACTAGCAAATGGATAGATAAGTTAGAAGCATCAGTGTGGGGTTGGTTTTTTTTAATTATTTTTCTCTTGTCAATGCAAAGGTGTCCTTGTGGAGAAGGAAAATAATTTTCAGTCCCAGAACCATAAAAATTCTCTTCTCAATAGCCGAAAATACTATAATCAGGCCATATAATACTAGCTAACACTAGCTGGAACAGCGTATCAGCCCTAAGGACAGAGTCCTATTTGCTCTCAAACAGCTCTGAAGCGTTGGTACCACCTGCCTTTGCAAGAAGCTGGGGTCAGTGCCCGCATATTTTCATGAGCAGCAAAGGCTTCTCCAGAAAATTCTGCAAATAAAGGTGGTAAGTTCTTTGGGTAGTGACTGGCCAACACTGATGACACCTGAAAAAAGATCACGGTTCTAAGCAGATCTAAGCCATTTTAGAGGACAGTACTTGTAAAGCTTCAGTTGTCTTAACTGATGCTTTTATAAACATTTCCAAATATACTTGAGACTGAAATATATCCTTTTCCAGACACAGCTCTTGCTCCTCAGCTGAAGGCTGGTGTATAATACTCTTGACTCATGTGAGTGAAGGCATTGCTGCTTTGCTGCTGGGTCAAGATGAGCAGAACACACCCAGCCTTTGGTCCGCCCCCCAAATCAGGTGTATGCAAGGCAAAAGCTAACAGGTCTTTTCTCTGAACCCTCCGTGCGCTTGCCTCTTAAGAAATGCAGTCTGAATCTATTTTATTTCATGTCTAGCAAGGAAGGGAAAAAAGGTAAAGGGATTTGGGAAATAGGAGGGCATCCAGTTTGTTACCTATTTTGTCACTAAACTGGCTGACCACTACCTGTCTCTGAAGAGACTAGGGAGTAATTTACTGAAACAGTTCCTGAAACTCGTAACAGAGGATAACGGTACATACTCTAAATACATGAGAAGAAAACCATAGCTATTATAGATGTTATTCGTAGTCTGCCATGATCACCCCCTATATATACTGTTTAAAACTGCATGACAAACGCCCATTTCTCTCAGCAGCTACCGACCTGCTGACAATGCTGTCGCAGGCAGTCCCCGACCCTTACGCTACAGCTTGGCTCCAGTTTTGAGATGGCTGAAATCTCAAACCACCTTCTCCCAATTCAGGCGTGTGCATTTACATTATTTTGCCCCAAGGAAGGCACCATACCACTACGGTTTATGGGCCCCTACGTCCTTGCAGCAGGTGGGAGCCCTGCTGGAGATCCCTCAGACGCAACTCACTGGATGGCGCTGACCTGCTGCCGCCCTTACTCGGAACCCTTGGGATGAATTAACGAGCGCATCTACGCGCAACGTCTTGGCAGGGGCTCCTGCTGCGACCGGAGGCGCCAGCCCAGGCCTCGGACAGAGCCCAAGCCGACACGCGCCAGCGGCGGCGGCACAGGCCTCGCCCAGGAAGTGGCTCCGCCTGGCTCGGGGCTTCCTTCCCGCGCTGGGCTCTGGGGAGGGAGGTGGACGGAGGCCGCTTCCCGCGGCCACCCACGCTCCCCTCCGCCCCACCGGCGGCCGCAGCTCGTACCCCGCCCCGGGCGGCGACGCCGGGCCCGCCCCCGCGCAGGGCGGCCGGAGCCGCCGCCGCGGCTGCTGATTGGCTGCCGCCCCGGCGGCGGCTCGCGGGGCTCCCGTCTCGCGCCACTTTCGGGAGCCTTGGCGCGAGCGGAGCGCGCGGGCGCCATGGCCGAGAGCGGCACTCAGAGCCGGGACGGTGAGGCCCGCGGGGCGCTCGCTCGGGGGGACGGGGCGTGCGGGCGCCTGGGGCGGAGGCTGCCATCGTTTCGGTTTTAGGCGACGGAGGGCGGGGGGGGGGGCAACAGGGCAGCGGCGCTCGGGGCGGGGAGGTGGGGTGAAGGGAGGGAGGAGAGCGCGCGCGCACCGGGTGCCCGCGCGGGTGCGGGAGGGCGCGTGCGCGGCGAGCAGGGGGCGGGTGGGGGGCAGCGCTCCGAGAGGGTCCATCGGCTACGGGGGGCCGGGGCTGAGCGGCGGCACCGGGGGGGCGGGAGCCCGCTGCGTCCCACGTCTCCCCGCCTTGGGGTGACTTGGCGGGGCGGTAGCTGCGCTGCCCGAGCGGGGGGGGGGGTGTGTGTTATACCGGGAGGGCCGGCTTCTGGCGGGCCCCGCACCGCTGCCCCGCGCCGGCGCTGGTTTCCGCACAGCGGTGATGCCGGGTTATCCCGGGCGGAAAGGCTGTATGTGGGCTTACCTCCGCCTCACGGGCCGCCGGCTCGGGCGCTCACAGCTGGGGGACGCGCCGGCATTTCACTGCCGAGAGCGCCGGCAGGCGCGGGTGGTCTCAGCCGGGGGTGGAAATACGTTTGTCTCAGGAGGAGCATGTTGCCTTAGGCGCTTGCTTACAGTAAAATCAAACGATTGTCAGCAAATCTTGTATAAATACACCTAAAGTGTTAGATCTTTGCAGTTCTTCCACGTGTTACGGGTCAGTGTGAATGCTCCTTTTCAGTGCATTCCAGCCTGTAACAATACAAATCCTTACTTATTGGCTTCAGCCACACTGCCAAGGTGCGTCTCTACTAACAGTTTGGCCTCCTGCTGTCACCAGAAAGGGACTAGCCTTCTCCTCTGCCTGGCTTGGCCTGGCCTGGCTGCTTGTGCAGCCCTGGGTCGTCTCCGACTGCAGCTGCGGGATTCGGCTTGTCACACAAAACCCGTAGTCTTGTTGTTGGGCTAGTTGTTTGCTTTCATAAGTTGGTTTGGGACCATTCATTCTCTGTGGTCAGATAAATGTGTCCCCCTCAAAAAAAAAAAAACCCAGAGAAAAAGGTCAAGAGAAGCGGGGAGCACCTTGCTGGGAGGAGCGTTGCAAAGGGAAGAAAGTGTACAAGCAAATGGGGTGGCAGTCTTCTGCTGTCAACAGGTTACTAGTTTGTCTTGATCTAGCTGCACTCTTAAACCTTGTGAAACTGCCTAAAAAAACACATTACTGCTTTGTAGCAATATAGGCCTTTTCCAAGTCTGTCTGTTCCTGAGTTGTCATGGAGACATGCAAAATAAAAGGAGCTGGAAATTCCCAAGGAAAGAGTGGGGGGGATCCTTTTCAGATAGGGGTTTATGAGATTTGAGAGGTGCTTTGGAAATCTAGGTGGTAGCTTCTTGTTGAGTGTGAACTGGCACGAAGTCTGATCTCGGTGTCTATCTGAGACCATGCCTTCAGTATAATTCCAGAGTTGGCTTATCAAGAGCCATCTGTGTGCTTTTAGCCAAGGAGGTCTCTATGTTCATTTTAAGCAAAACTGCAGCCATCTATTAATACATCACTGAACACTAAGTACCAAAGGTAACAGCAGCTCATTACTAGACTTATTTCTCTTGTTTTTAATTAATTGCAGCTATGCATGAGTCTGGAAGTTTTGCAGCATCACGTTCTAGACGTGAGAAGAAGTCTAGAAGAGGCCAGCAAGAAGCGCTGGAACGTCTGAAAAAAGCCAAAGCTGGTGAAAAAATAAAATATGAGGTGAAAATTCCTCATCTTTGTAATAAAAAGTGGATGTGAGCTGAGATGCTTAACTACTGTTTTTACATATCTAAAAGTTACGGGAAACAAAATCTGCCTTTCAGATCAGCTTTTGTTTTTTAACAGTGTATGTTTTTCAGAATGTAACTGCAATTGTTTTGCTGCTTTCTAGTATCATTTATTTGTTTCTTCCTGTTTTCAAAACTAGAACAGTTTCATTAACTGCAAGTCAAACATGTTTGGTATTGCTTGATAACTATCCTACAGGGAAGGACCAACTTTTAAAATTTAATTGTGTAATTAATGTTATGATGGGAAGTACTTTTTTTTTTTAACTTCAAATGATTTTAAACTTTAAATGAATTTCAAAGCTTTATGTGACTGAAAAATATTAATATTGATATGCTGTGTTTCCAGAAAAAGACAAAATGTAAGTATTTAACTGGTAGAACTGAAGTCTGGCAGTATAACATTGATGCTGTCCAATTAATTGTAATGCCAACAGGAAGTGACTTCCACATTGAGGTGGATAAATCTAAAGCCTGAAGTGTGTAGATCATTAACATGCAAATTGAGGCACAAAAGGGCATTTTTCAGATTATGCTTGGGAACATCAAATCACCTTCCTTTTCATTGAACTCATCTTGGTGTTTGAGACGAGAGCCAAAGGTTAGAAGTCTCAATTGCTAGGATTTTTATTTTTTTGGTGGTTTTTTTTTTTGGGGGGTGGGGTGGGGGTGGTGTCATGCGAAATGAGCAATAAAGGAAGTCAGTTTCAAAAGAAATCTCTCCCAGTGCTTCAGCAGATTTTGAGTTTCAATATACTGTGTCTTTTGTCACTGCCAAAAAAGAATCTTAAATTGAATGCATAAGTGTGCTTCCTAGTTATGAACAATGTAACAGTGTAGGAAACTGTGCATTTCTGGGGAACTTTTATGTTCTTACTGATGACCTATATTAATCAGTAATGGTATACTGAGGATTAACAGTTTCCATACCTTAACTGTAGGTTGAAGAGTTCACAGGTGTTTATGATGAAGTAGATGAAGACGAATACTCCAAGATGGTCAGAGAACGTCAGGATGATGACTGGATTGTCGATGATGGTAAGTTCACATTCATTTGGAGAGTTATTTTGGTAATATTATTATAACTCAGTTAGACTTCCTAATGCTCATGATTTGAGGCAAGTTATAGTTAGTACTCTTACAAATTGTTTTAGGAGACAAGAAAAAGATAAGCTTTTATATGGAAATGAATTTTTTGCATTGTTCTCATAGTAGTGTGTTAGGATGGTAATGAAAATATTTTTCCATTAAGAACTGTTTTTGAAATTTTATTTCCAGTTATCAGTGATAGAACTTTAAAAAGAAGTGCTGTAATTGATAATATCTAATTAAACATGTAATAATATATTTAGTCTAATAAATGATACAGCTGAGTGCTATAGTTTTTAACACTTTTGCATTTATAACTTTTGCTCTGTATTAAAGGGGAAAAAGTATTTAAATATGTAAAACTTTGGATTATGAATATATTTTAAAATATCAGAAGACAGAATTTAAAATGTAAATTTTTAACAATTTGTTTTTCTACAGATGGGGTAGGTTATATAGAAGATGGAAGGGAAATCTTTGATGAAGATCTGGATGATGATGCTCTTGGTTCCAATAAGAAAGGTAGGTTGACCATGACCACTCCAGAAAGTCTTCCAGTGGCTTTTAAAAGATATCTAAAACAGGCAGCTTTTTGGCATTAGTATTGTAGTGAATATGGTCAAATGACATGTGACTTGAAGCTCTGTAGTTCTATGCCTGGTGACTGTGGATTTTGTTTAGCCCCTGTGATGCAGAAGATAGAGGTCCACAAACTGAGGTCAAATCACTGCTAACCACTTCAGCACTACTGGGGCAATTTTGCTTACAGTCTTCTGTGGGATATACATTCACTGCTAGAACAAATGCATCTAGCAATGATCTTGGTTTCCAAAGCCAGTGTCTAAAGCATGTGTAGTCTCTCTTGTCACTAAAATACTTGCATGCTTTTAAGGATCTGGGATCAAATGATTTTGCCAACTTTTATGAAGTGGGTGGTAAACTGAGAAATTGAGTTTGATGTTGAGAATCCAAGCCTAGTGCCAAACTCATGGACACTCGCAGGTTTTTTTTGGAGATGCTTCCATGTAAAGTATCTCGGTCCTTTTCTGTAGTATGAACCTGAGTATGCAAAGAGCATCTCTGATGTGACTAAGAAAGATAGGGTGCTGATAGGGTTTAGCTTTTTTTTTTTTGGTGTGTGCACATGACAGCCGTTAGAAACCTGACAGTAAATGAAAGTTGATTAGGCTTCATTTCAGCCAGCAGTGTAAAAGTGGAAGAAAGAAAGAAGTAGACTACCACAGCTATCTATTCCTGCTAATAACTGGACCCTTAAACATTGAGCTTTTCTGATGCAGAATTTACAATTTTATATTTTTTGTAGGAAAAGGTGGCAAAACATCTATGGCTGGTAAAAAGAATGTGAAAAAATCTGTGGTGTCAAAGCCAAACACAATTAAGTCTATGTTTATGGCCAATGCTGGGAAGAAAAACACAGATGTAAGTTTTTACATTTTTGAATTTAAAGTTTTCTAACCTATTTGCAGTGTTTCAGTGGGAGTAGAATAAAGCAAGGGCTCATTTAATTTTCTTGTGTCTAGCAAGACATAAACTCCTATTACAATCTCTTGTGTAGGGGGTGTTCCTGAAAATGTTGTGTGTGTTTTGTAGAAACCCTTTAGTCCTTTGCTTCTGTCTCCTGATTGCATTTGCGTGTATAACTAAGAACTGTTTGGCTAATGTGTTATCTTACAGAAAATTGTGGACCTGTCAAAGGATGATTTACTAGGGGATATTCTTCAAGATCTTAATGCTGAAGTAAGTACATTAATAAAAAGTGCTTGAAACACCTTAATGCATTCATTTTTCTTGCTGTGGAACGTGTCAAGAAAATAAAGTTCTTCCTAAAACTAGACCATCTAAGATTGATTTCTTCCATAGCACATCTACTTGGTGTATTCCACGTATGTATGCAGTCTGCCTGTCATCTCCACCATGCAGAAGTTGCACGACTGTATTGGTTTGATAAGCCAAATCTACTATCTCCTGATTAGAGCTGGTTTACGTTAATGTGATGTAGAGCCTCTGCTGATGCAGCCTTCTAGGTTTTGGTCAGCTTGGAGTAAAACAGGGCTTATCTGCATCTGAATCGTGTATACCATGGATGTATATTGCCACGGTCCAGCCAACGTACTGTAGGATATTTCCATCTGGCGTGTTTGGGTTCAGGAGAGAAGCTGAGGGAGGACTATCTCAGCAGATGATGTAGCCTGAACTTCTGTCTGCCTACTCCTGCTTTCCACAATTTGCTACAGAGAACCAGATTAACACTTCCTCTGAGTTAGGAGTGCAGGATGGCTGCCATAGCAGGGTTGGACTGTCTCACATGAGGCTGTTCTTGTCATTAAGGACTTTTCAATGAGTTAATGCCCCTTAGCAGGATTTCTTAAAACTGAAAGGATTACTCACATGTAAAACATGAAACCACTGTAGTGGTAAGATAGTGAAATATGTTGTGTCATAATAAGCATAATGTGTTTTTACAGAGCAGTGAGAGGGGTGTAGATGTTCCAGTGTAAAGTTGTTCTGGTTTTGTGTGCTTACTATTTTACTCCTCCCTATGACATCTGATTGAGAGTTATAATATCTTAGGCTATCAAAACCCGTCAAATCATTAAGCAAATGCATTTTAATGCTGTCACATTTTGTGGAGCATTGATTAGGGGAAATAATGTTAATAATTACACTATGGCTTCTATTTACTGAAATAGTAGTTAGCTATTGGGTTTTTTGGCTTTGTTGTTCTCTAAAATGTCTTTTGTTATTAGCTGTTGATAAGGATGAGTATAAAATATCTGTACATGTAAATAAATTAAAATGGGTTTTTCTCTAGTGTGACAGTGCTGAAAGAGCACTTCTGCCTTTAAGGCATGTGTGCTCAGTACTACTGTTTCAGCAGACAGGAAGAACATCCCACCAGTTATTCTGATATTTGTACCTTGAAAACACAGTTAGCTACTGAAATGGCCACTGTTTGAAAAGTATTTCACTTATTGATGATAGTTTTTCTCTCAAACTGTCTACCAAAAAAATTGTAGTGTCTGTCTTCATGGGCTGATTGCTCAGATGACTTCTTTTTATGTGGCTGAGTTGTATATTAGGAGGTGTGTTTTCCTGGCAAATGGGAAATACTGGTGGCCTTCTTTTTCTTTGGAAAACGTTACTAACCAAGGCAAAAGAAAACATGAAACAACACTTCTTCATTTTGTCACTTTCTCTTTTCTTTCAATATTTAGACTGTTCAGATAAGTCCACCACCAATTATAATGCTGAAAAGGAAAAGATCTGCTGGAGTACCACTGAATCCCTTCTCTGTGCAGTCTCAAACTCCTAAGGTAAAGAAATCAAAAAAGTTCTCATTAATAAGTATTAATCTGTATTTTGGTTGATTTGAATATTGTTGTCTTTTATTTCAGCTTCTAGAAATTACTTTTCTCGTTAGCTTCCTTAGCAATGTTACTGTGTAACTTGACGCATTTTTCGTCTTTCCCTTCCATGTTAATACATAAACAGAATACAACTCTTTCTGTATCTTTAGTAGTAGTATGTAGCTGTTACATTTGACAGGCAAAACTTTTTATAATATTAGGTGCATCACATGAAGGTGAGCTGCTTTGTCTCTTATTTCTTAAGAGCAGAAAAGACCCTATGGCAAGGAAAGGATGATGGAAAGTGAAATAAGCAGATGAAAGAGTATTTGTGGGTGTGGAAAAGGATAAGAAACTAACATTCTGCAGAAATTGAAAGCAAATGGAAAATTGAAGCTATGGATAGAAGTTTACCCTAGTGGAAGATTTTGGAGTGAAAGGAAGGACAGGCTGCTAAGGATGGAAGGCTAGCATTTTGTTAAGAGTTCTGGTAAATGAGAAGGACTTTATAACTGGAAATACAATGAGATATTTGGTAAGAGTGTGTAAAGGGCAAATGGAGTAGAGTAGATAAAGCTGATTTGTGAAGCCTTGTATAATAGTGACATCAGCTCTTATGTTGAAAATAGTCAACAGTGGCACTCATTTCAACAGTTGTGTTGGAGCCTGGAAATAATTGAAAAAGAAAAAAATGGGGAGATAAAGTAAGAGAGAGTCTTTGTGGTGCAAAACAGTGGTCACTTAGTAGGAAACATTGAGAAGGAAATTAATTCTGAGACAGGCTGTTCAGATGATACCTTCTGTGGTTGTAGGAGGAGGAATTGGAGATTTTAGACGATGAAACAGATGAAGAGAACAAACAGTGCAGCCTTAGAAAATAAATGGGCATAAAAAGCAAGATGGCAGTGATGCTTTCTACTTCAGGAGATGAGCAGAAATAAAAGTATGAATAAATTCATTTGGCTGAGCTAGCAAAAAATTGTGAAGGTAGATGAAGTAATGTTTGCTTTCTGTTTAAGGTGCGTGAAGGGCTGAGACTGGTGTTGCCCACAGCAGAAATAGCTGTGCTGAGATTAAAACCCTAGAAATGATTGCAACTCTATATTCCATGTCTGTAAATAACAGCTTTCCCCAAAGAGAAAGGTTTTGGACCTTGCCGCAGATTAAGGGCCAGTGGATGCAGAGACCTGTTGTTGGTCATGGTGCAGGCCACTTCATACACATCTTCCATAAGCAGAGGTTCTGTAGTGCCATAGCGGTATCCTGTCTAAAAAACAGCCTCTGTGCTTATTGCCTCGGAGTTTAGCCTTGCAAGAGTGTGCTGAAATGGGGTTTCTTTGTTTTCCTCACTCTCCCTGTCATGTCTGTAGCATGAAGAAATCCAATGGAGGAGCACTCTGTTCTGTAGACCCATGGTGTCCTGTAGACATCTCAAACTCATTATGGCTATGAACAGGTGTAAACTGCCATATTGGCCTTCCGCACTTGTTCCAGGCTCTGTCCCTGCCTGACATACGCTATCACATATTCAGCTGACATGCAGTTTTTAATTTAGGAATGGAGTAGTGCTATGTGGGAAAAATAGTGGAAGTAACCCCAAACTTCATTAAATGTCAACCATGGCCTGTTATAAACTGCTTGTAAAAATTACAGTAGAAACATATTGCAGCAGAAATGATACTGTAGAATTTAAAGTTTACTTTTGAGGAGTTTTAGCTATCATGCTGCAAAATATGTGGAGCTTTTCCTCTAGCCCTGGTTACTAGTTCTGCAAATAGTGAGTGCTAGATTTCTTTTTTCCTCCTTTTTTTGCTCTTAAGAGAATTTTTTCAACTCGTGGCTAAAATGTCTTTCAGGTAATCACCCCTATATCAAAGAAAGCTCCTGCTCATCTCAGAAAGGAAGCTCTTCCTCCATCTTCATTTCATCCTAAACATCCCAATTACACAGCAAAATCTGTCATAGTCTCTGAAAATGAGGATACCAAGCATGTGCAAAAAGCCACAGAAAATGGGGGAATAGTGAAGACAATAGAAGAGAAAGCTATTGAAGGTATCAAAAAGAAATCAAAACCCAGTTCTGGAAACTTTAAAAATGGCATTTTAGTGTTAAAACACTTCTTAGTTTATACTAGTTAGATGCTTAGCTTAAATGCGATGTTTTGTTTGTATATTAATAATCTATATTATGTTCACGCATGTAGTATGCTATCTGCATACTGCTGTAGTATACAGTGTGTGATTTTAATGACTCAAGCCTTTAGTTCTATGTGCAACACTTCCAGACAATGATCAGGGAATGATGGATTTTGATGAGGAGGACTTTGATGAACCTATGGAAGCAGAGGATGTGGAAGCTGTACCTGAGACAGCTGAAAGCTTGAAGAGACAAAAGGAAATTGAAAAGAAAGAGACAGAGCAGCTGGGATCAGAGAAGAAAGAGACATCTGTCTTGTAAGAATCTCTTTTTCTTTTTTTTTTTTTCTTCCACCAATAAGGCTTAGATATATCTTCATATTTGTCTTTGCCAGTGGGATGATACAGACAGAATGATGATAATGCTATGCAATGTTTTTTTTCCTAGTGACATTAAAAATGGTAATGTTGAATGTAGTAATAGCTACTTAACTGAAAAATACTTTATGTTCTTGGGATTTAGCACATGACAGCATAACATGTATTTCAGTACATTGAGGTGACTTAATGTGAGTGTTAAACAATGAATTTTGATGCCAATAACCAAAATTGAGGAATGGCTAACGCTTATTTTAAGCAACTGTGGAAGTATTTCATAATGGTAGTTGTAGTTAAAAGTATTGTCGCTAAAAGTAATTTCACATTGTGACCAGCCATGTCTTAGGAAATAGGAAAAAAGGTGGGGTTTCCCCATTTCTTTTTATTGTTTGGAAGAATCTTGAATCATATGTTTCTGTAACTTTAAGCTGTAAAATATTTGAATGATTAAAAAGACTTAAATCTTTAATGACTGAAAAGGTAGTTTTGTTGAAATAATCTGTTCCTACTGAGCAACTTGTACAGATGGATGGATATATTTGTTATGTAAAGGCTTGAATGACCAAGGCTGAAATACCAGGTGAATGACTTTTAAAGCCTGTGCGTTGTGTACTGAGAATTGTACTTGTATGTGGTTTTCTGTCTTTGTCGCTCCATCCTTCATTTCAGAAGAAATCTGAGGAAACCCGCCTGTTGGGAATGTTGCTTGATAGTGGAAAGAGCAACAAAAGGCTTGAGAATATAGGCCTGAAAAAAAGTGAAACGGTGGTGGTTATAGCAAAGGCACAATTTTACTTCTTGTTTCTTTCTTCTTCTGCAAAACCTGCAGAAGTTCTCTCCCAGATATCTCGTGTTGGGATGGAATTGATGAGGATGAAGCTGATCTAGTAGTGGCAGAAGTTCAGCTGGACCCCAATCTCCTTCCACTTGTGAATGGGGAAAATGATGATCAAGTCTTAAGATTTTATTGGCTGGATGCTTATGAAGATCAGTACAGTCAGCCAGGTAATCAGTTAAAGGCAGAAAATGCCGTTCTGATTCTTTTTATGTAACTGGGATTTTCAGACTTGCCTTAATTATGTCTAGATACCCTGTCTCTCTGTGCTCTATAACTTGTACATTGATCTCCTGTTTTTCCACACCTCTGTCCTCAGTGCAGGGCACTGTGCCTGCACAATGTAAGGATGTTGTCTCTTGGTCTATTAATTATAATAGTAGGGAGGTACAAAGGGAGCTACTAGCAATTCTCAATATTAGTGATGCATTGGCCTTCTTAAAACCCTGTGTGCTCCAGGAATAAGCTGATATTGTTAACTTCTTACTCAGTGGTGCAACAATTGAGCATGCTTTCTTATTTCTGGAAAAGTAACTTAAAATTCTGGTGGATTATTAGAAAGGCTGTACAGTAGCAGTTGCATGATTTTATATGAACGAAAGGTTTGCCTATCAAGGGAGAAAAGTGGCTGAAAAATGTATGTTCTGTCTAGATCCCTTTCCCTAAGATACTTTGTGCACTTGAAGTGTGAATCCTGGCTCTCATAGTCTTCAAAACTGCAGCATTCGGATCTCAGCCCTGACAAAAGAAGTCATGTTCACATCTGTTCTAAGTGCTTCCCATCCATCCTCTCATTTTATCAGCAGCTTTAGGATGTTGGGTTTTTAAGTTGTGCTTCACATAGGTTTACCAGAAGGTTCTTCCATATGTTGTTGAAGGTTTTTTGGGTTGATGCTGTAAGCATTGAGTCAGACATGTTTCTCTGTTACACCTCTTGTTATGAGTTGGGATGCCAAACTTAAATATGAGGCTCTGCTGGGCTGAACAGCTTAGTGATGGGAGTGGTAATAATCATAGATATCTTGATGAAATCAATGGCTCTAATATAAAATTGCTACTTTTAAAGACCCCACTATTGTTCTTTTTCTTTCTTTTTTGTCTTCTAAGTCAGTGGTTGCTGAATGGAACATAATTATGAAAGGATTTCTGTTCCTCGCATGCAAGGAGTGTTCTTTTCTCATTATGACTTTTTCAGGATTGAATAATAAAGGCTGCACCTGTTTTCAATTAGTAGTGTAGAAGGGAAAATTTTGGTATTGCTTTTTGTTTAACATGTTCATGATCTTTGTTTATGCCTCATTTGCTGTGATGTCAAATGCATTGCCTGAAGAGTAAATACTATAGCATAATCATAAGACTCTTTCAAACTTAATGATTTTTTGGAGGCTTACTTTACATAACTCCCTTTACTGTCTTAGGCAGAGAACTTGAGAATTGTAATCCTATTAACATTTTAAAGAAATAACGAATAAAAATTGCCCTTTCTTTGCCCTCTGCAAGACATTTTCCCTGTCTTTTGACTTCGCTTGCTTTTTGATTTGTTGGTAATGTGTTCTTTCTTTTCACAGACTTTGTTTTATAAGCTTTACTCCTTTTTTTTCTTTCTTTCTTCTTTCCATAATGAGGCTTACAGGGGATAGGTCCTGATATCTCTTCTCTCATTTCTTGGTTTTACACATGAGATATCTCTGAAAACTCTTTGAAGTTAGCCCTGCTTTCACTGTGTGTATGTGTGGGGTGATGTGTGTGTGGGTGTTGGACTAGGTGACCTCCAAAGGTTCCTTCCATCCTAAATTACTCTGATTCTGTGAAATCTGAGGATTAAGACCACTTATTTGTCCATGCTAGAGTTGATTGAAGTTTGTCTTTGCAATCCAGGCAACCTTTTACCCTGTCTTTGACTGGCTCATGTAGCCTTCTTTCTACCTCACCTGCTTATATGTATGCCTCTGACAGGTTAACTTCTCCATGCTCTTAATATTGCCAGCTGTTCAAGCGACCAACTCCTGTTTTGTGGTCTCTCCCATAGTTTCATCTTTCTGTGTGATACAAACCTGGGGGTTTTTATCCCTTTAAAAAAGGAAAAAAAAATACTGGGGACAAGAACTTTATCTTCCCTGTCACTTAGATCTGTAATTTGAGCTCTTTCTAGATCCTTTTATTCAAACTGTCTAAATCTTGAAGATTGCCTCTGTATTTAAAATCTCTAAGATACTTTGAGTAGCTGAAACTTGTATTCTTGCTCTCATCATCTTCAAAACTGCAGCATTCTCTTCTCTGTCCTTGACAAAAGTAGTCTTGTTCACATCTATTCCAAGCACTCAAGAAATGATTTTTCTTAGCTTGTCACACTAACTCTGTCATCCGTCTTAGTGCATCTTCACTGATTTATCTGTGATCTAATGGAGTACAAAGGGTGCCTTTACATCTGATAGATTGCGTGGCAAAGATAAATTATAACTCTTAACCAAGGACGTGTTTGTGCATTGTCAGACCAAGGAGGAATGCAGGTTTCAAAATCTTCCTTATGTGAAACACTGTTTCTGAGACAGTCTCAGCTCTGATATTTCTGATGCCATTAATAGTAGTGTGCCGTGGGGAGCGGGACTTTCATGTAATCAAATTCCAAATTATTTGGAATTTGAAGGGAACTCAGGTGAAGCCAGGTTTTTGAGTTGTGCTTGGAAGTTTATTTTACTTGTAATTTACAAACTGTGCATGAAAGTCAGCTAGCCTTGTTCTATGGTATTTCAAAGTTCAACATCATTTGATTAGCAGCTTGCAGCATTTTGTGCTAATTTTTGTGCTAATCTCTGTGGCTCAGAGATGTGCATGTACAATAATGACGTGATCCACAGTAAGGAGTCAGTTGCACTAGTCCTGTTGTATATAGACTTTCTGGATGTCTACCTTGGTTACAACTGCTGTCTTAGCATCCAGGATTTCTTGCGATGTCATACATCTTTCTGTGTCATCATTTGTTAAAAATAGTAAGTTGAAAACTTTTTACAGTCAATCAGCTTCTAGTTGTTGTTTTTAGAATGTATTTCTACAGGTTTTATTAGTAGTAGACTCTTGATCTCATGGTACTGAAATGTAGGAAAAATGGCTTAATTGTACTGGTCTAGCTGGAGAATGAAAAATTGTAGATGACACATGTTTCAGGAGTGATTGACAGCACAGGCATTCTGATTATCTTCAGCTTTCACTGACTTCTCTCGCCTTCCTCCCCCACCCCATGAATTATCAAACTAATGTAGGCAGAAATGGAATATCAGAACAGAATTCTGAGACTGGCTGTGTGATGCCATTTTGAATTTCACATATCAAGGTGTTGTTACTATAGTGATGGAGATAGGAGCGTGAAGAACTATACAGGTATCCATTTGCAAAGCTGGTATTTAACATGATTTATAATGTGCCGATACATCGGAAAGATTTGTTGTTCAAGGACCTGAACCAGAAGTGGTTATGTTTCTATGCAAGAATACATAATAAGCTGCTTTAAGCAACATTAAGAATAATTAATTTTAAAGAATTGCATATTGAATTCTTTGCTCTGCCTTTCTTGCTTAGGCGTGGTATTTTTGTTTGGCAAAGTTTGGATTGAATCTGCAAACACCTATGTCAGCTGTTGTGTGACAGTGAAAAATATTGAGAGAACTGTTTATCTACTGCCACGTGAAACAGTAAGTATATCTTTTGAGCACGTCAAACGTAAATACCTTTCATTCTGCTTATGGCAGGTTATGAGTTCTAGTAGTGTGTTTATGGGAACTGTTGAAGCTAGCGTTGTCTGATGTAGGTTGCAAAGTAAAGTACAACATATACACAGTATATTGCATGTGAGATGCAGAGTAGAGCGTTGCTGCTTCCCCCCCAACCCTAATTAAAATTGGAGACAAATTGTTACCTTTAGGCTTGCTGCTTAGGAAATAAAGTTGTCGTGAAATATTATTAGAAAACTTAGTGCTTTTTAAACACTCTGTTTCAAATAATATTTTTTAAATTTGGGGGTTCTTGGCTGATTGCATTGTAGTTTTCCCTTAAAGAAAAGATACATGATTCAAAATAGCAAAGCAAAATACAACATATTGGTCATGACTGCAGACATTTTTTGTTAATTTGTAAACCTGACTTCTGTTTTTGAGGAAATGGACCTATCCACTGGCAAAGAGACGGAGACTCCAGTAACTATAATGAGTGTTTTCAAGGAATTTAATGACTGCATTTCACCAAAGTATAAGATCATGAAGTTCAAATCCAAGGTTTGTCTACAAGCATCCTATTTGGTCATTTTCTGTTGTTCTGGTTCGTAAGGTGGGAAGTCTGTTAAAACACTGTCTGTCCAGGGCAGGGGGAGTGGAGATGTGGTGTGTTGTGCTGAAGTGCAAATGTATCACTCCTGGTATGTGTAAGTGCACCTGCTTGTAAAAGCCATTCTGGTGTCTTCCCAAATATCCATACTCCTTTAAGAACAGTAAATCTGCAATATGATTGTTCCACCAGCAGTTTAGACATACTGCTTTTGAAAATACTCATTCATTAGCTTCTTTGAAACTGGATTGAATATCAGACTGTCTTTCTTGCTTGCAGAGCTATTTTTGAGAATACAGAACAGATAGAAGTTCTGATACCTAAAGCCTGGGTGTCAGCTCGTGATGTCAGAATTTAAAATGAAAGATTGTGTCGTCCTGCAGATAGGGCAGTGCACCGGGATTAGACTGTCTTTGCTTTTGACCAGGTGTTGTATTGCACTTTATCTCTTGACATGTTTCATCCTTCTCACCCTTGCAGATTTATCTATTCAGAATGTGTGCTGTTTGGAGCATGGATTGTATAGTACGTTTGTACAGGAGGTAGCAAGTTGTGAGCGCTGTCATCCAGTCTTGAAACTTAAGCTGTTCTGGGTTTACAGTTATGGGCAATAGTCTTACAGTGTTGTTTTGCTGTGTTGTGTTTGCTCAACAAATCCTTAAAAGAACACTGGAAAAGCAAAATGTTGCTAGAATGGAAAATTTGCACATACAGTGTTGTAATACTTAGCATAACCCTTCAGGAAAAGAGCTGGTATTGCTGATAGCGTTCTAGATTTGGACTGAATTAGTTTGCTAGTGTGAGAAGGCTTTCTTGTTCATTTAGACAGAGCATTTGCCTTTTGGCGGGGGGGAGGTAGGGAGTTTGTGTCGGGCAAAGATGGCTAACATGTAAGTTAGAGGACAAGATTTGTTGAGAGTGAAGCGCTCAGAAACTTTTCCGTTCTTGAGGTAGGATCATAGAATCGTAGAGTGGTTTGGGTTGGAAGGGACCTCAAAGATCATCTAGTTCCAGCACTGCTGCCATGGGCAGGGACACCCTCCACTAGACCACATTGCCCAAAGCCCCATCCAACCTGGCCTTGAACACTTCCAGGGATGGGGCATCCACAACCTCTCTGGGCAACCTGTTCCAGTGCCTCACCACCTTCACAGTAAAGAATTTCTAACATCTAATCTAAATCGACCCTCCTTCAGCTTAAACCCATTACCCCTTGTCCTCTCACTACACTCCCTGATCAACAGGCTCTCACCATCTTTCCTGTAGGCCCCTTCAGGTACTGGTAAGCCGCAATTAGATCTCCCCGGAGCCGCCTTTTCTCCAGGCTGAACAACCCCAACTCTCTCAGCCTGTCCTCATAGGAGAGGTGCTCCAGCCCTCTGATCAGCTTCGTGGCCCTCCTCTGGAATCGCTCCAACAGCTCCCTGTCTCTCCTGTACTGGGGCCCCCAGACGCAGTACTCCAGGTGGGGTCTCACAAGAGCAGAGTAGAGGGGCAGGATCACCTCCCTTGACCTGCTGGTCATGCCTCTTTTGATGCAGCCCAGGACACGGTTGGCTTTCTGGGCTGCAAGTGCACACTGCTGGCTCATGTTGAGCGTCTCATCAATCAACACCCCCGAGTCCTTCTCCTCAGGGCTGCTTTCAATCCATTCCTCGCTCAGCCTATAGTCGTGCTTGGGATTGCGCCGACCCACGTGCAGGACCTTGCACTTGGCCTTGTTGAACTTCACGCGGTTCGCACGGGCCCACCTCTCCAGCCTGTCAAGGTCCCTCTGGATGGCATCCCTTCCCTCCAGCGTGTCGACCACACCACACAGCTTGGTGGTGTTGGCAAACTTGCTGAGGGTGCACTCGATCCCACTGTCCATGTCGCCGACAAAGTTGTTGAACAATGCTGGTCCCAGTACCGACCCCTGAGGAACTCCACTTGGACATTGAGCCATTGACCACAACTCTTTGAGTGTGACCATCCAGCCAATTCCTTATCCACCGAGTGGTCCATCCATGGAATCCATGTCTCTCCAATTTAGAGACAAGGATGTCGTGTGGGACAGTGTCAAATGCCTTGCAGAAGTCCAGGTAGATAATGTCAGTTGCCCTTCCCTTATCCACCGACGCTGTAACCCCATCATAGAAGGCCACCAAATTTGTCAGGCACGATTTGCCCTTAGTGAAGCCGTGTTGGCTGTCACCAGTCACCTCCTTATTTTCCATGTTCCTGAGCATGGTCTCCAGGAGGGTCTGCTCCATAATCTTGCCAGGCACGGAGGTGAGACTGATTGGCCTGTAGTTCCCTGGGTCTTCCTTTTCTCCCTTCTTAAAAATGGGGGTTATGTTTCCCCTCTTCCAGTCGGTGGGAACTTCGCTGGACTGCCAGGACTTCTCAAACATGATGGCGAGTGGCCTGGCCACTTCATCCGCCAGTTCCCTCAAGACCCACGGATGCATTTCATCAGTTTCCATGGACTTGTGCACCTTCAGGTTCCTTAGATATTCTCGAACCTGATCTTCTCCTACAGTGGGCGGTTCTGCATTCTCCCAGTCCCTGCCTTCTGCGACCTGGGCAGTGTGCCTCAAGCATTCGCCAGTGAAGACTGAGGCAAAGAAGTCATTGAGCACCTCAGCCTTCTCCATATCCTGGGTAACCAGGTCACCTGTTTCATTCCGGAGGGGACCCACATTTTCCCTCGTCCTCCTTTTATCACTAACATACCTATAGAAGCTTTTCTTCTTGTCCTTGACATCTTGTTGGCTAGACTAATTTCTATCAGGGCTTTGGCTTTCCTAACCTGATCCCTGGCTGCTCGGACAGTTTCTCTGTAATGTTATTAGTCATCTAAAGCTGGGTTTCGTTGTAATTTCTAGGTGGTGTGGAATTAGTTTCAACTTTTCCCAGGTTGGCAATCTTCTGACTTTGTAGGATTTGTTCCTGAATAGTTGGTTGGAAAATGGGATGGCAAGTAAAAATGCAGGAAGAATGGATTTTAACAATATGTAAATGAGGGAAAAATAAAAACTAAGTTCATACTGCAATTCAGGTTGGAAAGACCCTCAGGAGGTCATTGAATTCAAAGGTAGAGTACTTCAGAAAGTTTAAGTTGATAAAGTCAAAATGCCAGCACTGTTTCTCAAATGGCAAATTCATGCAAGAAATGACATCTTTTCATGAACGTGTAGCATTATTTACAGCATTCAGGAAAAATGCACACTTCATTAGAAATTTGTAAAACTATTGTTATTTTTTGTTCTAGCTTATTTTCTCTCTCAAAATTCTGATGCAAATTTAGCTTTTTTCAGTTTTATCAGTGTTATTTCTCTTGTGTATTTGTTTATAACTTAGTCGCTATGTATGGGGATCAGAAAGGAATGAATTTAACAATAAGTAAAATACAACTTTGTAATAGCTCACTGTTCAAAGACCCTTTCAGGACTGAGGGAGGAAACTCAGGGCAAATCAATTCTTCCTTAAAAGAGAGGATACACATGCTCGTACTCCAGAAATGGAAGGAGGGGGGAAAGGTCTTTGAAAAGATGCAGATCTGCTAACAGAATCTTAGGAAACCTCCACTTGTTCCATGGTGTGCTAAGGAAAAATAGTGTGAGTGAGGTAAAGGAGTAAAAAGTTTAACCTTCAAAGATGGCTTTAAAAAAATCTAGGTAAAACCATATGCAGGAAGTATCTGAACTGTTATTTCTGATGTTAGTTCAAAGCCTATCAAATTTTTATTGAGTTTACACAGAGCTCGGGATCAAAGACCCAAGTGTGTTGTCCAGACACATGACTAGAGTGCATCTGGGGTCCTTGGGTGTAACACAGGAGTGATCCCTAGCAGGAATAGGGACGTAGCAGCGCTAGGGCACTGTTTGGATCTTCCCTAGAATATTATAACACTTGATCATCTTGATGAGGGAAGATTAACTCAAGCAACAACAGATACAAAAGATGGTAATTAGAAGGATGAGACAAAAGGAGAAGCAGTTATACCAGGGATAACTATGAAAGAACTTTAATTTTATTTTTTTTTTTTACCCTGGTAAAGTGAGGAATAATGATAAGACCTTTCTGGTCTCTAAAAACATTGAAAGGGGATGAGCAGTGGGAAAGCTATTTCAAGGACAGCTTTAGCAAAAGAACAAATTTATAAATTTTAATTCATGAATAAATTAGGCAGGATAGTTGTGTGTGCAGAGAAGCTCTGGAGTAACCTACCAGAAGTGTCTTTAAACAGTAAGAATTCAAATTCTGTTTGAATTCATCAGAGTCTTCAGTAAACTGAATTTTACTAACATGGTAAAAGGCTATCCAGCTTTATTTTCCTAGCATAATTGTCTGTTGATTTTGATAGTTACTGCCTCCTGGAAGCATTTAATGGGAACTGGAGCTAGCAGGAGGGTATGGCACTAGTAATGTGAGGGATAAGAGAAGAGACAGGATTGGAGAGTAGGTCTGTTAGTGGGGCCTTTGTAGGACTGTTAAAGGAAAGTATTACAGTAACTCAGCTATTCCAGCTTAATACAAAATAGACTGTGCACAAGTGGCACCAAATCTGACCAGGCTTACATCTCTGCAGCAGGGGGTCCTTTTGCTGCCTGCAGGATAGTGGTGGGAGTAGTGGGGTTGTCCTGTTACTGCGCACTCCTTTTCTTTTGTTCCTCTCTGAGACCTCAATTTGCTTGGTTATATACCTTGTTAATCTGCTTTTCATAAGGAGTCATCATCTTTCTTTTCATTGCAGTCATATCACCAGAGATGATGTGGTGTTGTACAGCTCTTGCATCTGTGTTTCCATAGGGGTGTGCAGGGCTCTCGAAATGGTGGGGACACTCAGCTGAGTGAATGCTCCAAAAAAGGTGATCTTCACACAGTTGTGACTGTATGTGGTTAAGAGCTATTATGCTTTATGAGAACCCCACTATTCTGTGACGTGCAGCCAGTGTTCCACTGCTCTGTTGTTAAGGGTTGGTGCTTTGAAAGATTTTTTTAGAAGGCTAGTCTCAGTTTTGGCATAGTACTGTGAAACTGAGAAACTTTTATTCTCCCACCATTAGTTGGAAATCAGGAAGGTTACTAGCATACCTGCCATGCACCCACAGTTCTTTTATTCAGAATACCCCGTTCTGTGATGATGCATAAAGAGCCAGTATTTTTACACTGAGACCAGTTGTTCTCTGTGCGTGTGTGTGCGTGCATCTTGGCCTTGCCAGCACACCAGACTTTTCCCTGTGAACAGATACACTTAAGCTGTATCATTTCCTCCCGCACCTGCTGCTAATTGTAGCTTCAATGGGTTGCACTGCTGCCAAGTTAGCAAGTCTTCACAAATCAATTTGAAAGCAGCCTTACTCCACTTAGGAACTTAGCAGCTAATCACTGCTGCTCATTTCTGCTCTCTGAAGGGCCACTTGAAGGGCAGATTACTCTGCAGCAAAGCATTCATTCACTGCAGTTATGACCAGACGCTTGTGTAATTGAGCTGAGCTGTGTGGAATAACGCAGATGAATCACTGCAGCATACTATTTTTACACTATGTTCAGCTTGCGTTTGCAACAAGAACTTATTTGAAGCTTGAGAGGGTTTTTCAAATTTTTTTTTTTAAAAAGGGAAGGAGGGAGATCACCAGTAATGTGTGCTAAAAGCAGTTGCATCGCCATCTGTTCTGTTACAGCTATGATGTGCTGCTTTGGCTCAACAGTTCAGATCTACATTTGCATGCTAATTTGTAATGCTGTTCTGACTTCATAGTGATGCTCTCATACTAAGTTACATTCCTGTCTTTCTGCTTTCACGTAGCTGTTGCTACTGTAGCTGTTTCTGGATTTGCCTTCCTCCTATTTATAGCAGAGGGCCTTCTCCTCTCCTACCCAGGCTTTGCAGACTTAAAACTGCAGTGTTAGGAGAAGTAGCAAGCTTAACTGCTCATTGTAGTGCTCTGAGGGAGCTATTGCTGATGCTATTAGTTTAAGAAAAAACCCCCAATCACCTAATGCCCAAACCAAATAATTTTGAGTTTACCTAGCTGTGCGTGTGTGTTGTTTATTTGTAAATTTTATTCCAATTTACAGTGACTTTGTTTTTTCTTATTAAACATACTCTAGTGGTATATTATGCTAACTATGTATAATGTGCTGAACTTAGTGCAATGTCCAGTGAAAATATGCTTTTTAATTTAAGATGCCTCTAGGAATTCTTGTAGTAAGAGTAATGTTCTAGCATATTTAGGGCATAACATAATAACAGTAACATATAACAGTGGTGCAGATGGTTTGCGAAGTATTACAGAGCAGAGCATACATATTATGGGGTAGAGCATGGCATTTCAGCAGGTACTGTAATATTGTTGCACAGGATACTGTAATTATTTGGAAAATGAAGATAGTTATTCTTAGAAACTGACAAACTCTTGTGGAAAATCATTATTGTTCTTGAAGAAAGCAGAAGTGATACTTAACTTTCAGTAAAGTTGTACTGAACTTGAGGCTTCTTTAACTATCTTTGTTAGAGGTATGTAAACAAACTTGACTACTTTCTAGTAAAACCCAGGTCACTCAAAATGAAAAATACAATACTGCCATAAAAATGATTCTGTTCTAAGCATGTAATAAAGTAAACAGCTGGCAGATGGTTGGGAAATCAGCTCTCTTGGGTGCCTCTCTGAAGTGCCGGTACATTAAAGCATGCAGTATAAAAGGAGGAACTCTGTGCAATTACAGGGCTACAATCTCATTGGGATCACAGACATGTGGTGGGATAGGATGTGGTTAAGAAGGACCGGCTGGGGTGGTGAGGAGGGGGGGTCCTTTTTACTTTTCAGAGCAATGGGAATGCATGGAGCCCTACTTAAGGATGAGCAAAGAGCTGGTCAAGAGCTTATAGGTCAGGATTAGAGGCCAGGCTACTGGAGGTGACATCATGGTGGAAAAAGGAAAGCCAAAGTCCCCCTGGAGTTGAATCCAGTGAGTGTGGCAAAGGGCAGTAGGAAAGGCTTCTGTAGGTACAGGAGGACTAGGGGAAAATGTGGGCCTGCTGCTGAAAGGGACAGGGAATGTGGTGATAAAGGGCATGGAAAAGGCCAAGATACTCGATGTCTTCTTCACCTTGGTCTTTACTGCTAAGTCCAGGCTTCAGCAATCCCTGACCCCAAGAGACCAGAAGGAAAGCCTGAAGCAAAGATGACTTGTCCTCAGTGGAGGAGGATCAGGTTAGGGAACATTTAAACAAATTGGACAGACACAGGTGCACAGGACCTGATGTGATGCACCCATAAGTGCGGAGTAAGCTGGCCAATGTCACTGTGAGGCCACACTTGATTATCTTTAAAAGGTCATATTGATCAGAGGAGGTTCCTAAGGACTGGAAGAAAGCAAATGTCAAACCTATCATCAAGGTGGGCAAGGAAGAGGAAATTCCAGGGAAGCAGAGCCCTGGGAAAAGGTGATGGAGTAACTAATTGTGAAAACAGCTGTTTTCCAGACATGCAAAATACAAGAAGGTGCTTGGGAGTGTTCGGTGTGTATTTACAAAGAGGAAATCATGCTTAACTATGCTGGTAGTCTCCTGTGAAGAGATGACTGGCTTGGTGGACAAGGGTAGAGCAGTGACTCTTGTTTACCTTGACTTTAGTAAGGCTTCCAGCTCTCTCTCGCATAGCAGCCTCAAAGACAAACTGATGAAGTATGAGCTAGGTAAGTGGACAGCAAGATGGACTGAAAACCGGCTGCGCTGCTGGTCTCAAAGTGTTGTGATCAGTGGCACAAAGTCCAGGTGGAGGCCAGTCCCTAGTGATGTACCCCAGGGGTTGATAATGGTCCAATCCTGCTTAGCGTCTGTCTTAATGACTTGGATGATGACACAGAGCGCACACTCAGCAAATCTGCAGACAGTATGAAACCAGGAGTGGCGGCTAATATACTAGATGAGTGCGCTGCCATTCAAAGGAACCTCAGCAGGCTGGAGATATTTCATGGCCTACAGGAATCTCATCAAATTCAACAAAGGGAAATATCAAGTTGTGCACCAGGACTGGAATAACCTCAGGCACCAGTGGATGTTGGTGGCTGACTGGCTGGAAAGCAGCTTTGGAGGGAAGGATCTGATCATCCTGGTAGACATGAAGTTGGACAAGAGCCAACAACGTACCTTTGCAGCAAAGACAGCCACGGGCAGAGTGTTGCCAGCAGGTTCAGGGGAGGTAGTTTCCCCCTTATGCAGCCCTGGTGAGACACATGTAGAGCGCTGTGTTCAGCTGAGCTCCCTGGTACAAGAAAGGTGCACGCATACTGGAGCAAGTCCAGCACAGGACCACAAAGATAATTACAGGGACTAGAGCATCTCTCATGTGAGGAGTGGCTGACAGAGCTCGGACTGCTCAGTCTGGAGAAGAGAAGGTTTGGGATGAGGGATTGGTGGTGCAAATCTTATCATTGTGTATAAACATCTGACGGGCAGGAGCAAAGATGATTCTGGCAGACTCTTCTCATTGGTGCCTGATGGAGGACAAGAGCAATAGGTACCATTTGAAACACGTGAAATTTATCAGAACATAAACCACTTTTTTACTGTGAGGGAGGTCAGGCCCTGGCACAGGTTGCCCAGAGAAGCTGTGGAGTCTCCTTCCTTGGGGATATTCAAAACCTAACTGGAGAGGACACTGAGCAACCCACTGAGTTGACCCAGCTCTGAGCAGGCGGCTGGACTAGACAATATATGGAGATGCCTTTCCATCTCAGCCATTTTGTGATTTTTGTCATGGTCTGCAACCACCAATTTTCATTAGTATATCTGAAGCCTGTGAATTTACAGAACATTTCTGAGTTTCCCTAGCTATTAAGCTTGTAATTTTTTTGTTTTGTAATGTTTAGTGTACTCGTAAATCAATTATGTAGAAACTCTTTGTGCTAGGAAAACCTTAAGAGATTAAATGCAGGTACTAAAACATTCTTACTATCTTTAGATGATTATAATGAGTTGCAGAATTAGTAATATATGATCAGGCCCATGATATTTGAGATGTATGTTTTGACTGGCCTTTATTTCATTAGCTTTCTTATTGGACAGAATGAATATTCAATTGGGACATATTGAAAAAATGATATCTTTCTTTTATATAGAAAGTGGAAAAATATTATGCTTTTGAGATCCCGGATGTTCCAGCAAAATCTGAATACTTAGAAATTAAATATTCGGTGAGTATTATTAATCTGATGAAAGACCATAACCTGCTTTCTTATCTGATTAAGAATTTTATGATTTTACAAAAAAAAGAAAAAGATTCGCAGGATTTGATCTTTACTAGCTAGTGGCTGTACCTCTGTCTCAGTATGTAGTTAGTTGCTCATTGTCTTGTAATTTAAAAATAAAACAAGAGGTTAATACCTAACCTGGTGGCTTTTTTTGTTATCATTTGTATGTTGGTTAGTTCTTAAAAACAGTTCCTTAACAGGTAACCTATGACATACTGCTTTGTTAGCATTAGCTCTATTTGTGTGAATAAAGCATGAGGGGAAAAAATACTTCCTACAACTACTGCATTCCTCCCACCTTCTCCCCTAGTTATAATTTGCTTATTGATTTACAACAATCTGTATTCCCAGTTATCCTGCTTTATTTTTATCACCTTGCTGCTGAATCAACTAATCAGCCAAACAATCCTTTAGCTATACTGGATCAGGGCCTGAAGTACTGTAAGGTGTTTTAAATTACTTACTATCTTTAAAGGTTTTGTTGAATCCACGTCCAGAATATAGCTGATATCTCTGCTTACGTGGCTTTTGCAAATAGCAGCTGGGTGAGAAAGACTTCTATTGAAGATCTATGAAATTGAGCAGCAAAGATGGAAAAAAATTCCCATGAGAACATCAGTAGCTATTCTTCATTAGCAAAAATACTGGTTTGGTTTCAAATGTAAGAGACTCCGCAGTCTTGAACCTATTGGGCCGGTTGCTAAGATAATGTCTTTTTAAAGCAGTTTTTTATACTAGTTCTAGGTGCAAAAGCAGCATCCTATAGAGATTTGCTAGCTATCTCAATTTTTTCTTTACCTGCGCAGAAACACTTTATCCAGTCTTTATATGACAGACAAGATGAAAGCTGTAACTATCTAATTAAGTTTACAACCTGAGCAGTTTCTATATTAAAATGGTCATTGAACGTTGTTGTAGTCTTGACTAATGACAGTATTTCTGTCTTATATTCAATATGGGTGAAGAACTTTTGCTTCAGTTCATTTTTACATTGCAATCCTGATTTTGTTATGCACCTATTTAAGTCAATAGTGTAATTTCTTCAATTACTGTGAGGTATTATGAGTTAAGGCTTTGTTTGTGGGAAATTACGGTGATTTCAGATATTGCGTAGTTTTGTTAAGGTGCTGTCTGAATATAGTGTGTCAATGTTGAAGGCTTCTGTGGGGTGAAATGGCTCACTGCTTTCTCTTACTTGTTAGGCTGAATGTCCTCGGCTTCCCCAAGATCTGAAAGGACAAACATTTTCACATGTATTTGGAGCTAACACCTCTAGCCTGGAACTTCTCTTGATGAGTCGGAAGATCAAAGGACCATGCTGGCTGGAAATAAAAAATCCACGTATGGTGGTTTGCATGTGAAATACTTGGTTGCTGGAAAATACACATAATTACAGATCGGGGGGAGGAGTGGAGATTTAAATTGTACTGATAAATTATAATTTTGTAAATTAACCTTCAATTTATTTGTGTAATTTTCATTATCTAGTACAAAATATAACTTTTTCTTTCTTTTTTTGAGAGCTCTATCTGTATAAAGTTGCACACTGTACAGATGAGATTCTAAGTTTGAATGGCAGTGAGAGGGAACTATACAGTGCGTAGCAGCTACTCTTTGGTGCATACCCTAAAGCCATGTCTACTGAGCCAAAGTTAGTTTCCTTTTCTTCTCTTGATGACTTGAGATTCATGCTTTTTTCTGCAAATTTATCTTTTTAAGAACAAACCGCTGCTGGATGGCTTTTCTGTTTGTCTGTTAGTTGGGTTTTTTCTGACGCTTAGAAAAGTTTATGGCGTGGAGCTTTTTTAGTTTGAAATCCTTTCTGCCTCATGAGTGGCATGCTTCACTTACAGGTGGTTATGCCACCTTATTTTGGCTCAGTTAGAGCCCTTTGTTCAACATGTGCTGCATATTCCCAAGAACGTAGGGAAGTTGATCATACTGGACAAAAGCTACATCTATTAGTGCAATCTCCTTGGGGCACTTTGAATGTGGAACTGACAGTATGAACACTGACTCCAGGAGGATTCTCGTCTTCAACACCTCACTCAGTCACTGACAAAGCTGATACCAGTAAGGATTTTGAGCTGGAATAGGCAAGACAAACCCCTGACTGCCAAAAGACGGATTAGGTGTGGTGGGTTTTCCACCAGATATTGGCAAGCATCCGTGTACTTTTCTGGCACTGATTTTAAAGGCTTAAGAGTGGTTTTTCACCTGTACTCTTTGCCCAAGATTTAACCTCTTATTTCTTTGGCATTTTCTTTTTTCACCTGAAAAGAATCCAGAGCTATTTTGTTCCTCATATCCAGTATGACAAACGTTATGGCAATGATAACGAACAGTTCAGGCAGTATTCAATTTTACTTAATGCTGATGTGCATTATCTCCCTGTAGAACTACCTTGCCTGCGCTCAAATACTGATTCCACGCCAGAGTTAAATGGTAATCTGAGGGAGCTCTTTTTTCCTCATTCCCACATCTCCATTACAGCCTTCAGGTTCTAGAGAGTCTGTATCTTGCTATCAGAATTGCTCATTTCAAAGCTGTGGCATGCCCGCTCTGTTGAAAACTGTCTATTAAGCTGGCTAGTTATATTTATGCAAATTTCTGTAGTCATTGCATTGGATTTTGTGCCCCAAAGCTGGGTTGTTGGGATTTTCTTGTTGCTGGTTTGGTTGGTTGGTTTTGGTTTTGTAGGGTTTTTTTGGGGGGAGCGTCTAGTTTATCAGAAATTTTTGCTTTCTTGTGTAGTTTCCCTTCCACACTTCCCATAGAGGGTCTTGGGGATAAGAAGTATACCTGAAAAGTTTAGAATAAGCAAGTCTCAAACCATTTGATCAGATTTCTACAACTTTTTCAAAAACTGTCATCACTATTCATAATGAAGCTGTCTTTGCAGTTTAAGTATCAGTGCTAGGTAGCACCAGAGCTTTTCTAGAACAGCAGTCTCCAAACTTGTTAGACAATGCACCCCTGTCAGTAAAAATTTGAACATGTATCCCCGATATATAAATATTTATTGATATATTACTACAGTAGCACATGTATATAATTTATTATGTACATTATAAAATAAACACAAAAATAGAAATTAAAAAAGGATGAGGTATGTGAAATAAACACTTTTTAATGTATTTATTTATTAATGGTACAGAAATATTTTCTTAACCACACCCCAGTGGATTGTCTTAGGTACCCCCTGCAGTGCATGCACCCTGCTTTGGAGACAACCGCTCTGTAGCGTGCTAGTTGAAGCTCAGGGTGTTAAGATATTGACGATCAAAGAGAAAAGATGTTAAGCAAATGATTGCCTGTCTTCCTTTGGAGAGATAATCACTGTTTTATAAATGAAGATATTTTAGTCAGTTACCTGTTTGCATTTAGAGCAAGGATAATGGGAGAAGGTAAAATATGTGGGTTTCCAGAGAGAGGCGAAATAATTTTGCAGGGAGTAAGGTAACTAGTTCTACCAACAGCTGTCTTCAAAAGGTTAATCTGTCAGAAATGTAACCTCTGCTTCTTTCTGCATGTAGAGAGTTACTTCATAAGCATCTTTTATGAATGATCACTTTTTTTTAAAGCAAGTGAAGAATTACAGACTAAAATTCTCAAATGATAATGGGTGGTGAACATGTCTTTTTTTTTTTCCCCTCCATCTATCTATATAATTTTTTAGCTCTTGTACACTTTATGTCTAAATAATTTCTAAATTTCTGTGCTCTCTCTTACATTCTATGATAGCTTATAGTACCAGGGTAGTATGAACTCTCTTATGACATTCCCCATCTCCTTATTTCCATAATCGTTTTTCTGAAGGACTATATCTAAATGAATTAATTACCTGGTGCATTTCAGTCAGTCATATGTTCTTGTTTTCATTCGATCAAAATTCTTTTGATTAGCACTCTGGCTGCCTTTTCTGTAGCGTTTGAGAAATTTCTGAGTATTCTTTCATTTCACTTGTATTAATTTAATTTTTGTGAAGCCTTCTCCCTTTGGACTGACTACAAGATTAGATGCTAAGAGGTGGTATAGTAATTTTGGGTGGGATTATGCTCACTTGGCTTATATCTTGCTGTACTATGACTCTATAAAACTGCCTGAAGTATTTTTTTTGCGTTACACATCTTCCTGATCTCAATACAAATCTTCCCTCTCTTCTTTGGTTTTAAAGAGCCCCTGGCGTGACTGAACTTCCGACTGGGGAGTTGGGGCCCAGGGAGTTACAAAAAATTGGGCAGGATTAGTCTGAATCTCGGACTATCGCAGAAAGGCAAAACATTCAAAGGACATGCTCTGTGCAATAGTGCGATTAGAGAAGCCTTACCTGAAGGTGGTTTGTGTTGTTTCCTCAGAGCCCTCAAATCAGTCGGTCAGCTGGTGTAAGGTGGAGGCTGTGGCCATGAAGCCTGGCTTGGTGAACGTGGTTCAAGATCTTTCTCCTCCTCCTCCTCTCGTGGTCATGTCCCTCAGCATGAAAACCACTCAGAACCCAAAGACTCACCAGAATGAGGTAAGTAATCTGCTCTCATTTTGGTTTGGTTTGGTTTTGTTCTTTGGCATATCACCTGATAAAGCATATCTAAATATTTTTACTGTTGAATAAACTTTCTGTGCTGCGGGCTTTTCAAAGAAATTTTTACTGGAGTCTCGGTAGCGTGAGAACTATAGGTTCAGGGGGTTTGGTGAGAATATTTACCATGACAGTAGATTCTATGTATTTTTTCAAGCCTTCTATTTGTAATAGTTACAAATGAAACAGTCCCAGAACAGCTGTTAATGTTTTGGGTTTTTTTTCTTTTTTTTTGGTAGAGCTAATCATAGGTTCTAGGTAAAATGACTGGGATTTTCTGCTGATAATACTAATTTTGAAATAGAATGAGAATTTGCTCTGAATCTTATAGCACCTACTATTCTGCTGTGAGATCTTTTCTTTTTTCAGAAAGTAGGAGAGATGTAGGTGGCCACTCTCAGTTGTGGACTGCAGACCATAACGTCCAGTTAGGCATGTTTATCTGTGTTTTAACATAAGTCTCCCTAGCTTAGGAAGAGATTTAGTATTCACTAATAGGATAGGGTAGTTGTTTCTGGCTATTTCAATGGAAGAAAAATTAGGCTGGCGAATTTTTCAAGCAGAACTAGTTCTCTTGGTGAAGTTAAATTTTTTGGGGGGCTAGTATGGAAAATTCCTGGTTTCTAGCCAGTATAGGGCACTTCATAGGGAATCCTTAAATTGTGGGGTCTGTTCAGATTCAGAACAAAATTTGATAAAAGCAGGGTTTTCCAAAAGTAATTATTTTTATTATCTTAGAAATTTGAGAGGAATTTAGGAGTAAGTTCTGCTTTATTTTACCTTTCTTCTTTATAACTATTTGTATTTGGAATTCATTTTAAAAAGGTCTTTTGTAGAAACAAGAGAAAAGAGATGAGGGAAATTAAAAAAGAAAAAAGGAGGGAAGAAATAGCTATTGATAGTAGTCATATTTATGAAGATGTGTGTTCTGTATCTCATTGGTATAGATTGTGGCTGTTGCAGCTCTGATTCATCAGAAATTTCCTTTGGATAAGGCTCCACCTCAGCCTCCTTTTCAGACACACTTCTGTGGTATGTACTTGGAACAGTTTATGAGTAGAAAAACAATTCCTTCAGAGTTTTTCTTTTGTTGTTGTGGTTTTTTGTGTTTTGCATGGTGATTTTGTTTTGCATTTGGTTTTTTTACTTCATTCTGTCACTCCAGCAATGGCTGGAGTAGGTAAGTGACAAAGTTTGAACTACCAGGCAGGCTTTTCTCCCTGTTTTTATAATCACTGGTTACTGACTTTTTGTTGAAGACTTCATTGAAAAAAATCTTAGTTTGAAATGATGTGAAGTAACCCTGCTCTATACAGTTTCCTATCATTTTAATTAGTTTTACTTCATTATGTGTTCTCTTGGATTACTTTATTCACCTATTAATTTAGACTACTTATTTACTGTCACTTAGTTATTTTTCAGTTCAGTTCTTCTGAACAGAATTAAAAAAAATAAACGTCACATTTATTTATAAATAAGTTTTCTTGGGCGGGGGGGGAGGGGAAATCTCTCACAGCAGGGTTATTATAGTAAGATCAGCTAAACCTTGAGATTCAGACCCCAATTGGAAGTGATAGTTTTGAACGCTTGTGGGAGGAAGTTCTCTAGAAGGTGTGGACCATAGTTTTAATCTGCAATGGTAACCTCAGACATGAATGATTGAAATTGTTTAATACTTTACTAATTACTCAGTCATCTTAAAGACAAGTATTCACATAAGGCTAGCTTTTTTGAATTAGAATTTAGTTTTCCTTATCTCCCTTTGTTATGGATGGATGCTTATGGGAAGGGTACAATTAAGAACTTATATGTAAGAACAAATATAACTTCTTTTGCAGCTGTTTCCAAACCAAATGATTGCATTTTTCCTTATGACTTCAAAGAAGCTATTAAAAAGAAGGTAATTTCATTTTGTTAGCCTTCTGATTGCGGTACCTTTTAAAATATGAACTTCATGTTGCTTTGGGTAAGTTGTGTAAGAGAAATATTCAAAGGAATGGCATGATCATTTCAATAGTTTTCCACTATGCAAACCTAAATCCCGGTGTTTATTCTGTGTTGTTTGTAAAAACAGAGGTGTGCTCTGTGTGATTCAGTACTGCTGCTAGTTGTGCTCATAAAATAGATGGAGACTTAGGCAAGAGAGTTGGAAAGATTTTGCAGGGAGGCTAAAATTGTGATTCATTTTCATTATACCTGACTCTGTACTTGTAGTAAACTGGGAGAATTTGTTTCTTCTTTCCTTGGAGAGTAAAGTCTGTTAAAATTTAGAAGACATCCTTTCTAAAGGGTACTGGGAGAGCTGACAGAATAATAAAGTAACCTATTCTTGTTTTTCCTCTGTTTCTGTGTGATCTTAAGCCTGTGATGGAAGGATGCACATGGAGCGTTTTCCTGGTGTGCTTGATTCTTAGGAGGCTCTTAAAATATCACTAGACACCTGCATACAAAAGCAAAATGGAAAAAAGCCTCTGAGAAAAGCTTTCTGTGTCTATGGGAGTGAGAACAAAAAGCCTTGAATTATAGAAGGAAAGGGAGAACTCTGTGGTACTTTATTATTGTCTTGTAACTAGTAGGGGAGAGGAGGTGTTTCCATTTTAAACTTATTGGGTCATTGAAATCAGGTGCTCTCTTGCTCCTTTTAGAATGCTAAAATAGAAATTGCTGCAACAGAGAGAACACTGCTGGGATTTTTCCTTGCGAAGATTCACAAAATTGACCCAGATGTTATTGTGGTGAGTAGTTCTGAGACTTTGAGAGTTAAATTAAAGCATATTGTCAGCTGGCCAACTTTCTTCTTTTCCTTTTGTCCCCGTATAGGTTTTTTTAATGTTTATTTTAGACTGCCTTATGAATTGAATTTGCTTATAAGACAGCAGGTATACTTTGATACAAAGATGATACAGAATTTCCCTGACAGCATTTTATACATCCTTTTATTTCCCATAATATCTGAAATAGGCAGTATTTCCATAGTACCTGAAACAAGTAGAGTTTTTTTCTTTACTCAGAAAGACAAAACACAACGAAAAAAACTTTGCAATTTTCTGGGAAAAAATGAGAACTCTTGGTATACTTAAGAGTCTGTTTCAGTTCAGATGCTCGTATAATTTGTCAGCATTTAGATGGTGTTCATGCTGTAAATGAAAATGATAACCTATACAAATCCACAGGATCTCTGCAAAGTTTTGTAATAAGCACTCTTGTGGTTTTTTTTTCTGTATTGGCAGCTGAGGATTTATTATAATTACTCATTTTCTTTTTTTTTTTTTTTGCTATGTTTAATGAATATACAGTCCTGACTTTCATTTAATGAAATTTTGAAGACAATTTGTAGTTGGTTATAAATCCGAGGTTGGTTATATACAGCTTGCTATTCTTCTGTAGGTAAATACAAATAATGAAGTGGTGGGAATAGGATGAAACAAGCAGTCAGATTCCTGATGTTCTCGGCTCACTGTGGCTGGCATCTGGTGTTTGCCCTATGAACTGAGCTTCGTGGTGGTTATGGGAAGGAATCAGGGGAAACACTGCAGCCAGTGGCTTTAAATTGAAGATGCCAGTAGTAGGGGAGCTCTGATCCTAAAAACAGGAGAGCTTTGTTAGTGCAGTTTAATTTGCCCTTGCTTTAATTAGTGCTGTTGAAAAACAAGCTATAGTAATATAGGTAGGACCCCTCTACTATAGCTGTAATGCTGCTGCTGATTTTAAGGAGCTTCTTCTACAGCACAATATTGCACCACACGGATGTATCTGATACGGTGAACCTACAGTTCCTCCGGACTGACTGGTGCACATAGACTCGTTTGTCAGGGTAGCATTTTGCTTTCAGCTGAGGTTACAGACCAATGTCAGCAATGTCCTTAGCATTGTTTAAACTTTGCAAATATTGCTAGAGTACTTTGATATGTAAATATTGGTTGCAAGGTCTTCCTGTCCAGATTTAACAGTTGTGCCTGTTGTAGTATCAAAGGAAAAAAATGACAGTATTTTGATGTCAATATTGAGACTTTCATGGATGGAGAGAGAGGAATTACTCATAGCTAAGTTTATATGCTGTATGAAGAATGTTGGGGTTTTTTTCTTCTAGAAGGCTTTAAATCCTAATCTCTGGTATCAAAGCATAAAGCTGAATCCTGTGTGCTATGAGCCAGTTATAGAGCTGATTTTGGTATTCTACTGAACAGCATTGTTAGTGTTAAGACTAATGAGTACTGTTGATGAATGTTCTCTTAGAAAGTGCTTTCTATGAGAGAGATAATGCCATCAATTAGTGTGAAAAAACCACAAAGGGCAAAGGAATACTGAGTATATGAAAGTAAGTCTTTCCATTTGCATTTGTTGTAACCTTTTTTTGTTGTTTTTTCTGCTGCAAGGGTCATAATATTTATGGATTTGATCTGGAAGTGCTGCTTCAAAGAATTAATGTGTCCAAAGTCCCTCACTGGTCCAAGATAGGTCGGCTGAGGAGGTCCAATATGCCAAAGCTTGGGGTAATAAGATTGCTCAAGTCTTTTAAGCCCCTTTATGTTGCATGTGATTAAAAATGAATTAATTTTGCTGAGGAATTGTAAATGTGACACTGATGTATTTTGACTGTTGGTCACGCTGAATTTCATGTGTCCCAGATCACAAATGATGAGTGTTTATATGACTTTTATTACAGTAATAAGCCAAACTAATTTTCAAGTTAGGCTAATTTAGTTTACATATCTCAACTAGATGATGGTAATGACAGATTAATTGCAATAGTCTTTACTGTAACAGTCTTTGTCTGCTATAACTGTAAAATGAGAAAATGTAATTTGGATTGATTGGTGAATCATCCCATAGAGAGCTGCTAAGTTAATAATTCTGTAGTTCTTAGTACGTATTTGTTCAGAGGACAATGTGTGAGGCTTGGAGTACCGAAGTGCTGAATGTGGCCACGTTGTTGCCTGTTCCTGTCCTTCCTAGAGGCCAAGATGAGTATTTGTGTGTCCTTTGTTCTGTGACTTTTTCGTCCCACTGTTAGTATGAAAAATATCCTCGGAGGAAAAACAAAATTCACACCCATGTTCTTTTTGGGACTATTCTAATTATTAAAGAAAAAAAAAAGCATGACAGGTTAAGAATGAAGATCTAAGTAGTAATGAGAGTTAAGTATCTACTTCTTAATATCCACGTATACTGAAATATACCATAGATTCCTTTAGGGCATAATTATAAAGCCTTAGTATTAGTGGTATTTAGTAGAGTATTTAGAGTATTAGAGTATTTATTGACCAACTGACTTAACTGAGACCTATAAGCATATATTTTGGATAAATGTTCTTTGCTAATGTTTGTATGTTTCATTTTGTTTGGGTTTTTCTTCCCTTGTATGATACTAAGGGACGAGGGGGGTTTGCTGAAAGGAACGCTGCCTGCGGTCGAATGATCTGTGATGTAGAAATTTCTGCTAAAGAATTAATTCGTTGCAAAAGTTACCATTTATCTGAACTGGTCCGTCAGATTTTGAAAACAGAGAGGATAACAATTCTACCAGAGGAAATTCGAAATATGTACAGGTGAGTTGATGATTTGTGGTTTTAATCCTTCACTGGAAAGCAGAGGAGCTAATTTCCTGCTATACAGTTTCATACTTGCTTATTTGATTTGTCATGGAGATGCTGACTTAGCATACTGGTATTTGAAAAGTAAAATATTATCTTAACAGTATTTTATAATGTTTGAAGCTACTCATGGGTGGTGGCTTACTATGTGCAAAGCAAATTGATTTGTGAGAGCATTGGTTTAGATACACTAATAAGACATGCGAGCTCGAGCTTTGGGATTTTTTTTTTTTTTCCAATTAAGAGCTTGCTGTATAATTCAACACTGGTGTGCTACAGATACCACGTGTACCGTACAGCATATAGGTCTACACTACTACAGAGCACAAAGGAGGCTGATTTTACTTTACTAGGCCATCCTTCTTCTTTTCCCAGTGAGTCTCCTCACTTAATGTTCATGCTGGAAAACACCTGGACAGATGCCAAGTTCATTCTCCAGATCATGTGTGAGCTGAATGTTCTGCCACTGGCTCTTCAAATAACAAACATCTCTGGAAATGTCATGGTACACTTTTATTACTTTCTGCCCCTTTCCATTGTCCCACAAAAACAGTTCCATGTTTTCTGTGTTTCATTTCCTAGTTTTAATTTGTAAACACTGATTGAGACTACATGATACTGTAAATTTTTTGCTGTGATGAGTGCGAGAGTTCAATGATCTAGTCAAGTAATAATGTAAAACTTCCATAAAAATATCACATTTGAGTGTGCATGGTGATGATAGAGAATAATAGTAATACTAGGTGAACTTAAAAATAGTTGAAGGACATTGTGTAGTTTATTTTTGTATGTAAGTGTTTTCTATGCTTTGCTTTGAATTCTTTTTTCACCCCTCTCTATAGTCGAGGACAATGATGGGCGGACGATCTGAACGTAATGAGTTCTTGCTGCTTCATGCATTTTATGAAAAAGACTACATAGTGCCAGACAAACAAGTTTTTAAAAAGCCTCTGCAGAAGCTGGTGAGTCCAGTTTTTCTCTTTCCAAGAATTTTTATTAAAAAGAAAAACACATTCTTCTATCTTTTGCATATTACTGTTCTGTGAGAGCATGGAAAACCCAAACATATGTTAGATATAACATCTAACTTAATGTTACAGCTTATGCTTAATTTTTTTTTTTTGTTGTTGATGTTGAGTTGATAATGGAGAACTGTATGGTTTGAAGTGACAGTGTAACACCTTTTCCATTGTATTGCAGATCTATGGAAACTCAGTTGGTTTTTTAGTTTAAAACTGAAATAAGCTAAGTACTTGGCTGTGTAGGGAAGCACTTAAGAGAAAGACAGTCTGTGCTGCTTAATAGATGCACATTTGCCCTACAATTATTTTGCTCATGAACAGTATTTCAAGTATAATTTCTAAGGTGGGTGACTTGAGAATGTGGATAAAATATCCAAGGGTATTAAAAAAAATTCCTTTGGATAATACCAGTGTAAATAATACTTACAGAAACATCTATATGTTTATTAGTAAACAAATTAGAATTGGAGAATGTATTTGTATTTGACTATATTTTGCTTTTTAGTTTTACTTTTAAATAAGTTAAACAGCAAATTCCAAAGCAGTAAGTTCTGTTGATTGTATTGTTGCATCAAAGCAGTGCTGGAATTTTTAATGATTCAGAATAGCATTGAACAACTGGGAGAAAAATTCTTAATACAACAAGACGAATAGGAGAATCCTCTTCAGGTCACTAATAATAATAGTTGGGGTTTTTGTTTGTTTTATTAAAGCCCAGCCTTTGTATTTCCAAAAGCTACATTTGAATTGGGCAATAATATTTCTTCTGGGTCGTGAATTGATTTTCTTCCTAGCGTTGACTTTTACAGCAAGCCAGAAAATGTATACTAGTGGTATGTTGAATGATGACATTCCTTAAAGTCTTTATAATCTCTTGTTAGCAGTTTGTTCCTATAGGAGTTGGTTTGAATGCTGTTTTGACATATAGAGAGCTTTAATAAGGATCATGATGAAAATACCATGTTTTGCATGTATTTTAAAAGGAACTCTATGCACTGGCTCCCAATTTCATATTTGATTTTGCCAAAAATAACTCCTCCAACAGTGTAGAAATCTTGGAGACCAGATAATGACTTTTTTAAATGCCAAATGTAGGTGGATGAAGATGAAGATTTTGAAGATCAGAATAAATCAAAGATAGGGAAAAAGAAAGCAGCATATGCTGGGGGCTTAGTCTTGGATCCCAAAGTCGGTAAGATGTGGCAATTTCCTTTCTTCTGTGAGAGACAGGTAGGTTATATTAATGCAGAGAGATTGGAATAGGCAGTCTGTGTATCTTGTGGGAGTTTGGTGTGGTGGTTTGGTGGGGGTGTTGTTGCATGCAAGAAGATTCCCAACATTGACTGTGGAATTACTTATTGTTGGGACATGTATTTCTTAACTTTTTTGGAGAAGATTATGGTCTTGTGAGGAATTGGGACCGTATATCTGTGTATAATTTTCTAATGGACATGTAAGTTTTCTTTCAGTTTCTCCTCTATGTGGGGAAAACTGTACAAGTGTCCTATAGTAACACAGAAGCTATCTGTTCAACTCTGGTGAGTTAATGGGGTTGGATCGTTCCACTTCTGACAGCTTTCTATGATGGGCAGTGGTGCATCTCAACAGCTACTTTAAGGGATTTAGATGCTGGAAATGTGGTACAATGTATTACTGTCACTTAAATGTTAATTGTGGAGTTGGATGAAGTCCTTAGGGAGACTGAGTAACTATGACTTTTGTTTTAAACTCTGTTTTAGGTTTTTATGACAAGTTTATTTTGCTTCTCGACTTCAACAGCTTGTACCCATCGATTATCCAGGAGTTCAACATCTGCTTTACCACAGTGCAGCGACTGTCATCAGAAGCACAGAAAAGGGCAGAGGTTTGTGTGCTTTAACTTGTGAGTGAAGTTACACTGTCTTAACTTCATTGTGTTTTCTGTGAATCAGCTTTTGAAGAAACTTTTCTTTTTCACTGTTTAATGGTTTTTTCCCCCCCCTCACACATTAAAAAAGTGATTCTTGTTTAAAGATGTGTCATAGTAAGTTTTGGGTTGGGATTTTTTGAATATTACATGTCTGTCATATTCCTTTCAGTAATACTCGTATAGAATCTTGATAAGTTCTCTCCTATCTAAATAAAATCTTGATAGCCTCATGAAAGAAGATTTTTTAGTGAGAAGCAGTTGGCCCTTTTCAGCCTTAGGTTGTCCTAGCAATTTCTGAGCTTCTTGACCAATTTCATCCTAAGCTGGTAGAAGCTTTCTCAAGTTATGTTGCCACAGAATTCATGCAAACATACCTGAATGAGAGAGACAAGTCTCATGCTTCTGCCTGGGGGAAAGAATGCAATATGAGCTCAACCCTTATTAGACATCAGGAAAACTACGTGTGTGTCTTGAGAGTGTGTGTCAGGGAGTGATACTGTGACAGCTGCAGGACCAGCTTCATGGAAATTCATACAGCATTAAACTGTGTTAAACACAACTGAAAAATCTTCTGAAGGTGTAGTTCCACGTACTGTTTTCTCAGCAGCTGTGTTGGCCATGGCTTATCCGTGGCTGCTTATTCACATTTCCCCAGTTGTGCTGGCACGGTTGTTGGTGGAGCTGTGCAATAAGCTGAAGCAGTGAGCTGGTCAGGTCTAAAGGTTAAACCTGAGGCTTTTATTTTTAACTGGTATCAGCTCACAGGTTGGAATTAGCGTGTTGTGCATGTTGTTATGGGACATAGTTAGTCCTATAACAACTGAAAGATCAGTACCATAGCAGAAATGAGGGAAAAAGTATGTGGAACTGTCCGTGAGTTCCTCCAAACTCTCTGTGGATATACCCTGCTTTCTTAAGTGTGCTTCAAACTGAAGCAGCTCATTTTGATTTCTGTCATGGTATGATATTTATTCAGGTTTTGGTGTCATTTCTGTTTATAGTTCTTCCTAGACTGTGTTACTAAACTTACCAACTTCATAGTATCTCTTTTGCCCATTCTTTGTATGTTTCTGTCTGTCTTTCATTGTGCTTGAAATTTCTTTCCATTTTTGCTGGGCAACTATTTCTTTGGTTATGTTAACAAGAAGAATGTATGCTTTCTGTTATGTTGTTGTTTTGCTATAATCAAGACTTGCTTGGGATGGAGTTTTCATTCTGTTGTTACTGTCGATTTCTCTTCTGTCAGTTATTTAAAGTATCAGTTCCACAGAGCGTGTGCTCCATTTTACAGTTCTGAACACCAAAAATATTTGGGCAATAATAAAAAAAGGATGGATTTTTTTCAGCGTGGAAAGAATTGCTTGTGTGTGCACTTTTCTGTATATTTTTATATGTATATATACCTAAGAGTGATAGTATGCATGTGTTTTAGTTATCTGGATTTACATACACACACATACATTTTAAAAAAAAAAAAAAATCTTCCTGCTACTAGACCATGTCTCTCTTGGGTTTCTCCCAGACAGACACAGGCTTAGTCCCTGTACCCCAGGAGAGACTAAGTAATACAGTTAAATACCACAAAAATACCTCTCATGCTTGTTCTAAACTGTGCTTTGGGTGCTCTGCAGGAATGGATACAAGCTGTGTGGTTTTGGGTTTTTTCCCCTCAAGCTTTTCACTTAACACATTAAAATCTAATCTTCAAGCAAAAAAATGGTAAGCAGTGGTGATCATTTGACAGGTCACAGAAGAGGAAGAAATTCCAGAGCTTCCAGACCCATCTCTGGAAATGGGAATTTTGCCTAAAGAAATCAGGAAACTAGTGGAGAGAAGACGGCAAGTTAAGCAGTTAATGAAACAGCCAGATTTAAATCCTGACCTTTATTTACAGGTGTGTTTTATAGAACTCCTTTGATTTTTCTCCCACTCCCCTTAAGTGCCCTGATCAGCCTTGCAGAATAGGGATGATTAGTAGCGAGCAGTGATTGTAATGTGCTTTACTTGTAGCCCATCACTGCTGCAGACTATATAAAAAGCTGTGAATGTAATTGTGAACATTAAATTCTGTTCTCTGTTGGCTATGGTTGTATCATTTTTGCGGGTTATGTTTCTTTTCAGTATGATATCAGACAGAAAGCTTTGAAACTCACGGCTAACAGTATGTATGGCTGCCTGGGATTTTCCTACAGCAGATTCTATGCCAAGCCTTTGGCTGCTTTGGTGACGCACAAAGGGAGAGAGGTAAGTCGTTAAGCAGGTTATATACATATGTAAAAAGGGTGAATTTAAGCCACCTAGTTTTTCATTGAATAGGAGAGTGGTCGTATTTTTGAACCTGCTTTTGGTGTCAGAACTGTATTTTTTATCTTTCTTGTACTGCAGAAGTTGGGAAAAAATGAAACTGGTGTCTAGAAAAAAATCAGATAAACATCTGAAAACGTATGACAAGTTGAAGCTCTAGCTAGAGCCTTGTTTGGAATGAACCTGCTTAGTTTCAGTGGGCCAGATAATGGTTACAAAAAAATCAAGGGTGCTGTCACATTTTCCATGAATTTCCAGTTCTGCTTGATGGGTTAGTCTTTGATTCAGTGGTATGCTTCAGCTTTGGATGAGCTTGTCTTTGGCCAGGCTGTCCTATGCCCTGGTATGTTGAGTTCCCGAAACCCTGAAGTTCGTGACAGGGCTAATTAATCACATGGTGACAATGGATTATGGCCTTATTTTCAGAAACTTTGTTCCTTAAATTGAAACTTTGCATTAGCCTGAAGAGGCCAAATTTTATTTTAAGAGTTGCTAACTTTATAGGCAAAACTACTCTTGCTGTTGATTAGGATGGCAGCTGAATGCAGACCACATCAGTTTTGTCTCAGTGGGAAAAATAATAATTAAAGATCCAAAACATACCACTGATATACAGTGTCTTAAACCACATTTTTTTCATGATGCTTCATATTAGTTCTTTGTAGAAGAGAATACTAAGCAGGAATCTGCACAGGTGCCAGGAACAGACATGATGGGATGGCTGGTCAACCTTTTAGTTGAGCAGGGAGACAGATGAGTTCACGTTGGTGTTGAGAGGCACATACTCCCTGTGGTGTGAGAGCACAGTTCTCCTTGCTGTGGACTACCCAATGCGCCAAAGGTCCATTTACAACCCCCAACTGATGTGCATAGGGGCATTTTGTTTCTGATAACACATCTTTGTTTTTTAAAAGTCTAAGCAGTTCTCTGGAGACAACCCCACGTTTACTGTCCTCCCAGCTTATGTAATCAGTATGTTTAACCTTGTACACATATTTAACTAGGAAATAATTTCCATATTGGGTAACTGTAAATGTGCTGCTATGCATCCATGTGAATTCAAAAGTTAATGTTTCCTTTAAGGAAGTAGTATCTGTTGTTGTAAGATTCTGATGTATTTATCTACAAGGTTGGCATGAAAAGTAGCTGAGTATCATAGCTTTATGTTTTCTAGCAGTATTTTGTAAGTCACCAATTTGACTTTTTGGATTTTTTTTATGATCTACATTAGTCATATGGAACATCTGTCACAAACTGGGTATTGTGTGGATTCTTGAGCTTTTGGCCTCTGTTAAGGGGGGGAAATATTTTTTATTTGCACATACAGTTTATTCTCAATTATCTGTGACTTACCAGTTCTGAGATAATGGTGCATGGAATTCTCGTGTGCCTGCATTATGTTCCAAAGTGATGGTGGAATGGGAGAATCCTAAATAGGCGATGCAGGATGTGCTAGGGAGCTCTTTGAGACACTTTCTCTTACGTAGTTGATTTTTGGTTGGAAAGGATTTCTTACCTCTTAAATTCTGGTGGTGCTAGACCCGGGCTTGCTTCTGCCAAGCCTTTGCGCACATTTGAATCTCCATTTTTGTAGTTGCTCTGAGTTTGGGGAAAAACTTAACTCTATGGCACAGTGTTGCCTACAAGTGTGTTATACCCAGTGCAGGTCTAAAAGTTCCTCTGTGAGCTGGGAGCACAGGAGGGAGATGCCAGTGAAAAGTCTGTGGGAGCCGGTCTGCATCTGGCAGCACTAGTGCTGAGCTCAGTGGGGCAATACTGGCTCTTGGTAGGTCTCTTCCATGCAGTACAGCACCTCCTATAGAGCTAAAACTATCTTCCCCCCCGCCCCATTCTTTGGGGTAGATTAGTATTCATTGCTCTGGAATACTGTTGATATAAGAAACTTTTGATAATTTGGTAATTTTTCAGGGTGATCTGTAATTTTGTGCTTCTGTGTAAGTATGATGGATTCTGATGAAATATGCTGTATGTGCTCTGGTCTAAAAACTTGCATTTTTAGGTAGTTAGTCAATAAACAGATACAGTTTTCTTAGTTCCTTATTTCTTGAGTAGTAGTTTTTGCCATAAAAGATGACACAAGAGGACACCTTAGTTTTCTGGGTTTTTTTTAAGTTGAAATATTTAATCTGGAAAAATACTACTTTAAAATTTTATATTACTCTTTCTATTCATAGTTTCCTCTTACCACTAAATGCTAATATAAAAGAGGTGAATGTTAAGTATCAGGAGATTTGGGTTCTTTATATGAAAAGGTTAATTAAAAAATAACTACTATGGAAAAATGTTATTGGTCTAAATTTAAATGGCCTTTTCTGATGATCAGTAAGTGATACTTTTTTCTATTTTTTAACTTGTGGAGGGGAGTAAATGCAGGTAGGCTTGTAGATGTTTAAGCGAAAAAAGTACTGTGTGGGATGAAAACTGAACTTAATATTTGCACTAACACAATTACAGTTCAATCTTAACAGAATAATTGAAAGTGTGAAATATATATTTCAATTTGAAGAAGTTATTGAAGCTCATCATAGCATTAAGTTTTAAGGTAGCTGAGCGAGAATGAGTTTTGATGACTTCTGTAAATTGCTGCTAATTATGTGACTGAAGACCCTTTCGCTGAAGCTGTGGGAAGGACTGAGTACTGCAAGCCTCTGATGCCAAGTGCTACCTACTACCTCTCCCGGACTGTAACCTCTCTTTGTGGTTTGGCGATGCCGGTGCACTAAAAGTAGTGGAGGTGCCACGGGGTTCCTTATGGCGACTAAAAGTTCTTGTAATTACACATTGCCATGTTAAAAACTTGTTTATAACTGTGCTAGTGTTTGACATGTTCACTTCATTTTGATGGCAGAAGTATTAAGTTTGATGTGGAAGGGCCATTTATAAAGCCAGATCATAGCACTAGGACAGAGTGTAATCCGTAAGAGCTCACTTCTCTTCAGTCAGCCTTAGCGAGATACGAGCTAGTGCTTGACCTTTACGAACCTTAAGACCTGCAGTAAGCTTTACGACTCTGCTTGTATGCAGGCTGGATCTAGCGGAGAGGTTAGCCTGTGTCATCCCAGTGACGGTGGTGTAATTTATGTGGATAGTGTAGTAATGGTAGTGAGTTTTCACTAGATGGCGATAGAGACCTTGAGATCATTAATCAATTAAGACTTTCATTTTTGTCAGAATGTGTTTTAAACGTTGACTATCAGGTTTTACAAATGGGTTTTCCTTGTTTATTTTTTTCCAGTTGTGGGTGATCTCTAGCAGGGAAGATGGGGCCTATCAGTGTGAATTTGTCAGAATTTAATGTATTGTATATCACAGGTAGACTGGTGAAGTTTCAATGTATTTTGGTGGGAATTAAAAGGGCAAAAATTTGCGGTGGGAGGGAGTTAAAACTATAGTTCAGCTCTGTTTTGACCTTTTTTAAAAGTGTAAATGTTTTCCTGTTTTGATCATTAGGAATGCATCAGTTCTGTTCTTAAAACAAATTTTTAAAAAAATTATTTCTGCATTTGCAATCCAAATGTTACATTATTAATCTGGAATGTGTTAGAAGGATTCCTGGACCTTCCCCCCCCGCCCCCCGTGTTACTAAGTGTTTGCTTGGACATTGCTCTTGTTGTAACTATAGCAGTTGCTTGCATGGAAAAGTAATAGGAAAATATTTAATGTATTTTTAGCTGTCCTTTAATGTAATTTAACAACTGGAAACAAGATAAGTCGATGTTGTACAACCAGCCAGCTCTGCACTAGCAGGCAGTGTAAGGTCATGCCTTTCTAGCCTCTTCAAAGGACAAGTCTTTTGATGAAGTGTCAGTTGTCTGATGTCCCAAACGCAGGATGCCCTCTACTGCAGGATTTTCCTACAGGACAGCAAAGTTGTTGAGAATTTCATCTGTAGGCAGCTTGGTTGCTAATGGCTGTCACTCAAAGCTGAGGCCTTTTCCAGGTACTTGCATTTTTCCATGTTGTTTTTCATTGTTGCATATTTTTGCCCAAGCAGGTAGAAAACTTGCCTTTTGAAGGAAAATAGCACATTCGCAGTTTTCAGCAGCGCTAACAGGTAGATCTGGTGTTACAGTATGCAAAATAAAAAAGGGGAAAGAGGCAGTTGGGTTAATTCCAACTTTCTCATTCAGATCCTTTAGATACATTCTCAATTAATAATTACTTTAAGGCACTGGCAGTCAAAAGGAAAGAATAAAAGCGTCTTATTGCTGCAGTCTGGGAAAAGAATGGATGAGGGACGAGAAAGATGAAGTGGAGAAAGATGAGCTTATTTTAAAAAAAATTAAGCAAGGGTAGGTAAGCAGGTTAATGGCCATCTATTGTAATTGTCTTCTGTAAGAAATCCAGGCATCTCTTTTAATTTTTTTTTTTTTCTAATCTTGTTCATCCAGGGAAATGGATCATTAGCTACTTTCTCTTAATTGCACCTAAAACGTTGGTTATACAGTCTGCAAGAGTTGTCATGTCAGCGGGGCAATTGTCAGACTCCTGTTTTTTTCCTTGTAGTATGGGAGGAACAGAATTGTTAAAGGAGGGAAAGGAGCCTCCTAAAGTCTCATATAACCATGCCGTCTATATTTAAGCAGGGAATACAATATCAATATAACATTTTTGGAAAACTTGGAATTTGATGGCAAAAAGCTAGGCAAAGAGTTTCTTAATTGCTTTTAAATATAAAAATGGCAAACTGAAATCTTACAAGAAATAGTGCTAAATTGTTGCGGTGGCCCTAAATGGAAACTGCTGGGGTCAAACCAGTTGTCACTGTTGGTAAATTTATCATTATGTATGCAATTGTGAGCCAGTGAAAAAGCTATGTTATTCTGCATGCTAATATCCAAAAAGAGTTAGAACAGACATTTCAAAGGAGAGGCTGCTTACAGTCTGAAAATGCAAACTGAGTACCAAGTAGTAGAAAAATTATGGAACGTCTTAACATTCGTTGAAATGAAATATTACGATTGTTAGTCAAGTGCATGAGATGACATCTGGTCTGATAAAGACTTTTGCATCTCCAAGGAGAGGAAATGAAACATTTCAATTAAGAAGAATGGCCAGAATATTTTGGGTGAGGAAGAAATCAGTGTGGAGGAAAAATATTTATTTTATTTTATTTATTTTTATTTTATCTTGGGTGGTGGTGTGGGTTGGTTTTTGGGTTTTTTTCACTGGGCAGAAAGGTTTTATTTAATGGATATTCACTGAGAAATGTTTAGGAAGATTGATCAGATTCAGATTGATTGTACAGCAAGTCAGATGAATAAAGAGACTTTCTTTTTTGTGACTACTTATTTTAAGGTTGTGCTATCATGAGAGGTGTGGTGCCTCTCACTTCCTGACTGCTGATTTCTGTGGATGGGTTGTAGCAATTGCATGGCCCCATGGTGAGTTGGATCAGCCTGGTGATCTGAGTTGAAAACTAACTCTATAGGAAAACCAAATTGATTTTTGTTGGATCAATGACTCAATGACTCGCCACATGCTCTTAGAGCCAGTAGAAAGGAGGTTGGAAAGTGGGAGCAGACTCAGTATGAGATATAAGGGGTCAGTTACGACCAGCCTATTTTCAGCTCACACACGACTGAAGCCGTAGGGTTAGTGTTAATAGGATGAACACATGGGGATTTGGTTTGTTTGTTATTTTCCTTCTTCTGTACTTTTGTTTCTTTTTATGGTTTCCTGTCTTGTATTTTGTTCCTGCCTTGCCAAAAGGCACAGATTTTGCTTGCTTCCTATCTTAACCTGGCTGACTAGGGAACAAAATACTCCTCACCCAAAATTGTGGTAAAACTGAAAAACAGGGTACTGGGAGACCTTAAAGAGCAAGGTCTCTGGCACATTCTCTGTATCTGAAATGTAACAGCATGTCCCCTTGTAGCAGCCATCTGTCTTGGGTGGAGGGCTAGTACCTCAGGATCAGGAGAGCTAGAAATGTCTATCCACATCCAGTGGTAACAGAAAAGATTCTCAGGTGTGCAGTAAAATATTGGGGCCTGCACTTGAATCATGCAAATCCCAAAGTTAGCCATGCTTCAACTTTAGAATAACTAAAGAAATCCTTTAATCTTACCTGGAGGGATTATGATATTAAAAAGACAAAGATCCTTATATGGTTCTCTTCTTCAGATGCTGGGATAGAGGTGCCTCATAAATGGGAGATATAGGAACACAGGAGCCTGTAGACCATGAAGCTGAGAGCTTTTGCAACATCACACCACCACTTGTAAACTGCTGAGGTTCTGTTTTCAAACAAATTGATTTTTCAATACCCACTGTTAAGGTTAGAAGAATACAAATGCTAATTGCTGTCCTAATGTTTTTCTCCACTTGTATATTCGTTAGCACTACAAGTCTTTGCAGTACACGTTTTCTTCATTCATTAGTAGCTTGCCATAAAATATTTCAGGTTATGAGACTTAACATAAGTTGTTCTTCTGGGTGTTATTGCTGCACCTATTTGTGTCATACATTTATCTTAAATTAGATGTTGGCCTGTTCTAGAAACCATGGATTTGGATATCTAGATGGTAATAGAGTTGTCAAAATAAGAGACACTTCAAATTAGGGGGAAAAATAATTTTTCTTTTCAAGCATTATTCCTAAGAGTATAGAAAAATGATCTGAAGTGTCTGTCTCCCACGAGACTTAAATAAATATTCATAATGTCCTTCAAAGATACGACACCTTGATCTCATAATCAAAAAGTTTCATGTATTTCCTGGGAATGTTGCCCACTGTGCAAAAGCTCACTGTTGCACAACAGACTGTATTAGAAGCTTTTTTTTTCCATCCACAATTACATGATCTATACTTTATCCTCTTGGATGAATACTCATTTGAGCCTACCAGATCTGCTGGTTTCAGGTAATGCTTTAAGGGTGGCGATGATCCTACTCTGACATATAGGGAGAGGCTGAGAGCTGGGTTTCTTCAGTCTAGAGAGGAAAAAAAAGTTTAAGGATGGAATTAATTGTGGTCTTCAACAACCTAATGGGGGCTATCAAGAAGAAGCTAGACTCTTCCCAGAGATGCACAGCCTTGTGCCAGGCAGCTCTTGGGCAGGAGGTTGAGTTAGATTATGCCCAGAGATTCCTTCAAACCAAAATTGTTTTATGACCATCAGTTCAGAAGTTCCTTTAATTCACACTCAGATTTATCGCCAAGGTCAGCTACATCCAACAGATGCAAGAGTAGCAACTTGTCATTTCAAGTGAAGGAAACTCGAAGGATGAAGACATTTCAGCAGTGATACTTGTCTTACTAGACTGTTTTGGTTTCGAAGCTAAAAAATATCTTTGCTCTGAGTACTTCGAATGCAGGTTTTGCTGTATAGATCAGGTTGTGTGGTCTTTTGCATGTATGTCCTTTCACTGGGCCTGTGCCAAGACTCATTGTCTTAATTTAGAAGATACGCATGAACAGCTTATGCTATTTTCAGCATCAAAATATCCTTATGAGACATATGAAACAGTTTGTTCAAGACCTTTATTTATCTGTGGAAGGTGGACTGTCTCTACTGCTGCAGGTATAATACCACCTTGTAAGGATATAGGAGATCTTGGTGGGCAACATCAAGAATTCTGCTTGAAACAAAGGATTCTTGAGAAGCAGATGTTGTTTAAGGAGCTGGGCCATACCTGAGGCAGATCTCTTAATGTAAACAAGCAATGTTAGAAGCAGGGGAACCTGTAAGTCAGGCACATAGCCTAAACAAATTTGTTCAGACTTCCTTCGTAGTAGAAAGAGGGCAGTGTCAAAGCTGGATGAAATAAATCCCCTCAAATTTTAAAGCGTGATACATGATTGAAAGGCACATGAAAGCCTAACTTACGCTCGCTCTCTCTGTTTGCTTTCCTTCCAGTGGTTATACGTAATGTAATGCGGGAGATGTTGCTGGGGGTAGCGTTGTCTTTAGCTTCAGGTTATGCCCTTTATCAAACTTACTGGGTAAGGTTTCAGGGAGTAGGATTAAATTATATATGTTGATATCTACTGTACAATTTGATACTCTCTGTGTTTGCTGATTTGAGCCACTAGAAACAGTTGCTCCATAAATCCTATTTCAACACCTGGATTAGCATAAGAAAAAAAAAAAATCCAGTTCCCTTTACCTTTCATATTTAGTCTTTTATGTTTTGGTATGTTGTAAATGACAGACTTTAAAAAGAGCAAGAAGTAGTATTTTAGGTTGTTGGGGGTGGGAAGTGGTTCCCACTTGTGTCACTGAAATGCAGCGCTTATCAAGCAGTGCTCATCAAAAACGGATAATGTCGGAATGTTATTTGAACCTTGCTGTGGGGATTAGTTTCTGGCAGTCATTTCTATGTGAGCTTGTGCTAGTCTTGGTGATTGCATGAGACTGGAGAAACTTAAAAAATTTGGATAATGATGGTTGGTAAGCCCTGGGTTAAAAAAAAAAAAAGAGAAAAAGGAAAAAAAAAAAGGTGCTCTTTTGACACGTAGCCTTTATGAATGATGATTCCTCATTCCTCCTGAGACAGGAACAGACAGCCATAGCAAGCAGTTGCATGGCTGATTCATCTCAGATTGATCATGCCTTGTTAAGTTACTGCTTTCTTTCTAATTACTTGCCTTGTTCTTGAAACAGACCAGAAATTGGCAAATTTAAACTATTGGACGTTATCAGAAAAGCAGGACTGTGTAATAATATGCTTTGATGAAGTTCAGGGTCATGATTCCTGAAATGCCTGGGTAAGAAGGGTTTCTGTGAGAGGGAGATAGAAGACCTCGAGGTACAAATACTTTTTTTTATCCAAAGAACGTGAATCTGCAGAACAGTTGCCAGGGAGAAGCATAACTATAGTAAAGTTATCACTCTATACATGGGCTGTTTTGCCCTTCAGTTTGGTACTCTGAATTGTTCCGCATGCGGCTTCATTCAATTAGGCAATACCACTGTTGGCACGCTAATAATTTATTTTCTGTTTTCTCTGGCTGACTTCAGTGCAAAGAATGTTTTCAGTGTTAACTTCATTCCTCTTCCTTGATGCCTTTAATTTTACTGGGATATCAAACTGTCACAGGCTTTGTTGTACTGTAATTTGGAATTGGCACGTGGAAGACTGCCACAAAACCAGAGGGACGTCTCAGCCCTGTGCTCAAGTGTATTGCAACCTTCCTGTTGGTTTTGCTCCAATTGGAATTTTACTTGTTTAATCTAAAACTTCCTTGGCTGTACACTTTGATTTTTGAACCCAGATATAAGTCAACGACAGCTGAAGTTTTGGTTTTCATGTGACCTCCTTAATTTCTCCCCTTTCTGCACCCTGTCTCCCTCAGAACTCAACATCATCAGCATCTTTGAAGTTAGGCAAACACCATTTTTGTATTTTTTCAGAAATCTGTTGGTTTCTTTAAATCATAATAGCTCCTCTGTCTTGATGTTTTAATATGTATCGTACCTGGGTCTTTTGGTTCAATGCATAACTTCATATTTTTCAACTTAGAGTTAAAAGTAGTCATCCTGGAGCTAAAGAAAAATCAATGAGAAGCCTGTACTTAGACTGAGAACCCCTGCAGAAAGCTTTGATTAGAGAAAAGCTTTAGATCTGACTCTTATACACAATTGTCCGTCAGGTGGCCAGTCATTTTGGCATGTACTACTGTATACCATAGATGCTAGAGATGGAAAAAAGTCTATTGCATCATGTAGTTCATCTTCCAAAGTATGTATATAGTTACTTCAGCAGAGACACAACTCTTCATGTTTTGTTGGTTTTATTGGCTTTTTTTGTTGTTGAAGGCTGTTGTCCTTCAAGAAGCCACTTCTAATTTTAATTTTGCCATGGTTTTTGATCTGATTGCTTTTTGTGATCACCAGTTTTTTAATAGATTTAAAGACGGAAGATGAGCCTCCCTTCAGTAGGAATGTGTTAATTGACAGGTGTCCTGAAGGTCCACGTTCTTGGCAGTGGTCCAGGATGACAGAGCAGTAATGATTTAGAAACTGCCATTCCTTCCTGGTGAAAGGATTGGAGGAAATCTGTGAAGTTACTAACTACTGCTCACTTCCAACAAATCGTGAGAAGATCATTATGGTGTCTAATTAGTTGAGATTACCTCCTCTATGCAGAGTGTTTGGGTTTTTTTTTTTTTTAAGTCCTTTACATGCTGTCTTATGGCTTGCACCAATATTTTTTTTTTCTCTTCTCTTTAATGTTCTGGATGGTTACTCTGAGGATTTGAGTGAGGGATCATGTTTCTATCTCTGTGTGGTGTAATTAGTACAGCTATTTAAATGTTATCTGGAACCCATTTACCCCATCTGTCAGTTGCTGCTTAGTTCAGTGGAAATGCTTTTATGTAAATCACAGAACAATACTTCTGACTTGTAACAAGATTGGGCTGAATTTAGGGGACCGAAACACTTCATCCTGGAATAAAAATGTCTAGCTGAATTAAGGGGAAAAGATTATAAAAGCTGACACTTTTTAAAAGTGTATTATGCTGACATATGTATATATATAAATTGAATTAGCTGTGATACTCCTACAGTGGGAAACTTCCCACTGATTCTAAAAAATTTAGGGAAAAGCTGGCACACTTGAAATTTTCCTCCTGATTTGCATGCTACTTGGTAAATTGGACCAATGTTCCTTGATACCTTTTTGCAGTAGGCTACAGTTTCTGCATTTCTCTAACACCAGCTCTTCAGCTGGTCTTAGAATATTTGGAATTGATGCCTGACAGGGTGCGGGGCAGATGCTTTCCTTTTACTCCCTTCAAAGTAATTTCCTGATGAAAGTGGGTCCTTCTATGGCTAGGAGATATTTTCACTTTACAGGAATCCAATGGTGTTCTTAATGATTTTGATTGCTTTTAGGCTTCTGTGGAAGAGTCTGTCCTAATCTTGGCTTATTGTATAACCACATAACAAATACAATTTTTTTTTCTTCCATGCAAATAAAAACAACCCTCTCTTCCTCCCACCCTCCTTTAGTGTGCAGACCTTTTGCCATCTGATACTTTGGTGGTGAATCTTGAACTTTGATTTGATTATTCAAATATTTAAAGAAAAGAATTATGAAAGTCTCTCATCTTTCATGTATGAGCAAGTCATCTAGTTTGGGGTTTTTTTTTCAGGAAGATGGCCTTCTGATATGCTGACCAAGGGAAGATTAATAAATTGTGGCTTTTGTTTGTCTCTCAGTTTTCAGCCTGGAGTGTAAGCTTGTGTCATAAATACTGTGTTAAATTACAGCAATTTTTTTTTTAAGAAACTGTTTGATTTTTTGCCAGGGATTCCTGAGCCATCTAGTAATAGTTTCAGGGATCCTATTCCTTCTCTGAAAATCAGTGCCAATTTTGGACTGTGCAGCTGTCCCAGTTTCCTTTTCATTAATTTTCACTGTAGGAATAAATGTTTGTTGTCTGATGTTTATTATATTAGCTTACTTAAAGTCAGTTATTTCCTTCCCCACATGGATCTTGCTTCACTTTTTTTTTTTCTTTATGCTTCTTAAAAAAGGAATAAATCTGCCAGAAGATATCTGGATGGTAAAGCAATATGAAGTGGCATTTATTTGACTATTCCAGAAACGATCCTTCTGTTATTCCATACAGTACTGCATAGCTTTTGGCTCAGCTGGCCTGCATAATAGGGGAGAGCCTCCCTGCTAAGCCAAGCAACTCCTTTTTGCTTCAAAGAGCATGTAAGGCATGCATGGTAGTAGATTATCACAATTATCAAGTATCAGTACTGACTTAGTAGTTGTCCCTGGCCTTTTCCATCTTAACTTAAGGAAAGCCTGTTTTGTGACTGTCTGGCTGCCCTTCTCTCTGAGAGGAACTGGGGTTAATAGTTTATTAATAGTTTGTGTTGTACGTAGAACATCACAGGCTTGCTATGTGCTCTTGAGCATAAGGATTTTTTTGCAATTTTATGTAACGTGATGTTTCGTTCCCCATTTAAGCTCTTCAGCCAGCCAGTGTTGGAAGCAGGCGTCATTAACAGTGTTTGGATTTTTATGGTGTGATAAGTTTTTCTTAATTTAAAACAAACAAACTTTTTGCATGCTTCGCATAATATGGAGGTATGGGTTTTGTCTTTTATATTCAATATTTGTGTCAACATCAATAGTTGGTTTGGGACTACAGTTATCCACCATAAAGAGACCAGTGACTTGCACTTGTTCCTGGCAGGAAGACTTGGTGCTCCCTGAGATTCTGATCTGTTGCAGTGAGTGCTGGGGCAGATGGAGTTTGGGAAAACCTGAGCCAATATGCATACCCATAATGAAAGAACTCCTTTACATGTTTTGCTTTTAACTGCTTTTTAAATGCAATGGGTGCAGGTACTTAAATATTGAGTCAGCTGTACTTAAAGTGTTTGGAAGAAAGAGTAGCATGAGTTGCAAATAGATTTTCCTAGACAGCAAGTAATTTATTTCCTTTTTATTATTTTATTTCTCTTTTCCTCTTTCCTGTCTTCCGTGTTTCTTCCCAAGCAAGTATTGAATCATCCTTTTTGGTGTGTGCTTACTTGGGGGTGGAGGTGGAATGAAGGGGGGAGTGGAATTGTCGTTGGTAGTTCAAGAGGAGAATAATTGTCCAGAAATACTAGCAGCTTTTCTGATAACTGCAACAGCCTTGAAGTTAAAACCTGGGGGAAAAGCATGAAAATTACTTTTACCCCAGTGTTTAGATCAGTCAGTGAATGCTGAATGTCAAGAATAAACCAAAACAATCTGGAGAAGATAGCCATGGATCTTCAAGTCACAGAAATAACCTGGAAACACCAAATGCTCAGAACCGGTAAAGAGAAATATTGCATCACACTGGAGGGCAAGCAACTTTGTGAGTCAGCCAAAAAAGTGCTCAAGTCAAAAAACCTTGGATAATTAGTTCTATTCTGTATTTACAATTAAAATAGCAAAATAAAATTGAGCGCTCTGTAAGTCAAACCTGAGAATCAGTGTCTGGATTTAAACAGATTCCTTTTAACTGAGGGCTGAGAAGGAAGCTTCTCGTAGGGGAAAGCACCAGCCTTGCTGTGCTGCACCTGGTACTGGACTTCCTTGGAAAGAAATGTAGGTGGGATACAGTATGAAGTCTGCACGTTAGGGCGAGAACCAGTGCTTGACTGGTTTTGGGTTTGTATTTCGGGTTTTTCTTTTTCTTTTTTTTTTTTTTTTCCTACAGAAGAGAGCAGCTGGGTAAGATCTGTGGAAGTTGTACTTCCAACTCTGCTCCTTTTTTGCTGATGCCTTGTGTTGAACTCTTCCTGGAGGATGAAATGTCTCTTGGCACATTTGTTGCCATCTGCTGTTTGTTGATAAGGCTTAGTTAGCACTTTTCCTAGGAAAGTGCATGACACAGTTTCAAGAACTGCTTCATTTACCTGTTGCTGTGGGACTAGGCAGGCCCTGTTCTAAATGTTTTCCAGCTGGTACGATCATTACTGTTTCAGATGACTAACATGAAAAACGGTAATTGACGCTACAAGCCTATTACGTAGTAAGCTTTAATTAGTTAAACTGCTTCGTATTCGTTTACTGTTGGTGTTAATGCTCTTGAAATTAATTGGCACTAAAAGGGGTTCAAAGTTTATACGCAATCATTGCTGTTATAATGTGCTATATTACTAGGTAACTTGGCTTATTAGGTGATTTCATTCTCGATTATTGCTGCAAGTTAACAAGACCAGAGTAATTATCTCATAAACAATAGCCTTGCTTCAAGACAGATACAGCCAGACCCTTGCCGCAGAGTTCGAGTGCCTGCTGTATTCTAGGGAATAGGCAAGGGTGGGTGATCAACGCATGTCACCCAGCAGCAGATGGGGAAGTTTTTTAGAAAGTGGGATAGCACACTTTCAGATCTTCTGTTATGCTAATAAAGGTTTTGTGTGAGAACGATAGCAATGTCAATAGCCATAATCTATCAATGACATCAACCCCTGGCATGTGCAAGCCATCAAAGCAAACACTGAATGCCTTTGTATGCATAGCTGGACAGTATAAACCAGTTGCTACTAGACTGAAGGTCATCTCTCATTTTCCTAGAATAGACTAAATACCTAGCATACACATTCATTAAACTTTTTTTGAACAGAAGTTGTGATTTTGTTAAAATGGAAAATTTAGAGTCATGGGAATTGCTAGGCTCCATAGGAATTTGACCCCTAAATAGTTATTCTGTTGTGTGCCACTGGTGTACTATAATGTGGCTTATATCAGCCTACAAGTGTCTGATGGAAGAAATAATAAATTTACTGGATTAATATTATCTAGTAAATGTAAAGCATTATTAAGTAATACATATTTAAAACCTGGTAGGTATTTAATACCTGGTAGGGCTTATATCAGAAATTAATTACAAGTGAAGATGACTTTATTCATGAGTGGAAAAGGGGAAAACTACAATGGTGAAACTGGAATAGCAGTATGACTGAGCAGTGCCAACGTGCACCTCTGGTGACTCTCCAAAATGCCGTTAAGAGAAGGTTCAGGTGGTGAATCTCCAGATTTTTAAGTGTCTTGATCTGGGTTCTGATCCTATTTTAAGTCCCTCTTTACAGCCAGCAAATCTTTATTTAGGACCATCTTTCAGGAGCTACACGCAGCAGGTCAGGTATTTATTCCATCCCAGGAAACTCCTGTTTCCAGGAATGAAAAAAGCCTAACCACTAGATCTCCTTAATTGTCTGTCACTTATATTCCTAAAGTAGAGACTAAGTTTAACAGATTCAGGAGTGTACTTTGTGGATGGGTTTGTTTCATGTAAGACTTTTAAAGATGTCCCTGTGTTTCAAGTGAAAAGGGTGGATAACTGCTTTGCATGGTAGGCTGCTTTAGTATGTTTTGTTAGAAGCATCTGCGGAATTTTACAGTGGACGGTTCTTTGTGTCCGTAGTAATTTTGCCCTTTTTGAGTAGTATCAGCTTACAAGTTAGCATCTGGAGTATGCAGAGACGTTATAAAGACTTTAAACACTGACGCACATGCAGTGGGTTGACTTTATAGGAATAGTTCTGAAGATAGGATTTAATTTGGGGTGTTTTAAGCTAAGGTATTAACCTACTGTTCATGGATAATCTTTAATTTTTTTTTTTGTTCTAATCTTTAGTATTTACAATTATGACATTTAATCCTCTCCTGTAAGAGATTGTAGTTGCCCAGAATCAAAAAGATGAGGAGTGCAGAAAAAAAATACCCTCATGACTTTCTCATAACCATTACTCTTCAGGTAAGTAGTTCTAAATGTGGAAGGACAGGGCATTGCAGCTTAATTTATGCGCAACCTGCAAAGATAGAGAGGAACCTAAATTCCCATTTCAGTTGTTTTACACTTTTCAGTAAGCAAGAAAAAGTAAGGATACTTTAAGACATTACCCTGCAGATGTGATGCTTCTAATGGTAATCTATCAAGTGCATCTATTTGATAACGTAGAGTTCCTCAGCAGTGGATTCATTTTGATGTTTCAGCCTTGAAACCAAGTTTCCGTGTTTGAGTCTACTAAAATTGTTGGTGTCGTGTGTCTAATAACCCATCTGCCTGAATGATGATAAAGCCTCCTACTTAGTCTGTCTACCTCAAGGGAATAATCGAGCCAGCATCGTGACAATACTCCTCTGAGCCAACAAAATACATTTTTCCCCAGGAGTTCCCTTTGAAACATAATTATTTGTAAGGCAGTAGTGATAGGGGCCCTGAAATGAGGCTCAGTGAGGAACAAATAGCAATCTCAAATTGTCTGTCATGTCCAGTGAAGTTAAAAAATAGATAAATAAATAAAATAACAAAAACCTAACCTCACCTTATTTAAAAGGGAGCCAGATAGGATTATATGATGTCTGTTTTTAGGGGGCTGAGCTTAATGACTGAGTTCTGGATTTCTCAGTAGACCTTTTTGCCATGCAGCGGACTGGAGGCTGCTTTCAGTTTTGTTCCATAAAGTCTTGAAGCAATTGTAGTGTTCGGCTTTCCTGCTGTGGCAGAGATCACCGCCAGTTAGAGAAGCCAAGAATCAAAATTCTGTAAATGTCCAATGTCCCAAATGAGTTACAGATGCCAAGCCGAACCATACGCATCTCTTCCTCATCTTTCTTCCTCACTGTCTTACAAGTCCTCTTACGTGATCAGTTTCTCGTGTTTGTTGGTGCAGATTCAGAGCTGCTGCAGCGGGCAGCATAAATGAGGCGTGTTTCAGTTCTTCATTAACTTCATGGCAAAGGAGTTGCGTAGAGGTGGTGGTGGTGGATTTCACATCATTTGTGTTCAATCAAGATCATATGCCTTGCTTCTAAAAATTGGGCTGTCACTCAACCTGAAGTTACAGGCTTGAAGTAGAGACTATTTAGGAAAATTTTACAGCCCATGTGTTATACAGGAAGGTCAGTAAGGAATCACTGCAGTCTGCTGCTGCACTGAAATCTTATAATTTATGACAGATGAATTGGATAGCATTTGAATGAATTTGGTGTCTTTGATAAAGGTAATTCTAGGTAGTTATAAGAAGTCATGTGTGGTCAGACAGAGAGGAACAGTGTATTATCTGTCTGGCACAACATAAAAATATTTGTACTTAGAAATTGGTACTTAATAATCCCTTAGATTGGACCTTTCAATATTTACCTTGTTTAATGCTCAGGGGACTCTTTGTTCAGGTACTCAAGATTTTGTAAGAGGTCTCCTGTAATTCCTTCCCAGGTGTGCACAATCTGGTATCTTTAGTTTGTTTTAAGGAAATTGTTTGCTATAGTCTACATCTCTGTAAAGCATCGTGCAAGGAGAAAGTAATGCTTCACTTGTCTCAGTTCAATCTTGAAATGTTTAATGTTTATTATATAGTTATAACTCTGATCATCAGTTTGTCTCTTTCCTCAGACCATACTCTTAGGAGCGATCAAATTACCTATGCTATAATCAATTTCACCTCTGAATATGTTAAGCAATTTTGTATGTTTTTATATTTCCTGTTTTCTGGATAGTACCTCATGTCATGAATTTTTGAGGAGATTAAATGAATTTTCTAAACAGAAAAATTCCTGGTGGAGTAATCAGAAATATCTTAATGTTTAGGAATCCCTGTAGGTTTTAATTGTTCTAATGCTTACTACAAGTTGCCTGTTTTTCACACTGAGGTGAGATAGGTTGTGACCAGAAGATACATTGGACTGCAGTCTGTTTAGATATACTTTCTTGTACGAGCTAGAGAATATTTTGGAGGTATACGCTGGAGTCTCAGGTGCTTCTGCTATTGGGATGGTGGTCCAAGGTTTTCTGGATAGCAGGTATGCCCTTGAGTGAATTGGAGAATTGAAGAAGAGTGAATTGCAAGGAGGGGATCCTGTGACATTGGTGGCTGAGTGCTGTGCCATGACTAAGGACTGTGTCATCCCATTGCAGTGAGCACAGCTCTCTGGCAGAGCAGGATCCATCTTCTGGGTGTTGTGGTTGGCCTGATGTGCAGCAAAGCATTGATACCCCAGTGCCTGGACCCCAAAGGAGTCTCAAGGAGTTTGTTACAATCTTCTAGCTTTTGCTAGGTAAAACAACTGTCAGTTGGATTCAGTTTCACTGAGAACAACTCTTCCTTTAAAAATATCTTCATGTACAAATTAACTTTGCTAATTACAAAAAAAATCCCCCCACAAAACAATCCCTTCTTGCACCAAAACTGTATGATAGATGTGGCTGAGAACAAATGCTTGACAAAGTGATTGTAAGTTTCTTAGGACTCTCCTCCACTTCCAGCAGCTTGTGCTGGTCATTTCATGTCAAAAAAATTGCAGTATGTAAAGAATGAAAGACGTTTGCTTGCTGATGTCAAACCCTAGGCTTGCGGTTCCTTTGGAAAACCCTGGCATCCACACACCTTGAAATTTTGCTGCAGGTGGGTCACTGGAGATGACAGCATGTGTGCAGGCAGTTCTGCGTGTGAAGTAGGGTCAACTTGCCCAGGAGACTCTGTCTCTTTTGCCTGCTCAGTCTGACCACCCTGGCTTCTCCATGGTGGGCCTGGCCAGGCGGACACGGAGAGAGGCCTCATGGAACCCGGGTGTGATCAAGTTATACTCCTAGAAATCGTAGTCTTACACATGCTCAGCAGATGGGCTTTGCTTCAGGTTCCAGTGTACTTCTATGAAGCTACTAAAAACCAAGAGTGGCCTGGGTGGATTGCACCTTCTTATTCAAGCATCAGAGAGGCCTGAGTGCCTGAGCACAGTTCAGAAAAAAAGAAAACCAAGGGCTTTCTTACCCCAAATGTCACATAGTCAAGATCTAGAACAAAGTTGTTCTATTTTTTTCCTCCTTCCATTTCCCTCCATTTCTTTTACCTTAATGTACTTTAGTCAAGCGTTAACTCTTGAGGTGATGCTTTGACTCATATGTATAAGCAATATATAAGTTATGGGGTAATTTAGCCATATCATGGTAGTATATGATGTTCTGGATGCTGCTTGTTTGACACTTTTTTTTTTTTTGAGGGGGGAGGGAGGTAGATCTTTTGTGATTTTGCTGTTGTTTCCGGTGTTCAGAATATTAAAAAAGTATAAACAGGTGAAGGAAAAATGAAGAGGTGAAGACACAGAAAAAACCCATGTATAACAGATATAGAGGAGCGAAAACTTTTTCAGATATCTCCTTAATGGGCAGAAAAAGATGCCATTGACTCCGTAGGGATGGGATTTTTTTGTGGTGGAGCCTTTTGGAGCAGGTCTTATGTACTTTTACATATATAATGATGCTGGAGGCATATTGTACAACTGGATTTTGTTTCTTGCTAACTTTGCCTTCCTCACAAATTCTTGTTTGTTTTAATAGCTCTCTTTGTCTTCTCCCCCCTCCCCCAAAGTGTTAGCTGTCTTCACTGCCAAAGCATCTGCATTTTGTCTTTCCAGTCACTTCCCAAATTTGTCATCACCACTGCTCTTGGGTTTTGGCCTCTAGTTTCTTACAGATCAAGGTGGGAGCCTGGAATTAAGTTCCCAAAGCTGTTGTGCATAATTAAAGTGAGGTGTTTGGGTTGCGGTGTAGGTGAGGAGGAGAGGACCGGCTGCTGCTGAACTCCAGGGTGACGCAGGTGCCAGCCAGCAGCATGCGCCTGGCTGCTCCAGACTGGCTTTTCTTTCAAGAGGATGAAATTGGGAGTTGCTGGCCAGACTCTGGTTTGCTTTCTGGCTAAACCAAACAGAGGGGTTGTTTTCCACCCAGAGAGCAAGGACCTGCTTTTCCCCTGGGAGGGAAGAAGGAGAGGGATGTTGTTCTGGGTCTATCAGGATGCTTCCTGAGCTGTACCCAGCAGCGTGTCCTGCACCAGTGCTCCTGTTAGTCCTTCCCTGTGCTGTTCCTCCAGCCCAACCAAGGCGTTAGCCGGCGGCTCCCTAGTGAACGAAGGAACGCGTCGCTTGTGTCTTGGTGCTGTAGGAGCAGAATGCTGAGGTGGCTTGCACCACTTGCAGAGGTGCGAGAAAGTTTAAGCAGTGTCTCTCTTTGATGTTTTTCTCTGTGGGTGGTTTTTTTGTTGTTTTTCTAAGTACTTTCACCGTCCCTCTGCATGTGAACGTTTGAGCTGTGCGTTACCACTTACCCTGTCGTTTTGAGGTGTGTTTTCCTAGCTTTCTCCCTACCATACACTAGACAGGCTGGAGTGTCCTTGAACCTGCCCTCCCCTTTCTAAAGCAAAGAATGAGAAGCCTTTAAGCAGCTTAAGTGTCGGCCGCGTCGCAGCTGACAGGAAACCGATCTGCCGCTTGGCCCCGTGCGGTGCAGCCTGACTTGCCGGTGGCATGCGGCCGGGCTGTGCAAGCCTTGCAAGGGCTGGGGGGTGCACGCCATGGGTCCCCTCTGCACCCCAGCGAGGTGGAGTTCGGCTGTGGATGCAGTCGGAAATCGCTGTCTGTCCCAAAACGTTGTGGCCATTTTCCACAGCTGTCTGTCCTGTCAAAACAGTGACTCGGGTTAAAGGTTGATGACAACTGTTGCTAACTTGAGATGATTGATGTTGGAAAAACTAATTAGTGAGCAGGGGCGATTAATTTGATCACTTGTAGCATAGTTTCCCTTCCAGATTTTGAAGAACCTTGCTGAGGAGCCCCTATGTTACCAGCTTCTTTCTTTTTAATTGAAGTAGGGATGTATTTTCAGTGGACTGCTTCCAGGAGAAAAGACAGGGTAAATTAATAAGCAATGCTTGAATTTAATTGTGAAGGATTCCTGTGTGATCTCCAAAGGGTGGCAGGTTCCATCTTTTTACTTAGAGATGGAAATGCCAGATACCCCGGTGAAATTTTCAAATGAAATACCTCGTGATAGAGCTGGGAGCTCATCGGTTGTGCTCTGCGCTGGAGGTGTTCTCTGTAGTTGGGAAGGAAAAAGAGGAGTGTTAAAAGCGTGTTCTGGTAACATTACTTTTGGCTTATTCAGTTGCTTATGACAAGACAATGCATTTCCACTTTGGTCCACACTGCTAAAGTGTAATATAATTATTTGTATTAGACACCAGCCACCTGTTAATATCGTTCTTCTAAAGGTCATTGTGTGGTGCCTTGCTGTCTGAATTTAACGGCCCTGTATCAGGTTTGTTGGTCACTCTTTTGTGTGACACCAGACAAGTGTTTGTGGGGAAAGAATGTGAACCCGATACCCCGGCGGGTGGCCTGGGGAGAGGAGAGAGGACGGGGGAGAGGGGAGGACTAGGGACACTGGGGACGGGCTCTGCTGCTCTATTGTTGGGCCACCGGGCCGGGGCTGGAAAACAAGCAGCTTGCTTCTGAGGTGCTTTCATCTAACATAGCTCTTGTTTGCAACAAAAATAAATTGCAGTAATTTCCCAAGAGAAGCAGACTGATGTCTATAAACCTTAAATTTTTGCTACCCATGGATGCACAGGGGCATTGTGTTCCTGACCTGGGCTGTGAAGGAGGGAAGGGAAGGGAAGGGGAAGGGGGTGCTTGACTGGCTGGCTGGTTGGCCTGCTAATGCCATGAAAAGAAACTGAGGTGGTGATAATGTAATTGTGCCTGGTGACAACGGGTGGATGCTTGATAAGTTATTTTTAAACACATGGTGTTGGCAGTTAACCTTAATCCTGGTGTTGGATTCATTTATTAATGTCTGTACAATGACCTGAAAATGCAAAGCACTGTATCATTGAGAAATGTTGACCTTGTTATCCGACATTTTTTAATTAATTTTGCTGAATGTAAGGGTGGTGTGCGTTTAACTTGAACTTTCACTCTTCCCACCTGACCTGGTATTAGCTTTTGGGAGAGGTGGGGGACAGGTAGAACTTGTGGATGAACTTCTGCGTCTGTATCCGGTGAACGAAGCAGATGCAAGTGACGGCTGCTGCAGGGGCTCAGATGAATGACTTTGTTTTCATATTTCCAGAAAATGAAAGCTTCGGCTGCCAAAAGAACAAAACAAAGCACCTGGTTTACCACATGGTGTAGGACATTCCAGCACTTGCAAAGAGGGAGGGTTGGCTTTAAGCCATCTATGTTCCAGCATCATTAGTAACTGCTGCTAACTGTTGGATTGAATTGCTGGCTGAGAAAGAGCAAGGGCTTTTAGAGTCTCCTCTGCAATTGAAAATATTCATAGGAAGAACTCCATTACTGCCAATTTTATAAGGAATAAGGATCTCACTTTTATCAGTTGCATATTTATTGGTTCAAACCATTCGAGCTTCATTATGCGTATGTAGATAGCTCATTGTGTTTGTTTGAAATGGGTCATTAGGGTTTTCAAGCATTCTGGCTTTATAAAAATCTAATTGATTATTTCTGCCATGAAAGAGTTAATGAAGGATCACTCATGGCTTTTAATTTTCAGCTAATTAAAAAGAAGGGCTGTTTTTGCCTTGGCACTCATAGTTAAAAGTGCCAAATATAGGATTTTTTTTTTCTGCGTGAGTTGAAGGGTGAGGAGGAGGAGGAGGGGGAAAAGTTACATGTAAATCATTTAGCCATTAACCTAATGTGGTGGATTTATAAATCCTATTACTATAAGCCCTTTTCATTTCCATTGAGGCCTGACGTGTGCTTGATCCTGCTAATGTAAAATTCATTCTAAGTGATTACTGAAGTAAGACACTTTTAGTCAATTTTAATCAGATTGTGTGAAACTTGCTTGAACACTAATGTTAAGTAAGACATGGACACAGTTTGGCCATGTCTTAATTAGCCTTACAAATCAGTTAGACTAGGAATCAATCAGTGAGCCAAGTCTATGAACCTTTTGACACCTAATGCTTTCTGTGGGGGGAAAATCTATGCTGAGGGCTGAAAATACAGGGCTTGGAAGCAAAATTAAGATTGTAATTTGGTGTTCTTGTTTTATGGTATGCTTGGCAGTCCCTCACAGTGTGCAGGTCCTTTACGATGCAGCCTTCATCGGAGTTTCAGAGTTGAGGCCAGCGGGGTGCTTCCCGTAGCCCATCATAAATTCCCGTCTCCGCAGCAGGAGCAGCAATTGGAGTATTTTTCTGAAGCTGCTTCTGCTCCAAGATACATCTGTTATTTTGGCGGAGGGGGGTGAGAGATGGCTTATCTTAAAATACTGTAACCTCCTCCTTCCAAGCGTTCCCTGGGAACTACTGACTTGGATTCATGGGACTTTGCACTTCTTGGGTGTGGCTGTCCCTGGTTTTTCTGTAGGGAGACGTTAGTATGGAACATGTCTGCCTCACAAGCCCCTCAAATATTGCTTGCTGTTGAGATCAGAGGTGGTTTTTGTGAAATGTCATCATGTGAAAGACAAATAGAGTTTACTGGTTTTAATGTTTCTCCTGGATCATTGCTTTTTAAGTAGACTTGGCTCTGACATGAGCATCAGACCGACTTTCACTCCATGTTCGTTTACCCAATTTTTGAAGACATTACTAGCCAGTATCTTTACTATTCTTATTATGTAGAATTTCTGTATTGGTACAATCTTTTGGTATTTTCTTTTAATATATGAACCATTTCCTTTTATTACCAAGATGCCTGGAAAACTTGTCATGTCCTTGAAGCATCCCATAGAAGCCTTTGGTCATTTTGTTTTCCTGTTGTTGCTTATGGTGTCTTCTGCAGCACAGTGGAAAGCTTTAGGAGAAAAGGATCCTTGCAATATATGGAAATAAAAATGTTTAATACTGGAGAGAGCAGATGTTCTCTCGAAGTAGGGAACATCTTGCTCAAGTCCCAGCTGCATGTGTGTTGTGGCAGTGCTGGGGGCTTGACCCTGTAACCTGGTGGAAAACAGCCTGTTCTAAATGACCAGCTCAGACTGGAGCTTTTGTTCTGCCGTTGTAGAAGAACTACCTGCATGATGATTTTGTTTTTAAGCTTGAAAATTCAACCACCAGCAGTGTCAGCAAACCCTTTCAAAAGTCACTCTAAAAGTCTGTATGCTACAGGCTTTGTAAGTTGTTTTTATTGCTCAACTTCCAGGCAATTTAAATATCTTTTCTCCTCTATCTAACCTGTTCAATTACCTCTCTCTGTTACAGTGAGTGTACCTCATTTAGTCAGATGTTACTTAGTTGATGATATGACTGCAAGCACATGGGGAACATGTTTTTTGCTTGATCCGAATGCCTCTTTGTCTTCTCTCTTTAGTACAGTTACTGTTGGCCTGCCAGGTGTGCCTTTTTGAATGAAAATGAGAAACTTCTTTAGTGTAGAACTCTTACAGTGTAGTTGGGATGAGGCTCATTTGAAAAGCTTTGAAATTAGATGTTAATTACCTTTCTCTTCTACTGGATAATCTTCTATACTTTAATCAAATATTCAAATACTTTGAATTTGCCATATTTCAGCTTTGTGACAGTTTTCTTATGTGATGGATTGTAGTAGAGCAACTGCTCATGAAAAGGGAGACATGAAACAGAAAAATCATAGTAGTTCAGGTGGATGGGACATCTGATCCATTATAGACATGTAATTAAATGTAGTTGATCTGAATAACCGTATAGTGATGGGCTAGTAGATGAACTGTCAAGGTTCACTTTGGCCTTTTTTTTCCTTTTTTTTTTTTGTTAAGATTGTAGCTGCCAGTATCATAAGATCATAAGCTTGAGAAAGATGTAATAAAGTCCATTCTACGTAATATTTTAGGGTAACGTTTTTATTGATCTCAGATTCAGATTGTGGTTGGTTCTTTACTTTGAATATTAAAGCATGTATCTTTTTGTAAATGCTTATGTGTACCTATGGTCGAAATAAATGTTTAGGTTAATAAATGTAAAGGACTCCAGGATACCCTGCCTCAGAAAAGAACACGACCTATAAAAGAGAACAGATGTCTCTTATCAGCCGTATTGCATGTGTATTTCCTGGGAAAATCCTTTCAAATCTCTTGTTTTGCAGCTCATCAGGATATACTAAAATTATTCTTAGCTATGTCAGAAAGCAGCAATATCTTTTCAGTGTCCCGGAGGTTGATAGGCAGGTGGGTTTTTTACCTGGCAGATTTAATGTATTTTTTAATAAGTAAAAAATTGATTATTCTTCAGGTTTTTTATGGGCACTTGATATTATTCTGTTCTCTAAAGGGAATGTATGTGGGCTTTTTTCATGGTGTTTGTGTCATTTTAATAGTAAGACTGATAGGTTTTTTGGTGTGTTTTTTTTTTCTTGTTTGTTTACTGAAACACAGGAGGCTATGCCTGAACATCAGGAAATGCTTTTTTTTTTACTGTGAGGGTGACCAAGCCCTGGCACAGGCTGCCTAGGGAGGTTGTGGAGTCTCCATCCTTGGAGATAGTCAAAAGCTGTCTGGACATGGTCCTGTGCAACCTGCTGTAGGTGATACTGCTTAAGCTGGGAGGTTGGACCAAATGACCTTCAGAGGTCGCTTCCAACCTCAACCAGTCTGTGATCCTGTGATTTTGTTTATATTTTTTTAAGTTCAAACCAGGTTTTAGAATACCAGAAAATTCCTGCAGGGATTCCTATTCTCATAACATATCCCAATCTTTCCTTCTGTTTTGGGCCTTGATTGGTTTGTTTGTTTATTTTAGGTACCTGTAGTAATCTAGAGGCATTAATAAGAAGCTTAGCAACATTTGTGTCTATAATAGCAGTGGATGAAATCAAGCCACTGTCGACCAGTGCTTGTGGTTGGATTATTATGTTGGCACTAAAACTTCTCTCAGGGCCCTGCAGGTCTCATTTCAGATATAATTCTAATGAGGATATTGAATGACTGGTGTGACAATAATGTAAATTAGTGCTGGTGCCTTCTCTTTAAACTGAAAAGTAAGAGCAAGAGAGAGCTTTGAAAGAAGGCTTCGTTGGCATATGAGTGAAAGCTGAGTTTTTTATTAATGATTCAAACTCCTGTAATAAGAAGTAGGAAAGCTTGTTAGCTATGTTTTTAGATTAAACAAAACCTTTAGGTTGTGATGTTCTTTCTTTAACAGAATTTGTGGGATGAAGAATTTCAATGAAAATTTTCAAAATCAAAGATTGATTGAGTTAAAGTATGTAGCACGAAATCAATCCTGTCAAATTGTAGGGAAATAAGTGAGAGATTTATAAACATTGTTAATGTTTTAGAAATCTAGTTTTGTGCAAATGTGTTTTGAATTCTTTACAAATGAGATAACAGTAGGTCTAAATGACAAATTAAGGATTTAAAAAATAATCAGCATGCCTCTCTTGCAGTAATGGATTTATAGAGGTAGCATGCTTTAGTTGCATTTGTAATTAAGGTTTTTCCATCATCAGAATAGAAATGTATTCCTGTTGAGCAATATCATTTTAGGTGAATTATGTGGATTGAATGAGTGGCAAAACTCCACTACTTTAATCTGATATGTGGCTAAAAGTCAGTATTTGGATTGGATCCCTAGAGGGTCATGTAGAAAGGTTAAATACATTTGTTTGTTTTCCTAGTCTTCATATTTCCATATTCTTTACAATTAACAAACAAATCCATATGCTGTGGTATTATACAATGACAACTTAACAACTCGGCTTCATTACTAATGAAGCCATGCTGCTATTAATTTCGAAACTAAATACTGAAATGGGTGGGCTGTACGTGGAGTGCTTAACGACAGACTAATGCATAAAAGTAACTTCTGAAACTGTCATTTCTTTGCATGAGTTCATAGTCCTGAAAAATTAAATTGAATGCTTTGATAAGCCTCTAACTTTGTTCTGTTTTTAAAAACAGTGCAAATGTCCTTGGTTATGAGACATGCTACAAATGCTATTAAAAATGCCCTAGACTGCAATTTCAGGTAATTGACCAATTGACCAGTAACTGCTGAAATCTTGAAGGCTGATAATAAGGTGGTCCCTTTCAGGAATTTGCTTTTGCATGAAGCTCAGCTTTTCTCAGTTGGAGTGCTCACAAAACTGTGTCATGGAGCATGTTTCTGTTTCTATGGAAGCTCCATGACATCAAATATGGTTCCGTCCTTAGCTCCTTTAAGTGTCTATAATGTATATGTTGTTGTGGATGTCTGTGGATAGGCAACAGTTTCCATTGACATGGGCTCTTTTTTACTATATGTCCTTATAGGAAAATTCTGGAAGGTGAAGTTGCCCCAACCCACCCTATAGTTCCTATTCCTGACTTACAGTTGCAAGGCCTATTTAACAAGCAATTTAGGATTGTTAACTAGTAATTTTCTTTTGTAGTTAGGTTAAAAATAGCTAAAACCTTAAATGAGCTTTTTTTTTAAAATATATTTTTATTTCTACATTGAAATCTAACTGTAGGGCACAAATTAGCCATACATCTTATAATCATGTGGTAGGTCAGTAGATTTTATTTCTGACATGCTTTGTAAAATGCTTACTTTGGTTTTTGGGGGTCTTTTATGTCCTGAGGAGCTCCACATCTTCATTTTTTGTCCGACATATCTAGAGAATTCAGGAAGCTCATTTTGAAGAGATAATCTAAAAAGAGTGTGCCTGACTCTGACAGACTCTCAAGACCTCTTTCCATCTGTGTCCAAGCCAGCTTCATCAAGTGCTGCGCAGAGGTCGCACTGAACAAATAGGAAATCCGAGTGAGACTTCATGCTGTTAACCATGCGTGTTCCTTATTGTCTTTTCACATCCTTGGAGCCAACGCTAGGTCCTGCCTGAAGCAGGAAAGGTTGAGTGTCCCATGTAGAGTTTAAACTGTTTTCTTTCCCTGATACCACCCAAGAAGGCAGTTAAGAGCTGCCACAGGGGCTACTCTGAAGAGACTGCGTAGGAGCCACATCAATACAATGGTTGGTGTCAGGACATGTTGGAGATGGTACCTGCCCTGCACTTTTTCACTACTTTGATCAGTACCAAATGTGGTTGTGAGTTTCTGAGACTTTGAGCACTGGTAGTTGTTCAGTCCTGCATAGGTACCTTGGTAAAAATCTTCATTTGTTGCAAGTGCTCATTTCATTCAGATTTCATCGTTCTTTGGAATTGGAATAGTCTTTGAATTTCTTTCAGTTATCTGTTGTAACCAGGAAAGGTGACACAATGTCAAACACTAAGGCTTCTCTACTTGCAGCAACAGTTTTCCTGGTTTCCAGCACTTTGTGTATGTGCTCCTGCATGATGAAAAATTTACTCTGTTACTTCTCTTTGATGCAGCAAGATTCATCTTTTAGCAGATTCTGTTTTTTGGGGGTTTTTTGCCTGTTTGGGCAGTCCTAAAAGGTCTTGCTTTCACCACATGCTTTGTTTTTTAAGTACAGTTGTGAATCCTTTAGGCATTTGTATACACCTGATTTCTCATCTTTTGCATTTGAGTAGCTTGGTGGAAACCTGAACATCCCAGTATAGTTAGGAAGCCAAATGTACAGGAACTTCTCCTTCCTTAATCAGAGAGGCTTACAACATATCAGATCTGGAGCAGATTCTTTTGGAGGCTTTCAGAATAATAGTTTTCTTCAGAGTAGGGAGACAACCTAACTTAAAGGTGGCACTGAGTTACTCAGAGTGTCTGTCCATCAGGAGGTCATGTCTTCTGTCAGATTTGGCTTTATGTGAGACTCAAAATTGCATGTACCAAGTTCCCTTAGTTAAGAGGTGAGCATATTTTTACGTGACTTGATTCTTAAAATGGTACCTGTAGAATACAATCTAAACTATTTACTCGTAACTGTAAAGAATATGTAAGGATAAATCTTTGAGTATCATAGACTCATAGAATAGCTGAGGTTGGAAGGCACCCCTCAAGATTGTTGAGTTCAATCCTCCCTGCTCAACCAGAGCAGGTTGGTCAGGACCATGGTCATTGGGATTTTCATATCTCCAAGCATGGAGACTCCACAGCCTCTCTGGGCAACCTGCAATCCTTACAGTAAAGCTGCTTTTGTTTTTTGTTTTTGTATTTAAACAATGCAAGACTTCATATTTCGAGGGTTTTGGTTTTTTTTTTAATTCACTGTATGCCCATAGCTTCTTGTCCTTTTGCTGGGCACCAATGAGAGGAGTCTGCCACCATCATCTTTACTCCCACCCATCAGATATATATAGACAGTGATAAGACCCTCCCCCAAGCCTTCTCTTCTCCAGGCTGAGCAGTCCCAGGTCACTCAGCCTCTCCTTGCATGACAGATGCTCCAGGCCCTGTGATTACATTTGTGGTCCTGTGCTGGATTTGCTCCAGTATGTGCACGTCTTTCTCATACTGGGGAGCTCAGCTGAACGTAGCACTCCACATGTGTCTCACCAGGGCTGCATAAAGCAGGAAGGAGCACCTCCCTGACATCTGCTGGCAGTGCTCTGTCTCATGCAGCCCAGGGTGCCCATGGGCATTGTGCTGGTTTTGGCTGGGATAGAGTTAATTTTCTACATAGTAGCTAGTACAGGGCTATGTGTGATTTCTTCTTTGTAAATCCACACCAAACGCTCCCAAGCACCTTCTTGTGCTCTGTGTGCCTGGAAAACAGTTGTTTTCACAATTAGTTGCCCCACCTTTCCCAGGGCTTGAGGTGAGGTTGGCCCTGGAATTTCTTCCTCCTTGCCCACCTGAAGATAGCTTTGACATTTGCTTTCTCCCAGTCCTCGGGAACCTCCCATGATCATCGTGTTTTCCACCATGTTTTGATGATCCCTGTGAAGTCATAGCCCTGTAACTGGATGCAGACTTTTAATTCCTCCTCTCTGTTCCCCATGCCATGTGCATTAGCGTGCAGGCCCTTCAGAGAGGCACCCGGTCCTGCTAATGTCCTGAAAAAGTGCGAGAGCTTTCTCCATCACACTTTCCTGTAAGCACTCCCTTATTTACATGAATATGTTTGAAGACGCCCCCTTTCCACCCTGTGTTGTTGGTAACAAGGTCCTTCCTGTTCACGTCATGCCCCACCCTTTGCTTCCCATCATAGTTTGCAACTTCCTCATGGACATGCCCTGCTGCCCCCGTCAATCCTGGTTTAAAGCTTTCCTTACCTGGTTGGCCAGCCTGTTGGCACAGATCATTTTGCCCCATGTAGTCGGATGGATCTTGCCTTGTCCAAGCAATTCTTGATCCTCAAAGGGAGGTTCATGAATGTCAAAATCAAAACCCTGCCTCCGCCACCAGCTGTGCAACTATGGAGGATGAATGAGTATTGTTTAACTTCATAAAAACAACTGTCATGTTGTCTAAATGTATCTAATTTAATGAAACAAAATTATATGCTTTATGAAAATCTTGCATGACATTTAAGAAATTAGGTAAGAGAACTTTCTTTGGAGGGTAATTAGAGGCTAAAATACTTTTCTGAATTTGAATAGACGTTGCTTTGATAGACAACCACTTAGTCATGATGAAAGAACAGTTTAGTTTTAAAGCAGTTCAAACCACTTAAAAAGATTTTTTTGATGGACACAACGTTCACACACAATCTATTCATTACTAAGCCTAGCATGTCCTCTCATCTCCTATAAAATTTCAGGATCATTTTCAGTGAATATACTTGTATCTAGACAGAGGTTGCCTTGCTCTGTTCAGTATACCTATTGGAAAATGCCTATGGTTCTTCAAGAAGGCGGCTGTGTTTTACAATAGAAGTCCTTTTTCTCTTAAGAATACTCATCAGATAGCAAGTGTTTTCTGCATCTGTTTTTTTCTTTAGCACTTGCTTGTCTTCCCCCAACCCCTCCCTTTTCTCCAGGCACACAAGTTGTGGTTATTACTTAAAAGATGCTGACCAGGAAAACCTTAGAAAAGTAATCCAGGTTTACTTCTTGCCAGACCTGTTACTCACTTGTTGCCTTAAAGAGCCTTTCTTACAACATACCTTTCTTTTTGTAATGAAATTTTCTGTAGCAGTTGGAAGATAGGAGGGCCTTACAGAGTTGTAAGTCCTGTTTTCTGCTTTTACTTTAAAAAAAAAAAAGGGGGGAGAGATTTAATTCTCAAGGAATTTGTTATCATCTTGGATAGTGCACCAAATTTATCTACTGCTTAAAAAAAAATTCAATCTTTAGAGTATTAGCTTTATTTCTTTTTCCGGTTTACAGAAATACTTGATCTTTTTGAAAACTGTCTTCAGTATTGATTCTGAGACCTACTCCCTGTTTTCTCTAGGACTTCTGGTTATATGCCTGTGAGAGTAATTGACTAATCTGGGAGATGAGACAGCACTTACATACCTATCACCTCAAGATTGAGGGACACGCTTATATATTTGAAGGATAGTTTCTTATAGTTCAACTTAAACCTGTTTTGGAAGATGGTATGGTTATTCTTTCCTACTCAGGAACAGAGTTTGCGGTTATTCAGAGGAAAATCTCTGTGCTCTGGTTTAAACCTTGACAGGATTTTAACTTGTCTCACCAAACAGGAAACCTTGGTTTATAAGTAATTAATTATTTACTGTCATTTTATTTTTCCTAGTGAAAAGACTGATTCTCTATCTGATTCTGTATTGCTGAATGTGTTAAACCAGTTCCATTTGGGAAACAAAGCAAACTAAAGCTTTCCTGTCTAAATGTTTGTTCATTTCACTGAAACAAATGCTGCTGTTTTCTCTAAGGAGGATATACTTGTCTGTATGCATTTAAATATTGAATAACTTAACACATGTTTTGGTTTTATTAGGAAATACTAAATGATGCTTGTCGTGTTCTTGCTTATTAGAAGTGTTTTTATTTGTGGTTTATGATATGGTTAGCTTTTGATGTAGTTGCAGCGTACTTGAAATGCACAAAAGGTTTTCTTATTAAGCAAAGCTACCTTTGCATCTTATAGTTAAGTACAAAATGTTCATCAAGCGTAGATTTATTTAATGGATTTAAATAAAAAAATATTCATAAGAGTTAATGAGCTGAAATTGGTTTGAGTACCATGTTCTTCAAAGGGTTTTAGATGTTGCGGATCTTACTTTTTCATGGAGTGAAACAGGGGAAAAAATTCCCTACTCCTTCATTCATTTTAGGTTTTCAGTTTTGAATGAGTTGGTCAGAAAGAAAATAATTCCATGGTGGGCTATGAGCCCTGGTGCTTTCTTAGGAACTGCCACTGGTTGTGGTGTTTGGTTTCTCTGGAAGGAGCTTTTACTGATTCTGGAGGATTAGGAGGTGCCCATGCCCTATGGACGTCTTTCACAGCTAGTTATCCACACAGACATTATATTGTTATTGCTTCTCAGAACACAAAGTGGGGTCAGAACTGGGTCAGTTACCTTCTATGCATTCAAGTGTTCAACTTCATTGCTGAGCACTCCTTTCCTCCATTTCCAAGATTCTAAATGAATTTCTGACACAGAAGTTTTTTGGGTGTTTGGGTGGGGGTTTTCTTGTTGTTGCTGTGGGGGTTTTTTGGTTTGTTTTTAACTTTTGTCCAAAATTGTAAGCATATGTTTCATTGGTTTTTTTCTTTCATCCTAGTACCAAAATAAACCTTTCCAAAATAGGCAAACTTTGCTTTAGTATAGCATGGTTTGTAATATATTGTGCAGAATAGCCAATAATTGCACAACTTAGTCAGGAATTAATTCTGTTTTTCCTGTTCTCTTCAGCAAAACTCACCACAAACACTTGAAATATTGTAGAATTTTTAAGATACTATTGTTTCTGGCACCAAGGGAACATTGTCTTCGTAATTTGATTCACATCATCTTCTTCAGTGTTTTACTGTCGCCTTTGCGTTCCTTGTCAAAATGTGACAAAGGTACACATGATTTTTGTTGTGTTCAGCACATTTCTATTGCTGCCTTTTTTGTGTGTTTTCTGTTGTTTGTGAGGCAGAAGATCCTACCTTTTGTTGGTATGTAAACATGTATCACTGGGTCTTTGTGTACACTACTTCAGCCCTTGGAATCATTCTCCCTTTGGTTTTGGTGCACCATCCAATTTTGGTTTTATATCAGCATCTATCGAAGTTGTATTAATTTCTGTCAACTTTGGGTGGAGTATGGACAGTTAATTTTGGTGTTTCTAAAGAAAAAAATCTAGAAGGGAAAATTTTGGCAACATAGGGTGTATTTCTGATGCTATCAACATTTCCTAAGTGTACATTTTTGGGAAGTGTAATTTCGAATGCATTGTCTAAGTAAAACAAATACTCAGTAAAAGCTCTTTGAAACAAACATATTTACTAACTACTTGAATCTGGTCACTCAAACTTCTCTAAATCAAGACCATTGTCTAATGAAAAGGCTATATTAGGGCCTGCTCACCTGGTTGTCCAGTATATGCCGTGTGATGGCACTCAGGATGATCTGCTCCATCACCTTCCCCAGCACCGAGATCAGACTGACAGGCCTGTAGTTCCCCAGATCCTCCTTCCAGCCCTTCCTGTAGATGGGCATCACATTTGCTATCTTCCAGTCAGCTGGGACCTCCCCAGTTAGCCAGCACTGCTGATAAATGATGGAAAGTGGCTTGGTGACCACTTCCTCCAGCTCCCTCAGTACCCTTGAGTGGATGCCATCCGGCCCCATGGACTTGTGTGTGTCTCAGTGGTGTAGCAGGTCGCTAGCCATTTCCCCTTGGATTATGGGGGCTTCATTCTGCTCCTTGACCCTGTCTTCCAGCTCAGGGGGCCAGAGAACAACTGGTCTTACTATTAAAGACTGAGGCAAAGCAGGCATTGAGTACCTCAGCCTTTTCCTCATCCTTTGTCACTAAATTGTCACGATGTTTCATTCCTTGTGGCAAACGTGGTTTCCATCTAAATTTTGCTTATGACATATGTGCCTTTTTGTCCAGCGATAGGAAACTTTTTTGCAAGTCCTCCTTAAAAATCTTTTTGCAGCATCCTGTGGCTGTGGTTTTTCACTGCTAGAGGCTACTTATCACAAAATTCTAGCGAAGTTAATTAGTAGGTGGCAAAAATACAGAGATTCAGAAATACTTCTTTGGTAGATTGGTGAGTGGTGTTACATACTGCAACACAGTTCTTCCTGCCCATTTGTTCCTCCGTGTCATGGGAAGGACTAGCTAATATGAATTACTTAAGCTGATAACAGAATTATTTTCTGACTATATAATTGCACAAGTATACAGCTGAGTTGGAAAAAAGTATCAGGTCTACACTAGATAACTACAGGTAGTCTTCAAAGATACAGTTTTTGCCAAGGCCCTAAAAGTGTTAGTTTTTCTCCTCATGCAAAGTGACTGCATGAATGATTTTTTTTTTTTTTTTTTTTTTGGCATGTGTCTTTGGTGCAGTATTTTTGTAATCATTCTGGTCAGTCTTTTCAGTGTCGTCTTAAGTCTCCTTTTCTGTTCCTTCATGTCTGTGGCCCCAGATATCTACAGAAAATTTGTATGTCTTCAGGAGAAAACTTTGCGTCAGCGTGTTAGTTTTGTGCCCTATCCTGTTGTTTTTTAACTCAGGTATCTTAGCTTGTTTTCACATAAGCATCCTCTTGTCGGACGGTACTCTTTAGTGGTTTTTAAATAAGGTACATTTAAAAATACTTGATGTAATGGGTAATGGTAAAGCTGTTATTTGTATATTTATTTATAATCATTCTCTTTCTTAAATCACGTCCTCAGTTAATTAAGTAATTAGTGAGTTGGAGTAGAATTAGGACAGGGAATTTTGCAGTTTGATTGCTTGTCTGCAATTGCAGTCTTTCAGTTTATATTGATTCGCGGTTCATGGGCAAGAGAACGTATGCTGCTAGTCTTATTTTTACAAGAAAAAAGTTAAAATAGAATTTCACAGATGTTCACTGTGCTGGAAGTTCGCAGGTTTTTAGAAGTATATGTTTGCTGGGGAGGGGACATGGTTGTACAGATGGGTTGCCAGGCAATTAATTCTTCCTACTTGGATTGCCTGCAATAGGAGACAATCCAGCTCTCATGAGCAGCGCAGTGTTGTTTGCAAAAGGAAACTACCGAGTAACAATTTTCCTATTCTCTTCCTTCTTTCTTCTGTCTTTCCAGCCTCACTATAAACCTCCCTTCCTTTGCTGTGCATTTCTGAGAAACTGCTAATGATTGATATGATAGCTGTGCTGTCATTCTTTTTAACAAAAAAAAAAAAAAAAAAAAAGTCATTTTTATTCTAGGTATTTTAATAGAGTCCCATTAAGGATGTATTGCTGACTGAAATATTGGTGTGAAGGGCTCTCACTGAGCTGAGCCCAGGAATTAAGAAGTCAGGAAATCGGCTGCTGCATTGCAAAAGAACCTTGTGTGACACAGTATCTCCTGATTGGGGGGATCATTACTGCTATTATGACTCGACTTGCGTAGGAATTTTAAATTTCATCTGAATGTCAGTAATAACCCTCTTAGCAAATTATCCTGAATAAAATCACGAAGGCATTTTATATAATAGGTGTTGAATTACTGGATAGATTTGCTAATTAAATACTCTTTGTTCTGCTGCAGTTGACATTACAGGGTAAGATCTTGAACAATTATTCTCAACAGCTGTACTTTGTTAAGGGAAAAATTAACTACAAAGTTTATTTTTTTTCCTACACTTGAAGTTGGCAGATTTTTGAAATGTGCTTGAAAAAAATTCCATCATCCAATTGGTAATGAGAAGATAAATATGCAGGTGTTGCTGTGAAATCAGATAACTACCGACTGTCTTATTAATGAATTTAGCAAGCCTTTATAACCTTCTGTTTTGTAGCTGTTGGCACTTACAAGTGATCTCCTGTCAGAATGGGTAGCACTAGCATATGCCAGTCACTTGATGAAGCTAACTGTCTGTGACCCTCTTGTTATTACTTACATCTACTGCTGTCCTCAGAGACAATTGAGAAATGGTCATTGCACAGCCAAACAAATTTTTTAGTAGGGGGTAATCCTATTTAAAATAAAACAATGTTATCTTTCTAACTATTAATAGATAACATTGTTTCAGAGAATGAAGTAGAAAGTGCCAGAGATTATCAAGGGAAAAGTGGTAGGTCTTCTTTTCTTTTACATGCAAACTCTTCATTTCTCTGTCCAATTTTTAAATTTTGTTTCAGGAACTCCTGTTTGCTTTTGGAGTACTAAGGAAAAGGTATAACCTTTCTCTGTAGGAGTTAGCTAATAAGTGAGAGAAAGGGGGGGTGGCGAATAAGCTGGAATTCCAATTACTGTATATGAAATCTGATGTCATGGACCAGTGATATGTGTCTTTAGAATAATTTCAAAACTCCATGGAAAGCTGGTGGGGCGGTGCTGTCTGAATCACTCACTAGGAGATGAATAGGAGTAGAATATCTTTTTTTAAGCTTCTGATTAAAATGGAATCGGGTGTGCCTGAGCACGTACAGCCTAGAGTGAATCTGCGGTTAAGAATCACCATTTTCCTTTTCTTCTTTGTCTATGTAGAGGATTGAGGCCAGCTGAGTTTTTTGCAATTTGGGACTCAAGGAGCATTCAGACGTTGTCTGAGTACCTAGTTTGCAGCATCAGTGGATGGTCTTTAAACCAACTGGATGTTTTGAACTTGACCTAGAGAGTGTAAATCCGTAGGTATCCATACGTACTTGAGGAATAACTCTGATAAGGACAATCGTTGTGAGTCAGCTGCGTCCAGGTTGTATCGTGGTTTGGAACCTAACCTTTCCTTAAGTGCCTTGAAGGATATGGTATATTATGTTTGCTTAGTTTATGTCTTTGGTCCTTCCTTAGGTGCAGCAATTTCTTCTTTGAAGGTGAAAGTGGCTAGGCAATGTGTCTGAACAGAAACTACGTTGAAACAGAATATTAAGTCTGCAAAGTCAAGCACTGCAAATCTAAGAATGCCAAGGGAATATAGCTTTTGGTGCATAATTTAAAACAAACTGAAAAAGCGTAGTGGAGCACCCTACTCTAGTATTCATCACTGTGGTTGGCTAAAGGTTTAGAAATATGAGAAGAAACTTGCCATTAATGTTGAAGGAATGATAGTGTTGTCATCCTGTTCGCGTGCTGTTATGTAGAAGTGGACATTTCACCTTTATTTCAGAATTGCTTGCTCCAATAGCAGTAGTCAATATCACGATCGTCAAGACTTTTGCATTCATTTTAGGCTCCTTGGCCTTATGAAAATGATGAGATTTCCCTGAAGATAGTCTTACTCCCACCGAGCATGGCCAGCTCTTCCCTGTTCGTCTTTTTTCTTTCCTCATCCCTGCTAATTTCTACTGCTCAGCTCCCTGTCACAGACTTCTTGACTGCAAGTCATAATTCTGCCTTTTTGGCAAATATGGCCAAGGCGTATTGCAATTTAATGTATAAAAAATAATAAAACTTAGACTAGGTTACTAAATTTAATATAGCCTGTTTAAAACGATTTGTTGCCTGACTATCTTTAAAGCTAGAGTACCAAATTGTTTGGATTCACCTAATAGACTCTGATCTATCATTGCTAGTTCAAAGCAGTTCAAGGTAATCCCCTTTAAGAAAATTAAAAGTCTAAATGCATACAAGTAGCAAGACTAGCTGAAAAAGAACTCAGGTTTATGCTGAGTGGGGGCAGAAAGGACTGAAACCAGGGAACTTGGACTAACCAGGTGGAATCTGGAGCTGTGTGCCAGGGCACTGGGATGCTGACGATAAAGGAAATGGGGAATACAGTGGAAACATGGCTGGGTGACTGAAGGAAGGGACCAGATGTTGGTTCTCATGCAGCTGTGCAAACTTGACCAGCCTTTGCTGGTGCAGCAGCCACACATTTCTGTTCATCAGGCTAGTTTTACTTTGTCTTTTCTGCACTGCAGCCATATCTGTGGCTTCAGATGGATACGCTTTTCCACTCTTCTCCCCTGTGTTGACCAGTATTAGAGCTGGAAGCAGTAGCCTACTCATCTTAGGTCTCTATAGCTATAAGGTTCAGAGAGTTGCTATTCAGAGCATTCAGGGAACTTGAGATGCACTCCTGGCTGAGGAACAAACCTGGTTACACATGGATTTGCCCATTGATTCAACATCTGTATCCTGTCTTTATCCCAGCTCCTTGTCCCAGGTCTGATTTCCCTGAGGAGTTTGCTTTCTGATGACCCGTTTTGAGATCATTACAAGGATAATCCACCTTTTGACTAGGTTCTTGTTAAGTGAGCACCATCCAGGCTGTACTGAATAAGACAGGATGTTTTGGGGAAAAATCTAAATGACATCAAGAAGATAAGATGATGGATATGAAGGAGATGACTGACCGAAGTTACTGAAAGAGGCTTAATTCTGGCACTTCCTGATTAGGTTTTATTTGAGCGTTTGATTCAGTGTTCTTTTTTTCCTAAGGTAGAATGTGTGTGCGCACATGCAATTTTGAGATTTGTTTTAATCTTGTTTTAGGGGAGTTAATAATAGCATTAATACAAGGTCAGATGAGAATTTACTCATGTAATAGGAGTATTAAGGTGACTGTGTGTTGCCAGGAGAGAGGTGGTTTGCTTTGTTTTGAAAGGTGAGAGCATTTGGAGTTAGCAACCTAATGGATATGTTTGCATGTGTTAGCTTGTAATTATATCATACACTAATCTTTGATTTTTATTTTTTTTATTTCAGATTTTGATGCATACCAAGGAGATGGTGCAAAAGGTAATGCTGAGCATTTTCATTAAACAACAACCCTTAAAGAGCACACCTGGTGACATTTTTTTATTCTAGGAGAACTGTAACCCAAACAGACCTGAAATCACTTCTTAGGATGCCTGGTTTACAAATGTAATCCTTCCTAATGGATTATAGCTTTTTTCTTTTCCTACCACAGATATGATCTGGCCCCTGCTTGAAGCCTATGTGCGACTGTTTCAAGCAAATTAGCAACAGTGCTAATTAGAGTTTACTCATAGACCTGTTACACCATGTGTTCCAGTGTTTTATTACGGTTCATTTTTTGGCATCCTTTAAACTCTGTCACAGGGTGGTTTTTTGACTGCATGGAGTTTAACATGGACATAGCCATGCTGCAGTTTTTATAGCTGCATTGATTCTCCACCACTGAAGACATCAGGTTTTCAATTTTTTCAAGTTAATATTATGTAATTGGATGCATCTGCCCATTTTTTGGTGACATTTACTGTTGTTGACAATTTTTCTTTTCACCTTTTTCCTCACTATGCCTTTCATACACAGCTCAGGCTTTTTTATGTGCTTCAATTTGTCTAGAGTTTGATCCGTTATCCCAGAGTATTATGGCAGTCTGGCTGGTGTTTGAACACAATCTTTTCCAAGCAGGGCATTTGAATTGTTACAAGGGTCAGAATGAGAGATGATATGAAGGGCAGAGTTCAGTCAGAGAGAAGGAATCAAGTAGGTTGTTTGTGTTCATCTGCAGGTGTAATTGTTCAGTAGTTCAACCTGGGGATGCAAAACTTGTGGGCCATAATAGCTAGATCCAAAAGGAGAACCTTGTTCTCTGAAAGATCTGCTGCGCAGGGGAGGACTAACACAGATAATTAGGTTACAGCAGAAGAAAAAAGATGGGAGTGGGAAGATGGAAATACAAAGCCACGTGCATAATCTGCAAGAGTGGAAGAGCAGCAGCCTAATCTGGACACTACTGTGGTATTCTCATTTACTGTATCTGCTAGCCAATACTTTCACTGGATTTGTTTGAAATTGAATATCTAAGTTTTTTTGTGGTGGGTTTTTTTTTTCTGAATGACTTTTTTTGCAATAGTATTGTGATGGCTACAAATGGGATACCATTTCTGACTGTAGTATTCTTTCAAGCACATTGGCTAAATGTCTTATCTGAATAGCCTGAATTTGTCCAGCATTCTTTGAGTCAAAGCGATCTTCTTGTGTCCTAGCAGTCCAAAGTTATTTCTGATTAGAATTCCTGCTGTTTCTCAAGTTTAGACTTGTTCACTGACTTATTTTTCTGGCATTCATTTATTAAATTTTAACTACTTATATTATGTACACAACTGAACAGTGATTACTTTTTAACGTATCAGTGGTTTAAGTTTCATTATTCTCTTTAAATTCAGATATGTCTTAATAAAATGTGCAGACTTCTCAGTAAAAACTTACTTCACGTTCTTCTGCTTTTTGGTATTTAAAGGGGTGATATACAGACAGTGATCTTTTTGAATCTTGAAAATGAGATGGGACTTTAAAAAGGTGGAGTGGTTCTGTTTTGTTTTTCAAAGCAATTTGTTTCATTTAGATGAACCTTGAAGTGATTTATGGAGACACAGATTCCATTATGATAAACACAAATAGCACCAATTTGGATGAGGTCTTCAAGCTGGGGAACAAGGTAAGGAATTTTTTCTTTTTAAAGCTTTCCTACATGTCTGTGTTGTAACACTGAGTGAAGCAGATAGTAGTAAGAGAGGACTCCATGGCATAAGCAGAGAATAGGCCATGAGGAAGAAGAGTTTGACTGTGTATGGAAGCTATGGCGTAGTAAAAGCTCAGAGTGCCCTACCTTCCAGTGTAGCTACTCTGTGCATTTTTAAAAGTGATTAAGTTAAAATGAAACATTTAATTGTATAATGAGCTTTTTTACCAATCAGTCGTAAGTTACCAGGAGACTATCTGAATACTTGGTAAGCCAAAATGTAAGGTACGATTCCTCCATATTAGTTCCAATTACAATGTGAACACAATTTTGATTTTAGCGATTTTTGTTTTGACATGAGAGATGTCTATCAGTTTAGGGTTTTTTAGTTATGTAATATGTATTACACTCTGTGTGCCATCAGATTTCCAGTGCTAAATTAAAATATTAATTTCCGAGGCATACTAGATATGGAAGGGATCTGTTTGATTAGCAGTTAAATTGATGATGTGGAAATTTTGTGGAAGAGAGTGAGAAATGTATCAGAACACTTTAAAGAAAAGATTTGAGAGGACTTGTTTTTGAAAGATGGAAGAAATTGTGATGAAAATGAGACCTATGGAAGCTCTAAAAAACCAAAGAAAACATATAGGTTTTTTTCAGTATAGTATTAAACAAATGTCATGTAATTTTAAGGCAAGAGTGATTCTGGGGTTTTTTAGAATACTTCTGCCTTCGTGCTAAGTTGGTCCTTTGAGAAGGAGGTGTATCTCAGGAGCATGGAAAAAAGGAATAGTATCTTGATATCACAACTGAGTAGCAGGAGGACTGATGTCATGGAAGAAAGAAATCTCTTCTTTGTTTGCCACATATGAGACTGTATATAATTTGAGTATCCAGTAGTGTATAGCAAAGTTTAATCTTACTCTAGCCGTGTGTGTATGTGTGACTTCATTCTCATTTGGTTTTTGTCCCTGTGCTCCCATTTGTTGACTAAACATTATAGAGGAACAGTTAATAATTTTTATAAAGATTGACGGCATCATCATTGTAGGTTAAATACTTCTGACTTTGATTCAGGCTTACTGAGAGAATAGGTAGATTTTTGAACCTGTCACCTGCTTAATGATTCTTTTTAAGAGTCAAATCTTAGGCTTTTTTATCCCATGTACTTCTGTATCCTATATCAGTTGTTTTTTTAAAAAAACTCAAGAGACAGACATGTTTTGATTAATGTTTTCATGTTGTGTATTTGATTTTAAAAGTAAATAAACTTATGTCTGTAAATAAGCACAGACTCAAACCTAGCATCACAATTATGACAGTTGTGGCTCTTAATATTCTTTGTGACATAAAAAAGTGGTTCTTGTTTCTTGTTTATTTGTTTATTCCTCACTAAAGTGATAGTGAGTTTTTTGCAAACTATTTACATTGCATTCACAATACTTTTGCTTTAATGTAGACTGTATGGAAGGTACCAGATTTAATGCAAACAATTACTGTGAGAGCAGTTAGTGTATGTACCCCTGTTCTGATGTAAAGTGTGAATTTATAAGTTGTCTTCACTGATGAAGCATTCCTCTGAGAGATTAATTTTGTTTTTCTGTTTGACAAAATTCTCATATCTTCTTTCTGAAATTTCCCATCTAATGTCCTGTCTCACTGGTTTCTGGTTGTGTGCACTCCCCCACCCTTTAGCCCCCGTTATTTATCCATGCCCCTTCTAGTTATTACTCAGCAGAATTTCATACAGTTCTCATTTTCTGTGTGTCCTTGTGAATCAGATTTGCTGGTACATTCAATACTGCACTGCTGCTGTTTTTTAAGCACTTGATTAGTATGATGTAAAAAAAAAAAATTGAAAATACTTTAAAAAAATAGCAGAAAAATGTTCAGAGGAATTGTTTGACTGTTTTGCTTTAACGAACAAAATGCGAACCTCTTGGCAAAATGGTTTTGCTTCATGATGTTCTTCATAATTTATAAATATACAAGGGATATAAAACTCTAAGGCTAGACACAGATTATTAAAAGTGGTGATAATTCCTGCAATAGGACAAATTGAGATCTAAGTGAGAAAAATTAAATACACACATATACATGGAAAATTTGTAAGGAAAATTTTGGTTAAAACAGGTAACATGGGCCCGAAGCAAGATAGAAAACAAATGAGATTTTATACTGAAAGTACTGTTCCTGTCTTAGTGAGGGCATGTGTTGGCAAAAGAACTTGAAGTTGTATAAAACTTCAGTGAGGCATGAGAAAAGGCTGGTTTATAGTTGGTGGTCTCTGACAAGAGAACTGGAAATAATGGAAGAGTAAGAGTGGATAGGGAGATGCTGAAAATCAAGAGGGAAGGAAAGTTGTAGAGGAAAGAAAATGAGGAGTAGAACATGTGAAGACAGGACGGAATGTCTGAGGAGTGATACACAGATACTGTGTTGAAGAAATTAAAGTAAAAATGTATGAAAAAAGGAAAATGCAAGTGGGGAACTTTCAGCCAAGCCAAGTAGGGTGAATGTGTACTGGAACCAAAGTTTGTTGTTGAACGTACATGCTCTTTTGAGATGTTACACTTCTGTCCTTCTAGAATAGACGTAAGAGATGTGGAGCCACTTGATATTTAGTACTATATTAAGACAACACATCAAGTGCAGCTTCAAGCCTTTGTATGTTGATAAGACATAGCCTGTGTGTAGAAAAATGACACCTTTTCCTCTCAAAGAAAGCAGGCTATAAAAAATGTAGGCATATTGTGAGGAAGGCTATGAATAAACACTTGCCCCTTTGTGCATGTTTTTCCTGAACATGCACGCACAGAGCTCTGGTCTGCAGTCATTCTTCTCCCTCCCCTCCCTGGTTTGGGGTGGGGGGAGAAAAAAAAATAATGCGTCTTTGCAGGGCACCTTTTTTACAAAGCAATTTCTGTATTCTAAGTGACTGTCTCTTACCGTTTCCTAATAAGTGGATCCCTACTCTGAAATCCATTGTTTGCTTAATTTATGTGAGAGGCTAGATGGAGTAAAACAGGCTGGAGCTGGTTATCTGCAAGGTCACGTTCAGTCCCATGCTTCTCTGCCTTGCTTAATTTTCTTAGGGAGTTAGATATACCAAGCTGTAAATCCTGAAGAAGCCAATGGGTGAACAGTTATTTTAGTAGTAGCTCATAGTTACTACTGTGTACTTAATGACATGATTAATGACATTGGATGAGTCTTTAAAATGTGCATGAAAACACACAGTGTGTAATGTTACTTGTTTTAAAACATAAGAATGATATGCTTCTAGATGGACATTAAATTTGTCCATAGTTATTAAGGCGTTGCATTTCGTTTTAATGTTGGTGCATTCACAGATCAAAAGTGAAGTGAACAAGCTCTATAAATTGTTGGAAATAGATATTGATGGAGTCTTTAAGTCCTTGCTACTGTTAAAGAAGAAGAAATATGCTGCTCTGACTGTGGAACCAACAGGAGATGGGAAATATGTAACTAAACAAGAACTGAAAGGACTGGATATAGTCCGACGAGACTGGTGTGATCTTGCAAAAGAGACTGGAAAGTGAGTTTCTTTGTCGCGTTGTCCTCTTTGCTCTGCTTTAAACAGTACATGCTGAATAAATGTTTGATATCACGTGCCTGTGTCTTGAACAGTGCATATTGGTGACTAACATCAGTGTTAGGGCATCTTAACTGATTTTTGTAGAAGATGGTGATGATACATTTTGGCATTGGTAACAGATTATACTTGTGCAAGTCCAAATGTCTCTAATTTCACTATCTGTTTTTCAATCTTCTGTGGAAGCTGTGCATTTCAGTTATAGCAGTTGTATATGCGGTATACATAACTGCATATGCAGTTGTATATGCAGTTTAATAAATCACAACTGAAATCTTGTGAAAATGGTAGGTGCTATCAGCATTTGGAGTCGTAGATTTTTAGGTCAGATTTTATTTTTTTTTCTATTTTTTTTTCCAAAGATCGTTAAAGAAGCTGATGGTCAGTTCTGTCAGCATCCTCTAATAAAGCTGGAAGTGCACTGGGTGCAGCCTGAGGAGGTGATCCCTTCCGCAAAGACCGTTTCTCTTCCATTTTTCAAATGAGACTCTCTTGATACTTATTTATGATGGATTTTGGATTGATAATTTATTAATTGTCATTGCACAGGGCATTTCATACTTATGCAATACAGATAATACATTTAGCACTGTAGAAAGAAAACGAGTGGATGGAGAGGTAGTCATCTGGGGGCTGACTTGACTTGTATTGCCTACTGCCTCTTGAAAATTTAACTTCAATAAATCGTGGTCCAAATGTATCCAAAAATGAGTATTTTTTTTTTTACATCTGTAAAAATACACCACACGCTTACTGTTCTTAAGACTTGCATTTTCTAAGAAAAGATGCATCATAATAGAAGCAAATTTTTCCAAGTTAGGAATGTATTAGTAATTAAAGCTATACAAATGTTTGAGAGTGTTCTTTAGTGACTAACTCTTCTGCAGCTGGCAGATCTTCCAACCACATTTTACAGAAATAGGCAAGACTTTGCTTACTTGATATGTTCTCTTCTCTCTAATCTTAAGATACCTGCTATAGAATAATAAATAGCAAAATGAAATGGGAGCAGAAAATAGAAACCGGTTGCACTCAACAATTCTAAATCACTGTTTAACATTAGAACTATTTACAATAATTTGCTTTTAGTAAAATAAGTAAATAAATCACAACATGAAATATCCTGGCAAATTTCTATAAATTTTGCATAAGACTTCATCATCAGACTCTTTAATTTCCGGAGGTAACCCAGGAGAAAAGAGGATTGTGTTTACTGTAACGGTTTTGCTTTGTGTGTCTTAAGCTTTTCTTCATTTTTGAACTGTTTTTACAGCTATATAATTGGTCAGATTCTTTCTGATCAGCCCCGAGACATAATCGTGGAAAATATTCAAAGGCGGCTTATAGAAATTGGAGAAAATGTGATCAATGGCCAGATCCCAGTAAATCAGTTTGAAATAAACAAGGTAAATCATGCCTCAGCTCTTTTCTGTCTCAGAAGAACCTTACTGTTTCTGAGTATATTGACTGCTGATAAAAATCTTTTTAATCCTTAGGATACTGTAAAATATCAGGATTTTTATTAGATACTGAATAGCTTGGAGCATACTGCAAAGATGCTACAATATGAGAAAAAATACCTTGTGGGACTGGAGGCCAGTCTTGCCTCCTCATAATAACTTTGTGTCTTGTCCCACCCTGCTGTCTTCCCTACTGATTCTGCACTTTGAGAATGACGTGATAGCTCATGCTTTCAGGAGTAGTTTTCTCCTCAATTGTTCTTATATATTTCAGGTTTAAAATACATAAACCAAAGAATGCAATGGAGAAGAATCAAATGTTCTGTTTTCTAGAAAATCCATATAAAAGCATGCTATTGTTAGTTTATTTCCCTTCAGTGCTCCATAGATGGAAGCTAATAGTCATTTTGAGATCTCATTCAAGAGTTTCCTGCAGCAAGAAGTAAAATACTCGGCTTCATCTATAGGAGATCTAGCAAACGGCATTGTGATTTTTGTTTATTTTTATGAATCCTCAGTGAAACTTGTATTTTTAACTTCAAAAGCCTCCCTCTGCCCCACTAGAGGGGTGTTTCACTAATAAATTGGATATTACATGCCCCACTCATGCTTCTAATAGAAGAGATTTCCCAAATTTGCTCCATCCAAAGTCTCTTTCTTTTGCCAGCTGGACTGCTGCTCTGCAAGACTGTGTTAATCGGATAAGAACTGCATTCAGGTTGTTATGAGTGTTAAGTGATTTTTTTTTTAATGATTGACTTTAAAAAAGAAAGACTGTTTTGATTCAAATATTCTAAGATTATTTAGTATCCTAGTAAAAGATATATATGGAATAATTTTCATTTAAATGCTGAATGTTCCTCTGTTGTACTACTTTGGAAAAAAATAAATATGTATTTCACTTTTAAGTCAAATGTATAAATTGGTTCTAAGAATTGGGATGATGGTAGAATATTTAAACATAGCATTTTATTTTATGTAAAGGAGAAACTCATTGTGGAATCTCAGAAGTATGAGATACTTGGAAGTATTTAAATCCAGTTGCATCCTCTTGCTACAGAGCTTGTTAAATACACTTAACTAGTTGCTATTCAGATTTACTTTGACCTGAACTGGTGCAGGGGTAAAAGGATAATCTCTGGCTGTATTTTTGTATTTTGTGTAATGTTTTCATCTCCAAGTTAGTTTAATTTTAAAACAATTGCGCTATATCTGTAACTCTTTTGAACTGTTGTGCTTTTAATGTAATGCATTTCTCAGACAGTAATTGTAGAAGCATCCTCTCATTTTATTAATAATAACATTTTTAAAATATGAAGAACTGGTACCTGGACCTTAATGTCTGGAAAATACCTTTATTACAATCTTACTTTTTTGTGTTGCAAATGTACTTGTGAATAGTAGCTGGATGAAGATAGCTACTATGTAGTCTTGTCTTTTAAAGTTCTGAGTTGTCCATCACTGAAGTAAAATACTTTTCTCATAGTTATGTTTCTGTTTCCTCCTTTGATCTCTTAGGCATTGACGAAAGATCCACAGGATTATCCTGACAAAAAAAGCTTGCCACATGTGCATGTTGCCATGTGGATAAACTCTCAAGGAGGCCGAAAGGTGAAGGCAGGAGACACAGTGTCATATATCGTTTGTCAGGTAAAAATGTCTTTATAGCTAAATACTAGGTATTGTTTGGAGAGATGGCAAAGAAAACCAACTCAACTCCTGGAAAAAAATGTTTTGGCACTTCTTTGTAGTGACATTATGTTATAATTTAAAATAGTCAGTTTTCTGTACTAAATGTAGTTTTATAGAGCCAGAAAGAACCATTGTGATCAGCTCAGCTCATCTGACTATTTCCATATAGTGACTGATAAAATTTCCTTGAATAAATGTCTCTTTGGAACTAGAACTTATTTTTAAGGAAAATATCTAGTCTTCGTTTTAAGGAGAAGAGAATTCTGGTAGTAAAGAACCTGTCATTCTTGGAAAGCTAATTGATGGTGGTGGTTAAATAGTGTAGTTATATCCAGTCTCCACTTGTGTCTTTCCAATTCATAGTCATTGGATCTGGCAGTACCTCTGTTGGATAGACTGGGGAATTTAAGAAACTCTCTGTTTTCAGGTGTATATCCTATTAATGCTTATCATTATCTCACCAGTGTATACTCCACTTTGGATTTGCTATTAAAAAAAAGCGTAGGTTGGATTAGATGGACCAAGGGTTCTTTTATGCCAAACTGATGGACTTGTCCACTGTAGAAGTCACATTGTCCACTACTTCAGCTCTTTCATCGTTAAAGCCTGAAAGATACTGGTTTATATTTAATTGAGGGTTCTTAGCCTGACGTGACGAAGCTGCCAAGACTTATGAGAGCTGGGCCATGGGTACGGCTGAGCAATGGCACAATACAAGAGAAGAATGTACTTGTTGAAAGAAGGGAGCTGAAAGAATTGCATTGTAATTATTTTTGCAAAGCAGCTGGATGAGCTGAATAGTCCTAAATTAATTTTGTTCTGAATACTAAGTTGTCTGAAAGGAGTAGGAGGGACCAATGGCTTGCAGTCTGTCTTTATTAGTGATGGGTTTTCAGTCCCTGGTTGCTGACCCTATTGAAGCCAGTAGCTCTGCTTAACTGAAAAATGAAGGTGTCATATGTTAATGCATTTGTTTTATTTTGTTGTAAAAAAGCAAAAAAAGAGACTGTACTTAGAAAAAAATAAGCTGTGGTACTGCCTCCCCCATCCCCATTAAGGTTTACTTCTATTACCGAATGCTTGCTAAAATACTACTTTTAAGATCTGCTCTAAGATTTTTGACACGCATTAAAAATAAAATTTCCTAGTCTAGTTGTGGACTGGGAATACGATTCTACAGAGTGAGTTACGTTTTCCAGAAGAATACCATCTTCTTAGAGTTGATACTTAATTCCTCCATGAATACTGTTTTCAATTTAATTATTGCCTTCCCAAATTGAATTATTTTCTCCTTATCTTCCTCTTTCAAGTTGCAGAAGAATGTAATGTATCCTCTAGCCTCTGAGTGGTGTTTCTCTCTTGGCTTGAGATGTCACCATGTGTTTCTTTTGGTATTTCTGAATATTTCAGAATTTGCCCTTTCAAACCGATACTGTTGCCTCCATCATTTATTTGCATACCAATGAATGATGATCCTTTCTCTGACCATTCATTGTCTTTGTTTCTTTATAGAATTGAAGAATATAAATTTCCTAGCAAAATAGATATAGTTTTGATATCCATGACTTAGAATTTGCTCGTTGTGCAAAATGATAATGCTAGTTTAGTACAAAATGAATCCAAAATGCATGCCCTCCGCGTATTTTTAACTGGGCTGATGGTTACAATGTGTTTTCATTGTGCATTTCAGAATTGACAGATGGGACTGTTTACTCTGTCTACTCTTACTGATTTGCACGTGTAGGCTGCAATAATACAAGCTGGATTTACATTCTTGAACTTGCTAGTTGATGCCAGCATCAGCTATGCAATTTTTTTTTTACTACTGCTTGATTTGTATTGGATGCATAATAAATCAACCAAAAGAGAGTGATTGTGTAAGAATTTTGCGTTAAAACAATGCATAATACTTGAAGCATAATCCTTTGTGTGGACTGAATGTGGATTTTACTTTTTTCACACTGTGTTTCGTATGTGTCTCCTGTCTTAGGATGGATCTGATCTCAGTGCCAGCCAGCGAGCATATGCTCCAGAACAGTTACAAAAGCAAGACAATCTTACTATTGATACTCAGTACTACCTGTCACAGCAAATACATCCAGTAGTTGCTAGAATATGTGAGCCCATAGAGGGAATTGATTCTGTTCTTATTGCAACGTGGTTAGGTAAGTATTCTAAATTCTGTTTACTTAAAGAATTACAGACACAAAGTGAGAAGTTTTAATGTATGTTTCTTAACAGAAATGCTTCCCAAAATCAGTCTTTTTACAATGAACAATAGCTTGTGTACACAGTCTATAGAAGGCAGCTTGGATTGGAAGTGTATTTCTGTGACTTTTGCAGAATACCATTTTTCAGAACGTGCTCATTAATATGAACTTAATCTTATAATCCTTGGTCAGAGTTGCAAAAATTTAATGTTCATAAATGACAGTACTATTGCATGTCTTGGAGATTTTCTCAAGTTACTAAAGTAGTTCTGGAGCATGCATCCAGAACTAGCATTTTTCAGAAAGAAACCCTAGGATCTCGAGCATCATCTGAGGGAGAAAGCACTCATAGTTACAATGAAAAGATATAAATTTTTAGTGGGGTGTAAGTGAAGACTTTTTTTTTTTTTTGCTAGAACTGACCTAGTGGATAATAGATATGTCAAACTTTGGTAACAGTCTTGCCTGCTCCAAATGGAGAAATGAAGTGGCCAAAAAAAAGTGCTATGAAAAATGTGACTAATGCTAGTGCCCCACAGAATCACCAGTTTTTATTCAAATGAGCAATAGGGAATTGCTCTTGTTAGAGTTGTTTTTTCCTCTTAGGAGGATGTCAAAGGAATTAGAATTACAGATTTTTCTGCCCATCTCTGCCTCTGTCTTCTCCTTTCCCTAGGCTTCTTACCTAGAAAGAAATACAGGTGTTGAAAAAATAACAGTTTATCAGATCTCTTTCCATGAAAATGCAATGCTGTGTGTGTAATCCTTTTACTGTTGCTTCCTCCCTAAAAGTAATTCACCAACAGGCATGATTGATCTCCTTGCTAAACACAATTTTTGTGATTTGTATCCCACATCTATTTCATTATTTTTGAAACTGTTACTCAAGGACACAGAAAAAGTTGCTAATTTTGCTTGCTTCTGAGTTCTTGACAAGACCGTCCTCTCCCACAAGAAAACGTTTTTAGGGAGTTGCACTGTGTCAGTTTAATAATCTCCTGTTTGATGCTCTGCCCATGCCCACAGGAAGTTCAGACCTGCAGGAATGATTTTGTTCAGAATTTTGGAACGCTCAAAGGAAGAGTTAGTCCTCAGCATTTTGTGTGTGGGTAATAGCCAAGATCCAGGATTTGGTCACTTAAAACCAACCGGCAGCCTGTTGCCTTCAGGACTGTTCACCTGAGACACTGCATCTCTGTAGGTTCCTTACTAACAGCAGGTTCTGCTCATGGTGAGCTTGCAGTTTGCACTTAAAAGGTGTGCAAGTAAGTTTCTGTCTTGTTGCTTTTCAAGAAGAGTGATAGCCATGAAAGATCTTTATCTCCCAAAGCCTTCTGTGTAATGTGCAGCTTTTTCCATCTTCATTTCCAAGTTGTCCTTTTTTTTTAAAAAAAATAAAACAAAACACAAAAACCCCCAAACACGCAACAACAAAAAACAAAACACAGGAATTTTGCTTTTTCTGAGAGGCTGCACGGGTGTTTCTTGGAGATTTCTTGGAGGCATTTGATGTTGCAGTGTGTCCTCAACAGCTCTGGTGTTTTGAGGAGGTGTCATCCCAGCTTTGCACATGCAGGCTAACCATACAAATCATACAAAAAGGCGGTAAACTTGCACTTCATTTAAGTAAAAGACAGGAAAGATTTCTGAAACTAATTTATTTTATTTGGCAAAGATTGTCAGTCATGCAGATTCAGATTTGTTCCTTATTCACAACAGGTTGGATGTTCAGAAAAGACTGGCTCCCTTCAGGCACCTAAATTAAGTGCCCAGATCTTAAGAATTGTGTGCCACTTGATAGCAGCTACTGTTTGCAAATGCCTATGGTGCTTTTTGCGCTGTAATACATTCAAGATGAAAATTTCTTTTATGGTCTATAATAGCATCATGCAGCTGAGAGTTTATTAATAGTCCACAATTGTCAGTCTGAAAACCTGTATGTATCTATTACAATCTTAGGTCTGAAATGTGTTCAGTTTGACCTTGCTGTGCTTTAAAAGTGTTATCTCCTTCTCCAGCTTTGTTTTCTTGGTAATGCTTAAATTGAGCTTGGGGGTAAAGTCAGGTCTTTTTCAAAACTTCTGCTCTACTTAGGCCTTTTTATACAGCACTTAATCAGAGTTGTACATAAATCATTGCAAGCTGAAGTTATCTTACAGCTTTTTTTTTTTTTAATAGTAATGGATGGATAGTCAAGTGGTTTTGTTTCAAAGAAGTTGAAAATAGTTTGCAAGATACAAAAGTGTACAAGATAGTTGAGCCCAGCTTGCTGAAACAAGCGAACATGAAAACTGTTTACTTTTCTGTGTTGCTAAGTTGGGCGCTTTTGCTTAGTATTTTCATCATGTTACGCATCCAGATTCCTGCCTCTTTTTTTTTTTTTTTTTTTCCTATCTTGTTGCAAAAGAGCCTATTTTTCTTTTCTGAAGAAGAAAGCTGGTGTTCTGGAGGATATCTAAGTGTCGTATCTGTGGACCAAAACTTGGTTGCATTCTCATTGTGTGCGTCTTCCTCTACCTGATTTGATGTGTTACGTAGGGTATGTGTCTGTATAGGTAGAATGGTTGAAGAATAAAGATCTCAGTTTCATATTTAACAGCATCTCTTTATAAGGTAAATGTTTCATTGACATGTCACCATGTTAGTCCAAGTAGATAAAATTGAGCTCTGCTTAGGGAAGCTTGGCTCATATCAAAATGATGAAAAGTTCTTTGTTCTGTCTGTGCTCAAAGCAAGATATTTTAAGCTATTTTAGATGCTGAAAAACAAAAGCAAATAACCACGCCTAAAAATTGCAGAGAACTCCTTAAATATATTTATATTCACTATGGAACCAAGCTGAAAATTGCCTTTTGTTTTTGGACATTGTAGGAGGTCTGCCTAGCCTTTGAGAGATGGAAATTCATCGTTCCTAAAAACAAGAACCTCATGGGCATACTCTTGCATTCACTCTTTTTCTTGAAGTTCTCAAGGAGAAGCAGTGACAAGATGAGGATTGACAGGGTTTCTGAAACTAAGTGTGCAATCTGATCAGTAATATCATTCAATAAATCTGATCTTCTTAAATGCTTGGAGACCTTCCTTACTTCATCCTGAAGATACCTATAGCTTTTAAACAAAAAGAACTGTATTGGCAGAACAATTCTCTTCACGTATTTAAAGTAAGGGTTGTTTGTTGGTGCATAAATACTGCTCCTTGTCTCAAAGAAAAAGCACATCTTATTTCTGTGTTGTCAAAAGTATCCAAACATTATGGAAGCAGATCCATTTAACCATGAGATTTTTGTAGCTGTTACTACATAACATAATTTTCTCAAAATTGTGGAAGTTGCTGACTGCTGGCCTAGACTGTATTATGGTCTTCTGAAAGAGATGTGTGCTGCTGCCTTACAGGTGGATGTGCATGTTGGTGCACATCTGCAGACGGCTTGGCATTTGGGCACTTCTTAGGAAGGCTGTCTAATTTTAGGGAGCGGTTCCTGGGTCCCGATGAAGCTTGTCATGAAGAGTACTTCCCTGTTACTCCTTCCCCCCAGTGTCGGCATGTTAGCTGCTCCCTGTAAGGAAACCCACTGCCACCTTAAAGATAAGAAGGTGTCTTTTATTATCATTATTATTTTTCTTTTCTAGAGAGTCATTTAGTTAGGTGCCTTTAATATGGTATTTAGCAGCTACCAGACTGACTCACCTGACAGAAACCAGGACAGTTATGCTCTCCTTGTGCCACTCAGGAATTAAATCAGGTTCTGTCTTTTTTTATTGTTTTTCTCACTTTAGGGAGTGAAGCAAGAGAAGAATGATGGAAATTCAAGTAATGATGAAACTTAATGACAATGCAGTAATAAACCCCAAAGCATATGAATGTTGCTGTTAGTGGTCGAGCTGGGGTTTTTTTTTTTTCAGATGCTCTAGACCTGCTTAGAAACTGAGACTTGCTGACGTGCGTTGCGTGTTCTGACCCTACGCAGGAGGCACCGTAGCTTTGCAGCGCAGGAGGATCTCTTGGAGAAAAATAAAAAAGCGTGCGTTTCCGAAGGGCAGAGGCGCTGCCCGCCCAGGGTTAGACTCGCAGGGCGGCCCCCGCCCCGGCCCCGGCCCCGGCCCCGCCGCGTCGCCCTGACTGAAATGCGCGGCCGTAGCCTCGAGGTGGCAGCACGGGATGCCGTTTCCCTGCCTCTCACAAAATGTCTAACGGGCAAAGGTAGAAGCGGGGAAACTTTCCGTGTTTCCCGACTAACCTGCGGTCCACATACGGAATCCAGGGAAAAGCCCTCGGGCTTTGTTCAACGGCCGGCGTCCTGCCAAGCGTCTCCCCGGCGGCCGAGGCTCTGGGGCGCTTCGGCCTTGCTACGGGCCGCACCTCCGCTCCCCCGGGAGTGCACAAGGCAGAGGGATAGTGGTGTGCGTGGAAGGACACGTCGAAACGATCGGCACAAATGTTATTTTAAAAATTCTGCGATTAGTAAAATTTATTTGACCTTTTTTCCCAGTTTCTTAAGTGACCTCTTTTGCTTGGTAGCTAGTAAATGCTTTAATAATTCTATTAAATAATTCAGGAAGAAGTCCTGGAACTTACTTTTGTTATTTACTTCTGTCACGCCAGGTTCGTCAGCCTATTTTTAATGTTACATTTCTTTGTCATGCATGCAGCCTTGCAGTTTTGGTGAGGTTGGAAAGCTTACCTGTGGTGCGAGTAAATTCAATGGTAGCCCTGAAGATTTTCATATAGAGTAAGTCAGTCTTTCTGGTTTTTCTTGAAGTCACAGAAGAAGAGTTCAAAGAAGTTCACTGATTAATCTCATCCTATTCATTTAACAATTACCAAAACCAGACATTTTTTCCCCCCACCTACCAGATAGTCCCCATTTTGTTTACCAAGTAGAGTAATATGACCGGTGTGACCTGGTCCGAGAGGATACCAGTTAGTGTGCTGAAATGGATTAATTGAACCAACTAACTATTCCTGAAAGGAGATAATAGATAAAATAGATCCCAATTCCACAAGATAATTAATGTAGGCATGGTCTTTAAAAGCCTGATTTGTAGTCCCTTTGATTTCACTGGGGCTGTTTGCACACCAAAAGTTAGATGGACACTTGAATCATCACAATATTTTTCCTGTTGTTTTCTCCAGCCAAAACAGCTAAGAAAGTTGAGTTAGGTGTGATTTAAATTCTTCCAATGAATAACTTTCATTTTCTTCCCTATTAAATTATTACCAACTGTCCAGATGCTTATTTGCTGTCATTGGTTTTGACTGAATATTGGAAAGCTGCAGTTGTCTGAAAACCAGGATTTATCTCCTTTTATCTTTTATTTAGTGAACTACTTTGCTCTATATTTGCCTTTTGGGAAATGACCAAAGATAGATTTCTAGCTGAACTTCAGTGGCATCTCTATTGGAAAGTTGCAAGCTTTTTCATTCCACTTCTGACCTCAGAGTAAACTGGGAATTTTTGTTAGTATTCACCAACAGTATCTTATTTCCAACCTACTGCATACATAGTTGGGTTTTTTTGCAAAATCTTAATACTAAACTCAAGTCTCCTTTCTAAATCTTTTATCTACTACCTGTGTGTTGCAGAACATACTCTTTGTTTTCTAAAACAGCAAATATATTACCAACCCTTTAAAAAGAAAAAGAAAAAAAACCAACCTAAACCCCATAGTCTTTTGGGGGGGTATCATATGTATTAGAGTGCAAAATAAGCTATTAGCAATGTTTTTTGCTTTGTTTGCTCTTCCTTTTAATGAATAGTAGAGAACTGTATTAAAAGTTTAAGAACCTCTTGGAGGTGAATTGTTACCCTTATGCATTGACATTTGTTTCTTTTGATAAAATGAAAATTAGGAAGACTGATTAAATTTTAGTGAAACCCCTATTCTGTCAAGAACCAAATATACTTATTTGGCAATGGAATTTTTCCTTGTCCTTGAATTTGTTTTATGATTGCAAAATAGAAATTCAGTAAAGTCACACATACTGATTTTTTTTTTATGAAGACAGTCTGTATCTGACTGTATAACACAACTGCTTTATATGTGCAATAATATTTGTCAAGTTTCACTGAATACTGTTCCCAAACATTGTCCATAAGTCTCCCGGTACTGTATTATGAGTTTAAGAACTGTAAAATCTAGCTTCACTTTCTATTTGTAATCTTCCTTGCTCTTTCTATAGTAATTATTACATTTGTTATTGAAATTTACGTAAGATACGGGTTAATACATAGTAATGTGTTACTTGGCTTAATTAGTCTCCTTTAAAAATATTTTTTAAAGTGCTTCTCTTTGATCTTTTCTTCTTAATAATAAAGTAAGCCATAGTTTTCTGAACATTTTCTTCTACATGCTCATTCAATTTTTTTTTTCTAGCATGTAGTATTTGCTAGAGTTAACAAAAAAACCCAAAACCTCTAAATGGGCTGCATGGACTTTTAAAAGGTTGCATATGACAAAGAATGACAAAACCCGTGGATTTTTATTAAGTTTACTTTGGCAGTCTTATTCCTAGGGCAGTGAACTTCGTGCTTGCTTGCTTATTTACTTATTTGTGATTGAATCAGTATTTTTAGGATCTCTTTTGTGTATTTATTTGTTTAAAATCTTGAGTTCTGGCAATCAAAAATAAAGCATTTTGTCTCCAGCGCTGCCGTTTTAAATGCTGCTGCTGAATTTTAACCACTGCATTAGATTGAAACCTACATGCTGTTAACCACTGAGCCAAAATGAAATCGACCACTGCATTGAAATCAGAGTTGGCAGTTGTATACGGACTTGAAGGAGTTGGTAATAGCAGTGCACCCGCGTTTCTTAATGGGGTTTTTATTCTCTGTTTTCAGTTTCAGTGGTGCCATTTTGATTTAAAGACTGTTTCTTAATAACGATGCACATTTTTATTGAAATATTTTCAATGTAACTTAAGAAGAAAATAACAAAAAAGTCATCCGTTAGGAGTGGTTTCCTCAGAAACAAAATGTTCTGTTGCATACTCCCATGATAATGCAGTGTGCTTGTTTTATTTATAAAGCAATCTTGCATAAGAAGATAAGTAAGAAGATTTCTTCATTGTTCGTGAACCTTTGTTCATGGTTAAAAAATTGTAAAATGTATTTGTGTTTTATAGAGGAAGTTTTGCTAAGGAGAGATTTTCAGCTTCTGAATTTACATTTTGTAACTTTCTTTTGAATCTGCTTCACCAAGCATATGAAAAATGAGCCTCCTTGCATGGTTGACCTCTTAGTCTTTTGAAATTTTTGTTTCTTATTAATAGGACTGGATCCCTCCCAATTCAGAGTCCATCACCATTACCATAAAGATGAGGAGAATGATGCCTTGGTTGGTGGCCCAGCTCAGCTCACTGATGAGGAGAAATATAGGGATTGTGAAAGATTCAAGTTTTGCTGCCTCAAATGCGGAACAGAAAATATTTATGACAATGTCTTCGATGGTTCGGTCAGTTGGGTTTTTTTTTTCCTCTTTCATTTCTGTTTATCAGTGAGGGAGAAAAATACTTGTCGAGAGAATGACTTTTCAGATAGGATTCATATGATGTAGGAGAAGATACCATATTGTTTGAGTCCTGCTATTTATAGCTGTGGAACAGAAATTTGCTGATAGGATAGTGCTGAAATACTTTTCCCGTTTTTGCATTTCAGCTGTGTTGTCTAGCAGAACATGCGGGATTATCCGTCTTCATTAATCTGTTTGCCCACAGACATGAATGGTTGTTGCTGTAATTTTTTAAGGAATCCTTATCGTAACACCTTAGTAACTTCCAGTTCTCTATTTAATGAAACTTTCATATAATAATGGCAGTTTCTTATCCTAAATCATACTAATTGGAACAAAGTGTTTTTGAAACTTGTGTTTATCTTGCTACATCCCACCTCCCTTCTTGACAGTAAGGTTTTTCTGTGTTATCTTTTCTTCTGTCTTTGTGTATTGAACATAAAAAGTCATAGGGGTGCATTCTTGTTGAGAAGTTCTGCCAAAAAATGTATCTCTGACCTTGGATCGCAACTTGAAATAGGGCCAAATATTTAACTCTACAGCAATGTTATGTATGTATTAGTCATTGGCAAATTAGCGAGCTTCAGAGTAGTGAAAACCTTGAAACTGAAAGCAAATAAATCTTTTATCTAAATTAAAAGTAATTATTTTAAGTTAATTTGGACAAACAGCAGATGTTTTGCATTTTTTTTGAATCAAAATAAAGCAGGCTTTGGAAGCAAGTAAGAGGAAAAGACACACAAATCGAGTGATAGTTTGTGAATCCTTGACTTTTGTTCGTTACAGCTGTAAATAAGATAGTTAATTGCATGTAGGCTTGACAACTTGCAGATGGGCTAACTGGAGAGGAGTGGATGTCAGACTTCTTAACACACACCAAAAAAAGCCAAAAAACCTACCAAACAACAGAAGAAACCTTTAAACTAACCAAAAAAAACCCCAAAAGAACCCTCTCTTCCATTTGAAATCATTTAGTGTTGTGGGTGGGGGTTTAGCCAAGATGGCTCACGAAGGCTAAGTCTTACCTTGAAAGAAAGTTTTCTGAAAAGTTGCATAACTGTCTAACCTACCAGGTTCTTATTTTAATGAGAATTCTACCAACTTAATTTAAGCTGTTCACACATCACTTCCAGGTTCTGAAATTTTAATGTCAGTGTTCAGAAAGTTTTGAAAGGGGAATGAGATGGCGTGAAATTAAGAGCTATTCTTTGCACTTGGTGAAAATAAAAGATGATCATGTCATTCTTGTTTAATGAGATTTGTCTCTACAGCCGTGTTGGTAATTTCATACTTGGTATCTATAAGGTTGACACCAATGTTCTGATTAGTGGGCTTGGGCAGAACTTTGATGTCCCTGAAAAAAACAACAAACCTGTGTTGTTTGCGGGGAGATAGGGGAGCATGATTTGTCCACAGATTAATTTTTTTTTTTTTTTACTCAACATCATTTTTTGAATGATTAACATTGTAGCAGGTGAAGAAGCATGTTCTCCAAAAGACCTTTCATTAAGAGGAGAATGAGAAAACTGGACGTTGGAGAATTCTTTATATGGGTGTGGCCAACTGTGGTGGGAGGAAAGAAGGCCTAGATATTAGAGGCTCTTTAAGACTATTATTTTTTTAAATATGTATTATGTCTGAACTCCTGTGATAACTTCTGCTACCATCATCTGTTGTAATGATGCATGCTGGTTTTACACTTCCATTTTCAGGGGCGATTTATTGAACCCAGCTTGCTAAGGTGCAGTAAGACTGAATGTGAAGAGCCTCCTTTCAACTATGCGGTTCAAATGAACAACAAATTATTGTTGGATATTAGACGCTACCTCAGAAAATACTATAATGTAAGTATTCAGAAAATATTCTGCCACATTGAGTTTTCTAAGTGGTGCCAAGTTTTTAGTGACTGTCGTTACTTTTTTTTCTTTAGTCCAAGGTAATAGCATGCGATGTCAAAACCCAACTTTATGAAAATAAAACAATCAGTTAATGATTTCAAATACTAGTTTAGAATGTTTGTTTCCTCAGTTCAGTCTTAAGTCAATTTAAATTTTTGTAACTCTGTGTTAGTATTATTACAGATGTAGTAGCTCTCTGTGGTCCAGATTATTAGATGAAAAAGTGCAGAGTGTTGATTATCTTAATGCTTTTGAGAAAATCTATGAAGCCTGTCAAATATGCAGATATCAGTTTCTCATGTAATGGAAATCTGATTCTCTTTTCTCCAACCCGAATTGATGTATACTGTGTTACATTGTGAAAAGGAAAACTGAATGTAGCTCTGTAAAAATTCTTTGAAGGACAATTGGAAGGGAAAAACTATGAATCTTTCTTCGTAATGATTAGGAGGGGAAAAAAGAGGAGAAAGATGTGTAGTTAATTAATTTGATATAATTCTTGGGGGGGGGGGGTGGACACGGACGACAGTGCAAGAAATCCAAAGTGCTAGAGTAGTGGTTGGCTTTGTATGGCATTGTGGGGGGAAAAAAGAAAAAAAAAAAAGTGTAATATTTGAAATTCCTATCTTAACACTGTCCAAGGTGATGACTGGTTAGGAAAAAACCCACCTTGATTTTTAAATTGTATCAATATGTTTTGCATCTCTAATATGCTGGAAGCATCGTATTTTGTGAGTTGACAGCTAGCCGGTTTCTTCAAATTTTCATAGATCTTCTCATCCTATTGCCTGCTTGCCTTTTTTTGGTTGTCCAACATTGCCTGTTTTCACAGCTTCAGGAAAGACATCAGTTTTGAAGGTGCTCATAACCTTTGATACACTCAAAAACGTAAATTGTTTTTGAAAATTTGGCCTGTAAATGAATGCCTTAGTTAATTTGTGATGCATTTTCTTAAGTATTACAAAATACTTTTGCAGGCAGCAGCTACAACGCTAAGAATTATCGTTATACTTTAACACTAAGTGTGCGTTTTGTGTTATCTTTCTTCTATATTAGTTCTTATTGTAATTGTAGGTAAGTGTTTTCTGCGCTTGTCTGGAAATCTAATATTTTCTGAATGTGTAAATACTTCTTTTGAAGGTCTTTGCATCAAAAGGAGCACAAAACTTTCTTAAACTATTTAAATTCAGGCAGTATTTCACAAGGTAGGGATGGATTGTTCCTTTCCGTTGAAGATAGATGACTTGGACAGGTGCAGTTAGCGAAATGCGAGATCTCACCTTATTGCAAAGTCCAACTGGCTGCAAAACTACTGCTCAATTGATAGTACTATACATATTAAATTTACAATGTGTTATTAAGTAATATGCCAAAGTATTGTCTTTACACAGACTGCTTTTGTATAGAAGTTGCTTCTGATTAACTTTTTTAGATTTAATGTATGTACATTATCATAATACATGATACCACACGCTAAGTAATTTCTGGCATATAAAGTGCTAGAAAACACGTGTATAAGATGTGCAATAGTAAACTGGATGAATGAAGGAAGATAAATTTAAGGGCAGGAAAAACTCTTACTACTGATAAGAAAAAAAATAGTGTGATATTTTACTCTGTTCTCGTTCTTTTTTTTTTTTTTTAAGACCAAACTGTGAACCAAACTGTGAAATGTTTGAATATTGAACGATGCAATTTGCTTACATTTTATTAAAATCTATTAAGTATCTTATTACATGGTATATAGGATAATGAAGTGTCCTTCAAAAGGAATTTATTTGTCCTTGTAAGTGAAAGCTTTATAAACTCACTTACATTTTAAGTACTGAGAATTTACTTTTAACCAGTCAGCTATAATAATAAGGTTTAAAACTACTTTTTGACTGTGGAATACTCTCAGACTCTGGAAATGCAAGATTATTTTATTGTAAAAAGTAATTTCCAAATTGCACAATAATTTTCATTTTAAAAAAGAGCTTTCCCCAGAGTTGGGCAAGTAAACTTTTTGTCCTGTTAGCGCTTAGAAAATCAGATGCTGTGAGTTTTAGTTTATTCCTTTCATCAAGTACTTGTAGTGACTATATAACAGCTGGAGTTGAAATTCATCAAATGGGTGTTTGCACTAATATATATAATCCTATAAGCTATAAAGACACACCCAGAAGTAGTATGGCAAAGAACTGTCGGAACAAAACATTTGATGAAACTTTGAGATGCTTATTTAAGTCTCCTATTGTAGTGGTTGCATCTGAAAGGTGCAGGCAGGAATATCTATTTAAAATAGACAAATATATTGTCTGACTGTCACTCCATTAATTTTTTTATTTTATTTTTAGATATTATTGTTGTTCATGTATTGGTCAAATGGCAAATAATACAAAAACATAAAATGCAAAAATGAGTTTTTTAACCTTTAAAATAACGAGCTACCTTTTATGAAGACAGCCCTATAAAGAGCCTTTCAGCTTGATCACCAGCTCACTGAAATGAATAAGGTTACTTTTTTTCAGTGAGCTTTGAATCAGATTTTTTGAAAGTGTTTAAGATCATTGCGTGTTGTTTCCTTTAGTCTATTGAAATGCTTTTGTATGTGGCTGTGTAAATTTAGGCATGGGGGAGTGCCGTAAAATCTAAACATGGAAAAATCTACTTGCCCTTTTTGGTGCATGAAACTGATAAATAAATAAATACAACAGTGATATACTTCTTTCCTTTAAAAAGATGCAGATGTAAGAGCGTAAATAGAGTTTTGTAAGCCTCCTACAATCTTGTAAGCCTTGTTTTTGTAAATTACTCACCTTTATATAAAATTTTGTTTCCACAATCATTTTTTGCTATTAAACATTGAAGTGTTTTATATCTGTCTTCCAAAACATATCTACCATCGCTCCACTATTTATGGATTTCTTAATGGTATTAACAATATCAATTTTGATGATCTTACTCCTAACTGTAAATATATCTAAAAATGACATGCAAAGATTTTATTTCTTTTCAGAAATGCATTATTCCATGAGAGATTGATCCTGTTGTGTGCTTTTTTTTTTGTTTTTAATTCTGCTTCAGAAGAGCAAATAGATGAAAAGAGAGAGAAACGCTAGCTAATCTAAATTGGGAAATGAAGAGGGCTTTTTTAAGCATGAAAATTTCATCATCTTGTCAGCTGGCAGAATGCCTGCTGTGTGGATTCACAAAGGCTAAGAATTACACTTTCATGAAATTTTCCTCACTAACTGCCCTGGTTAATTTGAAAGATAACCCACTGTTCTAATTCATTCCTCAATTGGGCGGTGCAGGTTTTATCTTTGATCTGACAAAGCATTTGTGTTAATCGTTTTGGCCCTCTACTAGACACTCTTGGGATTGTGCTTTTACAATAAATGTGTCTGTGATAGCTCTTTAGTCTATTATACTTACAATAGATCCATAGAACTGGTAATTAATTCTGTACTGCTTTGGAAATGGGGAAGAATAGGTGTAGCTCTGTCAAGTGCTGCTGGGAAGTTTGTTTAGCTAGTTCATTTTTGAAGTGTTACCCTCAGCCATCAATGAAACATCCATGCTAGGGAATGGGTGAAGGCTGAAATATGCAAGCATAAATGGAAAAACTGACCAACTTTTGTGCATGAGGAGGGTGTCGTTTCATTTATAGTAAGTGGATCTAATTATTATGGTGGAAACTGTTTTGTGTTTCCCACTGCAATATTCAAATGCTCATTTTTGAGCACTTGGTAAATAAATGCCAACTCTTAGATCCCCTTGTTAAAAGCCCTGTAAAAATCAGTATTCACATCTGTAAAATGAATCCCATGTCTTACTCAGCTGTTGAGGTGTTAGTTTTGCCAACTAAAAAGAACTGAATAAAAGCCCCCCAACATACTGGTATATGCCACTTGAGCAGTAGCAAAATTCATACTGAACTGGTTGGACTGGGAAGCTGTTGTCCCTGAAGCAGCAGGTTTTTAATCTTGCTTTTAAATACACACCTGTGGTAGTAGTAGGAGTATATTTATAGGCTAAAACCTGTTTTTATATAGATACTCTTTATATGCTGTCTAGTTAATAGAGTGTGGCATCTTTAGATCTTTTTATGTTTTTCAAAATGCATAAAATGATGCAAAACTTAAAGGGGTTTTAAAAAAATATTGAAAAAAATCTTGGTCCAACCTGTATTGCACTGTTTTTGTTCTACAGTCTTTTTCTACTGGACCATTGTAACCCACAGACAGAAGTGAGTCTGAAGGCTATTGAACACTGCTAAATAACTTTATACTGTTCAGCTGCGAAAATTCAGTGTTCAATAGCCCTCAAAATTTCTCATTTCTTACCTGTGGTGGGGTGGTCTACTGCTTGCACATTAGGTCACAGTATAAAAGCACGTTGGTACACTTTTCAAGATTTTTGAATTATTATTTTATATATATAAATATTGTTGTTCTGACTATTGTATATGTGTTCTTGGGTTTTGCATTAGTATTTTGCACACTTAAAAAGGTAAAAGATTTATAAACAAGATATAATATTATAAGAGGCAGTAGCGTTCACACAGGTTTTTGGATTGCGTGGCATATTCGCTTAAGAGAACAAAGATGACAGGGCTCGTTTTGAACCTGGAATCTCCCACACTTCAATCAAGTGTACTGCCAACAACCCACAGGTGTACGCCACATGAACAGGTGAAAAAATGATTGTAGATGATGGTGATGACTTTTGTAATCATGTTCTCACAACAGTCATGTACTGAAAGCTTTCTTGTTTGATGGGTGGGTAGGGGTAAGAAGTTTCGTGGGTGCGAGGGAAAGGTGCTTAGTAGTGGCAGTAGTACGCTATTTTATTTATTGTTGTGCTAATTGTACTAGAAGTATATGAGCATGTGATAAAGAGTAGGTAGGGCCAGAGAATAGAAGGAATTGTGACACCAGCTGATGTGGTAGGCACAATCAGATAGCTAGACTTTGCTGTCAAATTAACTCCAGTGATTATTTTGAGTCCTTTCTGTTTGTTTGGAAAATGGGTTTCTGAGTCTTTTCCAAGTATGAACTTGTATCACTCTCATTGTGGTTTATACATCAGAAACCGAGACATTTATTTTTAGTGCTGAAAGCTTCCAAGTCAAGGCAGAATGGAAAGCAATTGGAATGAAAGATAAAAGATTAATGTGATTCCATTCACAGTTTACTGGGGACCTGAGAGAGGGAAGGGAGGCTGCCACCAGATTATCAAGAGTTTTCTCCTCCCCTTCGCAGCAGCATTTTCTGATTCTTTTCTTGATTGAGGTTGAGAAATGGATTGTATTTGGAATCATGTTTTGGTTAACCAGGAGGAAATTAGAAATATCTTGATTATTGAACAGAGCAGTCGGTATTCTACTATATGAAAGCGTGTTGTGGTTTAACCCAGCAGGGAGCTAAAGCAACCACACAGCCATTTACTCACTCCCCCCTCGCCAGTGGGATGGGGGAGAGAATCAAAAAGAGGAAAAAAAGAAAAGGTAAAACTTGTGCATTGAGATAAAGACAGTCTAATAGGACAGAAAAGGAAGATGATGAAAGAATATACAAAACAAGTGATGCACAGCACAATTGCTCACCACCTGAAGCTGATACTCAGCTAGTTCTCGAGCCGAATTGCCTCCAGACCTACCCCCTTAGTTATATATAAGGCATGACATCATATGGTATGGTGTAGCCCTTTGGCCAGGTCAGCTGTCCTGGCTGTGCCCCCTCCCAGCTTCTTGGGTGCCTCCCGCCTTTTCATTGGCAGGGCAGTATGAGAAGTTGAAAAGTCCTTGACTGCTTGGCAACAGCTAAAAACATCAGTGTGTTATCAAAATTATTCTCATCCTAAATCCAAAACACAGCACTATACCAGCTACTATCTCAGCTGAAACCAGGATAAAGCGTTATGCATCTGTGTTTCTTATACAATTTATGTTTATTGAATAATAAAAGATAACCCTTTGGTCACTGTGTGTAGTGCATTTTGGGGGTGAGTAAGCAGTTATTTGTCACAGCACTCATAGCGTCTGTTAACTGGAATTGATTCACCTATTACTGCAACTTCTCCATGATCTGCCCTGTAAAGGAATTGTTTGGTTTAGACTTACAGCATCAATATGATTTTTAGTGAAGTGTTTCAAAGTAATGATCGATATGTCTTTACAAAGGCTTTAACTCTCTTCATTGGATTTTACTAGCCATGACAGACATGCATCCGTCTCACTGATGGTTGAGTGAGGCTGAGCGTGACTCTCTGCACTGTGAATTTTAGCCGCTGAGAATGAGTGAACATAAGCAAATAGCAGAATCTGTTTACTGTTGATTCTTCCTAGTGCTTAGTCCACAGTCTGGTACCTTGCCAGAGAGGACTTAATCATACTAGATATCTCTCTGAGCTCTTTGTAGAAGAGGCTCCCCAGGCTGGACACTGCATGGAACAGGTTCTAAGAAATGGGAATTGTTTCAGTAGAGTAAAACTAACTTTATTATTTCCTCTGTAGGTAGAATACAGGAATGTAAGGGCTTATTATCACAATAATTTGTCTGCTTGGGCTTTTAAATGGCAGTATTGTGAAGATCATGTTACAGGAAGTGTGCCCAGAGGTAAATATGGTCATGGTTATGATTGCCACCAAGTGTGTAATGTTTACCTAGGTGATTGAATCACTCATCTAATAACAAGATGTTGCTGTCTTCAGAGGATTACAGCAAGCACTGTCTTTGAAGGTACTCTGTTGGAACTGATCTGTTGCCCTGGTTGAAGCAATGATAAATTTTGGCAACAGTCGGAGAGCACATTTGTGCTGCAGTATGGAGGTATGGTTGCAGCTCTGTGTGTCTGATCTGGCTTTACACTAACTAGAAAGTATGTAGTTTTGGTGTATGAGGAGCAGTATTTGTTACGAGATTCCGTAGCCAACAATTTAAAATCTTAGGCAGATCTCTGCAGCCTATGGAGAGGTCTGCCACAACTGTGCAATAGTGCCTGAGCAAGCTACTTTGAGAGAGAGTGAGCGAATGTGCCCTCGTTTAGACACCTTAGATTGACAGAAGTGCTATGGATGCCATATAGCTTTGTAGGATTTGCTTTTGCTGAGACTATTTTAATAAAGTCATGAATCACAAGAGGATTTATAACAAATTACTGATCTTGAAAGGATCAATGTTCATCCTTCTTTATACAGTAGTTTTAGAGAGCCATTTTAAATCTGTTTAGGTTTTTGTGATGTTCAATTTAAAATTTTTGATGGAAAAGGACTACACTAGTCTCTAATTAGAAACATTACAAGAAGCAGAAGTCCAGGTAAACTAATTAAGGCTTAAAGTAAGTTTTAGTGGAATTTTGATACAGTTGATGCCTTATACTGTAATAACTTGGAACAACAAATTATTGAAATATCAAACCAGATTAAGTCTGTATTATTCTACAGAAACTTTTAATAGCGAACACATTATATCCAGCTTGCTAGGAGATGACACAAGTCAACAAGGTCTGTTGGCCTTGAATACTTGATGCTGGTTGATGTATGCATAACTGGCAATGCTTACAGTTCTCAAGCAGCTTGCATCCCACAGGAGAACCAAAGTTAAAATCTGAAGCTGAAGAGACCACGTTTTCACTGGACATGGTTCTTATCACAATGATAAGTTTGTTTGACATTCATGAACTAAAAACGATGTGGTTATTAGAAATGTTTTCTTAGAAGTCACTGATAATACATAAATCCATGGCCCAATGCTGATTTTAGAAAATGAAAATGACTTGCTTTAAGTCTGTTTTTAAAAAACTAAAGTGGGTCCATCTGTGGTAATTCAGAGTTGAATGGACATATAAAAGAACAAAATATGGAATGTTTTGTAGTAATTGTAAGAAATCTAAGTTACCTATCCTGAAGTTTCTTAGTCTTTATTATGAACCTACCTTCAGCTTTAAAAGAAAGCTTAAAATAAATTTTAAAGTATTTGGGAAACTAAAGTATTTTTCACGCAGTTATCTTCTTTTATAAATATTTTTGTTTGATGCTGTCTTTCATAGTCCACATTCCTGAAGATAATTGAATAAGAAAATCATGGGGATTGGGAGGCAGCAGAGGGCATACACAAAAAACTCCCTGTATGTTTTCCTTAGCATGCTTTTCCTTGGCATAGTGGGAATGGATCTTGCAGGTGTTTATTTTTTCCTACCCTTAGATGTTGAAAGAATTATTTTCATTTTCTGGTTTAAAGCAGTTAAAATTATCAAAAAAATATTTCCAGTAATGTTTAGTCACTGCTCCATTTCTTGGTAAAATACTCTTAGAAAAATTAAATAAAGTGCAACAGAAGTGATTTCAGTATTCAAAATCTCATCGTATAGAAGCTTTGTAGTTAGAAGGTTATTTCAAAAACTTACATTCAACTTCATTTAAACAGCTATTTAGTTCTTGATGTTATTTAGTATTTGGTGCAACAAGAGAAAAATCGATGAATGCGTAAGCGTTCAAGGACCAAGCAGATCAAACGGATAGTTCAGACCTTTCAGCTTGGTTCCTGGAAGTGAGTCATATACATGGAAAAAAAACCTCAGAGCAATCAGTCTGGGCAGCACTCTTTAGCTCTGCCTTTGTGTCTTCATTCATGTACCTAGAGATGGGGAATGCAACCCACTAGCTGAATGAGACTTCTGTGAAACTATTAATTTTTCTTGTACAGTGGCCAAGAGAAGTCTAAGCACTACCAGAGATAAGGCAACAAATTGTCTATAAGATTTCCTATATCCTGCCAGACACCAGGGTCAATTCTAGCAGCCTGTGCTGTGTTAGAGTTGACATTTGTTTCTCCTTTTGACTCATGAAACCTTACTTCTACAGGTTTATTCGAGAGAAACAGTTTTAAGAGCCAGTGAAGTTTTGGATCATCTGAGATTAAAAAGAGATGTTACTTCATTTTAAGTGAGCATATTCCTATCTTCAGGAAGAAATGGCATTGTATTAGACATTGCTTCATAGAAGAGTTTTGCAGTTGTTTCACTGTGTCTTGTTCAGAAGTCAAGGTCTCGTAATTGCTACACAGTCTTTATTTTCTACAGAATGCCAGATTTCTACAGATTTCCTTCAGTGGATATATGCAAGTGAATTATTATTTATTTTTTTTAGTCCCCAGGCATTAAGTAGACTTTGTATGCCTACATTGGGAGGTAGTATGATTTGAGTGTAGAACCTTATTCCAATGTGTAGTCAGATAGTAAAGCTGTGATCCAAAACAAGTGTTGGCCACTATGTAAGCCCCTATGTGTAGGTCTCTGTAAAGAGTCCTTGAAGTTTCTCAGTCAGGTTGGCTAGATTTGTCTTCAGATTATTTTTCATTAAATGGCATCTACTGATAGACTTTACTCTTACTTTTTAATGAATGTTACTCTCTTACTTTTATTTATATGGATATGGGTTTTTTTGGTACTGTCTTTTTTTTTTTTTTTTTTTTTGCAAATTGATCCTGGTGGATTGGTAAGTCTGCCTGTCCTTTAGTCCTGTGTGTTCTGTGATGGCATGCTATTTTAAAGGCCCTTTTCTTGCTAAGGATGAATTTCCCCTCCTTATTTCCACGCCATGCTGAAGATTATTGTCTCTTCAGTCTGCCCACAGCTGCAGCATCCTTTAAGAGGGAGGAAAAAAAAAGAAGCTGTGTAATCCTGCTAAAACTGTTACAGCAGCTAAATGTTCACTTTCTTTTATGTGAATTTTCAACTATGCAAGTGTCTTCAGCCTAGTAGATTGTGTTAGACTTTGAATTCACAAATGTATGAGAGAAACATTTCTGAGGTTTTCCAAAGGTATACCCGATTTCTACATGAAAATTAAGGCTCCATAGAATTTGAGTAGATGTTTTCCTTTTCTCTTGAACAAAATCATTATCTTTGTAAGTGGCATCTGCAAGAGAGGCATCAAAAATCCATGACTATCAGTAAAGATGTCCAGATAGAAATGTTTATGCAGTGACTGAACTCATTCCATCTGAAATTAAAATCTCAGTTTCGGAATTGTATCAGATACTTTAAATGTCTTGCATCTTTATCTTCAGCCTCCCATGAAACAGTGTAAACAAAATGTTGATGTTTGAAGATTGGTTTGTTTTTTATACTGGACCAGAAAGCAATACTTCTTTTTGTCTTGTCTTTTTTTCCTTTCTGTATTGGTGGCTACAGTTCAAATGTGGACAACAAGAAAGTATGAACTCCAAAATGGATTTCTTTAATTAATACACCCACTCAACAATAATATCATCCCAGGGATTTATTTAATTGGCATTTTTCTTGTGTTCATTTTTCCTTTATCACTTGTCACACCCTTTGAAGATTATAGGCATGTACATGCTGGACAATTTTTGTAATAATATGCTTTCTTTTCCTAATGAAAATATGATCAGCATAGCAGTGTTCTTCTCTTTCCCCTCATTTGATGGAAGTTTCTGTATTAATGCCTTCCATTTGGATTATGAATATTTTTAATGTCTTTTTTAAGATGTTCACATTAGCAGCATTTAATTTTTGCACTCTGCCATGGATGTGAAGTATTTAACATTGTGCATATTTTACAGTTGTTACGTCTTTATTATTGTTTAAATTTTTAGAAGTTACTAGATTTGGAAGAATTATCTGAAAGGACAAAATAGGAGGTGGAGTCAAGTGGAAGTGTATCCTCATCAACTCTGCAGTCAGCCCCTGTTCCTTTGAGTGCAAGGCAACCCAGCTGTGAGGATTGCTGGCCACACTCATCAGAGAGAGAAAGGGCGGGGGGGAGGAGAGAGAGAGAAAATTAGCAAGACAAAATTCCTCTCTATCAATCCTGTCTTTACACAAATTCAGACTTCTGAGTTCCCATACGTGAGAGTGTAACTTAATTTCCAAATTACATGATGAAAGCACATCTGTCCCAAAATTAATACCTCTTGAGAATATCATAATTGTATATACTGAAAATAATTAGTATCTGTAATTTGCAAGTCATAAATGTCTAATTTTTAGCGAAGTTGTTTGTTTCCATTTAAGATAAATTCTCAATTTAATATCCAAAGCAACATTCGACTATGCTACAAAGGGGCCAGAATTGTTTAAAAACAGAGAACCCCCTTGCCCCCCAAAATACAAAGATACAAAATGGCATATGCTGAATTCTGTTGCAGAATATAACATTAGATTTCTGCAAGAACTTTGTAATTACTGTAATAATTTTTATTGGATAATACATATTTTTTCCTCATACTGAGGCAATTCATGCTGGATGATCTTGCAATAGAACTAGCAGATACCAAGCTACCCGTTCATATGACCACCTATCAAGTGCAAAGATGGACTGTAGAATTTGAATTCAGTAGAATTTCTCTTTTTATGTATGTCTGCATGAGTATATATGTGTGCATGTATGAATAATGGCATTAAGATTAATACAGCTATTTAGAAATACTGAATTGTCTTCCAGTAGTTCATGCAGTGTTGGTGATGCTTTTTTACACTATTCTTAGTATTTTCATGTGGGTTTTATGCTTGTTTGAAGGAAGAAATTAATCAAATTCCCCCTGCCTCCTACTGTTTTCTGCCTCTTTCTGTGATAAGGGATCAGCATTTACACTGTCTTGTTCCTTTAATGGGGCATCTTTTGGGGATCACCTTGTTAGGGGTTTGTGGTTTGTTGGGTTGTTTTTAACAGTCAGTGAAGTAGCAATAATGGAGTAAACTGAATTGTGATACGGACCTTGAGAGAGTTTCCTGACTGATTACACATAAGGTAGTTTTAGGACTGAGTACCCCTGCTTTTTCCCCAACCCCTTAAGTGAAAGAGACTGAAATACCTTGTAGGGAATTCATAATTAAAATTCTGTATGATCTGACTTGTCTTTGGAGACTTCCCAACAAGAGTGAGTCAGGCATCTTAAGGACTTAGAATTAACAAAATAAGCCTATGTTATCTGCCAAGAAATAGTCAGGGATTACTCCAGAGTTTTATTTTCAGTGTTTTCTGCTGCGTCCATTTGTGAAAGGCTTCATGAGGCTAGTGGCAAGATGCCACTCAGTAATCAGGTGTCATTCAGAAAAAAGCTTGAGTAGCAAATACCTCTTTGAGGACCATCTGAGTTTGTAGTGAAAATAAGGAAAATGATCTGGGAAGGAGCGATTACAAGCTTTCATAATGAGAAGTACATTTAGTTTCACTGTAAATTAAACCAGTGCGTTTCTAGTCACAGATCTCTGCTTGAGAAGCCAGCATCATAACTAAGGCTTAGTCTCTCATATTGATGGAGTTGGTGTGATTACAGGCCAGTTCTTTTTCCAGATAAAAGGCATCTAGACAGATCTTTCTCCCTCCCCATTTCTCCGCTCTCATCTTAATTGCAGGTAGCCGCATAGCTACAGTTTTTTCCACTTTCTCTTTATCCTCTAGTGGTGAGACACTAAACTGTATGGAATGGATCAAACATGATACAGCGCTAGGAGGCTGTTAAAACCTGTGTTTCCATAGGAAAGACCTTCACAGTCGAAAACAGAGGCAGCATGACATCCTTAAAATAAGTAGATTAGTGAAAGAAAATGCAAGATGCACCTCTTCCGCTGTCGCTGGTAGTCTCTTCAGATTAATTCTTCTAGTAGACTTTACTAGTTGTTGTTAGGACATTCCAGCTATGTCTGAATAGCAGTATTAACAAAGGAGTTTTGCTTTTTATATTTTGTACGTGTTTTGGAACCCTTAGGGCACCCTTCAACTTTGGAACTGGTATGTTGGAGCATAAGCCTGCTTACAGAAGGTGATGGAGTAGACGTTTGGAAAATGTCATTCCTGGTGGATAGAACAATGATAAACTTTAAAGTGTGCCCTCTGTTTTACCCCTCACTTGAGGACTGTCTGCCAAAAACTGAGGAACAAGAAATCTGCCAATGTACAAAGCACTGCAAGAATCTAGTCTTGATGCTGGAAGCGTTAAGGCTAAATATCCATCCATCTTTAGGCAGTTCCCGTAACTTTAGGCAGTTACAAAATTTAGATGATGGCATATGAGATAATTTCAGTTGCTGGTATTAATCTTCAATGATCTTTACCAGTGGTCTGAATGAAAATAGATATCACCTGTCATAATCCATACCCTCAAATAATGAGTATTTAATATAACATCCTTCCTCCCCAGAGAAAATGAAGTCCTTGCTGGTAGCTTCCATTCAGATTTCTGGAATGGAAGCAGAACTGGCCCTGCCTGTGCATTTCCTTGTTCAACGTGCAAAGAAGTTGGCATTCAGTACTGATGGAGCAGAGAAACTTTATGGGCACCAAAATATTAAGACTGAAATCCCGGTGCAGTAGAGATTTGCTTTCTCCTGGTACTAATCTTTTTCAGCTTCTGTTAGGGTTGTCTTTGTGAAGAGAGCCCTGGGCACAAAAATGTACTGGATGAGAGAGAGTCTGAAGAGGGACAGAATTGTTCCAGGAGGAGGGAATTTTTGGAGAGGAGATAACAGTGTTGGTTTGGGACTAATCTATTCACCCTCAGTGAAGAGATGAGGACCAACAAGAAATGTCAACTCTTCCACTCTCATGGCAGGGCAGTGGACAAATGAGCCTGGGAACTCTGGAAGATGCCTTTTTGACCTCATCTTGTTGCTTTAGTTGAACATTTAATATCTTCAGTTACATCAGGAGAGCAGTTAAAACCTGAGTTAAAATTATTAAGATTCAAATTAAGATTTCCTAGTTTAGTAAAGAGGAGGGGTTTGGTATTCTTTTCTTCCCTTCTCCCTTAAGGGACAGGGAAAAATGAAAATCCTTAAGTTAGGTGAGTGAATCAATACATTGCAGTTTATTTAGTTACAGGTGGCCAGTTATTGGGAGAAAAAAAAATGCCTGCCACCAGAGGAGAAGCTATTGGACTATCTTTTAGTGTTTTACTAAAAAATTACTTTCATGTTTGTTACTTTGCAGATACTTCAGATACTTTTTTTTGCAGGTGATCTTAAAAGGGGTGCCACAATAGTAATCTAACTTAAGGGTTTAAAAAAAAAAAGTATGCTTCACTCTCTTGCCACTGCTTTATTATTTTAAAGTTTTGACTTTTGGTACTAAAAGAATATAAATCTGCTGTGAGCTGTGGATTCGTAAGAGGAAATAAATGGCTTTCTCTGACACATTAGCTACATGGGTTAGGAAAGAAGCTGCACAAAGGCTCCTTTTGGATTCTAGAAGTTGTTAAAAATGTGAAAGTGTTACACGTTTAATGAGTATGTCTGACTTGACTTTCTGGGCAAAAGTCAGTTTCTTCAGAAGAAACCTGTAAAACACTTGTCTTGTTGGACAAGGCTGTCTCACTTCTATGAGATACCAGTACACATAGCAATATAAACACATTCCTTTATTCCCTGTTCTGTGTAGTTGGTTTCCAGACTGGGTACTCAGTAGAGATCTTCCATACCTTTCTATTTCCAGAGGTGTGTTACTGACAATAGCTGCCATCTCCACATACCCTTTTTTTTTTCCTGGGGGCAAAAATGATATATACTGCACTGCCTAATAATCAACTTGATTCTCAAACATTGAAGCGTATCTGGTAATAGTATTTCATTATTATGGCTAATGCTTTAAAAAATGAATTTTAAGAGTCTGCAGTAAGTTAATTCTTTCAACTGCTGAGAAGGTTAGGAAGCTACCAGAAAGTAGTTAAGTAGGAGAAAAATCTTCTTTTTGTTCCAGAGTACAAGACCTCTACCAGTGAAGTTGTGCTTAATACTAAGATGTTAGCTTTTAAGGGAGGTGTTTCTTAATGAAAAATTACTTTGTTGCATTGCCTAAAGGAAAATGTGGACACTAGTGTTGTTTCTTTTTAGTTGTTTTTTTAACCCAGAGACCATTTTTTTAGAGCAAAGTTGTATTAAAGCTATCAGACTATGAAAGCTCTGCTACTTCTTTAGAGAGCCTTGGGGCCATCCTCGGATATTTCATTGCTTTTACATCCTTTGCAAGAGAAAGACAAGAATGTGCTTTCCTTGAACTTAACAGTTTGGGCAATTTTCTATAATCCAGTAAATACAAATTGTACCCTGATTATCCATCTATGTCTGTCAGGCAAATTTTAATGGATGAATGAATGAGTCAAATCCTACGCACGGAAATATACAAATATGCAAAATATGGGTCTAATTACAAGGCTGCTAAATTTACACAAGGTCAGGTAAACAAGGCACTGTGTAATGATTATTAATTGTTAATAATGCCTTTGGCAAAACACTTTTCTACTCTGAACACCTAACATTTTTGCCTTTTCAGTTATATGAAGCAGCCAAATTGATCAGCTATTAGTAAAACCAAAAGCCATTCTTTTCTCCCATCTTTCTTCTACCTCACCTCCATAATTGCTTATTAATTATTTCTGAGTGGTGGGAAGGATACTGTTCTGAAAAATGAAAGTACATTCAACAGTTATGTATGAAAGTTCCCCAGTAAAAATTGAATACATTCATTAACATTCATTCATTGAATAAAGGAAAAAAATCATTACTGGATAGCTTTTTTCCTCATAAGGTAGTACTAGGAGCATAGGAGCTCCTACAGTCTGTTGACTTATGTGAAGAAGAGCCATTTTTCCTGTTTCATAGTTATCCTTTCAAACTGGTTTTTTTTTTGTTGTTTTTTTTTTAAGTGCACAGTCTGTCCTGCCTTAATTCTGTTGCCCTTCACCCTCATCCACATACATTTTAAACTTGCCTGTCTCTTTTCTCTTGTCTCTTTTGGTCCACTGTAAACGTTTGTCATGTGGCTATAAGAGGAATTTGCAGGAAAGGAGAGAAACAAGGGTGAAATGGGAAGTACGAGGTTCCATTGTTAAATGAAATTAAACAAAACATGCAAATAAAAATTTACTTTCTTTGCTAGATATATACTAATATATTGGGTTGTAAAGTTGTATGAACCAGCAGTTATTTGGACGGGAATTGTGAGGGAGGTTGCAGGTAGAAAAACCTATCTATAATGCATTTCCTAGTTTTGCCTGAAGTTTGTCTTTGGTTTTGCAAGTACAGTCAGTCCTCTCCTGCTGCAAAGTGCAGCAGCCCTGACTTTCAGCAGTACCACTTGCTTTCTATAGCACTGCCACAATCATAAAATAACACATTCTGAAGCTTAAACCTCTTGAGGAATCAAATACTCATGTTTGGTTTAAATACTGAGAAAAATGTTGTCTTTTCTGCTTTTTAGGTCATTGCATCCCAGAAACATAGACTGATTAAGTATTAACGTATGAACAAAGGAGTTGTTTTATTTAATGAATGGATTTGGCCAGTGTAGTATTGGTCTCTGACATTAGCTGTATGTTTAATGATTCAGGGAACTCCCTCAAAGACAATTTTTTTTCAATAAAACTTTCTGTAGGAGATGCAAGTTCCTACTTAGTGGCTGACTTTTCTGATAAAACTCCAAGTATTTTCACCTGTATGACTGCACAAGTCTCCTGCAGATACAGCTTCTGTATGGCATTTCATGGCAAGGAGTTCCAAAGGCTATTTGATAGTGTTCAAAATATTTCTATTTTTCACTGCTGTGGTTTTGTCATCTTTTCAGCTTCACTGAAATTCTATTTTGAATTGCAAAGAAAGGTAAACAAAACAACAAGTTTATCATCTGTATACTTCATTGTCCACATTTCTAGGCTTGCTTTTGTCAACTTCTATTTTCATTGACTGTCTTTTGCACTCCTTTTATTGCTCTTTCGCCATGATAGTGGTGGCAAAACTAAGTATCAGCAGGCACTGATGTTCTCTGATGTGAACTGTGGTTTTGATGAATACACAAAGGCTATAGCTATTTATCAAAATCCTTTTCATCTTCTGTGTTTCTCAATATCCAAGCATAAAATTGCTTAACGGAGATTGGTTTTAGCACTGCAGATGATCAAACTTACAGCAGCTACTGTACTAAAAACATATCAACTTCTTTTAATCCTGAGAATTTGTAGTAAAAATCTTTCTTGCAGCTAGTCAAAATTTATGGGTTTTGTGATACTTATACTTACGTTCTGTGACATGCTTGTGGTCCCTCTCAGGCTGCTCTTCTTTATTTTCAAATGTTAGTAGAAAGTGATGTTATCTTACTGTATCTGATATGTTTGTAACCACTGAAAAATTTATTGTATCATACCTTTTTTGTATTTATAGTGCTGGTTTTGTTGCTGTTCTTTGCATTGGCATCTTCTATGTGGTTTTAGTTATGTGCCCAGCATTGTAGACAGCATTTTAAGCGAGGTCTCTCTGCTGCCTTTATACAGAGAAATGATTACTTTTAGTCCTTTGTTCAGTTTTTTTCTCTGCTTCTTTCTTCTCATTCACTTTTCCTTTTGATTAGTGTATTATTTTAGCATAATTTTTGCCTTTCAGCGTCAGTCTCTCACTGTGAGCTAACATTTATCATTCTCACATCTCTCCTCCCTCCCTCCCTCCCCAATATGGCCAATATTAGCTGTGCTGGGTTTTATATTTATGGTCTTTTATAACTTTGTATTTTTTCTGTTGCTTTTCTGAATCTTTCCTATTTCCCTCTCTTGTAAGAACTTCTTCCAGTTCGTGTGTAACTATCACCTCAGCAGTTTCTACTGGTGATTGTTTTGGCTCTGGACAGAAAGCCTGGGTGGTAAACAGCCCTTGTAAACTTAGCAGAGGCTAAACTTTTCCATCTTCCAATGTGCGGAGCTCTCAATTCTGATAAGAATTATTTGTCTTTTCTCGTACGTCAGTGTTAAGTCTGGATTCTTGCTAGCAAATTGAGTTTGTTTGGGTCAAGCTGACCTCCATCTGAAATCCCAGAAGTTTTGCCATTAGGGGGGTTTTGCAGGCATCTAATTCTTTGTTTTCTAATATTTTTCTTTTATAATGTGAAACTAATAGCAGTAGGTAGACTCTATTTAGCTTAATTTTGTTATTCTGTAAATTATTTAAATGATTGCTCTTTTCACTGTTGAAGAAGTACATATAATGTTCATGTATCCTGAAGACCGTTTCGTAGTTCAGAATTACTGTTTATTTTACAACTGTGGTACTACAAACAAAAGTAAGTATGACTACATAATTTGATCACTTGGACCAGGCTTGGGGCAATTTCTGCTACTGGTTGGATTTTGGAGTTTGAGTGGATTTTTTTTTTTTTTTTTTTTTTACTAATTTCAGTAAAGTAAAGGTATATGGTACATTGTTAATGATATATTTTTATTTTATTCCCCTTCAACTTTTATGCATATTGATAAGTTTGGTCTATTTTGCAAACACTTACTAATGCTATAATACGTTTTCCCATATCTCCCTTCTCAAATTTTTACCGTTATTGATTGAAGATTCAATTGAGAAATGTGTTTAGAACCTTGCTTTCTGTGGTAATCATAGAAGTCAGTGGGAAGACAAGAAAATTGTATTGAAAGAAATTGTGTGCGTGTGTGTTTTGTGTTTCAGCATAGATTATCTCTGCCAAAATAATAGCTGTCATTTTGTTCTTGTTATATTAGTGGCCTGTAGCTTACTACTACCCCTTTTGCCTTGCTTTTGTCCATTCGTCTATTTGTGAATAGAAAAAAATTTTGTGAAGGGCCATAATTTGGGGGCTTTATTATGCTAATAAAATCAATATTTTGTTATCTGTTTAAATTAAATATTCCAAGATGGTGACCCCACTCTACCCTAGTATCAAAGCTGCAGACCTTAACATTCAGTGACTTTGAAACTTGAGTTCTGTTTAGAATTTCATGTCATGCCTGTCGCAGGAGAAAAAGATGGAAAATGTATACGCTGAGCCTATAGGACTTCCTGCAGTGCTTATTAATCCTTTATGGATCATTTGAAATGTTTCTAGTTTATTTAAGCTTTGCTGCTTGTATCAGATTGTTCCTGCAAAAAAAGGAAAAAGTGATCATGCTTTGAATTTTTAAAAATGATCTCACTTTCAAGCAAAAGCACTTTTATGCTCCATTAGAGTTGAATTTGCCAAACTCTTACATCGCATTAACACAAGCTTTACTGGATAGATAAACGTGTTGTTCAAAGACTGACTAGAACTTTACCAAACTGCATATTAAGATTTTGTCGTCTTGCAATTTTTGTCTTGAGTATTTTCTTCATGCAAATAGAGGAGAGAGGCAAAATTATTTCATTAAGAAACTGTGCAGCAGTTTTAATCTCTTAGAACAGGATAGAAAACAGGAAAATCAAATTTCATAGTTCAGTATGAGAGTTTGGTAAAACTCCGAAGTGTGACATCTTTCTTTTGTGAAGAAGCATTTAAAGTTTAGATACATAATAGGACCTCTGCTTTTTGTGTTTTGCTACTGTTATTAAAATAGTTGATAGAGTTGCAGAATAAATGCATTATGATTTTTAGCTGGGGGGGGGGGGGGGGGGGAGCAAAAAAAAAAAACAAAACAAAAAACTCTGGATCCCCAGGCAGGGGATGAAAACTCTGGGTAAACTTATCTTAGTGGCAAATTAAGGACTAGTCTCCAAATGGAATTCCCTAGTACAGGGGTGAGCTTGCCGTTGAATTAACTGCACTTTGCAGGAATGCAGAGGCCAGCAGATCCCTTCACAGGAGTGGTCTGAAGGTTGAAACATCCACGTTTTCTATTTTCTGGGGTCCTTTCCTCTTAAAATATATTGTTCTTTGTTTAATTAGTAATTATATTTATGGGTAGCTGCATTGTCATTTTAAGTACTACTTTTGAGGGAACTTTCTAATTGTTGTGTTTGCCAGTTAGACCAAGATCTTTATAATAACATAGATACTATATCTTCTAGGTTTACTGTTTTCCTAATATTTTAATACGCTGTCTGCCCAGAATGATATTTTTCAGGCATGGGTTATATGAAGTTTCTACCTTAAAAATCAGTAACTTCACAGCAAAATGGAAAATTGTTTGTTGTTAGTCTCCAAAAAGTCTCTTGTAAGAAGTCACATTCAGTAGAAGAATCTTAGCTTTTTGCTTCAGTTTCTGTTATTTCATGTGTTTTATAACATAGGAGAATAGATTAATATCAATATGAAGTAAAAACACCTTTTATATGGGTATATGCTTTTACAAAATGCTTATTTCCATAGTAACTGAGGGAGCCTATTAGGTTAGTGTATTTCTTTAAATGTTTCTAAAACATTTATAAAGTATTCTCCACATACTACACCAGAAAATTTAAGTGTCTGATTTTTTGAGGAGCCACAGACTTCTTGAGTGCCCATACCAGTACATTATCTGTGTGTGTGATCATTATTCCATTAAAAAAATGAAACTCAAAACCAGAGGAAAAAAAAGGAAGCAAAACTATTTGGAGTATCAGCTTAAACTTTCAGACACACTGTTTTTATATGGATGTGTGATCTGACATGCATTTCAGTCAAAGGAAATTCAGAAAAGAAAATTTTAATTTATATGTGTGTGTATGTATGTGTCATATTTAAATATATATATATACACACACCACTTACGTATCTGATAGAATCTGGGAAATAATTGGATTTTTTTTTTATCTGAAAATATAGACTAAATAATCTGAATTGTTCCTGGTGTTTGCTTTTAATTTTCTTGCCCACCTTTCCCATCCTCTGACCTCTCTCATTTGTCTCTCTTGCTGTCTTCGCGAGTTTTGATAAGTTAATAATGCCTGAGTTGTGCTAAAGCTAATTTAAAAGGAAAAAACATTCAAAACACTGTAATGTGAGTGAAAGTATTGTCACTTGTTATAGTTGTTCCTGGCTTAGAATAGACATGTCTAGTTTAAGGTAGGTATTTGAGGAGAAAAATATTTAATTTATAAAGATCTGAGTTAACGAATCAGAGAAGTCAGGGTAGATTATTCTGGTTAAAAATACTGGATGATGAAGGATTGTCATAGATGTCTTCATTTTGCTGCAGATTACTCTTTCAAAAGATAATGGTCTTCACAGAGTCATACATCAGTGTATAGCAGTCTTTCCCTCTAGTATTTAAGCAACTCATCATGCAGGATGAGAAGAGAGATTCTACCAAAACCTTCTCCATGTTCCCCTGCTTTACATCTGTAAACAAAATCACGCCAAGCAGCCCAAAGGACTTGCTGCTGATAATATGGGGTGGGATATGCAAGGCAAAAGAGGGATGATTTGCAGTCGGAGTTTTTTGATTGTTTAGGTTTTGCTTTTCACCTTCCCAACCATATCCCCTAATAATGCACACCTCTGATGGACTGGGTGGTGTTTTCTTTTAATAAAATAACATGTTTCTCCAGCTGTTATATGGAGCCTTAATGTTTTGGGTTTGTTTGTCCCAGACCCAAATATCCGAAACTTGTGTACTATTTTGGTTATATTAATTAATTTTGTCTCTCTCTTAAGTAGTTCTGCCATCATTCAGTGTGGCATGCATTAACTCGTAGTTCCCATCTGTGACATTAATAGTCATAAGTTAATATCTCAAATAGTAATAAGTTAGTATCTCAAAAAGGTGGGCACCATTCTTAGGACTGGATACAGTGTCCTCAGGCAGCATATACTGCTGTCCTGCAGCTGGTCACTGGCCATTCAGCAGCACTGAACTCCTACTGTGGCAAAAGCCATAATCAAATAACATTTGTTGAAATTCATGTTCAAGGGAAAGATTTCATTCACATTATCTATCCCTTAGGGCTCTCCTGAGTGTGACTTATTATAAGCAACAAGCATCAGGTAGCTCTGACTACTTCAGCATGAATTACAGTAAATTCTGAAGGCTGTGAAGAATCGGGTAAACATTGGGAATTATATTGGGGTTTTAGTTGATATCAGCCTCAACTAATCAATATGTCCACGCATTCATGCATTTCAACATCTAGCTTAGTTTGTATCAAAACAAAAATTCATGGCTTGCATCCTCTCCACAGATAAAATAATTTCCAAACAAATTATCATGGAGGGATTTAGGGTGAAAGGGGCCTCAGAAGGTTGCCTGGTCCAGTTCCTCACTTCAAGGAGGGATATCTTTGAAGTTAAATCCAGCTTCAGAGTTGCTCAGGACCTTGTCCAGCCATGTTTCTCTTCACATCCTTGACCTGGCCTTCCTGAAAATCTTGTAGCTACCTGTCCATCACAGCACTCCATCATGTGCTGTCCTGCATGCCACATCTCTGCAGTCACTGTGAGGTCATAGGTTTCTAAGACTGTCCATGGACTTCTAATTCCTCCATCTTGTTCCCTGTACTGCCTGTCTTTGTGTAGAGGCATTCGAGATGGGCGCTCAATTGTGCTGCCTTCAGGGGGAATGTGGGAGCTTCCCCATCATGCTCTTCCCTGGGTTTTTCCTCGCTGCTCCTTGTACTTCTGGGACTTCTCCTTGGCTTTGGTCACCATCCCTAAAGACCCAGCTTAAAGTCTTCCTTGTTAGGTTAGCAAGCCTGATGGAAAAGATGCTATTCCTCTGTTCTGGCAGATGGATCTTATCACTTCCCACCTTGGTACTGAGGAGAGGCAAAGGATCAGTTCCCTTGACCTGCTGGCAGCGCTCTGCCTCATGCAGCCCAGGGTACCACTGACCTTCTTTGCCATGATGGCATTTTGCTGACTTATGTTCAGTTTGGTAACCACCAGTTTCGAGTCGTCAGCAAGCTTGCTGAGCGTACACCCTGCCTCATCATCCAGCTCATTAATGAAGATGTTGAACAGGACTGGACCCATGGGCTACACTGCCACTTACTGGCCTCCAACTAGACTTTGTTCCACTGATCACCACCCTCTGGGCCTGGACATTGAGCCAGTTTGCAGTCCACCAAGTTTTGCCAACTCCTGACTCGTATTACTCCTTCCGTCTCTAGATTTAAGTACCCTGTGTTGCCTACGCTTTTCTCCCATGAATATACTTACACATTCTGATTAAGTCACCTCTCAGTCTTCTTTTTGGATGGTAAGAGACTGCTCTTCAAAGTCTTTTGCTATTATGTATTTTTTCAAGGCCTTGAAACATTGTTTATGATTCTTCAGCATACCAGTTGCTTTTTTTTTTCCAACTCTTATCACCAGGACTGTGTGTTCCAGTACCATTCTCACCAATACCTTTGAAGAAATTCACCTCAGTACTCATACACAGTTCTTCAGTATTGAATCTCCACGTCTTGCTATGTCTGCCTTTAAAGCTTATGTTGAATAACTTATCTACCATGACTCCTTTTCAGCTGGTAATTTCTGGCATACAGTATCCCCATTCTGTAGGTCTGAACTGTAGTCTTTGTTCCCAGTGTGTTGTTTTTGTTTTGCTGTACTAACATGTATTTTGTTTTGAATGAGCACAGTTTACCAAACCAATTTCCTCATGCTTATCATTATTTGCTGTTCTGCTTTTGTCATCTGTAAATTTTATCTGAATTGATCTCTCTCTTCTACTAATCACTGATGTAAATGTTGAGGAGTGTGAGTGTAACCTTTTCTTTGTGATACATCACCAGAATCCCTCTCTATCCCATATTGACAAATGCTTACTTGACTGTCATCACTTCGTGTCTCGTGGACAATTGATTTTTTTGAGATGCTTCAACTTTGCACCTCTTAATCCATTTCACATGTACTTTATTAACACTGTGCAATGCTAATTCTATTGCAGCGTTCTTTGGAAGTAAATCAAATACCATTCAAGAGACTAATTATAGTACACCTGTCTTTCTCAACCAACTTGTAATCTTGTGAAAAAACGAACTGTCATGTTTGGTTGAGGCTGTTCTGTATAAAAACGTATTGACTGATGTTAATTACATTCTTGTTCTTAAATTCTTGATCACTTAAAGTCCCTACCAGTATTTCTGTTGGTTTTTCCTCAGGTTAGTGTTAGACTGATGCATATGAATAGTTATATGGATCGTTCTGGTTTGCTTGTATAACTATTTTAGGGAAAATTAGTATTTGGGTAGATATGTGGGTCTCAGTCTTTTGAGATAGCTTCAAGTGTTGGGAAGTCCAGCAAGTAACGGATCTTCTTAGCTCTAGTAGGACTATTAAGTTCAAGCACTGGTTATGTGAATATGCTGAATTTTGAAGGCCTGCTAAGTATTTTATTGCTAACAAACCAAAAGATAGTTCTTCATCTTTATTTCCTATTAGAATGTTACTGTGCTTTTTCCAAAACACAGGAAGAAGTTAAACTTCTGGGGTTTTGTGCCGTGAACTATTTTGTTATTTTTATCACATTATTGACTCGGTTCTATATTCTTAGTTAATATCTGTCTTATTAGAGTTCTATTTCAGAAAACTTTTGATTTATGTCAGCAGCTGTCTGCTTTCAGTCTCCATTTCTTATACATCTGTTTTATACATTTTACAGGTTAAAATTTGCTTGTAATTTTCCTTACCTTAAGAAACAGGACTTTCAAGTTGATTGGAGCTGTTCTTTTACCCATATAAAATATAACCAGGTCATAATACTGGTTGCTAGGTAGTCGCAGTCTTCTACTCTAGTCGTTTAATTTTTCTTTATGTGTCATAATGAAATTCAGAATTTGTTTCAGACATACAATTTTTTTTATTAAGTGTTCTCTCTAGATTTTGGAAAACACTAGCTCTGGAGACTTGGGACAACATGTATGTCTACTACAAGCTCAAAGCAGTGACACCATAGCAGCAATATTATTTTTTTTTTTAGCAGACAGGAAGTAACAAGTAACCTGTTCTGCTCTCAAGAGGTTGCAGTTGGAAAGCTCTCTTGGGCCATACTAATTTCAGTGTTGAGCTGTTGGCTTTAAAGGCAGGTCACCTTTTGGAAAAAGGATACTGTATTTGAAGGGATCATACTTTACCTGCTGTTTTTATGCAGTTTGTTCTTCCTGAATGTGATGTACTAAACAAAAATTTTTAGTGTTACGTTAAAAAAAAATTCTCTGCAACAAAAATGTCCTGTTTATTTTGCTTGCTGTGTCTGTCACCAGTGTATAAGCAACAGAAAAGAGTCGATTCCCCATTCTCAGATTTTTTTAGTTCAATGAGTTTGTGACAGGCCTGTATTTCTGTTGAGTGGGCTTTTTTTTTTTTTTTTTTAAATGCTTACACAGGAGCATCAATTGCTTAAAGTCCATCTGGTTACTTTAGTTGGTGTCTAAAATAGTTCAGGTTGAAGAAACTCCTGGATGTCTCCTGGCCCAACCATTCCACTCAAAGCAGGTCCAACCTTGATGTTAGGTCAGGTTGTTCAGGGAGGTTCTACAACCTACCTAAGCAAGACCACTGTGGGTGCAGACAGATCCATTTTGTACAGTCCTTTTCATACTCTTAATGTGGCTTATTCATCCTGAGTAGTCATGCAACCAGTTCCAGATGGTCCTGTCCACTTCTGCGATAAAGGAATAGTAGTGACTGGCTTCACATCAGTCCATTTGGAAATATTTTTAATAATCTGTGTTTTGCGTATTTTTTTAATGCATATGAGTGTATGTAAGTTGTTATGTTTATATATTCGGGGGGGTGGTGATTGGCTGTGTATCTGGGACCTTTCAGTTTGAGGCTCAGCAAGAATGGCAGCCAATCCCAATCAATTGCACAGTCTTGGTCCTTCATATTTGCTTTGCTGCTGCTACTGTGGCTGCTATTACTTCTTAAAAAACAAAACAAAACAAATCACTTTCTGTTGCTGTTCCCTCTGAGCCCTTGTCCTTCTCATTTTTTTCTTATTAGCCTCAAAGCAGTTTTTAATGAAATTTACCATTTATTACATTGGTGTAAGTTTTGAAATGATAGGATCATAGAATTCCAGGTTGGAAGGGACCTCAAGGATCATCTGGTCCAACCTTTCTTGGCAAAAGCTCCGTCTAGACAAAAGCACTGTCTGGACAAGATGGCCCAGCACCCTGTCCAGCCGAATCTTAAATGTCTAACGTTGGGGAATCGACCACTTCCCTGAGGAGATTATTGCAATGGCTGATTGTTCTCATTGTGAAAAATTTTTCTCTTCTGTCCAACTGAGATCTCCCCAGGAGTAACTTGCACCCATTACCCCTTGTCTTTTCCATGTGACTCCTTTGTGGCTTGAGTGCTTGAAATTGAGCGGATCAGCCTAGATTTTTGAGTTCTTTCTGTTCTTCATTGGCAGATACACCCAATTTATAAGGTTTTGAAAAAATTATTACTAGAAAAGACTACAAACTCTCTCTCTCAAAATTCCATCTCCCTCTGACCTCTCCTGTCACAATCTCTGGTCTGCATCTGGACAATGTGCCATGTATGGAGATTTTCCCTCAAAAGATGTTGGTTATTAACACAGAGACTGATATGCTGTTGGGTACCAGATGTTGCTGAAGAAATCATTCTCTCCTAAAGTAATGAAGAACTATACAGTCTGACTGTAGTGGGAAAGGTAAATTAAGTCAAGGGGAGAGGCCAAACAAGAGCTCTCTTTTCAAAAAGAATAGACAGGTCTAAGGGAAGGTTTGAGAGAGACCTAAGAGACTGCAGGAAAGAGTTGTGGGCAGGTGTTGAAAGTAGTTAAAGAAATGGATGGGTAGCTGAGGGGAGGCTAAGGAGGAAGCCTGACCATCTCAGAACACTTATCGAAAGTTTTTTTGAGACTTTCGCATGTCTTGCTTGATGCTCAGGTTAATTAAATAACAGTAGCAGGAAGAAAATGGGAGTCATTTAAGATGGAGTTGAGCAGGGCAGTATATGTTTATTATCTCAGAATAAAGTATGCTACGGATATATTTTAATTATTCCAAATCAAAGTGTTATAAAACCAGAAGTTGCAGTTGAAGTATACACATCTTGATATATGAACCTGCCTTGTGAGGTCCACCAAACAACTATGTTTATGCACAGGTATGGTCATCTGAGAAGGAATGCATGGGAAAAGGGAAAATCTGATATAATGTAAATCAGTTTAATTGAAGCCCACAGGCATGAAAGTGCTTGAATTATAATCACTTGCTTAGTGCATGGTATTGCAGTAAAAGCAGTGTTAAAGTTGTTCAGGTGACCTTGCCATACCTGAAATGCAGGTGCGATGGCTTTGAAGTCTTTAACATTTGGCTCTGAGGAAGAGTGTATATATATCATCCTTCCTTCCTCTTTTCTGTTGGTTGTCTTTTGTCATCCTATGAAAATCCATCTAGATTTGATAACTTTACAAACCTTAAAGATTTTTTTTTTAGTATGAAGCAGGAGCTAAGCATGATTTAAAAAAAAAACAACCAACAAACCACAAACAAAAAAAAAAAAAACCCAAACCCAAATATGATTGCAAGAATTGAGTATAGGTAAATCTAGTATAGTAAAGAGACTAGAACTAGCACATGAAACTGGAGGTGGACCTGGGTGGATGTAGAGGAAACTAAAAGCAAAGAAGCTGAACTGAGCGGAATTAGCTGAATTAGAATATTCAAATGGGATAAGCACCTGGCTGGGCAGGTAGGCTTGAAATAGCATGAGGAGGCAGGCATGGGTGAACATGACCTGTGAAAATTTGGAAAAGAAAGAAAAGCAAGCAATTATATTTGAGTGTGATTGGTTTAATAAAAAAAAAAAAGTGATAAAATTCCTAAGTCTTTGCCTGCCTCTGCTATTGACAAATACTGGGCAAAATGTGTAGCTTGCAGAGAAGGTGGAATTCTCTGGTATTACGTGTTACTCTGCTTATTTCAAGCAGCAAAATCTGTGTATTCCTTTAAACCCTATTTTGAAGAAGAATGGGCAGAAAAATGGAAGGTTTTTTTGGTGTTTGGTTTTCTGTTTTTTAAAAAAAAAAATTAGAAGAGGGATCCTAATACTGCAGAGTTGGACATTTGAAAGTTTAAAATATTCTAGAATGAATACTGCTTACTTAAGTTAACATCATACATAAATGATCTAGATTATTCCCATTCTTTTTTTTCAGTACATTGCAGCCTATAGGTTGGACAGCACTCATTAAATGAGCAGCTAGTCTGTATTTGTTTCTCTCCATTGCTTAGTGCATGCCCTTTCCTTTACTGAGTGCACTCTTTGAAACTTTGCCTAGAATCATTTATTTTTCTCATGTAGTTTTCTGTGGCACACTTCACTGTAGGATCAAGTGGCTCTTAAAGAACATCTTTACAAGAGCTGTGTAAAGCAAGGGGACAAATTGTTATTTTTATTTCTCAGAGAAATGAGGCATAGGGGAATGAACATCAAACACGTCCATAAATTTGGGTGCCCAATCTGTGAAGCAAAGGACCTGATTTTTCAGTGTGTAGTATTGTGTAACTGCCCAAAGCAGAGCTTTCAGGTTGTAGTTGGTCTACCCAAACTTCAGCAGTGTAGACCTTCAAATTTCACTGAAAACAGACTGATTCCTCAGGTGATCGTTACTTGTGAGTCCTTTCAATAAACTGGAAGTGACTTGTCCAGCAGCATGGAGAATCCATGTAGCAGTGGCAGTAGTGTGTTTCAGCTCCCTGGGGCCAGATTCAGTTGCCTTTAGCACTTTGTTTTCATTTCTTTCATTTTACTACATACTCTCCAATGTTCCCAGTATGTAGGGATGCAGCAGTAGTCTGGTTCTCTGTGCAAGCCTGTTTTATCCTAATGGCAATCCAATCCTTTAAAGAGAATTAAAATACAGCTGTGGTCCTTTTAACTGTAAATTGACACATGATTTGTATGTACAGGGAACCAAAATGAGGATTACACCGGCTTCTGATTGCATGCTTCTTGCAGCTTAATGTATTTTTCATATACTCTCTATGTGAACATCTATTGCTAAAGGGTGCCATTGAATTTTATAGGAACTATATGCATACATCTGCTGACAGAATTTGGCCTGTATAGAGACATAACTTGTTTTTATTAATGGTATCATGAAAATTAAGCTCTCAGCCATAATACATGTTTCAACACAGAACTTATGCTCCAGTAATATACAGAAAATTTGTTATGAAGTCAATTAGTAACATGTATTAGACTGTTTTCAGCAATTTTTTTTCTTAAGCAAAATTATTTCTCTATATTTGTAACATATTTCTGAAATAATTGGGTTTAATGTGATTTCTTGAAATCTTAATAGAAGCCTCTACTGTAACAATAAGTTCCTTACAATTATAAAGAAAATAAGTTAAAAATTATTAATTAAGTATATAATACTATTCATAGGCAAATATTTTAATACATTAAGTACTCTGTTAGAAACCACCCGATCTGATAATTTTAAGATTTTTTTTTTCTTTTTAAGCAGTTGCCTCCTCTCTGATTTTGGATTTTAATTGTGACTTGACTTAAGCTTTCATGTTTTACTAATGCTGCCAGTGAAAGAACTTGAGCACTAAATAGTTTACTTAATTATCTCCTGTACAACAGCTGCTAATATTAAAAAAAGAAAGAAAATGACAAAAAAAATGCCATCTCGTCTTTAGGTCCACTGTGGACAAAAAAAGCAAAGGCAGATAAGATGACTGTAGCTACCCTGTCTGCTTGGCACTGTCTTCCTCCTCCTCTCTCTCTCACTTTCAGTTTTCAGTGTAATGAAGAGCAGGAGAACAATATTCTGTAATTAAGGATTCCATTAAGTTGAAGAAAAGAGCAAATGGAGTTGTTTGTTCTCCTAGCTGAAAAAATTTGTCTGGGGTGGGGGTTAGTGGTAGTAGTGTAGAAAGAGAGAGAGGTGGGTGGAGAGACTAAGTCAGGGCTGTTTGTTCAATATACTGTTAAGGACTGTTACCATCCTAATTAATCAAGTTAGAAATTACAGCTGAAGTCGGTTTCCCCCCAATTCTTGTTATCAATTTTCTTCTCTTTTGAGACAAAGCAAATATAAATTTTGTGTTCATTTGTCATTCGTTCTTTGACTTCAGCATCTCTGAAAATAACAATGTAGCACAAAAGACCAGTATTTACCTAGTTGTAATGTGGGTTGCCATGGTGTTTTGCAAATTATTGCAATTATGTTCACCATGCGAGTCGCCCTTGGTAACTGGCGAAAAAACTGATAATCCTGTTTTGAACAAAAGGTCAAATTGCTGAATAGAAAGTCTTGATTAACTAAAAGATGTACAAAGTGGAATTATTTCCTACCATTCAGAAATAGTTCTTGATCGGGTTTGGGGGAGGGGGTGAGTAAGTACATCTGATTACTGAAGTACAAAGCATTGAAAGGATGTTGTCTTGAGCCTTTCATGTAGTCTTAATGGTGGCTTTTTTGTCAAATTTACCCATTTGCGGCATTGAAAGAGGCAGCTGCATTTAAGCTTGAGAGATGGTGCTTTTTCAAGAGTTCAGTGCATGGAAAGTTCTCAGCAGTATCTGCAGTTTACTATTAGACCTTCAGCTATTAAAACTGATGTGCTGCATTTGAGCCCATAGCTCTTGGTGCTTGTAAAACCCTCTGACTGATGATCTAATAAAGTGCTCTTACCGGACAATCTCTGATCAGATACTTTAGAAAAAAATATATAAAAATAACCACAGCTCTGAAAAGGATGGGGGTAGAAACACATGGCTATACTGAAAAGTTTGCTTTTGTAATCTGCAGTGGAAATATTAGTAAATATGACTTTATTTGCAGTTTAAGTACTTTACAGGGCCAACGTATTGTTCCAGAAATCTTTTTTATTTACATTTACAAAAGTAAAAATTAATCTGAAAAGATTAAAAGTTCTTCATAATCACCAGTCCTCAACAATTACATACAAATATATAGAGGGAATGGTCCCCTTTTCATCATCGTATGCAAAACACTGTGATGGATTTCCTGCACTTCGATGCTGTGAATTTCCTTTCCTCTTTCTTATTTTTTCCTCTTTGGGGGGGTGTGTGTGTGTGTAAGGAAGGAGGTGAAGAGGATTAAGGGGGTTTCTTTTTTAATTATTCTGCTTTTTGTTTTTAAATAGCTACCTGGAAATTAATTCTTAAAACTTTGGAGAGCCTGTGTGAGAGCAGCATGAAAGCAAAGTAAACCTGAACAAGTTTGTGGGTTTACATTCTGCATCACCTAGCAACCCCCCGGCTCAGCCAGTTCTCTTGTCTGCCCCCAGTCCTGTTTACAGACCATTCAGACTGCTCTTCGAAACCATGAAAGATATTCAGTTTCATTAGTGCCATTCTCAAGGAGAAAATAATTAAACTTAAATGAACAAACACTGCTTAGTGACGCTTTAAACTTTTCTAGTTTAAGGTGACCAGACCATTGAGACCGCTTTCTCTGCCATTACCTTTCACTCTGTTGAGCTCCTCTAAACTCCTCTATGAGTTTTTATTTACATACGTATCTATGTATTTATGTGCATTATCATTTTTAAAGTTTTCGGAACTGTATTAACTCCTTCAGTATTTAGAGATGTTCATAACCATATTGCAAAGATAAATGTTTCACATAAAAATCTTTTTGTCTCTTTACCAACTTGAAATGTATACTCCAGTTGACAAACCTTACTGTTATTGCCGTGCACATGAGTAAAACCTGTCTGTTCCCTATTACACCTAATGTCGTATTGAACTTCCTGTAAGACAAGTCTATAACAGAGGAAAAAATTCAAGCACTGTACAAATATTTGAGGGGAGAGGGAAGAGGACAGAATTGTGGAAGAAGTGGAGGGAAGTAGAGTGTTTTTAGCTTTCTAACCAAAGTAGAGACACAGATTTTAAGAAATCTTCGGTTCTTACTGTTCGTCTGTTGCTAGATTCTGTAACAAGCAATACATGGATGGGCTGTGTGACCTCTTTGTGCTTTCTTGACAGTTGACAGACAAAGCAATTTTTTTTTCTGAAGCAAGGTACTGTACTTAGTTGTGACCTGTTATAGCCTAAGAATGTGGCTTGCTTTTGAGTTGTATGAATAGGGAGAATATTTTGCAGAATGGACTTGAATATCCTTCTAGAGGTTTTAGCTCTCCATACAGAAATATGTAAGATACCTCTCACTTATCCTTTTCTCAGGGTAGTTTTCCATATGTAGTCTTTAAGTATGCCTTCTCCCAATGGCTTGCTTGCTAGCTGGGTTTAGATTGTCTTAAGTAAAATGAAATTGTTGGTAATTGCTGGCTGTCTTTCTGAGAGCTATGTTAGACTATGAACACTCGTGCTCTACTGTTTAATGTTTTGGGGCCCATATTTTGGTGCCTGGAACCTTATTTTACTGAAGATAAGACGACCAAGGTATTGGCTTTGATGTGAAATAAAGCAGAACATACTTGCTAATTTAGTTTATAATGTACAGCTGTTAAGGTTGGAATTTGTCCACTTGTGGTGCTATTACATGTGTTTAAATGAGGGCCACTGTTTGCATCAAACCTATCATAAAGGTTTGGAGTGCTCTATTATCCTTTCAGCAGGCTGATGACAGAGCCTGGTCTTTGCACAAATGAGATCAATAAGTTTCAAATAACTTGTATGAAATGACATATGACTGTACGTTTAAAGATGTCTTTTTTAAAAAAATCAATTTTTAATAACATGTAAAACTCTTACATTGACCTACAAGATGTTTTTCACTTTTGTCTTGTTTGATAATTTTGTTTAAAACATTTTTTTACATTAGCTTGAGCATTTGGGATCTTTTTTGGGTGTGTACGATGAATTTCTTGCTTCTTCCGTTATCTCCTGTTTTGATTTTTTTTTTTCTCCTGAGACTTTTAATGGTCAAACTGATATGACAGATACTGCCGAGAGTAATATTTTCTAGAGATTAACGAAGTTTTCTTTAAGTCTTGGGTGGTTTATTTCAAATTTTTTTTTCCCGTTCTGGATTAGAAAGCAATTCAAGTTCTATTATTTTGGAGTATCCAAATCACAAAATACCATTCTAGAAAATCTACAAACTTTTATCTTTCAATAGCCTGTAAATAGGCATATGATATTTTGTGGCTGACTTCGCATCACAAGAGTCATGCATTTCTGATAGGACCTGGAGGTATGCAAGTACTGAAAGAACTCCTAAAAAGGTATGCTTATGGGACAGAATTTTGTTGTAGGCTAAATCCTCTCAAGTTTATGTCAATTTTTCATAATATCCAAAGGGAACTAGGTTTGGGTTTTTGGGTGGGTTGGATCAGAGCAGTCGGGTGCAAATGGTGAGCTTCAGTTTTTGTAATGGCTGCGTGAAACCCACATCAGTGCTTCTGTCATTCTAGTATCATTGGTTTTTTTAAGATAGAAGGGCTCTGTGTTCTTCTGAGAAACTCAGATAGTATTTATTTCCTCTCTCATGCTTTCATTAAGGTAGCAAGTTAGTGTAGCTACATTGCCCTCAATTACTGTTTGTCTAGTTGCTTTGGACCTTCACAATCCAGTCCTTCAAAGGTGTGGTTCCCATTGACCCCACTTGCCTTTGAGTCAGTTTGGGCTCACAACTTTCCAGTGGGGAACTGAGACAACAGATACAAGTGTCTCTGAGAACAGGAGGTTTCAGTAGGTATTATTTTGGAGAGGGTATCCTTCTCTTTTACCAGCAATACTGTCTCATTGGATGGTAAAGTGGTCATTTGCCTTCCACTAGGAAGTTGTTGGCTAAGACGCTTCAATTTGATAACAACCTTTAATGTGGTTCCTGTGATAATAATATTGGATATATAACCAGCCATCTCCAGGATCTGCACTGCTCTCAAGTAGTACACTTTCAAAAGCAATTCGTATCTCCTTGTTACTATTCTTTGGCAGTTTTTTATCTTTCCTGAAAGATCACATCTATCCATTAATCAGCCTGGATAAAGCTGAATTCAAGAGGCACAGAAGGAACCATCCAGGAAAGGAAGTTCCTTTCTTTATGAGAGGTTTTTATCCCCTCCGTCTCACAGCTGAATTCAGATCAGTTATATAGGCCAAAACTCAAGACACTCTGAAAATAGGGAAGTGCTTCGAAAAGAAATTGAAATCATATCTTCAACTTCCATTGAAGTGAGGCAGCATGAAATGGAGTGTGAAATGCCATGGTCCCTGTTTACTTTTTTCCTAAATTGGATGATCAGGTAGCATCAGACTCTAAAAATACTCACACTGGGAAATGTAACCTATTTTTTCTGGATGAGGAACTAGCAACAATATTTATTGTACAGAAAAAGAGAAATGAATGTGAAGTCAATGGCCAAGAGTGAGTTGATAAAATAGTTCCTTATCTTTACTTGTGATCCAAATAGTCATATACTACGTTGGATCTATGATCAGGTCTCTTAGTGCACTATAGTTAGCTTTATGTATAAATTTCAGGAACAAATTTCTGTCACTGATACTATCATAGTTACTAAAACTATTTGCTTTGCTTCTTGGAATTTAAAGCCAAATGTCCACAACACCTAACAAAATACCAGAGAACATGGAATAAGCATTCCCCAGGTAAAGGATTCAAGCTGTAGAATAAATCTGTAAAGGAATTTATGCAAACCTAAGGTTCTTGACCATTCTAAGCATATGCTGCAATATCCTTCCTTTTGGCTAGAACAAGCTTGGTAATATGTTTAACACTGTATCTATCCCACTGAAAAAGACAAAAGCTCTAGTCAGCCAGCATCAATAATAGACTCTTGACCCATCTCCTTGTATAAAATAATTTATTTGAAGAGTCTGTGAAAATATCAAAGGAATTTATTATTGGGAGGTGATTAAATGTTACAGTGAGGACAGCAGTATAAAGCCTTAAAACAAGACATCCTCAAAGATCATCGTTGTTTTATTTGTTAGATTTTAGTATAAATATGTTAGATAACTTAGTTTTAAGAGATTTTTTACTTAAGAGTTTCAGTTATGCCTGGCAGTTCAACAGAACTTGCACACACTCTTCATTGTTAAATTCTTTGACACTGTTAAATTCTGGGATGAAATTCAGACATATCTTTTCTCTAGTAAGGGATCTCTTGAACCTGACATTAGGGCTTCTGACTTAGTACAATTTGATCTCTTTGTAGTAACATATTAAAGAAGTGGATAGAGCTTTTCCTGTAATTTCTTGTTAAAATTTTGGCAAAGTGGAAAAGAAGGTTGGAATGACTAGTATATAGAATCATAGAATCATTTAGGTTGGAAAAGACCTTTAAGATCATCGAGTCCAACCGTAAACCTAATGCTGCCAAGTCCACTGCTAAACCATGTTTCTAAGTACCGCCACATGTACACATCTTTTAAATACCTTTGAGGATGGTGACTCAACCACTTCCCTGGGCAGCCTGTTCCAGTGCGTGACAACCCTTTCGGTGAAGAAGTTTTTCCTAATATCCAATCTATGCCTCCCCTGGCGCGACTTGAGGCCATTTCCTCTTGTCCTATCACTTGTTACTTGGGAGAAGAGACCAGCCCCCACCTGGCTACAACCTCCTTTCAGGTAGTTGTAGAGAACGGTAAGGTCTCCCCTCAGCCTCCTTTTCTCCAGGCTAAACACCCCCAGTTCCCTCAGCCGTTCCTCATAAGATTTGTATTCTAGAGCCTTCACCAGCTTTGTTGCTCTTCTTTAGACAATATCAATAATAATATCTATCCATATACTACTTTAAGATCTAAATGTGTCCGAACCCACTTATTAAAGACGCTTTGCAGGTCCCCTAGATTTCCTTCAAACATAAAATGAGATCCTTCTCATGGTCTCACAGATTTTTATTTTTTTTACTAGTGCTTGATATCTGGTGTGCTTGTGGAATATCAAGCCTTGCAGGATCCTGAAAAAGTTGCTGACCCAGAATTCTGCATCACCGATTGCTTCTAACTCCATCACTCTGGTTTTTAGGGTTGGTTTGCCTGATTCTTGTCAATAGAGTGTGCCTGCTCATTCCTTATGAAGGAGGTCATCATTGACAGGAAAAATGTCAAAATAGATAAGATGTTCCACCTGTGAAGCTACAGGTCCACCTTCTATTTCCAGAGTTAACTTCTGGTAGTAGTCTTTTATAGAGCTAAAAAAAAATGTCTGTTTCCTCAGAGTTTGGCAGTTGCATGATTTTATAAAGGCTTCATTTCTGATGGCGGTCATTTTGCTGGGGGGTGAGGAAGGAAGGAAGGAAGAATTTTCCGTATATGATGCTGTTCTGTGACAGGATATTATTTTTGGCTTCCCTCGAATTTCTTTGACAAGTTTATCTTCAAATTTCACCTTGACTAGGAATTCACTTGTCTTTACTTTCCCCTGCCCAAACAGGATGAGTCACCAAGAAGTAGGTTCTTAGACAACATGAGGTGTTCCTTTCATATGTTGATCTAGTCTTTTATAAGTTCAGATAATTCAATCTCCAGGTTATTTGTATTAGTAGCTATAAGTTCCAGAGGACTGGCCATCTCTGCTCAGGCTGTCTAGGAGACATGTAGACTTGATGGAGTCAGGTATTTTAAGGTATCACCTGTGTGGAGCCCTCCTGATCAAAGTGTTCTCCACTGAGTCTCCTTCGCTAGTCTCTCTGATAAATTACTACATCCATAAGATTGATCAAGCAACTCTCTGATGTGTCTTTGTACTTGCTCTGGAAGGACAATTGGGATGAAGCAGCTAGCTGGAAGCAGCTAGAGAAAGTACATGAAGCAGGCAAGCACCAGAGTACCACAAAGCGTTACTTTTCTTGCAGATCCTAGCCTTTCCTCATTGAGTTCTCCGTCCTGAGAAACCCTTTCAAAAATTGAATGAGTCTATACCTTTTTGTATCTAGAAGCAGTATAATTGGTTTCTTTATAAGAGAGATCTTCTGAGGTTTTTACCAGGTACGTTTCCCCATGAAAAACTGAGATGTTGCCTGAGGAACCTGAGTTATGCTGGACGTCACATTGCCAAGTGGGTCAAGTTTCCCATGTGAAATCTTGTTTTGCTATTTAGAATAGCATTCCTGACCTGAGGGGATTTCTTCTTGGGATTGTAGCAGTGGCAGGTAGGTGTCACTCAAATTTGTGTTGTCTACTGAAATTCCAGTGCATGACACTAGTTCTCAGACTGTCATTCAGTTTTCATCGCTGCTGAGATCTCACCAATACAGTGCAAGTGCTTTAGATTGAGTCAGCGACTAGAGTATTTATTTGTTCTGAACAGGCAAAAAAGCAGGTTGGAAATTGAAATTACTTAACAGTAATTTGGTTTCTGGTACACAGCAGAAAAACTTCCCTGACTTCACAGCAGTAGCTCATCTTTAAGTGGATATTGATACCACCTTTGGTGTTTCAAGTGTAAAATCGTGATGTAGTTCTTAAAAGATGTAGCTACTATTAACAATGAAAGCACTTGCCAAAGCATGTGCAAATGGAGGTTTTGGCTCAAGTTCTAATTCGTGAGATACTGTATACTACTAAAAAACATTTGTCTGTCTGCTTCCCCAAACATTCAGATGTTTATAGAAGACACAGACAGGCGGAACAGGAGAAGACACCTGGGATGTAGAACAGGTTATTGCAAGTGGAACCGATAGCTTTCAGGTCACTGAGTCAAGTCTGCTATTGTCACGACAAACTTCATATGAAATATTTCATAAAAACATCTATCTCTTAACATTGCCTGGGGGCATCAGTAGATTTGATAGTTTACCCAGTAATGCAGTATTGGTGGAACCTCATCCTTCCAGGGCATTTAAAGCCACTTCAACCAGATTTCCCCTGTTAGGCAGTGCTATCCATGATAAGGGCACTGGCAGGAAAAGAGAGTTTGAAGCTTCTGGCCTTGGAATTAGTGGAAATAAGATGCTTTTGTAAGAGTAGTCTGAAAGGAGAGGTCAGTTTGAAGCTAGAGTGGCTTCATTAGTAACTCACAGTGATGCTTGATTCAGAAAATTTTCATTGTGTTCTCTCACATTCAGCCTTCCAGAAGTTGATTTGCTGATCAGTGACATGAACAGCAAGCTTATGCTGGTTGACTAGGAAAGCATGTCCAGGTTGTGTTCCTACACTTCCCTTCTGGTGTGGCGTGATGATTTAAGGTGAAAAGTTCAGCTCTGCAGTGAGGAGGCCATGGATTTTGGATCCGATGTGCTTGAGGTTAGGTATCCCAGACATCTAGAGACTGGACGTCATCCACCAAGATCCCATTTTCATAAATCCACAGTAACGTTGTTTTCAATAGAGAGTAAGATTGTAGAGAAGCAAGCATTACACTCATTAGATTTTAAATTCAACTCCAAAGTGATTGATAGTGACCTCTGAATAATTTTCAGTGCTTGCAGCTTTCTTCTTTTTACTACCGCATTTTTTTCATTCCCTGTGAACTTTTAAAGCATTGTAGTCCCTCAGCATCCAGGCTGTCTGAAGGCAGAAACTTAGATACTGAACTGAAGTGTCCTAGAGAAGCACATCTAGTCCTCTACTGTAGCAGGCAACCAAGCTACATTGTGAAATGTAATTTGTAAAAACTATTAAGATAAAGCTCAACAAATGTATGTTGTTGACTCCTGCAACTTCTGTTTGAAAGGCTGTTCCAAAACCACTTGCCTCTGTATTTTGGGGTAATATTTATAATGCTTGTTGATCACTAGAGTGTGAGAGGCTAATTCTCAAGAACAGACTTACAAAGAAAGAAAATTACTTTTGACTTGCAAATTTCTCCCCATTAGCTACAGTTTGTGGACATAGTACTCTTCAGGGATTTTCTTTTATATTGTGCATTTACTTCAGGGTGGGTTTTTTTACATACATTTTTTATATTTTAAAAGGAACTAAGCAGTTGTAGACAGAATGTTTGGAAATGCTAGTTGCCTTTTTTTTTTCCCTCCTATCAACTTGTATTTCATTTCCCACAGTGTTGCAGATGCCAAGTAGAACAAAACTGAGGGTTTCCTATTATGATTTTGTTTGATCTATTGCAAATTAATTTACAGACTCAGTGATAGCTGCTGGGAAATGAAGGATTGGTTTTGTTTGGTCAGTAAAGACAACAGGCATGGATCAAATAAGGGTTAACAGTAATGCACTTCAACAAGTTGAATCAGAACATAATGCATGTATTGAATTTGATTGCAACATGCATGTCCATGGAAAAGTTTTTTGTTTAAAACACATCAAGGCTATGGCTTAATTATCAAAGCAAAACAAGAGACATAAAAGGCTACATGTTTCTGATACTGCTTTTTTCAAAAATAGCTCCCTTCACACAGTATCTACATGTTTAATTTCCATGCATAATAGCAACAGTTATTGTTGTCATTTGTTAAGAGAGATTAACAGATAGCAAGTACAAACAAACGCAAATAAGGCCTGAATAGAGAGGTGACAAAGAAGAAAAGGCCTCTTTAATGTTAATTATAACTGGTAGGAAGTCTGTACAAATGATATTAACTGTTTTCTGTATGAATTGAAGGGACATTTATTTAGGATCTACCTGACGTGTTTGGGGGTTTTTTTTATTGTAGGCAACAACTTTGATCTCTATTTTTTTAAATATAGTTCATTGAGAAGTGTATTGTTCAGTGAATGTTTTATGTCTTGATTTTTATTTCTTAGTAGTTGAAAACAAGTATAATAGTAAGCTGTTGAATTTGAATGCTTATTTTTATCCTAAGCTATTGGGTTTAGTTTAAGCAGGATTTTTCAGTCTTTTCACCTGTATTTTGTGACCAGCAATGTTTCCAGTGCTTTCAACAGTGACTGCATTAGACTGAAACAATTGCATAAAGAAACTTGCTTCAAATGTCATTATTCAATGGTAGTTTGGGTGGACCATCTATGCATTCCCTTATAAGTCAATATAAGCAGTACCTTGCAAGTGGTGTAGTCCTTTGTTTCTTAATTGTTAGCTACAAATGCCAATAGGTGGCAGAAAATGCACTGTTACTTTTACCATGCCTTATTGTCGTGGTTATCTATTTTGGAGTATCCTGCTCAGCTGAAGTTGGGATGCTGCTCCCATTCCTGGCTTTGTTTTTTCAGTTGCACTTGCATTCCCTAACTAAATACCTTACTATCTGGCAGTTTCCATGGTTTGTTTTTTTAGTATAGTAAATTGTTTTAAAGTTCAAATGCAGTCATTTAATATGTTTTGAGTCATGAGTGTTCTCTTTGTGCACACAGTGTCTTTTCATAGTTACAGCTGAAACAATTATGCTCTTAAAGAGGAGGGGTTTGGAATGGGTGAGGACACCCTCCCTCCACACCTCCCCCTGCCTGGCTGTGTATTTTAAGGTCCTGTTTGTGTCAGACTGCTACCAGATGTTTCATAGGAAGGTAGAGATGCCACGTAATAAGCAAATATGGCATAAACAGCTTTCCACACAGAGCATAGCCTTTGTCTCTAAGAATTAACTTAATGGAAGATCTGTGACAATTCATTATCCTTTCCAGAAATGTTTTTGCATTTTCCCTCACAGTGGCTCTAATGATATCCAGAGCTGAGTGAAATGAACTCTAACTGCATATCTCAGTGGACTCTTTCCATTTCTGCATTAGGGACGCATCTTAGGCAGCGCTATATACCTTGCTGTTGACGTAACATTCCCCATGAAGCTTTTCTGGTCTGCCCACGTGGGCATAAAAGCTCCTCTCTGCAAGAGCAACAGGAGTGTTTTGATGGGCTTGACACCCAGTGGGATAATACTGAGGCTGTGACATGGCTGGAGAAATAGTGAAAGAAGAGAGGTCTGTGGAATAAATGAAGTTTTTTGGAAAGGATTTGAGGTTTCCTCTCTTAAAAAAAAAAAAAAAACCACACAACCAAAGAAAAAAATTGAATCGGACTTCTAGTACTTTTGAAAAGATGGTAGAAGAATATATTTTTAAGTTGAAGAAAGGGATAAAGCTGACAAACACGAAAGAACAGTGTTCAGGATATGTGATCCTTTAGAGAACAAGCTGCAAAAACAAGCAGACAAATCTCTGCATACTCCAGTAAATGACAGGGGGGAAAAACCCCCCAAAAACCCTAACAAAACAAAACCAAAAATAAAATCAAACTTTTAAGAGTAGACATAGTCAAGTCCCATTTTAACAAGGTTTTGGAAAATAGAAGACTAAAGCTTATGTGTTCCTCCACACATGTTCCAAAGCATTAGAAATAAAAGTAACTCAAATATTGAACTTTAAGCTACACTGCTGACATAATCATACTGAATCCAGGACGCTGGATTACTGAAGTACACAACACAGATTCAGGTTTGGCCATGCTGGTAAGGAAGGAAAACTTAAGTCGTGTCTTGTTAACAAATTTGCTTTGCCAGCAAACCAGAATCTCCAGAAAATAAAATCCAGGGAAGGTATATAGTTGCAAACTTCTGTTATTGACTTTCCAGCCAAGATGGTGATAGTGACAGTAGTGGAAATTGGAAGGGTAGGAAACACAGTAATAATTGGAAACCTGAGTTGCCATCGTGGAGATTAAGTATAAGTCATTGCCAGAGCGTGATGTTGAGACAGCTTGTTAAAAAGCCTGTGAGAAGGGAAGCAAACAACTTTTTAAGTTGTCCTCTGGTTCATAATATTTCTATCAAAGTACCAGTAATCATGGTATAGTTAGATTCAACTTCTTTGCAGGAGCAACAGAAACAAATTTTGGAAACAGGCAAAAATAAAGTCGTTATTCCCAGCAGAGACATCAACAGCTGATAATGTGTAATGCAGAGTTTGACAGTGCTGAGCTGCTCAGGGGTGGTAAAAGCAGGAGTTGTTTGAGAAGAGTTGCAGAAAGACCTTGTGATACCAAGTTGACTTGTCAGTTAACAATGGAAGATTAAATCCTCTGCCAAGTAACGTTAAGTGAGGCAGATGCTAAAACCCCAATCTTAATTTTGCATACAATGTGTGTGTTGACTACTAAAGAAATAAAATTATAATTCTTGGATAATAATAAATATCTTTTTGGAAATGACTGCTCAGTACTCCAGTGCTCAGTAGTGCTCCAGGCAAACAGAACTTCAGGAAAGAAAGGAACAGAGAACAAGATGGTAAATACCATCTTGTTTCTGTATAACCTCATGTTAATCTAGCATCCTGAATACAGTGTGTAATACTGGTTTCATCTCCCTCCCCATTTGTCCCATTTTCCCCCACCCCCTCATTTCAAAAAGGACCTGGAAGAGATTCAGAGAAGGGCAACAAAGATGTGGAGTAGTTACCATGCAAAGAACAACGAAGCAAATTAGGACTGTGGTTTGGAAAAGAGTTTGATTGCAGTTGATGTGATGGAGGTCTATAAAATCATGAGTGGCATGGATAAAGGTGAATGCAGAATGATTATTCCTAATCTCTCCTGATACAAGAACTAGAAGGCATTAAAAAATAATTCTTTGGGGGGTGGGGGTGGTGTTCAAGAAAAATAAGATACTTTTTCATACAATGTGTAGTTGTTCTGCAGGAAGTTGTAGATGTTAGAAGTTTACATTGGTTTGAAAAACACTTGAAGTTCATTGGGATGGGGGTAGGAATGCATCCATCACCACTGAATATAGAGACAGTGATTCAGGCGGTCCTTGACCATTCCCAAAAGTTGAGAAAATCTGGAAAACTTTCACGGTGTGCTTTCTCTTATGCTATTCTTTAGGTACTTGGTGTTTTTTGGAGATGAAGTGTGGCATTGGTTTAAGCTATTGCTGGACCTGGTACAGAAGATGTAATATCTTTACCAGTCCCAGAAGTATTCTTTCTTTCATACTCTTAAGAGAATCCTTCTGCATTGTCTCCCTGAGTTGCCGTAGAGCAAACGGGCTCAGATTTTACTTCATTTTAACTCAGCAAAACGTTTGTTTTTCCTAAATGAGTCAGTTTACATTGAAGTCTCGATAGCTTCCTATAAAAAAATGTATAGAAAAGAAAGCTTCTGGCTGTCATCATAAAACCTAAGTGTTAAAACTTTTTTTCCCCTCTAAAGTGCAAGCAAGGAAATGGCACTTTACTTTAAAATTTAATTTGTTGCAGGTCTCTGGGGTGTCTTGCTGTCTGGTCTACATAGTTGTATAAAATATTTTTGTTATATGTTAACATTGTCCTAACTGGAGAAGAGCAGAGATTTCAGTATAGTTCAAGAAAGGGATGACTGCAGTGTGCAGAATGTGGGGTTTTAAAGCACGAGGATTTCAGCTTTGTTCTCCACCATTGATTGTGTTAAACAGGGACCTTCACCTCTTTATACCTGACTTTTTGATCTTAGCAACACATATTATAGTATCAGCTTCACAGATAATATTAAAGTTGGGATTTTTTTCCTTCCTTGAGTATGATTCATTGTTTAGGTGGGGTAAAAAGAAGCTATAACTTGAATTTATGGTAAAAAATGTCTTTTCTTTTACGATCTCCCTTTCTGCAGGGTTGGTTAATATGTGAGGAGCCAACTTGCCAGAATCGAACCCGTCGACTTCCCCTGAGTTTTTCCCGGAGTGGTCCCATATGCCAGGCCTGCAGGAAGGCTGTTCTGAGACCAGAGGTGAGTGCTTTAGGATAAAACTTTGACAGCAGTGGAGCAGAATTCTCATGAAGCTCACTGCTCTCTCAACTCTGCCTTTCAAAGGTAGCAGGATTAAGCAGGAATTTTTAATTAGTTTATTAGTTTAGAGAAGGCTGTTTATGCTTTTCCTACTCCACGTTTAAGCGGCATCCTCATTGCTGTGAAGAGAGCATGCCATGCAGCTGCTGAGTTTGGAAATTTTCCAGCTGATGAGCATTTGGTCAGCAAACTAGAATTTGCTGGAATGCTTCTGCCGGAGTACAGGTAAATTAAAATAGACAAACAAAACCAGCCTTCCGAAACAAGAACAACTGCCTGCTTTTCTGCTGACTGGTTCTCACCTGTCTGAATTTGGTGCTAAGGAGGTGGAGATGGGCTTTCATGCCATTTTCTGGGGGTGCTCTAAGGCGGTAAGTACTTTCAGGACATGAGAAGTTCCGAGTTCTGCACATGTGGATTTGGCTCCATGCCTGAAAAATGTAGAAGCTTTTAAACTTCACACTGAGCTAGATGGTCTGGTCTTCCAAAGTTCAGGACTACCTACTCCACCCTAGCTGGTTCTCTTGGATTCTGAGATTAAAGGAAGCTGATTGTGTTTCAAGTTGTAAAATTCAGGCAAAAGACTTCAATTTCTTTGTT